>NC_138376.1:35605795-35665662 GCF_054177405.1 Leptonychotes weddellii | reverse complement strand
GTCATTTAAATTTATGTTCTGGGACCCAAAGAAAATCTCTGAAGTGGCATTTCTTTTAACCAATGGGTCCAGAAACTTTTATGCATTGCACAGATGGGGGAACTTCATCCTCTGAAATATCCCAAGACTGGTAAAGTTTACTTTAAACCATATACTTAAAGTCTCATGATTTCTAAATTTGGACAGAGAAGCATTAAGGCATGATTCAAAGATAAATAAGGAAAAGCTCAGGAACCCAAGGTGGACAGACCTAATTTCAGAGTCAGCTTTTCCACTGATTCTGTGACTTTGAATGAGCTGGCTAACCTTTCAAAGCCTTAGTTTCATCATTATAAAATAGAAGAAAAAAATAGAACCCATCACAGGTGGTGTTGTGAAATTTAATTGAGAAAATACATGCAAAGTATTTCCTGGAACTAGTGTGTTCCATAAACGTGAAATTAGGAGGTGAAATAAGCAGAATTACCTTGGTTATTTCCATTCAAAGATTATTTGTGTCTCCTAGGAAGGGGTAGGTGGCACAGGGGGTGGGTGGTTAGGGGAAGCACTGTGGTCTGTTTGTTGTGGGACAACCACAGGGAGAAGCTGCTTCAGCAGATTCCATGAGTCAGTGCGGGGAATTGTACAGGTATTGTTGTGCCTGAATGAAATTCACTGCTGAATTTCACCATTAAGGTGGAGCCTCACATTTTCTCTGACTGGCCGTTTTCCTTGTTTCTTAATATAGAAACCTGTTCTGTGAATCATTACACCTCTTTTCCAAAGACCTGAAATAGTCTACTCTCAGAATAAAGTTTCTTCTCTTTCCCTTGGGTTTTGTTTCTTGTATCTAGTAGGCAAGCCAATACTTTAAAGTGCCTTAATGTCGGGAAGGACTGACATTAATAATTCTCAGTGTATTCCGCCTACCCAAGTATTCACTCTGAAAAGATGTTGCCCTTGGAGACCTCTTGAAATGTTGGGTCATGGTAAACACAGTATTGATGCTTGTTGAATGAACCTGAAGTGTCCAGATGTTGTTCTAGCTAGTCAGTTGTTGGGGAGGTTGGATTTAATATAGGATTCTTCATGTATTATGTGTCCAATTACCTGACAGCTACCAAGGTCAAAGGAGTTATCTGTGGGATCTGGGTGGCTAAGGTGATCCAGATGAAGTGTCAGAAATTTTCCATACCCTTGACAAAGGATGGCAGCTCTTGATGTCCTGATGGTTTTTGGGCAATGCCCAATATCTCATTGATTTTTATCTATTTCTGGTTGGTTAAATAGATGAGTCTCAACAAAAAAGTACAATATTATGATTTTTGAAGAATGTGATAGAAATCATGTAGAGGCCCATAAGAGTAGCATGAAAAATCCAGAACAACATGGGTTGGACCATCTATGTTTATGGCTAGTTAGCTTGTAATGAGAATGAGGGTGGTTTTGGATGAGATTAACATTTGAGTTGATAGACTGAATAGAGCAAATTGCCTGAATGGAACAAAAATACTGACCTTCCTGTGAAGAGAGAGAACACTGCCATCTGAATAATTGAGTGGGGACATTGGTCTTTTCCAGGCCTCAGATTTAGACTCTTCCTGGATCTTGGATCTTGAATTTGCCAGCTTTCAGACTGGAACCCACACCATTGGCTCCCCTAGTTCTTAGGGCTTCAGTTTTGGACTGGAACTACACATCAGTTTGCTTAGGTCTCCATGGCAGACCTTTGACTTCTCAGCCTCCCTAATCACGCGAGCCAATCCCTTTCAATAAATCTCTTTCTATCTATGTAGATATATATAGATAGCCTATTAGTCCTATTTCTGTGGAGAACCCCACTAATAATACACTTGGTAAATTAAACATGCTTTTGTTTTTGTTTATTCTGTTCAAGCATTTGATGAGTCATTTAAATTTGCTTTCCCACTTTAAGTAACTGCATCTCAAACTCTGGCCTGCTGCCTAACTGTGAGCTGCTGTTATGAGAGGGAACTAGAAGAAAGAATATAGGTTTATAAAGATAAATTTATACTACCCCCTAAAATCCTCTATGTGGGTTTATGTGGCTTTTTCTTTAAAAGTTTTTGTTAAAAAGTTTTGTATATGATAAATTATAAATCAGGTCTCCAGTTTGCAAAGTGTGAGTGTGAGAATGTGTTTGATCAAGTTTATGAATAAAGGCTTACAGAATATGTGAAAGAAGCATTAAATTTGAGAATACTCCACATAAGAGTCTGCTTTGAGGTCTGAAAATTAGAGTTGAGTCAAGTTAAAAGAAGTCTTTTAAGAGAGGTTGTCACTAATCAGTACCAATGCTTGCCTGGGCACTGAACACATATTTCAAAAGAAAGGTTTTGGATTTATTCTTCATCATTGGCAGTACCCTCCCCCACCATGCCTTGCAAGGCAGAGGAACTGCCAAGGTGAGGAAGAGGTGGAAGGAAGAGGAACAAAAAAAGAGGGGTAACAAAGATAGATGGATAATTAAGCATGCTCTGACCCTGTTTCCATTTCATCTGTGTGCAGGAAAATAGAAGCTGTCTGCAAATGCACATATCCCAAGGCCATAAAGAAGGAGCAGCAACAACCATAAATAGCCAGAGCAGCAAAACTGAGTGTATTTTTTCGGTCTCCCTGTCTTCTTTCCTCTCCCCTGCCACCTTTTCTTTATGAGAGAAATTTATTTCTTTTTAAAGGTGTTATCTTTTTTTACCCATTTATCCTAGAAGCTCCTCTTTGCAATTTCATGGCAAACTTGCAATGGAACATCATCCTGGAGTGGAAATATTTCTCAACATCAGGTTAATTTTGTTTTGTATTTTAATGATACATGTGAGCATGCACACATACCTCACAAGCCTTGGACGTAACTAAAAAATTCTCTTTTGTGTTCTTTAGTACATTTGGAAGGTTTCTTCATATTGATCTTGTATATTTGTTGGAATCATTCCTTACTATTTTGTTTGAACAAGTAGAAAATCAAGCCATATTCTTAATTATGGGAGCTCAACATTCAAAAGATTAATTATCCTCAAGTTTACCTCTACATCTAACATGATCTCAATAAATATATTAATAGATTTTGGGGGTGCCTGGGTGGCTCAGTCAGTTAAGTGTCTGCCTTCAGCTAAGATCATGATCTCAGGGTCCTGGGATCAAGCTCTGAGTTGGGCTCCCTGCTGAGTGGGGAGTCTGCTTCACCCTCTCCCTCTGCCCCTTCCCCTGCTCCTGCGTGCTCTCTCTCTCCCAAATAAATAAATAAAATCTTTATTTTTTTATTTTTATTTTTTTATTTTTTTTTAAAGACTTTATTTATTTATTTGAGAGAGAGAGAATGAGAGAGAGTACATGAGAGGGGGGAGGGCCAGAGGGAGAAGCAGGCTCCTCGCCGAGCAGGGAGCCCGATGTGGGACTCGATCCCGGGACTCCAGGATCATGACCTGAGCCGAAGGCAGTCGCCTAACCAACTGAGCCACCCAGGCGCCCATAAATAAAATCTTTAAAATAAATAGATTTAGAAGGAGGTAGTGTTTGTTGGATGGAGAGACCCACAAGCTGATTTTAAAGTCTATATGGAAAAATTATTCTAAAGTTTATATAAAAAATTAGAAAGAAAAAAATTTGAAGAGGAAGAATGAGGAGAATTATTATATTGGATATGAAAATGTATCATGAAGCTACAGCAAATAGTGTTGAGCTTGTTCTTGAGTAAACACAGATGAATGAAAAGGACAACAAAGTCCGTAAATAGACCTCAAGACACATAGGAATTTCATATTTAATTAAAGTGACATCTCAAAACAATGAGGAAAAGATAGCTTTTTCAATCAGTGGTGTCGGAACAAATAGTTAGATAACTGAAAAAAAGCAGTAATTAGCAACGATTTGTCTGCTACTGGCCCGCTTATACTACATATTCCAAGAAAACAATGACTGGTTCTCAAGCAGGAGTAAAACAGAGGAAAAATAAGAACAAAAATTCCAGACAGAAGATCCAACTAATTCCTACCTCTAACTAGTAAAATATATAACCGAGATGGACTTTCAGTGATTAGGACCAATTACAACTAAGCCTCCTGATAAGGAACAAGTCCGGGTATGGCCATCAAACCTGGTTGCTTAAACAACTGATTAATGTGGTTCTAAGTAAATCCTTTCAGTTGGAAAAAATTGCTCAGGCAAAAGAGACCAAAGGTGTGCCTGTCCCCATGAAGCTTGAGTCCCTCAAGGTACCTGCCTGGAAAAGAATTGGGGGGGGGGCATAGCTATTGGCACCAAAAGTTCTGTATCCAGTTCCAAAGTGGGTGGGGGGGATGGGTTTCCCCCACATGTCCAAGCAATTCTTGGACACCAGCTGGGTGACTTACAATTTAACTCAATTCTGACATTGTTTATCTGGAGACAGCACCAGATTCCGTAGGTTAAGGGCTAGTTCCACAGATTGCCCCCCCATCCCCCACTTCAGATGCCAATTGCAGCTCCAGGTTGTTACATGTCCTTCTGAACGACTGGCTATAAATCAGAGGTTCCCTTGACTCCCTCCTTGGGTTTGTGCAATTTGCTAGAGTGGCTTATAGGACTCAGAGAAACATTTTACTTACTAGATTACCAATTTATTATAAAAGGAGATTACTGAGGACCTGCCAGCTGGAACAGATAGATGGCTGGAGCCCTCTCCCAGTGTGCTACTGTCCCCAAATTGCCACATGTTTACCAAGCTGGGAGCTCTCTGAAACCTGTTCTTTTGGATTTTTAGTAGGTTTCATTACACAGGCATGACTGATAAAATCATTGCCATTGGTGATTGATTCAACCTCCAGCACCTATCCCTTCCCGGAAGGGGTGAGCCTAAACGTTTCAATACTTCAATCACTTAGTTGGTTCTCCTGGCAACCAGGGCCCTCGTCCTTAGGTGCTAAACAAAAATCATCTCCTTAACATAACATGAGACAATTTTACCACATTCATTACTTAGGAAATTCCAAGGGTTTTAAGAGCTCTGTGCCAGAAACAGGGACCAAGACCAAATACATGTTTCTTATTATTAGTCACACTGTAACAGGCACATAGAGCTAATTGGAATAAAATCGATAAAAAAGCAACTATGTTTTTAAGAGAGTTGCCCTGTCAGGAGAGCCACTGTTATATTAAAAGGGATTCTAGCTTCTTTGCCTAAAGCCACAGCTTGGTCAGCACCTTGCCTGCCATCCAGCTTCACACAAAGGCTTCACTGCATCCCATCTACTACCGCTGTTCTTTTCCAATAAATTTCCTTGCTTCCCATCCGCCAGACGGGAAGCAAATGCTACTTTCAGATTTCTCTTAGGAGAGCATTTGTCCCACTCTTGGTACCCATTTCTGTATTAACTTAAGTTAATTTACACTGTAGTAACAATTTCAGAATTTCAGTTGCTTAAAACAAAGAAAAAAATTTATGTTTTGAACATATAACACATTTTAAACAAATATAATCCACCACATCTATTGATGGACTTTTATACTGTTTTCAATTTTCACATATGGCAAATAATTCTGCCCTGGATATATGTGTATAGATATGTATTTGAATGATATATTTGTATCATTTTGCACATGAGCAAGCTTATTTGTAGGTTATATTTCTAGAAAGACAGGCATACTTTGGAGATCCTGCCAGTTTGGTTCCTTACACCGCAATAAAGTGAAGAGAGCAATAAAGCAAGTCAAATGAAAATTTTGGTTTCCCAGTGCATAGAAAAGTTACGTTTACACTGTACTGTAGCCTACTAAGTGTGCAATAATACTATGTCTAAAGAAATTGTACATACCTTAATGAAAAAGTACTTTATTGCTAAAAATGGTTAACCATCATCTGAGTTTTCAGCCAGTTGTAATCACTGATCACAAACCACGGTAACAAATACAATAATAATGAAAAAGTTTGAAATACTGTGAGAATTAACCAAAATGTGACACAGAGACATGAAATGAGCAAATACTGTCTGGAAAAATGGCGCTGACAGATTTGCTTGATTCAGGGTTGCCACAAACCTTCAACTTGTAAAAAATGCATTATCTGTGGAGCACAACAAAGGGAAGTGCAATAGAACGATGGATGCCTGTAGAATGGCCAAAGGATATGTGCATTTTAAAATTTGATACAGAATCACTAGTTTGTACACCCAACAGCTATATATGAGACTGTCTGTTTCCCTCTACCTACAAAAATATTATCAATTCTTTTGTTTTTTTTTTCCACCTGAGAGGAGAAAACTAATTTTTCATCATTTTCATATATCTTAGAACTATTTGTGTCCTGTTTTTGGTTTATTCCTGTTTGTCCATTTGTCTCTTTGATTGTGTTCTTTTTTTTATTGATTTATAAGAACTAATTACATATTCAAGAAGAGTCATCCATGATATAAATAAAAAATATTTTTCCCATTACTTACTTATATTTGGATGCTGTTGTATTTTTTTGCCATGAAGAATTTTTTCCCTCTTTTTATGTAGTCATATACCAACCTGTGTGATGTCTGAGTTATGATCTTTCTTTATAAAAGGTCTTTTTTATAAATGAACACATTATTTAAAGAATACAATGGAAACAACTTTTTTGTTTTCTTCTAGTATTTGTAGTTTCATATTTTGTTTTGAAATTTGTCATACAGATGAAATTAATTTTGGTGTAAGGGGTGAGGGAGGGATACATTCAATCTCTAACTGGTAATAATAGTGAAGACCTTTGTAGGTGCTGATTTGTTGGCTGTGGAGCAAGGCATAGTAGAAACTAATTTTCCAATTAGTATATTCTTGTAATTCTGACTTTTGTACCCCGTTCATATGAATCTACCTTAGTTTCATTGAAATAAATATGTTCTTTGTTGTTATGAAACAAGAAACAAGGAAGTAAGCAGCCCCTACTCATATCCAGTTAAGTATCACCCTACAGGAATATGGAAACAATGTTGTCAGATCTTCTCAGTTTTCAAAAGAAGCTGAAATCTGGATTTTCATGTGAAATCCCCAGATGTTTAAATGTTAGCAACTAATTCAGAGTTTTAAAAACACCACATGGGCCAAGCAAAACACATCTGCAGGCCAGATGGGACCCACAGGGTGCCAGTCTGAGACCTGTGGTTTAGACATTTATTCTCACCCTTGGGGATTCATTTAAGTGCCTTTTCTATGGGCCACTGGAACATAGTGTGGTCAGCCCTTATCACAATGTATTTTAACTGATTGTGCTGGCCTAGTCTTTCTATTAAGCTACAAGGCCCTTGAAGGCAGTATATATAGATTTTGAGGTCCCCATGGCCTGGGAGTGTCTTGTACCTAGTCGATATTTAACACGATTGCTTGTTGAATGAATAAATGGGTGAATGCATGAACTCAGCTTGCATCTGAACAAAGTGGCTCAGGGTCTAAGAGGTTACCTGATTCAGACCATTCCTTCTTTTTCCTCCCTTCTCATCAAGTGCCCCAGTTCAGCCTCATGGCAACTAAATCTCTGTACCCTACAGGGATTTTGTCAACAGGTGGCCTCTTCCATGGATGTGAGTCTTGGCCACTAGGTGTCTCCCTTTGCTTGAAGGACATTCTGAAGCCCTGGGGTCAATTGGCGGTTTGCTAAACAGAAACAAAACACTTAGGCAAAAAAGGATGTCTTAATCTCAGGCCACATCTTCAGATGTTTGTCCTCATGAGAAAGTTGAGTACAGCCACAATGTCAGAGCAAAAATGCCCAGGCACAGAATCAGATTTATTTTGTTCTGGGAGAGTCTCCCCTGGGGGACTGAGTGACAGTCTGTTGGGTTTTAGCCTCTAATCCCGCAGACCGTTGACTGTTCTTCTGGAGCTTTGTTTGTGTTGCTTTTTTCTGCTGCTATCGGCCAGTGGAGAAGTGTGTCTTACTGTTAAGGGTCTGGGGTTCTTGCACCTGCATCGTAAAAGCAGGACTCTTGTAAACTGTATCAGATGGAGCGTCACTGAGGCTGCCCTGACGCGCATGCGCGGTTTCCCACGTCGTGTGACTTCAGGGGCACGTGTTCCGTTGCCTGGCCGGTGCCTTCCCTGCCACCCCAGGAAGGTCCTCCGAGCTTAAACAGAACGATGCTTGATGTTGTATAATTCTCACTTTGAAGACAGGCAGAGTGAAAAAAAAGCAAAGTTCATTGCTTTCATAGTCCATGCTTTCTCTCTCGGTGTTAGCTCTGGCATTCAGATACCGTACGCTCTGAACCAATGAAAGGCGATGGTGGAATTTTGCCTGGCCCTGCTAACTTTACCCAGGCCTTGGATTTTAGTGACACTGGAAGCTTCCTTGTTCAATGAAATGGAGATGCGCATTCTATAGGGCTTTGGTGGCTCTGCAGTTTACTACGAAAGGTTAAGACGATAAGGATGCTATGTCTCATTAGCACCTAAGACATAGTGTCACCTTTGTCTTTTCTTTGGTTATTTTTGGAAGTGTTGGATACTCCTGTTTGCATTTCTCATCTGTCTTTGAGAAGCAGCAGAGACAGGTTAACAGATCACAGACTTTGAAGGCAGGCTGGGTTGGTGCCCTGGCCCATCATTTACTTAGCTGCTCTGTACCTCCATTTCCTCACCTGGGAAATGGGGTTGATAGTGGTAATGCTTCGCAGGTTGCTGGGAGTATAAAAGCACATGGACACTGCTCAGAACAGTACTTGAAACTTAGTAAGTGCTTAGTAAATGTGAGCTGTTACTACGTGCTTGATCATTGATCTCTGGTTTTCTGCCCAGGCCAGAGTTCATGTGTGTAGATTGTTACACTTCTCTCTGATACCAATGGGGAAATACTTCCTATAGTTTTGTGAACTCTCCCTCTGTTTATTTGAATGTACTTTAAGGCTAAGTAGTATTACAATTATTATTAAATACCACTCCCCCAACAGTTTCTCATAACTCCCTTCAACTAAACTTTATCCTCAAATAGCTTAGTAATTCCCTGCCCACCTCTCTTTAAGTCCTAGTTCTGAGTGTTAAGAGACTATATCTGTTTTGATAAAATCTTATCATATAAGTTAGGAAAACTTTTTCACTATAATTTATATTTTACACTCAACCCTTCTTCTTTCTACTGTTCCATTCAGGGTTTTAAAATATATATACCTGAAATATCTTTCCTTCTTTCTTTCTTTTCTTTCTTTCTTTCTTTCTTTCTTTCTTTCTTTCTTTCTTTCAGAAAGAGAGAATAAGAGTGAGTGGGGGGAGGGGCAGAGGGAGAAGGGGAGGGAGAGAATCTTAAGCAGGCTCCATACCCACAACCCTGAGATCATGACCTGAGCCAAGATCATGACCTGAGCGGAAATCAGGAGTTGGATGCTTAACTGACTGAACCACCCAGGCGCCCCATACCTGAAATATATTTTTTAGGATTTTATTTATTTGAGAGAGTAAGCCAGAGAGAGACAGAGAGAGCATGAGTGGGGGAGGAGCAGAGGAAGAGGGAGAAGCAGACTCCCACTGAGCAGGGAGCCCCATGCAGGACTTGATCCCAGGACCCTGGGATCATGACCTGAGCCAAAGGCAGATACTTAACCGACTGAGCCACCCACGGGCCCCTGAAGTATTTTTTTTTTAAAGATTTTTATTTATTTAATTACATATTTGAGACAGAGAGTGAGTGCGAACAGGGGTGGGGGAAGAGCAGAAGGAGAGGGACAAGCAGACTCTGTGCTGAGCACAGAGCCCGATGTGGGGCTCGATCCCCTGACCCCAAGATCATGACCTGAGCCGAAATCAAGAGTTGGATGCTCAACTGACTGAGCCCCCCCAGGGACCCCTGAAATATTTCTTACTGCATTGAATCATTTCACAATATGAAATGAAGCCACCTGAAACAGCTCAGGGCCTATCTCACCCTTGAGTCACCATATCATTCAGGGCGACCAATTGTGTTTGCAGCCCCCGGATTAGAGCTTCTCTAAGGCCGAGGGCAAAGAAGGCCTAGCACCTATGATGGATACACACTGTCCTCCAGAGTCCTCTCTAGGTTCACCTACTGACCTCATTTAGATATTGCTTCACACCCAGTGATAAGATGGGACGAGATTTAGAAAACGAGTTCCAATACCATGATTCTGTTTGCCAGCTCCTTTCTCCAGGGCCTCAGGTTGTTGCTGTTTATTCCTGTGACTGCTTTTTCACTGGGAAGCCAAGCCATTGGACTGTTCAGGAAACCAACACAAACAAACAGATGACATGGCAGGTCTCAAAGTGCTCCCTCAGCCTCTGGTCTTCCTCCTTGTTCTCTTGGGCATCTATAGGATTCTGGACCCGGCCTAGTCAAGGAAGCTCAGTGGTCAAGATTACCAGAGAAGAAATGTAAAGTAGACCAGATGGACCAAAACACATTTGTTTAGCTGCCTTTGTATGCTCAGGTGAACGCCTTGTTCCTGCTTCACAGGTGAGTGTGTGTGAGATTTCGTAGCAGAAGGAGAATTACAATTACGCCAGAGGAGCAAGGCTTCCTCAACTCTGCCTTCACAGAAGGTCAGCTCTTCTTGGGCACAGAACAATGATATGTCACAGTGCCACCACCGTGCTCAAAATCCATGCTGCTTTCTTTTGCTTTCTGTCCTCTGCAGAGACTGGAGAGCCCCATAACCTGACCAGGCAGTATTGAGGAATTCAGCATCGCATGTGTTAGTAGATCATTAAGAGGAAGCTAGAAAAGGTGAGTAAGTGGCTTACTGGTGAGTCATCAGTAATTCAAAAGCACACCCTATTTGTGAAACAACATAAATATTGGGCATACACTATGATCTCCTTCCATTAAATATGGAATTAACAAACTACTAACTCTATTCATTTGTTTGGATTCAGATTTTCCCCCAAACCAATGTGCTCAAGAAATTATTGATGTCTATTGTTTGCCTAATTTTCTACTATCTGCTAGGATGATTTTGGTCTAATAAGAAACTATAGGGATCCTTCGTTTCCTTGGGCCATAGGTCAACCCCTAGGAAGTAACTGGGCTTTACAATACAATGAGCTGGAGGTCAGTAACAGAGCTTCTGTGTGAGCTTCAAGCCCTCCCCACATGAAGCTCCACAGTGACTGGCCATTTCGTCTGCCTTACTCCTTCCCTTTATCCCTGTCCAATTCGACAACCACTTTTCTCCCTAAGTTATCAGTAGATTATTAGTCCCATTTTATAAACACATTCCCACTAAGGTATCAGTGACTTCTGTGCTCCTGCAGCACTATACTTTAATATAGTTAATAGGAAAAGAGCAGCACTGAACTGAAAAGATAGCATCTAATCCTAGGACTTCAGACATTGGATCAACTGAGTGAAGTCCTTCCGGAAGCTTTCCACTCTTGTATTTGGTCTCCACTTACAATTGGTGGATCAGGAAAGAGGCATAACCCTGCAGAAAGGGCACAGAGGAGAATGGGATTAACTTGATTAAATTATGAGGTCAGCTCTATTCTACCCAGGCTGGTGGGGGACAAAGGCTGGTTGATGCCTTTGAACAGTTAAGGATGGTCAAGTAGGCCTTGTTCTCTTGACAACTTTTCGCTGGACCAGATTTTGACTTGATCATGAAGAACTGTGCCAAAGACCAAGTGGCTCAGCTGGTGTTAGAAACAAGAGGGTCACATTGTGATTGGGCCTTCTTGGCACAAAAGGTCTTCAACATGAAATTATGGGCTCCAATTTTATTAGGAGCATTGTTCACTCTATAAAAGATATTTCTATTAGAATTTAGTACTCTGAAGATCATTTTCTCCTTCTTAAGAAGATGAATGTTTCCTCTTTTGTGGTAAGAACAATGTACCTGATTAGCTTCCCCTTTTCTTTCTTTCTTTCTTCCTTCCTTCCTTCCTTTCTTTCTTTCTTTCTTTCTTTCTCAAAGATTTTATTTATTTGACAGAGAGAGAGAGAGAGAGCACAAGCAGGGGGAGAGGCATAAGGAGAGAGAGGAAGAAGCAGGCTCCCCGCTGAGCAGAGAGCCCGATGCTGGGCTCGATCCCAGGACCCTGGGATCATGACCTGAGCTGAAGGCAGATGCTTAACCACTGAGCCACCCAGGAACCCCCCCCCCCCTCTTTTCTTTAAATGCTAGGAAGCTTTGCTCCTAAAGTGACGTTTCAAATTTAGAAAATAATGTAGATACCTCATAGGTTTTTATTTGCATTCTTTTTCTTAATTGACACTCTACTTTTATAGCTTCCCTTTTTGTAGTTTGTGTAGTTTATATAGAATTTTATAGGTTGCGTTTCCTTATTTCTATTCTTTTTTTTTAAGGAATTTATTTATTTATTTGACAGAGAGAAAGAGCGAGCACAAGAGGGGGGAGGAGCAGAAGCAGAGGGAGAAGCAGGCTCCCTGCCGAGCAGAGAGCCGGAGGCGGGGCTCGATCCCACGACCCTGGGATCATGACCTGAGCCTAAGGCAGATGCTTAACGACTGAGCCACCCAGGCGCCCTCCCTATTTCTATTCTAATACAGTTTTTTTAGTGCACTGGCATTGTGAGCCGCCTCAAGTCATTTGCAAAACAGGGAGTGGCTTAAGACCACTTCAAGTCATTTGTAATACAGTGTTAGTTTTCTAACCAGATGGGTCCTTAGGAAGGAAAGAAACATTTATTAAAAAGTTAAAAAGGTTTAGTTCTAGGTTTTCTAAGGACAAAGAATGTACAGAAAGCATTCACCTTTAGCATGTACACTGTTCTGTTTCGCTGGTCCCCATTCTGTATTATCCCACCAGTAGGTCTGAGCTTCCTTTGTCTGGAAAATAACCAAGTTGGTTCTTCAGCTTTGAGTGAGAAAGAAAAGGAGGAATAATATGGACCCCTCCCTTCACTCCCTTGGAATTGCCCACCTCCCCCAATTGAATGATACATGAAGGTCTCATTCCTCCCGCTTTATGGGGTATGACCAGGGGTGTCCTGAGGCTGGACCCAAAAGCTTGACAGAGCGGCATTTTGTAGCAGACAGATCTAGGGCAGAAGTGTTCTGCATTCCCCTAGAGCATTTTTCTCCCACTTTCCTTTTGTGGTTTCAGAAATCTGTGTATGTTGGTGGTAAGAATCATTAGGTCTTGGACTCAGAGCTCCTTCCTCATACCAGCCTGGTAGTGACTTCAAGTGGGAGGGAGAGTCAGCAGCAAAGTATTTCTCTTTTCCTTCTTGAAGGGGGTGTGTCCTAGGCTTGTTTGCCTACAAGGGCAGCCGGGTGAACCAGCAGTTGCTTAGGTGTCAGTGGACCTGCATGAATGCCCCTGGGCCGCTGTGCAGATATTAATTAGCCATGTCTTTCCAAACAGCATTAAGAAGTGATTGAACTGCAAGTACACTGGAGGAAGGGCTCCCAGAGGCTGTGAAGAGAGGAATCACCAGGTAAGCCTGGAATCTGTGATTTGATTCCTTAGGATACGTATTACTGTCACCAGTATTATCTGTTAATTTGAGATAATTTCCCCTAACCCTGGGGAAAACTCTGATTTCAAGATCCCATTTCCTGAAAAAGGTTAAATAAAGGAACAGAGAATGGAAAAAGCAATGAGCAGAGACAAGAGCGTTCATCCTCTTGGTGCCTGTATTAATTGAGATGATTTGCTGATTCACAGACTCCAAGTTCCCTGACTCAAAGCACACACCTCTCTCTATGGATTACAACCCAGGACCCCCTATTCTTCAGGTGTGCCTGGGAGGTAGATTCACTGGAATAAAGAAGGTGCCACCAGGGATACGTGTTAAAAATATCAATTTCACGACTTCCACTGGTCAGTAACATATTAGCTTTAGCAATCTCTTAAAATAAAAATATGTTTGAGCAGATTAAGTTTATTTTCACTTTAAGATGAATTCATAATTAAGCTTTGCCTGAACCAGTGTAAATCTGGGAAATACTTCCCAACTTAACTCCCTCCTTGGACTTAGAAAAATCGAAAAATTGACCTTTATAATCATTTCCCTGCTCCTTCTCCCTAATAAATATACAGCGATACACTGTATTTTCTGACTGACAGTCCTTGAAAATTGGCAATTTTTCTTTTCCCTTTTTCTTTTCTTTTCTTTTCCTTCCTTCCTTCTTTCTTTCTTCTTTCCTTCCTTTCTTTTTTTTAGAAAAATCTATTTATGTAAACCCGATATCCTAGATAGATGATGGGAAGTTACTGAAGAAAATACAGAAAGAAGGTCAAATTGGAAGAGATGTGGAGAAATGATGTCTGTGGCTTTTCCATGACAATATCCATTAAAGGAATCCTGATAATAACACACATAGGTGGGAAATTAGAGATAGGAAAGAAATAATAAAAATAGATAAACATATATTCTATAATTTATTTGAATATTAGCAGAGCCTTTTATGGTTTTTTTCTGTAATAGAGCCACTGCTAATTATCCAACCATAACCAAAATTAAAAACAGTCTTATAAAAATGGCCACAAAAATAATACTTTATTCAACTATTAGCAAATATTATAACTTTGAGCACATTATTTAGCTTTTCGTGCTCTGGCTACTTAATTTGCAGAATGGTGGCAATAAGCATTAAGATTTAAAATAAGATTTAAATTAAGATTTAAAATACATGTATGCATGTTGAGGCTTCTCAGGTTGACTTGCAAACCCTTCTATTTCGTGCACAGCCACAAATTGATGGGGATTGTTGTTGACATGCCTCATAGGTATGCATGTCCTACTCTCTAAAAAGAGAGTAAATTTCTTTAATTTTTTTTTTTCAAGTCGGGATAGGGTTCCCATCATAGGATTTATCTCTTGTTGTGCTGAAGGCAAGGGGAACACCAGACTTTTGCATCCATACACCCTCTGATGTCATTCATTTCACAATTAAAGGAATGCAACTATTCTCCTAGAAAAAAATAAATGAGCACATTCATTTAAACTAGGGTATAAGTGACTGATTTTAGCACTTTGGTTGGGAGCGAGGGCAAACTGGAAGCAGCAAGAGGGTCCTGGGTATTGATGGGTGTCACCAGTGGTAGGGGTGTGTCACGAGGGGAAAGAGCTCAGAAGGTGGACAGGTGGCATCCTTGGGACAATGTCACTGAATTCTCAGTTTTTCTGAACGCCACTCCTTAATGAAACCATGTTCCACCCAATCTAATCATGTATTTGCAACTTTAACAATATTCTACCTTGTTCTCTTTCTAAAGTTCTTTGGCAGGAAATACCCATAGCTACAGAAAAGGGGAAACCCTGTTCCCAAACACATCACGGAGTTTGAGTTGTGTGTGAGCAGGGAAGCGCTCACAGGATGTCAGGGTCTCCACAGTTCGAGATGAGCTAGATACCTGGTCTTAGCAGCTGTGAAAATAATCTAGAAACTTGGAGGGATAGTGCAAAAGGTCTATAGCATCATGGCCTGACACGTCCTCTCTGACACGCCCTGCCGGTTCCAGGCTTGCTGAAATCCACAACCGTGGTACCCAAACCCGTGGGGAAGCGAGGCTCTCTTACCCCCCCACCCCCGCACAAACGACAGAGCATCTCAGAGGCTCCTGTCTGATGGCAGGTGGAAACCCAGAATTCTGAGATGTTGAAAATGAAAATCCATAAGAATTAATAAGTGTGAAAATGCCCTGGCATTTCATGGCATTCATTCAGTCAGTTGAATAAATGATATGTAAACAGAACAGCAGTGAGGTATGTAGCCCTCAAACTGTGCAAACTGGAGTTAAATCTTGTTGATGGGGGTTCTCAGGCCCCCGTGGAGTCTCTGTGTCTTCAGTGCAAATGCCCGTTTTTAATCTCTGAGGCCCACAAACCTCGGAAACTCTAGTTTTTCATTTTGTTTTAAATAAAGTCTTTTAAAATAAAGACTTCAAATAAAGTCTAAGATAATTTCCTTGTTTGCTTACTTAAAAAGTCAAGCCAGAAAAAAAAAATATAAATGGCTAATAAACATCTGAAAAAAAGAAGGCATAATCTTAGGGATAATCAAAGACATGGAAATTAAAACTATTAGACAAAAATTTTGCCTATCAATTTGGCAAACATTAAAAAAGGTGCTGGGGACAGTGTGATGAAACTTGTTGCTTTTTTATCATAAGATAAAATAAAAAAACTGATCATAAAAGTTCCTTTATTGTTTAGGGATAAGCAGGTGTTTACTATAAATTTACAGTATTAGGTAGCTTGTCACAATGGAACAGATCCATACCTGCAAAGTTTTGGGTAAAGAGACTTTGTATTAAGCAGATTATATTTTCCATGAAAGCCCTGCATACCTGTGTTTGCAGTTTAGCCCAGTTTTGCTTGAAGACTTCCCTGTGCTTAATCTCTTAGAGAATCAGGCTAATTGTTTCTCATAAGAAACTTAATGTTATATTTCTTAGGCATATAACACTCTACTATGTTGTTGACCAAAATTCCAATTAAACAAGTAAGTAGGAGAAGAAAAGACACAGCAGAAGAATTTACAAATATTTAAGTCAGATTTTTATTATATATTGAAGGTGGCCTTTAAAACTAATAAAGAATTATCAAGGTGTCTTGCTAAAAGAATGGTTTAGTCAAGAAACGTAGTTGGGATAACTGGTTGTTCCTTTGGAGGAAAATGAAAGTAAATGCTTATTTCATACCAAAACCTAAAGTAACTCCAGAAGGATTAAAAGTTTAAACACATTTTAAAATTAAAGAAGGTTTAGAAGAAAATATATAAGAATATTTTTACACTCATTCTATAAAAAAGATTTTTGAACGTGACTCCTAGTTTAAAATACATAATGGAAAAGAGTGACAGATGTGATTTCATGAGCTCTTGTGCAGAACATAGAAAGTTAAAAAAATTTTAACAGAATTTATAACAGAAGTGACAAAGAGCTAATATCCATGTTATGTAAAAGTTCCAAAGAAGCAGTTCTTAAGAAAAAGTAAACATTCCAATAGGAAAACTATGGGGAGGGCATTTTAACCACGCTGATCAAAATTCAAAATGTATAGACCTTTTGAAGCGGCACTTTACTCTGACCTGGAAAAATCCCAGTTTTCCCAGAATTAAGGATGTCCAAGAAGAAGCTTAACAGAAGGAACGTTTGAGGGCAGATTGTAGGAGTCCAAATAACGCATTTGCCGCCATAATGCGTGTGCTTTTTATCTGAACATAGTGTGGGGCCTGGGAGGTTTTGGAATATGGACTGACCTAATATTTGCAGGATAGGTGGAATGCCCGGAAGCTGGTTCTTTGTCTAGAAGAATCATTTGGGGAATATGTTTGGCAAACTTGCTTTTACTCATTAGGAAGTTATGATGAAAATACTGTTACTAGGCATTGGGAAACAAAGAATGAATGTTCTTTAGTATATTTGAAATAATTAAGATTTATCAGTCTAAGCATTGAACGAAAGTTGGATATCAGTTTTACTCTTATTTTAAAAGGTACCCAAGAAGAGCTTGTAGCATTTTTAATCTGACCATTCACATAAGAAGATGCCACAAAGCTTGTTCTCTGGTTCTTTCCAATAGGCCTGATAAAGTGTTTTTTCATCCTTAGACACTGACAACACATTTGCTAGGAGGATAGCTTTGAAACGTATATTATTCTTTTTCCTGAACAAAGAAAGCTTATTTGTAAGGAACTCAGATGGACGTCAAATTAACAATCCAGGACCTTATTAAAATCATCTCCCAAGCAACAAAATGCACTGGCTCAGAGTCCAAGAGAAATATTAGATTCTTCGGGGAGAGAAATTGAGAGAAATAGTTGATAAATTCTTTTTATTTAGAATTTAGGTCTACCCTTCTCATTTTCTGCAAGCATGAAACAGAAATAATCCCCACTTTATTTACAAGATTGCCAAAATAACCAAATCAATGCATAGGAGAGCATTTAGTAAATTACAAAGAATTTTTCTTATTTCTTATTATGTAACCATCACTTCCCTCAAGTGCTATTCAAGTACTTTTTCAAGAGAACAATCTAAGAGGAAGTTCAAATTCCATGGGTTTTTACCTGCTCTAAGTAAGCAGAGTCATGTGGGGAAGATGGGAAATAAACCTGACCTGGGGATTCCCGGAAGGCTGGGTCCCTACTGCTGAGCCAAAGGCTTGGCTGAAAGAAACAGCTTGGCACCTTCTCTGGAATGCCATTAATCGTCCTTTAAGGGCTTGGTGCTGATGTTGGCTCTACTGAACCATAAATGACAGGAGAAAATCTTCAGTTACAAGTGGTTGGGAAAGAGCCAAGCCCCGAGGCTGGCGGTCAGGCTCTTACAACGGGACTGAGCTGGACTCGTCTGTGGGAAATGAACTCTACCAGGACATCGGAAGAAGTATTGGGTGATGAGCTAAGAACAACAGATCATCCTGTATCTTTGCTGAGATACAAAGTACAGAGGAAAAAGCTTTAAAAAGCCCAGAATCTTTGTTAGTGGGGAGCACACAGCCGTGCTAGGCTGACAGCACCAGCAACATGAGAAATGCTCTGCAGCCAAAGTTCCCATGCATGGGAAAGGACACACAGACTTGTAAAAAATGTTTCTCAATTTTTGGATCGAAGAGGATCCGACGAAGAGGTAGGGTCACACACTGGACTCTGAAGGGACATCCATTCAAGGAAACATGGCAAGGTTTAAAATAGGGAACAAAGAGACCCCAGCCACCCAGCAGTTGGTTTCAAAAGTGGGTCTGGGTCACTGCTTTTGGAGTTTCCCTTAATGGGCGGAGCTAATGTGTATGAATGCCTGGCCTGACTGTGCTGTGAACCACACGTGCCTGGCACAGTGCCTGGGAAATTGGAGGCTCTCAATATTCAGTGGTTGAACAAATTAGGGTTTAGCAGATTGGTAAAGCGTCCTGGGAAGGAATGACAGAGCTAAGTCGTTCCTTTTGTCTCTTCCAGCCTTATGATTTTAGGATTCTCAAAAATCACACCTCTCTTCTCAACCCAAGGACTTCATTCTTAGTAGGTGCTCAGCCAATCTCAACAGATGTTCCAGAATTATAATAACCAGTTTGAGGAGGAAACAGGTATAAAGCCCAATAAAACATGTTAATCATTCCCAGCTTAGATTTGATGACCAACAGACACTAAAGAAAAGAATAATTAAATAAATAATACCCAAAGAGAAACTGGGAAATGGGCATATAACAATAGAATCTGAATGTGAGTGGATCTGAGCTCACCTTATCCTATATTGCTTATTTTATAGAAGAGGAAACTGAATTCCAGCATGGTTTGTTTTTTTCTTTAACTTTCGTAAGTTCTGACAGATAAAAAACAAACCTGGGGTTAGATTCTAATTCATCTAGCTCTTTTCCATTATGCTGATACAACAGAAGCCACTAAAAACATGCTAAAATGTAAAATATCTGCTTCAAATTGTACTGTGCACACATATTTATGTAGATACTCACTGAGATTTTAGATAACTTTAAATTGTAGTTCTTCCAGAAGAAGTGTGTCTAGCTCAAGATTCACCACACCTCCCAATATTTTTCTAGATGTGAATTGGTTTTCTTCTTTGTCCCCACCTACCTTTTCACCTGACCACTACCAGATCTGCTTACTTAAAGGAGAACAAAGAAACTCGTTTCAAAGGCAAAAGGCCCAAGGATTCCTCCATAAAGATAGATCCCAATGAAAATGTTACCAGGGGCGGCTGGGTGGCTCAGTTGGTTAAGCGACTGCCTTCAGCTCAGGTCATGATCCTGGAGTCCCTGGATCGAGTCCCGCATCGGGCTCCCTGCTCGGCGGGGAGTCTGCTCCTCTCTCTGACCCTCCTTCCTCTCATGCTCTCTGTCTCTCATTCTCTCTGTCTCAAATAAATAAATAAAATCTTAAAAAAAAAAAAAAGAAAAAGAAAATGTTACCAAAACTTTATAAAATAAAAGGTGAAATAAAACCAAGGCTTTACAGGTCCTCTGCTGGTAAAACAATCAGTTCTGTTTGAGTCATGATGTCCTTCAGATCCTAACTGGAGATGGGCTGTTTTCCATTAGTGTGTGCACGTGTGTGTGTGTGTGTGTGTATGTGTGGTATGCACGTGTGCCCATGTGAGTCCAAGACAGAGAGGAGGGAGACAACTCTACTGGGAATTCTTCTATTTATAGAGGAAGAAACAATCCCCTAAATATTGGTGCCAGGAAAGCAGCCCAAGTGGGCAACAGTGTCTAAGATTAGAATGTTGCTAAAAATGCTGGCAAGTATAGGAGTGAGCAGTTCCAACTCAGAACCGCTGTTGATAAGGTGACAACTGTGGACATAAATAAATAATATTTGGAACCCATAAAGACGTAACTGGAAAAATGGAGAGACAATGGACAGCCTTCTCTAGAGGCATAGTAGCAAATCCTAATGATTGTTCTCTGCAAACTGAAGGACAGGGATTATCAGGAATGAATTCACTTGAATGAATTCAGGGAAGTGAGGGGGGTTCTACCATGGCCAAGCCTTCCCACTGCAGCTGGTGCCAACACAGCTGTGGGTCAGGCATCATCGGCCCCCAGCTGCTGCAGAACGAGTGATGCAAACACACATACTCTGATGTCAACAACAGCTCCTTGTCTATGGCAGGGGCACATAGATTCTGAGAAGGTTTTAATAATAAGGACCTTTTCAGCTTGGAAAGGAAGTGCTGAAAACACCATGAGGGTTGCCTCTAGTAAAGTCAGAGTTAGGTGGGATGTAAGGTTACCCTAGACACACATACACACACACACACACACACACACACACACATAGAGTATTTCTTGACATCCACACTGTCCAGGACTCTCTTTTGAGTCAGATAATTCAGTTACTGTAACAATGTATTTTTATCACCTTGAGGCTGGGGTCCATCCTTCCATTTACATTGTGGTGGCCATTGACCCGGGAGCACTTTTTATTTGATAAGTTAATTTGACTTACAATTGAAGGCAAATTCTGACACAATTCAGTAAGTAACTATAAATAGTGGTGATGAAATTAAAATATTAGTAATGCTAGCATTAATTGCTAACCATAATTGAGGCTTACCACCTGCCAGGCATTGTTCTGGGTACTTTACATGCAATAATGCATTCAAATCTCCGAAGAACCTCTGAATTAATACTATTTCCTCCATATGATAGATTAGTAAACTGAGGTATGGAAAGCCTGAGAAAATGTCAGAGGGCATCTACTTGATAAATGTCAAAGCTGGTCCCTGAACCCAGGGCAATCTAGCCACAGTGCTTGGGTCCCATGTACCTTGAGATACCATTTTCCCACCTTTGACTAGTTGTCAAATAGAGGATGCCCAGGTAAATCTGAATTTCAAAAAAACAACAAATAATTATGGACAATGAATAGTGTCTCAAATACTGTGTGGCACATACTGAATATTAAAAAATTAGTCGTTATTTATCTGAAATTGAGTCTTCCAACCTTATCCCAGAGGGGGGTGTATGTACCAAGGAAGCAAAGAAAACATTTTGATTAGTTTGGGCTTTGGTCCCAAACCCCAGAGTAGAATTCAAATCACAGGTTTGGCCTCAGCACCAAACTCCTGTTTCCTATCCCAGAACCAGTCTAGAATAACAACTCTTAAACCTGCCTGGAGGTCAGCATCCCTGGCTGGGCCTGGCCTGTCTAAGGTTTAGTAGGATTTAGGGTGGGAGGGGGGCACCTGTATTTTCTAATGAGCTTCCAAATATATTCTTTTCTCTCCCTCCTCTTCCTCCCCCACCCTGTCCCTCTCTTCCTCCTCCTTTTTTTTTATCAAAATCTTTTTTTTTTTTTAAGATTTTATTTATTTGACAGAGAGAGACACAGCGAGAGAGGGAACACAAGCATGGGGAGTGGAAGAGGGAGAAGCAGGCTTCCCGCTGGGCAGGGAGCCTGAAGCGGGGCTCGATCCCAGGACCCTGGGATCATGACCTGACCTGAAGGCAGACGCTTAACGACTGAACCACTCAGGCGCCCCTTCCTCCTCCTTTTTTAAAGTCCAGCTATTCATGATTGGCCTACGGAGCAGTGACTGGGGATCACAGGTCTGAAACCCTGACTGTAAGTAACAATTTACCATTTCTAGCAAATCTAAGGAGACAGCCCGGAATATACCCACCACATGGGAGGAAGAGGGGAAAAGAGGCCAAGAGTATGACAGTTTCCTCACAAGGCCCAGGCTGTCATCCAGGCCTTCTTGATTTGGGTTTGCAGCCTCAAGCCTGGACAACATGAGGGAGAAAGATTTTTTCAGAGAGAGAGATATTGAGAGAAATGATTGAGAGAAAGAGCCGTAAAAGGGTCAGGCCTTCCATTTAGGAGCAGGCCCTGGCTCGAGGAGAGCGTAGGTCACACCCACATGCATGGTGACTGTTTCCCTCTTTGAAAGGTCCAGCACTAAAGACCATGGTCCAAACAGTGCTCAGTGTCAGGAACTGACATTAAATAGTTTTCCCTGGAAGCCGAGAAAAAGAATGGGGTTGGAAAGAGACAAGCTTCCTCTGCAATGTGGCTGCACTCAAAGAAGGTATTGGTAAATTAATTTAGTAGGATGTGACAATTTACCAAAACAAAAACTAAAAACCCTCCACCCAATAAAATAAAGACAAATAATTATATTACAAAGCTGTAGTGATAAAAACAGTGTGGTACTGGCACCAAAAAACAACAAAAAAAGACACATAGATCAATGGAACAGAATAGAAAACACAGAAATGAACCCACAACCATATGGTCAATTAATCTTTGACAAAACAGGAAAGAATATCCAATGGGAAAAAGACAGTCTCTTCAACAAATGGTGCTGGGAAAACTGGACAGCCACAGGCAGAATGAAACTGGACCACTTTCTTATACCATACATGAAAATAAAAATAAATTCAAAATGGATTAAAGATCTAAATGTGAGATAGGAAACTGTAAAAATCCTTGAGGAGAACACAGAAAGTAACTTTTTCGACATCAGCCATAGCAGCTTCTTTCTAGATATGTCTCTTCAGGCAAGGGAAATAAAAGCAAAAATTAAGTATTGGGACTTCATCAAAATAAAAAGCTTCTGCACAGTGAAGGAAACAATCAACAAAACTCAAAGGCAACCTATGGAATGGGAGAAGATATTTGCAAATGACATACCTGATAAAGGGTTAGTATCCAAAAAATATAAAGAACTTCTAAAACTCAACACCCCAGAAATGAATAATCCAATTAAAAAATGGGCAGAAGACATGAGTAGCCATTTTTCCAAATAAGACATACAGATGACCAACAGACACATGAAAAGATGCTCAACATCACTCACCATCAAGGAAATGCAAATCAAACTACAATGAGATATCACCTCACACCTATCAGAATGGCTAAAATCAACTACACAGGAAACAAGAGACGTTGGCGAGGATGTGGAGAAAGGGCAACCCTCTTACACTGCTGGTGGGAATGCAAACTGGTGCAGCCATTCTGAAAAACAGTATGGAGGTTCCTCAAAAAGTTAAAAGTAGAACTACCCAGGGGCGCCTGGGTGGCTCAATCAGTTAAGCATCCAACTCTTGGTTTCAGCTCAGGTTATGATCTCAGGGTCACAACATCAAGCCCCGCATCAGGCTCCACACTCAGCACGGAGTCTGCTTGAGATTCTCTCTCTCTCTCTCTGCCCCTCTGCCTGCTCTCTCTCTCTCTCATAAAATAAATAAATAAAATCTTAAAAAAAATATAACTACCCTACAATCCAGAAATTACACTACTAGGTATTTACCCAAAGAATACAAAATACTAATTCAATGGGATACATGCACGCCGATGTTCATACCAACATTATCTACAATAGCCAAATTATGGAAACAGACCAAGTGTCCTTTGACTGATGAATGGATTAGGAATATAAAGGAATGAAATCTTGCCATTTGCAATGACATGGATGGAGATGGAGAGTATTATGCTAAGCTGAAATAAGTCAGTCAGAGAAAGACAAATACCATATGATTTCACTCATATGTGGAATTTAAGGAATAAAACAAATGAGCAAAGGGGAAAAAAGAGAGAGAGGCAAACCAAGAAACAGATTCTTAACTATAGAGAACAAACGGATGGTTACCAGAGGGGAGGGGGGTGGGGGATGGGGAAATAGGTGATGGGGATGAAGGACTGGGTGTTGTAAGGAAGTGCTGAATCACTATATTGTACACCTGAAACTAATATTACACTGTACATTAACTAACTGGAGTTTGAATAAAAACTTGAAAAAAAACCAAGTAGAAATATCTAAGGGCACATCTCAGAAATAATTAAGCTCTGTTTCACGTAATTGTTCTGTTATTTATACATACACACTGATACATTTTATTATATGTGTGTGTATATATGCACATGTTATAAAATATATTTCTTTTTATGGGTCCTGATCAAAATGTTTGAAAAACACTGCTCTATGGATAAATGTCCATCACTTTTGGAAAGCACAGAGCTGGCTAGAGGAAATAGGACCTAGAGCAGATGAGTTTTGAGAAGCAAGATCTAGAAGAACAATCTGGAGCACAGGCTGTGCCCAAAGTTAAATAGTAGCTTTTTGAAGGAGCTTTGGCAAGCAGGAAGGTAGGGACAGGAGAGGACTATTCACCTAAGGGGTGAAGGGAAACACAAAAGTTGTATGTGTTTCATTGCTTACTTTTCATGCTTCCCTAGAAAGCCCTGGAAAGGGTCTCTGCTGACATGTAGGCCACGTCAGTGGTAGTCTTTACCCTGTCTCTAACATCTTTTTTCTTTTCTTGCAGATCAGAGAACAAAGTGTGGCGCAGTGCTGTCAGGCATGGCAGGGTTTTATGAGGGTTAAGGCATACCTGGGAAACAAGGGAAGGCCTGGAAGGGAGGGTCCAGCTCTGTGTTTTCTATGCTGCTAACCGAGGACACTTATTTTAATGGTGGGTTAGTGAGTTTGGGAATTAGAGTTTTTCATCGTTTCCCATGGAGATGTGAAAGAACGTGGAGAGGCCATAGGGACGTATTCCTTCATTTCCGTCATTGCTATCCAGTACAACTTTTCAAAAAGTGTGGTTAAAACCCTACATAACGCAGAATGTGCCATCTTAACCATTATTAAGTGTGCAGTTTCAGTAGTGTGAAGTGTATTCACATTGTTGGACATCAGATCTCTGGAACTTTTTTGTCTGGCAACACTGAAACCTATATCCATTAAATAACAAGTCCCTGTTTTTCCTCTCCTCCAAGCACTTGGCAACCACCATTCTACTTTCTATTTCTATGATCTTGACTTCTTTAGATACTTTATAGAAGTGGAATCATACAGGATTCATCTTTTTCCAATTGGCTTCTTTTTTTTAATCTAATGCCCTTGAGGTTTATCCATGTTGTATCACGTGACAGGATTTCCTTCTATTTTAAGGCTGAATGCTATTCCATGCCTAATAAAACTTCTGGCAATAATGGAAGTGTTCTGGGCCGCCTGGGTGGCTCAGTCACTTGAGTGTCTGGCTCTTGATTTTGGCTTAGGTCATGATCTCAGGGTTGTGAGATCGAGCCCTGTGTCCAGGTCCCCACTCAGTGCGGAGTCTGCTTGAGACTCTCTCTTTCCTCTCCCTGTATCCCTCCCCCTGTGCACTCTTTCTCTCTCTAAATAATAAATAAATATTTAAAAAAAATAATGGAAGTGTTCTGCATCTACACTGCCTGACATTGGTAGCCACTAGCTACATGTGGTTATTGAGCACTTGAAATGTGGCTGGTGTGACTGAGAAATTTCATTTCATTTCATTTCATTTTATTGTAATTAAAATGAAAATTTAGATTGCCACATGTATCCGGTGGCTACTGTATTGGACAGAACAGTTCTAACTTACTGTGATATTTTTTGTTGATACCAAATAACCTGGGTGTACATGATTAATTTTGTGACCATGACTATGTGCTGAATTTTGTCCAAATTATTCTGACATAAGCATGACTTGAGGATAATTTGTTGATATTTACATCAACTATAAAGAAAGAAATCTGGGTTGGTTCATTATTATTTTTATGCTTAAACACTCTGATTCTATCCTTATATTCATGGTTCTAAGGATCTTCGGTTATTTTAATGCTTGTTTTTACTGAGATGAAAAGGAAACGGTGAAATATAAAAAGGCTGGATGTTAAATGCATTTGGTTGCAAAGTTAAGCAAGTCATGATTTTAAAATAGCCTCTGTTTAGTCAAATGTGATCATTGAGAAGAGAGCTCTCGATCAGTTTTCTAGGCAGTTTGTAAAGATGGAAACTTACTACTTCTGCTACCGGAGTGGAAGTAATGGTATCTCAGGCTACGTAGACAAAGTGGAAAAATCATCAACCACTCAGGCTTCTGATCTGCTCAGTTAGCCCTACCGCTGTGTACATTCTTCAATTTTGGCTTGAATGACTTGTTTTTGTGCCTCAGCCTTGCATGGTACATCCGTTGTCTAGCCACAGACTGTGGCCCCAGTTGTTTACGTTGAGTCTGGGAGAAGGAGCGAGGCCAGCTGAAGATGCAAGTCTGCACGCTCTGGCTCATCTCTTTCTTCACCCTCATTGAAGGCCAGGAAGGCTTCCTGGGGGTGAGTTGGCATATGCCCCGTTTTCCCTCTCTACCACCACTCTTCTCTCCCTCTGCACTTTGAAAACCCGTCACTCTCTCAGCCACTGGAACTACATAATTTAATAGACTTGGAATCAGAAGTCCTGGGTTCTTGTCTCAACATGATCCACATTAGCTATGTGTAGCCTTGGACAAACAGTTTCATCTCTTGAAATTTAGAGGACCTAACTGCAAAATAAGGAACTGAGCCATCGTAGAGATCTCTTCTAGCTCAGTACATTCCTTTCTATGGTTTCTTTGACCAAGGAAAGGCATAAAAATTGGCATGGTCAATCCTTGGACTCTCTTCCCTAACTACACTAACTTTCTTGACGCTTTCATCTAGGATCATGGTTTTAATGTTCTCTATATTCTGATGGCTCCCAAATTTACATCTGCATCTTGACCTTCTCCCCTGAACTCTACACCCACCTATCTACTATCTCTGTGGTATCTCCAGTTGGGTGTTGAATAGGCCCCTTAACCTAATATGTCCAAAACTAAATTCTTGATTTTTTTTCCTCACCAAACCTGCTTCTCCTTTCCCATCTCAGCAAGTGATATCATTGTTCTTCCGGATGGTTGGGCAAAAAACTGATTTTCATGTTTGACTCTTCCCATAATCCCTATCTAAACCATTGGCTCTTGTTTTGTTTTGTTTTGCTTTATCTTTAAAATACACCCAGAATTCAAACATTTCTCACTACCTCTATGGCTACCACCTTGATCCACACCTTCAGTATCTCTCACAGTATGTCTCACCTGAGTTATTTCAATAACTCCTGAGATGCTCTCATTGCTTCTGTGCTTGTCTATTCCTAACATGGCTGCAGGATTGAGCCTTCCAAAAAGTAAAATAGAGCACCGTCACCTCTGTTCAGAACTCTCTGGTGGGTTCCCATCTCACTCAAGTGAAAACTAAGCCGTTGCCCTATAAAGATCTACACAGCCTACCTCCTTGGAGATACTCTCTGATCTCACTGCCTGTCCCTCTCCCCTTACCCACTCCACTGAGCCACTCTGGCCTCCTCATTCTGTCCTCACATGCCAGGCATATTCTTACCCCAGGGCCATTACACTGCCAGGAAAGTTCTTTCTCCAGGGATCCTCACTTCCTCACCTCCTTCAGGGTTGTGCTCAAAAGTTGCCTAAGGGAGGCCTTCCCTAGCCACCTCTCCACCATCCCTGACTTGGATTTTAGATCCATAATTTCAGTTCATCTGGGAGAGCCAACAAGGCCTAGGAAGTACATCTTTACAGAACCCTTCCATAATTATTCTTGTTTTCTTTCAAACAGAGAAATGAAGGCATCAAAACAAAAAGAGGACTCAGTGTGAATAAGAAAAAGCATCCAGGTGAGTCTCCCTTAGGGAGTGTGGTGCAGTAGACCTTGGTGCCAAGGGACCAAGGTTCCAACCTCAGTGGTGTTTCTGACTGGTTGTATGATCTTAAACACACTATTAAACACGTTGAATCTGGGAAATGAGAATAATTGCAATCCGTACAAGCAAAACATTTGTGAAGATTAAATAATACATAAAAGCATAGTATCCTGCACCATACCTGGCAAGTAGCTATTCCATACTCTTCTTTTCCTTCCTTATCTTAATCCTAACAGTGTTAATTAGTGGGCACAGCCCTTAGTCTAGGAATAGGTTGTGTTCTGAAATTTAATTTGTTGTTCTGATGTTTCAAGCACTGACTATTTCCTCATGGAGACAATGATATGCATAGATGGTTGTTAGGCTCCTGTATCAGCCCACAAAAGCCTTTCTCCAGGGCAGTGATCTGTCATACAACAGTGTGCTAATAGTGTCATTGACCTTACCACCACTCAATCCTGCAATTCTCCAGAAAATGAAATAAAAATTCAACTTGGAATGCCATGAAAACATTTTTCCTGACAGTAAAAATACAGTTAGTATTTAGTGAGCTGTTCCTAGGTGCCAGGCACTATTTTAAGTGCATTAGATGAATTAAATCCTCACAATGACCCTCTGATTTAGGCACAATGGTCATCTTTATTTTACAGATGGTGAAATTAAGACACACGGCTAGGGGGCAGGAGGAATGATTCAAACCTAGTTAGTCTGGCTCCAGAACCAGTGCCATGAGCCTCTGACACTGACTGTTCCCCTCCCCCACCACCGACTTCTTAACTGCTTGGGCGGTGGGAGCAGGAGTCCCCTTAGCTTTTCCTACTTGGTGTGGTTCCCAAGACCTGGGACAGAGGTTCCAGCCTGCAAGGAGAGGGAAGAGTACAAGGCGGGGCTGAGGCTCTATGCAGTGAGATGGTGGAAGTTATGGCAGACAGGAAGCTCTTGTCCATGTTCTGGGACATGTCAGACTCAGCCAACTTCCTGCTACCTTCTTGACTGCTTTCTGAAAAGTCTAGGGATTGATCGGCTGGTTTCCTTCTCTATAAATTTCCCTTCTGCCTGGCTCCCTGGGCCCCTAAGGAATGGGAGAGTCTCAGAGAAGCTCCCCATCTCATCTGTCCCTGCAGAAAGCATGGATGTCTTGAGAAATCTGAGACTTCTAAGAGATTTCACTGCCAGTGGCAATCAAAGGAGACCCAGGATAAAAGGATATTCGCCTCTTCCCTCTTTTTCTCTAAGGTCCTTACATTCCTAATCTGGGGTGCATAGATGAGCTTGGGACAGTCTGGAAACACCATGAAATCTTGCACTATGTTTTATGTGAATGTGCCTAAATGAGTTCTGGGAGGGAGACTACTCCTAGGATTCATAGTCTCTTGAGCCCAGAACACATAACAGCCTCTCCTTAGGGAAACAAAAGGTGCTGCTCAGGAGTGATAAGGCAGAGACGAGGATGCAGAAAGCCTCAAGTAAGGTTTGGTTTGGTTTTGCTTTTGCATTTGCATTTCATATAAGGTACTCAAAGTTGGCTAATTATTGAAACCTTTTCATAGGAGAAAAAAGGGCTCTTTGGAGAGGAAAGTGTGAGACTGGGGGTTTTATACTGAACATCCTTCAAGGAGACTGGAGCTGGGAAAGCAAGAGGGAAGAGTGACTAGGATTTTCTCACCTCTTCTCCCTTGGGTCCTGAGGCGTGAAACTTGACCTTGGATGTGTCCTGAGGAACTGTGTAAAGTCAGGAGGGTGATTGATGCCAGGATGGGTCAGGGAGAGCGGGAGCAGCTGTCCTGGCAGGATGGGAGAATAGACATAGGTCAGGCACATGTGGGGCTATCTGCAAGTGTTCCTCTGGAGGCTCATTTTTACTTAATGTCTGGATGAGCAGAAGTCAGTACAAGCCACGTGGCATAGCCCAGGACCCCTAGACGACATGTGACAAACACTTCCTGGTGGTTTCCTTGGCAATATTTCTCTCCCAGACTGAAAAAGGAGGCTCCTGACTATCTTCCTCTCTTTAGGCCCAGTCCAGGAGTATGAGCTGCTGCTTCAGGTGGCCTATAGAGATTCCAGGGAGAAGAGAGACTTGAAGAATTTTCTGAAGCTTCTGAAGCCTCCATCATTATGGTTACAGGAACCAATGAAGATTATTAGAGCAAAGGCCACTACATGTAAATCTGCCCTCTGGGGACTGGGAGTGGAAGAGGGAAGGTGGGCAGCAGTTGGGATAGGTTAGGTTATGCTATGGAGACAATCATCCCCACAATATGTGTGGCTTGAAAGAACACATGTGTTATTTCTTCTTCATGCTACATCTTTATTGCAGGTTGGCAGCAGGGTTGTGTTGGTGTGGTCACTTGGGAATCCAGGCTAATGAATCACACACTATCTCAAATGTACCCAGTTGGAACCCAAAGGAAATAGAATATTCAAGGGTTTCACATTGGTAGTTGAAGTCTCCAACTTAGAAGTGACACACATTAATTCTGCTCATAACTTATTGACCCCAACTGGTTTCATGGCCCCATTCAACCTCAGGAGGCCAGGATATGTCATCCTACTATGTGTCCAGAAAACAGCTAGAAGTAATGGACAAACAGCACTAATGATTACAATGCTGGGTTTCAGAGATGTTAAATGATTTGTTTAAAGCGTTAGTTCTTAAAGTGTGGTGCCCACATTAGCAGCAGCAGCAGTATCAGGGATCTTAATGGAAAAGCAAAGGCCCCATCCCAGACTTACTGAATCAGAAACTTTGGGATGAGACCCTCCAGGTGATTCTGACACATGACAAAGTTTGAGAATCATTCACTATATATCATAATGCATATTTTCACAAAGATGTCTGGTGACTTCATCCCAATTTTTTGGTCTATTATAAAGGATGCCTTTTAATGGGTGTTTTAGGTCAGTCAGTAGGGAATGAGCACACAGAATTGGCTGATGGAATTTTTCTTCATGACTCTCAAGAAAAGAAAAAGTCTCTCAGTGTTTGCCATCTTGCTTATGGGACCTACCCAAGAATGGTGATAGGTGGATGGGAGGAGCTTCCAGTAAAATAGTGGAAAAATACCTTCTAGAACTCTCTTAAATAACTGTCAGGTTAACACACCCTCTTCTGCTTCTCTTTCCCATTCCAAGGGCTATCTACTGGGCATCCATCCTTCTTTTGGATGCTAGACCCAGCCACTTGATTTTATGTTTGCTAAGTGTCTGGTATCAGGCTCAGAATCTATTGAGTTGGACATATCCTTACCTTAAACCTATTGCCATCCTAGTTTTATCCTTCTAGCTCTTGATGAGCACACTTGGTTCAGATTCTAAGTCAGAGCCAAGGGTGAGAACTCAGCGTTGGTCAGTTTATAAACCAGATCCTGTGAGACCAAGCCCTGCTTTTTTGTGCAGACTGCGGCAACCAGAATGGGGTTTTGCACTGTGCCTGTGAGGATGGCTACACCTGGTTTTCTCCCTCATGCCTTGATCCCCACAAATGCTACCTTCACACGGCTGGAGGGCTCCAGAGCTGTCACTGTCATCTCAACAACTTCACCCAGAGCATCAATTTCTGTGAAAGAACAAGTAAGCACAGAAGGGTACTAGGAGGAGAGCTCTGGTGGGGGTGGGGGGAGGGGGGCCCTCGGCCCAACATGCCACAGGGAGGGAACTCTAGCTCCTCACCCATGTGTTAACTCTTTGTCTCCCTGAACAGAACTCGTGTTTGCAGGGTCATCAAAGGACAAGACAATATACCCCACTAGACCTAGCTAGACACAGGGAGAGCTTCACAAGTACAGAAAATTCAGAAATGTGAGTTGATGAGCACTTCAACCTTCATCCAGCTCAGCTCTGCAATTCTGTGATTTTATTGAGATTGAGGGGGATTCATGAAAATCTCAAGTAGGGGAACTGCTTGAGTAAATACAGTTTTTTTTTTTTTCCTGCCTTCTTTTCATGGCTTTTGCCAACATCAATTTCCAGAAAAGAGAAGTCTAGAGAGCAGGGAGGAACACAGGGTGATTATACTGAAATGTATGTTCTAGATGGCCAACAAGTATGTGTACTGAATGCATCACCAAAACAAAAGAGAAGTTAAAGGTCTAGCTTAGGAAACCAGTGGAAGCTGAGGGAGCTAAATTTCCTTAGGTTTATGATCAGTGGATGAAGAAGTGAGCCAAATGACGTGGGCTCCAGGGCCTGAAGGACTTTAGGAAGTTTCCTCAGAGACGACTCCAGTTATCTTGAAGCTCTGGATTCTGGTAGAGCTGTGCAAAGAGAGGGAGAAACTGAAATAACCCAGCTTTCCTGGGCATTCCTGGCTCCCCTTCCCAGGACCATGCCAATTCGCGATGGCCACACGTATTTATTGAACACCATCTTTATACCCAGATCTGAGGCAAATTCTGGGAGGACACAATGAAGCATTTCTCTTTCTCTGAATTAGCAGCCTACCTGGGGAGGCTAGGCTATAATACAAGAAAGAAGACAGTGTAATTTCTTCAACAAATTTGAACGAAAGCCTACCTTTTGAAAGGTGGTCTGTGTCTGATGCATCTTGAGGAGATACAAAGATGGATCAGACAGGGATTACACTCACAAGGGTCTCCCCAAAGTGGAGTGGGGACATACAAACATAAATGCTCACAAACAGATATGTGGGTACAAGAGGTTGTAAAGGGATATGAAAAGAATACTGTAGGAATTTAGAGGAGGGAAAGAATCTTTGCATTTGGAGATCAGGGGAGGTCTTGCAAAGGAAGTACATTTGACTAAGCCCTGAATGAAGGATAATCGGGGTTTGTCCATATGAAAATGGGCAACAACCTGTCCCAGCACAGAAAAGCACCAGCGATGGGCAAGCAAGGGGTATATTGGAATTAGCAAGTAGTGTTTTATTGGTTTTTTTCTTTTTTAAAAATTTTTCATAAGGACGGTGTTTGAGCTCAAAGCCTAGATGAGCACACATTTCAGTGTTAAGTGACTGCCTTTCTTAACCACATGTGGGGGGCACACATTTACCTACTTATAAGGTTGTCTTGATCACCAGCACCTTCTCATTATATTCCAAATCCACAACTGAGAAGTCTAGTTTTGTGTATGCTTCCTATATTATTTTAGGTGAACATTCATTACAAGAAGAAATTGAAATATTGCTGTTGAATAGATGGGCTTCAAATGTACTTCTGTAATTTTATGCTGTAATAAATTCAAGTGAGTAATTTTTATATCTATAAACCTCTTTTTATTTCCCATAGAGGTTTGGGGCACTTTCAAAATTAATGAAAGCTTTGCCAAAGACCTTTTGAATTCATCTTCTCCTTCATACTCCAAATATGCCACTGGAATTGAAATTCAAGTAAGCACTTTCTACTTACTACATAAGAAATTGTTGGCTAAACATAAGTTCAGATGTTTTCAATTCAGCATGCTTATTTAATACATATTCTTAATTATTAACGTTCAATGAGTTATTACAGAGCAGTTAATCGCATTGCCCACAACTGATGTATGTTGAACATTTTCTTTCTGGGAGAGTTTTAGCAGTTGATTTCTTTCAATTTCTCTTGTGTTCACTTTTGCTTATTTATGTGAGTCATATTCTAGCAAGGATTCTTGGTTATTTTCTGTTTTTTATTTGTCAAAAGAAAATTTTTCATGCTCTAGGCTCAATTGTCAGCATTTGGGATTCGTTCCATAAAGAAGCCTCACTTATTAGGGGCTAAAAAGAATTACTGAGCAAAATTCTGGACTGTGTAATGAAGTCTCAGAAAAACTAAATCAGTGTCCGTCTGCCTAGGATGTTGGTTCAGGTGTCATTTTCACTGAAGCCATACACACAAATACTTTCCAGATAGATTCAGTTTAAATGCATATGGAAATGTATGGCTTATTTTTGTGAAGGAGGAAACAGATTTTGGATACATTTATATTATCTGGCACCCAATACCCTATTCTAAGCAATTGGTTCTTCCATCTTTATTAGCAAACTCAAAATAAATGACTGTGTGTGTGTGTGTGTGTGTGTGTGTACAATTCTTAACTGTCATTTGAACTGTATTTGTATAATATGCAACTAACTACCTGCTGTGGTATCTCTTTTCTTTCTCCAGTGGTTCTGTTGGTTTATTTATTATCTGCATCAATTTTTTTTGCTAAATTATCTTTCTTGTATGGGGACAAAAATCAACATATTGCCTCTTTTTCTCTTTGTAAGCTTAAAGAAGCATTCAAAAGAATTCAAGATTTTGAGTCAGTTCGTGTCACCCAATTTCGGTAAGTAACACAATGACCTTAGAAGGGCATCCCCAGAGGGCCGCCTGGGTGGCTCAGTCGCTTGAATGCCCGCCTCTTGATTTCAGCTCAGATCATGATCTCAGGGTCCTGAGATGGAGCCCTGCACTGGGCTCTGAGCTCAGCAGGGAATCTGCTTGAAATTCTCTCTCTCCCTCTCCCTCTTCCCCTCTCCTTTCATGCTCTCTTTCTCTCTAAAATAAACAAATAAAAATTAAAAAAAAAAAAAAGAACAACATCTCCAGAATTGTGCAGCTATCCTGCAGAATGCCTAGTGCAGTTCCCAAATGACCTTGACAAAAAGCAGGGAAGAACTGGTCTTTCTAGTAGGATTCTTACTAAAACTGGACAAAAGTCTGTGGTGCTTCTTAAAGTCAGAAGAGGAAATTTAAAAGTTGAATGGCATTCTCCAAGCTATAGATCAGAGTCTGGAACTGCAAACCCACAGTTGCAGAACTTGGGATGAAGCAGGAGATCATGGTATGCACGTAAGGGAAGGGATGAGGGGTGGAGGTGAGGGTTGTGGGTTGCAGAGGGATGGTTTTTCTCTGTCCACAAGCACAGGGGGGTATGATAAAAAGTTGTATAATTGGGAGCCATGAGGGGACCCTAGGGTAAACTTATATTTTTGTGTAGATATGTATGCACCATAGCTCAAAACCCAGTAGGCATTGTCTACAGCAAATAAAGAGATATTTAGTAAATTATCCTTTTGCTTATGCTTTCATTCCAAAAGTTATTTGGTTAGTTAGCCATGTGTGCATTGATTACTATTAATGGTCTACTTGATAGAGGAAGTGGCTTAGAGGTCAGAGAACTTGACTTCTTATATATATATTTTTTTTTTTTTCACAGTTAACTTAAGGAACAGCTATAGGAAATTTTCAACAGCATTGCTATAAATATACTGTCCTGGATATTATCCTTCCAGTTATCTCATGTTCTTATATAAAGGCCCATGTGTATAATTTTCTTTATAATTCAATGCTAGGAAAAACATTGCTTTTTTCTTATACCAAGGTCTATATAATGAATTATATTTTCCTTTCTGACTTTGCAGTCACTGAATGCATAGACAAACTTGAAACTCAATCACAGTAATTTTTGTATTCAATATTCATATTCTTCTTTACCTTTGTCCTGGTTTTCCATTTATAGTTCTAATGCGTATTTCATTCCATATATCTTATGAGCTGTCTCCAATAATTTGTAGATAAAATTATAAAGTAGACATAAGTCTATAAATTACAATTATTTAGGTTTTACTCTTTATGTATATGATTTAAAGTAAATCTTAATCTCTTAGTGTCTCAATTTACTTCTCTGTTAAACAGGACTGTTAAAGCCTGAGGAATCTGATTTAATTCATTAAGTCAAATGAAATAATAGGCAGGACAATATTTTGTAAACAATGTTTTGTTGATAGAAGAGCCATATCAATGCAAAGACACTATGACTCTCACTACATAAAAGAGTATTTGGATTTATTCAAACATCGTGAGTGGTAGTTCAATGTAGTGGATAAGAATTTGTTATTTGGGGGCGCCTGGGTGGCTCAGTCGTTAAGCGTCTGCCTTCGGCTCAGGTCATGATCCCAGGGTCCTGGGCTCGAGTCCCGCATGGGGCTCCCTGCTCAGCGGGAAGCCTGCTTCTCCCTCTCCCACTCCCCCTGCTTGTGTTTCCTCTCTCACTGTCTCTCTCTCTGTGTTGAAAAATAAATAAAATCTTTAAAAAAAAAAAGAATTTGTTATTTGGAACATCAGAGATTCTAATCCATCAGTTAATAATTAATAATTACCTGACCCAACTTCTCTTTGGGACTCTAGCTCCCTTATCTACAAAATGGGGACAATACAATGTTTACCTCATGGCATTATTGCAGGATTTACTTAATATATGTGATTTCACTAGTTTTCATGACTTCAAACACCATGTGTACACTGATGGTTTCTAAATTTATTACTTGACCTTGGCCTCTCTCATAAAGTCCAAACCTAAATATTTAGTCCAAATCTAAATATCCAACTGCCTGTTAACATCTCCACTTGATTTTCTAGTAGGCGTTGAAACATTATGTGTCCAAAACAGGGGTCCTCCAACTTTTCTCCTTAAAAACTTTAAGCTACTTCTCCCACTGCTGTGTCCATCCCAGTTACAGCGATGCTAGTCTTCCAGTTGCACACACCCAAACTTGGAGTCATCCTTTGTAATAATTTTTTATTGAGGTATAATTTACATACAGTGATAGCTCAAGCCTTATGTGTACGGTTTCATAAGCTTTGACAAATGCTTGTACCAGCCACCTTTTAATGAGACAGAACATTTTTATCACCCCAAAAGTTCCCTTTTGCTCCTTTTCAGCCAATTCCATGCCCACCCCCTACCTCCCACCAGAAATCACCACTGCTCTTATTTCTATCATTGTAGGTTAGTTTTGTCTATTCTAGAACTTCATATAAATGGAATCACCCAGTGTGTAGTTTTTGTGTGTGTCTGGCTTCTTTCCCTCAGCATAATGTCTTTGAGAGTCATCCTTGTTTTCCTGAGTGTCAGGGGTTCCTTCCTTTTGTTGTTGTTTTTTTAAGATTTATTTATTTATTTTAGAGAGAGAGAGCGAGAGAGAGTGAGAGGGGGTTGTGGGAGAGGGGCGGAGGGAGAGGGAGATAGTCTTAAGCAGACTGCCCACTGAACGCAGAGCCCATTTGGGGCTCGATTTCACAACCCTGAGATCACGACCTGAGCTGAAACCAAGAGTCAACACTCAACAACTGAGCCACCCAAGTGCCCCCAGGGAGGGGGGTGGTGGTTCCTTCCTTTTTATTGCCCAGTGCTATTCCATTGTATGAATACACTGCAATTTGTTTTTCCATCCCTTGCAGTCTTTCTTGACTGGTTCCTTTCTCCATTCCCAGCAATCTTCATAATTCCTATGGCTCAGTCTTCACGTACAACCTGACTACTCCCCACAGGCACTGCTGCCAAGTTCAAGCTACCATCACCTCTTTCCTGATGGGTCCGCCTGTTTCCCTGCTTGCCTCCCTTCAGTCCATTCTCTGCAGCAGCCAGAGTGACGCTCTGAAGCAATAAACCTAAGCATGCCACTAACTTTTACTAAAGAAAGAAACCTTTTAATAAAAATAAAGTTCAAACTCTAAGGCCCTACCCAATTTGGCTCCTGGCTACTTACCTAGTATCATCTCCTACCATTTCTCTCCTGCTCATTGAAACTTAGTTATGATGAAATCAAATAATTTATTTTTCTCTTCTAACTTAAACTGATTTCATTGAACTCAATTTATTCTCCCCAGGAAAATTCAAACCCACATTGAAGCCTTTCAGTATTGAGAAGCAACTCTGGTTCTTGACTTGGCAGCTAGTCTTTAACTTTGTCTAACTCATAGGCATTTTCCTGCCTCAGGACCTTCACAAATGCTGGCATGCTACATCGATGTTCTTTGTAACACAAGCCTTTTCTTCTCATGGTTTGGGCCTCAGCTTTCACCCTCTGCACAGAAAAGCCTTTTCTGACCAGCCTTATTTAAAGTGGGCCTCATTGGGACACCTGGGTGTCTCAGTAGGTTAAGCATCAGACTCTTGTTTTCGCCTCAGGTCATGATCTCATTGGTATTGAGATCGAGCCCTGCCTCGGTATCTGCACTCAGCTGGGAGTCTGCTGGAGATTCTCTCCCACTGCCCCTCCCTCTACTCATGCATGCGTGCGCTCTCTCTCTCTCTGTAAAATAAATAAATAAACTACTAAATCTTTAAAAAAATAAAGTGGGCCTCATCTCCACCTGCTATTCTTATCACTGCATCTGTCCCTCATAACACTTAACTAAATTTATATATACTTTATATACAATTATATTATTACTTATATGTGGTGGTTACTGGTTTCTTATTTGCCTTTTCTTCTCCGCTAGAATGTAAGCTCCATGAAGGCAAGGACCATATCTATTTGATGTGTTCCTTTGGACCCAGTGACATGCCTACACACAGCAGGCCCTGAGTGACTGACTGAATGAATCTCATTTTTCTTTCCACATAGTCATTATAGAGATGGAAGCATCATGGCCGGATTTGAAGTCGTGGGTTCCAGCAGCACATCTGAGCTGCTGTCAGCCATCGAACAGGTGGCTGAGAAGGTGAAGGCAGGCCTTCACAAGCTGTTCCTGCTGGAAGACGGCTCTTTCAGAGTATTTGGAAAAGGTAATTCTGAATTCCCATCCCCCGCTGAGGTTACAGGGATCCTCTACTTAGTAGCTCATTTGTGTCTTCAGGAAGTAGACTGGACATGTTTCTGATACAGAATTGTTCTAAGACTGATTTTTAGAAGACAGAGGCAGCTGTTTTCCCCCCAACTCCCACCATGATGAAACTCCATTTCAGCTGCCTATTTCAGATCCTTGCGGACCAGCCATGTGGTCTCCAGCTCCCAGGGTAACATTGTGGAACACTGACTTCTCAGCAGGCTCTGATGGAAATCACTCAGCAATAGTGTACTGCGACACATGCTGAAAGAGCCCTGGGGCTGACATGTTCCTAAATCATAATCCAAGGAACCCAAGAAAGAATGCATGTATCTAGATCTTTCACACACACACACACACACACACACACACACACACCCACCCACACACTCCACTACTTTTCTTCAGATTTTTTTCCTCTTTCTTTTTTACATTCAATCTTAAGCCTCTTGTACCTGGATATGTGCCACTTTCAATAACATTTATTCAACAATACTTACTAAGTGCCGAAAGTGTCTTGGCACTTAGGACACAGTACTGGGAAAAACAAGCAAACATCCAAGCCCTGGAGGATCTTCCATTCAGGGTTTCCTTCTCCTGGTCCCAGTCATGGTCAGAATATACTACTTGAGGGCCAGCTGCAGGCATAACTATTGGCTGGTCACAATGTGAAAAGCTTTTACAAAGGGTAAAAAGTAGGATGTGTCACCCTAAAATGGTGTAAACATATCATTATTGCTTTGTTCCATAGCTTTTTGCAGATCTTCTGATTTTCTAACATTTCCTGTAAACTCTTTCCTGAGAGTGATCATACCCTGTTTTTTTTTTTTTCCACCTGATGCTTATTAGTTTATAGCTCACTAAAAGCAAAATTGTTGGCACAGGTCAGACACCTGAGGGCAAGGAGAGGCCTTGGAGAGGGCATCAGAGAGGAGAAAGGGTACTGAGAAGAATGAAGCTGGGCATCAAGGACAAATTTCTACTCCTGACTTTTGCCTGGGTTTTGTCTCTGAAAATATGACTTCTAAAGCACTGCTGTATACTTTATGTAGAGTGCCAGGATATTTATACATTTTTCCTTTTTGTTTCCATTTTTTTTTCCCAGCCCAGTGTAACAGCATTGTCTTTGGATTTGGGTCCAGGAATGATGAGTATGTTGTTCCCTGTAGCAGCGGCTACACTGGGAACATTACAGCCAGGTGCCAGCCCTCTGGGTGGCAGATCCTCAGGGAGATGTGTGTGCACTCTCAGCTGGAAGAAGTGAAGAAGGTAAAGCATCTCTGTCTTGTGTTTTAAGTTTCACTGTGGGCATCTCCCAGTGACATGGCTAGGTGGAGAATAATATATCAGTTTGTCTCATTGGTCAGTGCACAGAAGTCAAGGGTATATCAGACCCTGGAAAACATAGGCAATGTTGGCATGAGTAGCAGAGTCTAGCTAGAAGCCAAGAGAGTCAGAAAAAGTCAGAGTTGATGGTTCTAGTGGGGAGGGAACTACAGAGGAATGAATCAGTGCTGAAGACGTCTATGATAGATGGCAAAACAGCAACTAAGCCAGTCTTAGAAGTCCAGAAAGCCTGGGAAACAAAGATCCAAGTAGAGGTGTGAGTCAGAAGCTGTAAACTCAGTACAAGTAAGGATGTATACATGTCAGAAATCTGGGCAGGGAGTGGGTCAGCCAGAGATGAACCATATACAATGACCGAACTACCTTGGATCTTAAGGGTCATCTGGCTTATCAACCTGTTTTTATAGATCAGGTAATGAAAGACTAAGAGGCTAATGGTCCCTCTGGTAGCAATAGTGTTGAACTAGAAACAGTCACTTGATTTCCAGTGCAGAACTATCACCTCCACATGATGTTTTCTTAGGAAGGTTCAAGTTCTTAAGGCAAGACAGAAAAATGGAAGCGGTGGTGAGGAATTTGAACTCAAGTCAGGAAAAAGAGGGACTCTGAGACCAGTTCACAGACATTGTTCTGCAAATGGATGTCCAGATTGAGCAGAACTTCTCTCCCAGCCAGAGACCCTACTACTGTAGATGAAACTCAGAATGGTATTTCTGAGCTTTCTGAGGTTTACTGCTCCCTTTCTGAGGTTTTTCATCTGTAAACTGGGTGGGGGAGATTGGACCAGATAGCTTCTGGAGTCTATCCTTGCTCTTGCTTTCTTTACCTCAGTTCCGGACATGGACTATAGCTGGGACTAGTGCAACCCAGATATGAGGGCAGGCAGATCCCATGTGCTATGAGCAGAGAATACCACTGTCAGCTGAGAAGAGCAAAAAGAAAAACAGATGAGGGGCGCCTGGGTGGCTCAGTTGATTAAGTGTCCAACTCTTGATTTCAGCTCAGGTCATGATCTCAGGGGCATGAGACTGAGCTCCCCTCAGGCTCTCTCTCCCTCTCCTTCTGCTCCTCCCCACCCCTCTCATGCTCACACTCTCTCTCAAAAAAAAAGGAAAACAGATGGGATCTGGTTCCTGGGTTGACTTGTTTTGAACGGAAAGGAATATCCCTATTTGGCTGCCTTCCAAGATGGCTCAGTGTAGTGGAAGCAGAGAGGAGCCTCAAGGAAGCAAAACTCCAAACCCAATGACAAAGTGTGGTCAGATCTCCATGTATCTTCTTATTCCACAAGGATTTCTCAGCAGAGTATAGTGGATATAACAGGACTTAGTACCAGTAGACCCTACCTTTCCACTTCTTAGCTGGGTACTGTTTGGAAAGTCACCAAATCTCACCAAATCTCACTTTCTGTATAATTAGGATAATAATTTATATGAAACACAAGCATTTCATTGTTCTGTGGAACTTAACCATTTTTATTCCTAGAATTTCAGTATGATCACAGGCAATGCCACCGAGACAGCTGTGTCATCCTTGGTGCAAAATCTTTCCGTCGTGATTCAGCAAAACCCCTCAACCACAGCTGGTGATCTGGCTTCAGTGGTGTCAATTCTGGACAACGCCTTGTCCCTGTTACTGGAGAGCCATTTCAACGTGTCCAGTTCCACAATGGAGGTATGGTCTGTGCTTATAGGACTCCCTTTAGAGGCTCAATCTCTCAGGAGGAATGACAAAAGCCCGAGTTGAAGTCTCACTAATGGGAAAAGAATGAAGGGTTATGGAACAATCGTTGTGTGAGCCTTATTGCGTCCTCCACAGTGTACCAAAAACTCATGGAATCAATTATGTGAGTTCAAAGCAAGAGGGAGCCACCTCTAGGCAGGCTTAGAGGAGGGGTGAGCATCTGCACCAAATGACACTGTATGACACAGGTTCCCACTGTTTAATGTCTTTGCAGTTGTCTTTTCTGTGGCTATGAGCTCTGACTTTAATAGCGTATATTTTAAGAACTTCCTCTTTTCGACTGGAGAATTCATGATTTAGTTGGGTATTTAAAAGTTAGCTTAAATTTTATGCAAATAAAACTTGCTTAACTAAGAAATGCAAATAGGCAAAAAAAAATTGATATCGTAATCTGGTCACCCTAGAGTAGCCACTGCTTGCATTTTAGGTATCATCTCAGTGCCTAGAAAATGAAAAGTAACACATAGCAGGCGCTCAATAAATATTTGTTAAATAAAAGTCCTTCCAAACATTTTGGACGTGTGCATTTTATATGTTAAAGTGTATAATATTTTTGCAAAAGTGGATTATAGAATTACACTGTTACATATCACATGATTATACTTTAGCTATACAAGTTGACATTATGTCAGAGATGACATTAAATATAAATAAGTTAAAACCCTGTGAATCAAAGAGAAGATGCTCAAATTTGTTTTGTTTTGTTTTTTTCAAAAGCCTGACCTTGTGTTGTTTACAAGAAACCAACTAAAACAAAATGACACAGAAAGTCTAAAAATAAAATGAAGGGCACAAACAGAGCAGGCAAACAGAAACCCAAAGAAGGCAGAGGTTAGAGGGCAGCAAAAGAAACATGCTATGGGATTCAGGGCCAGAAGCCACAGAGGGCTCATTTAGGGTAAGACTCGGTCAGAGTGATGATGCCTGGGGCAGAATGCCTGGGAACCAGAGCTCTAAGCCAGAGACAGGACCCTGTTGGGGAAAGCAACACATTTCAAGGACTTGTTTGGAAAAGGAATCTCTTAAACTAAGACTGACTCTTAAAACCCACAACAGTTCCATGTTTCTCAGTCACTTGTCCGGTGCTTAAGGATTTTTGCTTTATATTCTCTTCTTTTGCTTTATATTCTCTTCTATTAATTCATAAATCCACATGAATTACAACTTGAATGTCCATGACAGGAATTTAGAACTTCCGATGTTAGCGAAACAAACATAATGTTGGAAAGCAGTTGAGAATAATGTCTCACTCTCTGAGCCTAAGCCTGAACAGTGAGACAGGCATGTTTGTCTTCTCTGAGGAAGGAAGTTGGCCCTGATGCAGTGCACATCACAGGATTCTTTCTCAGCTATGCTGGAACCCCAGTGTGCATAGGAATGCCCTGGGGAGATCACTCTGCAACTTATATGATTCTGCTGACCCAAGTTTCTTAACCCAAAGCTTTCTCTTCCACTGTACAGAGTGACTAAACTGATTTTCGCCGATGAGTTTGCTGCGGTCCTCATCTGGGCCAACTCTCTGGGCAATTGTGCTGACCCTAATACTAATGGCTAGCCCCTCCTAGTGCTCTGACCTGCTTATTCAAAACACAAACTGACTTTCGTCCTTGTATTTCAGGATGTCATCAATATAGCTGACCACATCCTGAATTCAACATTAATAACCAACTGGACAGTGTTACTGCAGGAAGAACAGCATGCCAGCTCACGGTTACTGAAGACACTGGAAAACATCAGTAGCCTCGTACCTCCAACAGCTCTGCCTCTGAATTTTTCTAGGGAATTCATTAACTGGGAAGGTATTCCTGCGTCCCAAAGCCAACTCAAGATGGGTTACAACTATCAGACCGAAATGCTCCCCCCAAATGCCTCCATTCCCGTCAGAGGCCATGTGTTAATTGAGTCAGACCAATTCCGGTGGTCCCTTCCAGAAACTATTATCAGCATGACCTCGTTGACCCTGGGGAATATCCTATCCGTTACCAAAAATGGAAATGCGCAGGTCAATGGGCCCGTGATATCCACGATTATTCAAAACTATTCCATAAATGAGATTTTCCTGATTTTTTCCAAGATAGAGTCAAATCTGAGCCAGCCTTATTGTGTGTTTTGGGATTTCAGTGGTTTGCAGTGGAACAATGCAGGCTGCCACCTGGTGAACGAAACTCCAGACACGGTGATGTGCCGATGTACTCACCTGACCTCCTTCTCCGTACTGATGTCACCCTTTGTCGACCCTGCCATCATCCCCGTGGTGAAATGGATCACCTTTGTGGGACTGGGCATCTCCATTGGAAGTCTCACCTTATGCCTGATCATTGAAGCTCTATTTTGGAAGCAGGTCAAGAAAAACCAAACCTCCTACACACGTCATGTTTGCATGGTGAACATAGCCCTGTGCCTCCTGATTGCTGATGTTTGGTTTCTTGTCGCTGCCACTGGAGGCTCCAGCGTAAACCTTCCCGGGGTCTGTATAGCTGCAGTGTTCTTCATGCACTTTTTCTACCTCTCCTTGTTCTTTTGGATGCTCACGCTCAGCATCCTGCTGGCGTATCGGATCCTCCTCGTGTTCCATCACATGGCCATGCCTTCAATGATGGCTGTTGGCTTCTGCTTGGGCTATGGGTGCCCTCTGGTCATATCTGTCATCACGATTGCAGTCACACAGCCAAGCAATGCCTACAAAAGGAAAGACGCATGTTGGCTTAACTGGTCTGATAGGAGCAAACCCCTCTTGGCCTTTGCTGTTCCTGCACTGACTGTTGTGGCTGTGAATTTGGTGGTGGTGTTCTTAGTTCTCACGAAGCTCTGGAGGCCCACTGTTGGAGAAAGACCCGGTCAGGAGAACAAGGTCACTATTGTCCGCATGGGGAAGAGCCTTCTCATCCTGACCCCTCTGCTGGGGCTCACCTGGGGCTTTGGCATAGGAACAATAGTGGACAACCGGAATCCAGCTTGGCATGTTATTTTTGCATTACTCAATGCATTCCAGGTGAGAACAATAAGAATAGCTTTTTTTTTTTTTTTTAAGAATGACTTCTTATATCATCAGGTGACTGGAATCATTAGAGAGAACTGAGGTTGGTAACACCACTCTGGAGGCTATCGCATCTCCCCACCTCCAGCAGGCCTGTAACCAACAATGCCTGGCAACAGTGAATAGAAAATAAATACATAAACAGACAGCAGGATCCGTATTTTCCAGCAGTTATTCTCATACTGAAGCAGAATATTAGGCTTCTTCAGGAATCCATCCTAGGATTATAAACATTTGAGTTCATAGAGCTAATATTAATGCCTCTTGATGCCAATCTAGTCCTCTTTCTCTTGGGCAGACCTCTGCAAAAGCACACAGGGAAAGGGAAAGAACTCAGGAGTGCTTGTTGACTCTGAATGGTGTGCAAGAAGTCTCTGGAGCACAACAGAGCAGGATCTGGCAAACTGTAGCCAGCTCTGTTTTTGTCAATAAAGTTTTATTGGAGCACAGCCATGCCCATTTGTGTAGATACGGTCTGTGGCTGCTTTCTTTACCCTGACAAAGTTGAGCAGTTCCACCTGTATGACCTGCAGAGCCTAAAACATGTCCTATCTGGCTCTTTGCAGAAAAAGTTTGCCTACATCTGCTGCAAAGCATGGGTTTTACATTCCATAATCAAAAAGTGTTCAGAGAGTAGGTGGACAAAGTAATCTTTAGGTTTCCCTGAGTCTGGAAGAGAGCCTTTAATCTTGGTTCAATGAAAGTTTGCTGGTCACCTCTGCACAGTGATTCAGGGCAGGGGTGGTTAAACGTTTGAGCTGTGGAGTTAAATAGGTCTGGGCCCAAATATGTCACGTTATCAACTGTGACCTCTAAAAAATTACTTAATGTCTCTTTCAGTTCTCTCATCTGTTAGACAGGGATAATATTATTACCTATATCATAAAGTAAATTAAATGACATAATTTAGCTCTCAGCACAGTGCCTAGCATGTAGGAAGTGCTAATCTGTCTTCTAAAAGCATATTGAATGGAGCACTGGGTGTTATATGCAAGCAATGAATCATGGAACACTACATCAAAAACTAGTGATGTAATGTATGGTGATTAAAATAATAAAATAAAATTAAAAAAAATAAAAGCAGCTGGTTCTACACCTACATTAGCACACCAGTGAACGTTTCGGTGGTAGGTACAGATGGCAAACCCCGGGAGCACGTGCCTAATGGTGGCAGGTGTAGGGAGCTTCTGCCTAGAGCAGGTCCATGGTGAAATGCCGTGGGAACAGGCATCCACTGAGGGTGTTCTGACTGGGAGGAAGATCTCCAGGTCTAAGAAAGCCTCTGCCAAGAGTTCCCCAAGGGCTGGACTTGATGGAAAGGGTGCAGATATAGGTCCTCTGCTTAGGGTTGGACCTCAGTGCCTGCTGCCGTCACAGATTTACGTGCACTTAGTAAATGTTTATTTAATGCCTGCTCTAAAGAAAGACTAAGCCATAGAAGCAAATGGAAATTATTTGTTTGGCGTTTAGGATGACACAAAGGGGAAAAGAAAGCTCCGCATGCATTTAAAACCTTATTCACTCATTTATTTGTTTATACCTTCAACAAAAACATTTTTTTTTTTTTGAGTGCTTTCTTTGTGTTACGCCAGGCATGGTGGAGTCAGCCTGTGTCCTTGCCTTCGAGGAGTCCACAGTAGGGAGACAGGCAAGAAACCAATGTTGGGTGATAGAATGGTATTACACAGCAATGCTTTCTTCTCTGAAGAAGAAAAGACCACACAGGTGATTTATTCCTTTTTTTTTTTTAAGGGTTTTTTCATCTTATGTTTTGGAATGCTCTTGGACAGCAAGGTAGGTGTGTTGATTTCTCTCTTTACCTCCTTCTTCTAATCCAGGCATCCAGCCCTTCCCCTTCAGTTCTAGGCTCTTACTCACATATAAGAGGTGAGACCATGGGTACTCTTGTCATCAAATTCTATAATTTTATAAAAGCCAGACTCAGTGAAAACACTCACTGTTGATAGGAAAACTATATAGAACTAATCACAAATATATAATGTGCTGATAAGAAAACAATATAGAACTAATCACAACATATAATCTAAACATTATAGAAAAAAGGGAAATTGTTTTTACTTTTCATTTTGCTACTTTAATCTATGGTTTGGCAATCATCAAAGAGCAAAAATACTTTCTGGAGGGGTGGATTCCCTTTTGGTCTTTTATTAAACGCATTCATTTACATAGAATACGCTGAAAGATGTATCTACTTCTACATTTCTGGAGTTTTATATGGTAAATATAAATAGGCTTTAACATTAAATAAAATCTCTAATGAAGGATGACCAATATAAGGAAAAGATGATAGAAAAAATTTATATAAACTTGTTTCGTTATTTTTCCCAAGCGTTGAGCAATTCTGTTGAGAGAGGGAAAGACAGTAAGCAAACTAAGTGATAGAGACTTTGTTTTTAATAAGAAGATAAGAAGATTTTATAATTAGCACAATTGTAGCACATACACAAAATCCCTTTTTACAAAGAAGCAATTTGCTGTTCTTGATTGGACTGAATAATTCTCTCAATGGCACTATTCACATGGTTAGGAAACTCTTTACTTCAGAGATAAATTTCAATTTAGCAATTATTGCCAATTACTATTGTCTAGAATCTGAATTACTATGGCTTTTGGTACTGTTTTTGTTTAAATCTAGATTTGTTTATAGGTAAACAAACAAAAGAAATCTTTTCATCAGATAGCCATGCTGATGGTCTATTAAGTGCTTCCAGGAAATACCTCTATTAAGTAACATTCCCAATCTGCAGTTTTGTTCTGGATTTGTCTATTATGATTGTATATGTGCCTCTCCTCAATATTTCTTTGTTGCCTTTTAGATGCGACAATTGCTGTTCAGCAAATTGTCTCCTTTAAGCTCTTGGAAGCAAGCGTCCAAGGTAATTAGCTCCTTCTTCTATAGGTCTGATGCATGAAGTTCCGGTTTTACACTTTTCTCTGTGTGCAGTCCCACAGCGAGCCCACTTTTGTGTTACCCTCTAAGCCTCCGTCACCATTTTATTTAGTCTTTCTGGTGTGTGCCCAGCACAGGGTCGCTACTCATAAAGTTGAGTGAGTGAGAAAATGACCCAGGGAACGAGTGAACGAGAAGCCATGGGAAGGGGCAAAGATGCTCAAGCATTGAGGTCTGTGCGTGCTGTGGTGGGCAAATGCCTTTGAACCATATCATTTGCTTTAGTCGGACTTGCCTTCCAACATCTAAAGTCAGTGAGAACCTTTTCTCTGCCTGGCTTTCTGGACCTCCTGTAGATTATTTTACCTTCGCAAAAGGAAAGGGTGAAATCTTGGTTAACTTATAATATGCGAGGGGCACCTGGGTGGCTCAGTCGTTAAACTTCTGCCTTCGGCTCAGGTCATGATCCCGGGGTCCTGGGATCGAGCCCCACATCGGGCTCCCTGCTCGGTGGGAGGCCTGCTTCTCCCTCTCCCATTCCCCCTGCTTGTGTTCCTGCTCTCGCTCTCTCTCTGTCAAATAAATAAAGAAAATCTTTAAAAAAAACAACAACAACTTATAATATGTGAGATGTTCTCTGAGTTTTCCCTCTTCAGCTGGCATAACTGACTCAGACCCTTGCAACTTGAGCTCCTAAATCTACCAACTGAGACATTTGGATGGAGACAGAGGATTCCTGTTTCTTTCTTTGCCATGAAAGTGCAGTCCATTGAAGGAGAGTAGAGTTAGCAACAAAAGCCCTCGTGTTCATATTTTGTATTTTCGAGGTTGATTTAGACCTCTGCCCTTCAGCAAAACACTGAAGGCCTTTCAGAAGGAAATCTAAGGCAGAGATTTCTGGGTCTGATAAAAGTCAACTGACTTAAGTGCCTGAAAAGCTACATGGTGTTTAGAGATTTTTACAAGGGACAGTATAATCTTTTGAAATAATAATTTTTAAAAAGTGAGGAAATTAACGTTTGACCTTAAAAATTTTCTCTGGGTCTGCATTTCCTAGTATGGGGCTCTGCTGTGAATTAGGGAGCAGTGGCCCCATCGCCCGCAGACCTGCCCTGTTATTTCAGACTCAGTAACCGACTGGCTGAGTGATCTTAGGAGATGGTACCATTCGGTTTTCATTTTTTTCAACTGTGGACATTAACTGTTGGACTAGTTCTCAAAGCAGAAGTTCTGACTTTCTGTGATTTGTGAGTTTATGTCTTGAAGAACTAAAAAATCTCTTGAACTGGAGAATGTGAAACTAATAAATCAGTCACTATGCTTAAGAAAAGGAGGGAACCACAGCCTATGTGACTGCAGTATAGAAAGACCTGTTGTTAATAAAGTGAGACACGACACCCCCCACCCTGCCAGAAGTGAGGGTTTTTCTCATTTGAAAACCAAAGAGAGAAAAACACCCCAAAGTAAATTAAAACAAGAACAAAAGTAAGGATGCCCGACAGTGTTTTTTCTCTCCGTTTCTAATGTAAACTGTTGACACTTTTCTTTGCATCTTCTGGATTTGTTCTCCTTTCCCCATGTCATTTTTAAATCAGATGACAAAAATGGGACTTTGTTTTCAGGTTAGGTGGCTCATTTGCGTTAAAATAAATGTCTATTTGGCAAAAGAGAAGATGGGTGTTTGTAATTTTTTGAGGGAGTTTGAGTGTAAAGCAGGAAACCAAATTACAGCGGTTGAGGAAGGAGAAGGTGAGGAAGAGATACCTCAGTGGGAATGTTCCTGTCAAGAAACTTGTTGTTAGAGAAAAGAGAGTGAGGGTGGAAACCAGACGCAGTCTTGGGACCAGCAGCGACGGTACAGCTGAGTCATGAGGATGTGAGCAAGTCCATATGCCGGGAGGGATGAGCCAGCAAAGAGAGTCTGAGAGAGTCTGAAGACAAATGGGGGTTGGGGGAGGGGAGGAATGGCTGAGGGAAGAGGATTCCTGGAAAGGCAGATGGAGTGGCTGGACTGAAAATGGAGGGATCAGCCTCTTCCCCGGACACAGGAAGCATCAGTCTGATGGCAGATAGAGCAACGTGTGCAGATTGAGTCACGTTGTGAGATAATTCGGACCTGGATACCTTTTTGTTTTGTTTTAAAGTAGGAGAAAAGGCTATCCACTAAAAGATGGGAAAATGGATGGTAAAATAGAGGTCTTAAAAGGGTAGTGAAAATTTGGGTTGTTGGATGAAAGGAATTAAAGAAGCCAAAAATGTTCTCCACAAGGACCATCCCTCAAGCCACCGTGACACTGTGTGGACCTACAGTGTGGTTTCTCTCAAAATCCTCTCCCTGCTGGAGGCTCAGGGCCTCTTCCTGGCCATTCCATTGTCCCTGGCCACGTTCTCTGTAACTCTTCATCGAGAGACAGACACTGGTGGCCCCTACTGATTCTCTCTCCAGAGAGAAGAGATTTATTTATTAATGGTTCCAATGACTCAGGTCTTGTTATTTGACCAGCAGCTTAGCCCCATGTCTGAAGAGGCTGCTTTTCCCCAGACTGGGTAGAGTCCCTGAGTGTGTTGCAATCTAAGATTCTTCTCTCCAAATGGGACGGGATGCAGTTTTAAATGCAATGATAACAACTGTAGAATTTTTCTTTAGGGTTATAGTATATGTTTCCTGAGTTCTGAATTCTAGAAAATCAGTTATTTTGCTTTGGAACTTTTGGACATTTCTCATTCCTGTCTCTATGATAATTTTTTTCCCCAGGGCTCAGTGTGGGGTAGCCATTTATATATTTCAGTGAAAATCAGGAGCTATCACCGGGCTGTCCACCACCTATTTCTCCTGTCTTGACTTAGCTTCCTCATGACATCGACTATGGCAGGAAAGAGAAGCTAATTCTTTCCAATATTCCTAGTGTCTAGCACACAGCGGTACTCAATAGGAGATGTGAAATTAATGAATAAACCAATTAACAGGTGGACAAAGACACAATGTATCTTAAACTTCTACCTTTCCCCATAAGTACATGTTTTTTATTTAAGTATTTTATTTCCATTAGATAATTCAGTTTTCAAAATTTGGAACTCCGTTTAGCCTCTGTTCCAGTTACTAAAAGATTATTCACAAAGGGATTTGAATGCTAAGATGAGTGAGCATAAGGCGAGGTTTTATTTGAGACCATTTTTATAGAACTATTGTTTTTTTCTCAATGGGCTCCTCTTCTAGAGAGAAATGTGTGAACCAAAGAAATGTAAGCACGGGCGTGCAAAAAGGTAATGCTTTCCTTAAAACTGCTTTCTAGTTTGTTGTTAAAAGTTGTGAGAATAAACAGGAACACAAGATTCACTTAGAAATACATTCTTAGGCATTTTAAATAGATAAAAGCCAGAGGAAGGGTAAGAAAGGAGTACTCTAATTTCTTGAAAAGAGAATAGGGCACCACATAAGTGAAGTAAAGAATCGCTAATGACATTAAGATGTTGGGAAATGCAGAGCATGACTAAAAGAATACTACTAATGTCCGAACGACTTGTTTTTCTTTGATGCAGCAAGACTCATCAGATGTACCTGCCAAACCCAAATTCCCAAGACCTTTCAACCCATTTCAGAGCAAAGGTGAGTTAACAGTAAGCCAGATGTTAATAAAAAGTGGACGAATGTGAATATATCATATGAGGAAAACTGAAGGGCTACTTTTAAATTTATTTTTATTTATTTTTTATTATTTGAGGGAGAGAGTGCACAAGTAGGGGGGAGGGGCAGAGGGAGAGGGAGAAACAGACTCCTCGCTGAGCAGGGAGCCTGATGCGGGACTCAGTTCCAGGACCCTGGGATCATGACCTAAACTGAAGGCAGACACTTGACCAACTGAACCACCCAGGCACTCCCGAAAGTCTACTGTTTTTTTTTTTTTAATTTAATTTTATTATGTTATGTTAGTCACTATTCATTACATCATTAGTTTTTGATGTAGTGTTCCATGATTCGTTATTTGCATATAACACCCAGTGCTCCATTCAATATGTGCCCTCCTAAATACCCATCACCAGGCTAACCCATCCCCCCACCTCCCTCCCCTCTAGAACCCTCAGTTTGTTTCTCAGAGTCCATAGTCTCTCATGGTTCATCTCTGCCTCTGATGTCCCCCCCTCCATTTTTCCCTGAAGGTCTACTGTTAAAAACCTCATGTGAGAAGTGCAGTAGAATCAGTTGGCCATGTTTCTGGAGCTCATCTGGATGGTGCTCAGGGCTGATAGAACATGGTCGGGAAGTTGATGCTCATGGAGACCACTATTGTCCCTTTTAATTTCATCACAAATGGCAGCCATTTCCTCACTTAGACATTCTATAAATCGGTGACATTGATCATTGGGGTCATGGGGTGCAGGAATGTGGTTAGACGAACACCAATTGTGTCTTGACTGGAGAGTTACCCTTCTTGTGCCAGCTGCTGAGCAGTGGGCATGGGCCAGGTATTTGTCCCCCAACAGACATACCCTCTCAAATGTTCCCGCCACGGAAGAAGCCACCAGCTGCTATGCGTGAGAAAGCACTCTCCCCTCCACCTGTGACATGCATTGTTTTTATGCTCATATATTGACTGTTGTTAAAGTCAATGATATTCAGCTCCTGGAAGACTGCTATGTAAGCATTGCAAATAGTTGCCCTATGCCTGGAGGAGAAGAGTGGAGCATGGGAGGTGAGGAAGAGTCCCTGCATTACAATTCAAGCTGAAGTCATCTTTAAGTGCCCAAGTTCCATTTCAGGTTAAATTATGTTAGTATCTTTATTAAAGCAGGGAAATGGGCCTCTCATTTTAGATTGCAAGCAAAATTATTTGACTTCTAAAATAAAGTTCAAGGTTCTGAACTTGAAAAGGCACTTGCCTCCCAAAATGTTCAGCATGCTCACCCAGAAGACATGGGTCCCATTATCACTGTCACCAACCAGCCTGAGTGCTTTTTACAAACGTCTTAACTTTTTGGATATTTGTCCTTCATCAGTAAAATGAAAAACGAAGAGACCACGAAATTTCCTTCTAGCAATAACATTTTATGATCTCAAATCTACTTTATCTCATTTCCCAGCATTATCTGAAAGATGTGATGGTTCTCTTCTCAAATGAGAGATGTCTGACAAATGCAGGTCTCTTTGGCATTAATGAAATACTGTCAACCAATTGCCTTCTGTAGCCTTCCCATCTTCCCAGAACTGGCCAGAGTTGTAAGGAGTTGCACAAGCTTATTTTCATTTTGGTCTCATGCTTGATTCCAACATAGAAACAGTAACTCTTATCCTCTCTTTCCTCTCTTAGGCATTTATACACTTTCTCATACTGGAGAATCCTCAAACGACATCATGCTAACTCAGTTTTTATCATCTGAATAAGGCTGCGAACCATAAAATCAAGAAAAAATTTTTGGTGCAACTTGACATTTAGAGCTAAATGTCAGTGAAAAAATTAGCTCAATCTTAAATGGAATTTTCTGATTTAGGAGTCTGGAATAAAATAAGAAGGTTTCAGCAGCTTCATCACTGCTCTTTGTATCTTCAGTTAAATGGAATGATTTATTTCCATGTGGTTTGATTCAAAGGAATTGCTTCATAAGTGTAGAAAAGTAGGTTTTATTGGAAATTGCGTCAGTGGTACCAGCTTTTCACTGCCACAAACTATGAGTTCCTTTCTTATAAAATAGCATTATTCATGTGGCATTTCCAGTTCTTACTCCAGAACTGGAGTAAGAAAACTGCATAAAAATCACCTTAGATAAATTGATGGACCATGTGTGCTTTCTATCAAAAAGTCATTGGTGCAAATTTCCTAGAGAAAGGGCATTTCCCTCCCCAACTTTTCAGTTGAATTATATGCTTTTTTTCGCCTTTTAGGTTTAGTCACTTAATTTTGAAATTTAATCAGAAATAAAATAAGAAATTCCATTTCAGACAGCTTTGTAGGCATTAGTTGGGATGTATAATAATATGATTTCATAGGTAATGCAGTCTTTTTCTGCTTTCATCTGGTCTGCAGTCCAGTGAAGTGAGGTGTCCAGGCTGATCTAGAGCAGAGATGAGGAAACAGATGTTCAGAGAGGTGGGGTGACTTGTGGAGATTGGGAAGCCAGTAAAGGGGTACTGGGGACTTTTAGGATTCTGGGTTCCTAGTCCAGTTCTACAGCCCAGAATAGCCTTTGGAAATCACCTGCAATCCTAACAACATTTATAAGGTCAGAAATGAGATTCATTACTCCCAGAATTCTCTCTACGTAGGAGGCAAATTGAAGGAGATTTTGGTTGTCACCTTCCAGGGAGCTACCCTAACACATCCTGGTTTTCTTTGATAACCACTGTAAGTACTTTTGGGATTCTTTGCATGTATAGCCGCTAGCACCACTGTTAGATGAGACACAGAACAGCAGGTGGATAGACACCACATGAAGTGACATTTCCTTTCTATACTTTTACCCCTTGGGCTCACCTGAGTTTCAACCCTGACTATTGGGCCCAGAAGAGCTGAGCCTTGTGATTCATCCCCACTTCCAGAAATCTTAGAAATCCTAGAAATCTGCACAGGTAGTGTTTCAAGCAAGTGTCCACTATTCTAAGTGCCTTGCCTGTATTAACTCATTTAAACTCTGTAATAAGCTTGTGAATGGGGAACATTAGTGCCCCTGCTCTACAGTTGCAGAAGCAAAGGCACAAAGAGGTTAAAGAATGTGAGCAGGGCAACATGTGGTGAATGGCAGTGTCAGGACAGTAGCTGTGGATGTTGAATTATAATGGGAAACAGGTTATATAAGTCAGACTAGAAGGAAATGGCATTGTTTATGTACTTGTAATTAAAATCTTACACTCTTTGGTCTGTAGAATCCTCTAGCGGTCTTGCATCATCTAGTTCCTATTTTACATGTAGCCCTGATGGCCTGAGTCTCAGCAGCCCGTGATTACAAAATGAAGTCATGTCCACTTTTAATGTCTCTCTGTAGAAGTATATTAACTCAGACTGCCATAAGAAACTACCACCACTGAGTGGTTTAAACAACAGAAATTCATTTTCTCACAGTTCTGGAGGCTAGGACATCCAAGATCAAGCTGTCTTCAGGGTTATTTTCTGATGAGACCACTCTTCCTCATAGACTGCCACCTTCTTGCTGTGTCCTCACATGGCCTCTTCTCTGTATGTATGTAAATAGAGGTCTCTGGTGTCTCCTCTTCTTTTATAAGAACACCAGTCCTATCAGATGAGGACCCCACTCTGATCACCTCATTGAACCTTAATTGCCTCCTAAATGGCCTTATCTCCAAATACAGGCACATTGGAGGTTAGGGCTTCAGCATACGAACTTTGCAGAGACACAGTTCAGTCCATAACAAGTAGCTAGAGTTCTTATTTGTCTGTTTAATTGAAATTAGGGTCTTTCAACAAGTCCTCCCAGTTATTTCTTGAAGTCCCCAAGGGAGTGATGAAGGACAACCTCACAGGTTCCCCGCATATGACTTCACAGGCTGTGTACTGAAGAGGGTGACATTCTCAGACCTGCACTATTAATGGTTCTACTGAAAGTGGTCTAGGCCATAATCTGCACAGTCATTTGTGGTGACCCTGACTAGGGCCACCCACCTTGGCCTCCCTTCCTGGTTCTGGTACATTCACAGTTGCTGCTTACAGAATCTCTTTGGTGAAGCATCAGCCCCACACCTCACTCTCTCATGGACATGCCAATGCCCATGCCAAGAGTTCTGATCCTAGATGTCTCTAAGGCTCCTGACGCTCATGGCATCAGACTGGCTCAGGGTAGCTTCCTCCCAGTCTCTGCCTCACTTTGCCTGTGTATACCGACAGTCAACAGTTCTTTTAGGCTAGATGAGTCTGATGTGAGTGCCAGCACTTAGTGAAGAGCAAGCCCATAGAGGTCAAACTCCAGGCTGGACAGTCCCTGCCCCACATTCTTTCACTCTTCTCCTGCTGACAAGAGAGGAGATGTGGTTGCATTTTCATGATGCCCATTTGGAGTCACTGCTGGAGGACGGCAACAGAGTATGTGAATTTGTGCCAACCATTTGGTACTCAGGCAAGGCTGTTTACCACGACATGTCCTACTCAGGACAGTGCATCTGAATTCAGTCCCATGGACACATTGAACATTCAGTGGGCATGTTCAAGTAGGACAGAGAACAGATTTCTGAATGGGCTATTTTGAGAGTTATAAAGTCTTAAGTAACTGTTAGCCTCCCAACATGAATAGCCTTCATACTATTCAAATAAAAAGAGCAAGGGGGAACTTCTAGTTAATGGTGGTGGATGAAATAGGCATACATACAGCAAACGAAAATGTAAGGTTCCATGTGGCACCAAGACGCAACACATGTGAAATCCTAAAATGAGATATTCAAAGGAAATGATGGGGGACCAGTAGACGGTTTCATACTCCACAGAGATATACAAATCAAAAGAATTTTTTGAGAATTTCCTTGGAGAAGGCTGCTCTATGAACCTCCTCAACTACTCCAAAAGGTGAGAGAAGAAGAAATGCTTGTCCCCTGACCTCAAACTTAACGAAAGATTTCTACTCCTTCTATTAGATCACATGGCTGACTGGGAGGAGGGAAGGGGGGTTCTGATTCTTGCCTGGAACTCTGGCCACAGCTCTGGTAGTGGGGCCCTGAATGGTCTCTGCCTAAGTTTTGGCAGAGTGAAGCATGTCTGTGTGCTTCCCACACACATGGTGGATGGTGAGACCAGCAAGCAAGAGAGAGACAATATGGGTTTGTCTTGGGTACTGTGTGATATAGGGCCACCCAAAGTGGTGGAGGTGGAGCAGCAAGAAGCTAGAGATGAAACCAGATTAGGAGATGAGGAAGGAGCCACAAGTGAGCACCTGCAATACAGATGAATTTGCATGAGTTAAAGGAATTACATGTGAGAGAGGTCAGGGATATAGAATTTCTGAAGAGTTCCTGAATGCACCTTCCCTTATTATCCAGAAAGACCTGACACCGTGTGAAGGCAACCCCATCTTGTAATACAAACATTTCTTCCCTGGACTTGAGGGAAAGGAGGTCAGAAACCTCAGTGCCCAAGATGGGGTAGAAGGAGAATAAGAAAAGCTAAGCAAAAATGTCCATCAGCAAAGATGTGCCAGTGCAAGCAGCCAACCCAAAGCAGGACTCAGCTGGGGGAGCAGAGAAATTTAATGCCAAGTTATTTGTAGTTATTACTATTACATGAGATTGGGCATCCTAATCACCAAACTGAGAGCATGTTGGCTATTGAAAGTGACCACAATGCTGCTATTGCTGGAGTGTGTTGGAGTAATATCTGGAACATATCTGGCGGGAAGGAAAAGTTTTCCCACTGAATGAATTTTATAAGGATGATGAGGGACAAAAAAAAAGTGTGTTTGATCACATGTAATATGCTGTATTTATCTAACCCATTGATTACACACAACATTCACCTCAGCTCCTTTCCCAAATGCTCTTAAAAATGATAAAAAGAGTCAGAAAGAGTAAGACATTTTGCAATATTTGCTATTGCTGAATTTAAAAATTGCTACAAACTTAGGAGTTTAAAACAACATTTATTATCTCACAGTTTCAATGGACCAGGAGTCCAGGTGCAGCTAACTGGGTCCTCTGCTCAGGGTCTCACAATCAAGGGCTGCATTTTCAACTGGAGGCTTGATTGGGGAACTCCAACTTCTTCAGTTTGTTGACAGAATTCATTTTCTTGTAGTTGTGGGAATGAGAACCTTGATTTTTTGCTGACTCTTGGCTAGAGGTTACCCTGAGACCCTGAGACCCTAGAGGCCATCTATACTTCCCTGCCACATGGGATTCTCCAATATGACCAATTATGCCCGTAAGCCTGCAAAAGGGGTCTCTTACTGCAGTCTGCTTTTAAGACAGAATATGACATGAGGTAATCAAGGGAGTGACATCTCATACTTTTACCATATTCTACTGCTGGAAGTAAGTCACGGGTCCTGGCCACACTCAGGAGATGATAGGTGAAAACAGACCCACAGTTATGTTTGTGTCCCTCAAAATTCATGTGTTAATACCTAACCCCTCCAGCTGATAGTAGTAGGAAGTGGGGCCTGGGATCATGACCTGAGCCAAAGGCAGACGCTTAACTGATTGAGCCACCCAGGTGCCCCGGGACTAGTGTTCTTATAAAAGACTCCATAGAGCTCCCCAACCCCTTCCATCAAGTGTGAACAAAGCCCAAAGTTGGCAGTCTGCATCTTCCAAGAGGGCCTTCGCCAGAACCTGACAATATTGGCATCATGATCTTGGACTTACAGCCTTCAGAACTATGGGAAATAAATGTTGTTTATAAGGCACTCAGTCTATGGTATTTGGTTACAGCAGCCTGAACCAACTAAGACAACATCATTGTGAAATTTCAGGTCACAGAAGCAAAAAAGAAGATCCAAACATTTTCAGAGAAAAAAAAAGTTTTATGTAACAGGTCAAAATCAGAATATTATCGAACACAGTTACATTGTCAGCTAGATAACAATGGAGAATGGTTTCAAAATATTGAGAAAAAATTATTGCAACCCAGAAACAACTAAGTGGGAGGAAGAAATAAGATTTCTTCAGACACAGAAATTCTCCATAAATTTTCCTGCAATTCTTCCTTTCCCAAAAGCTGTTGGGAAATAGACTATACCAAATGTGGCAACAAGCCCAGAAAGAAAAAGACTTGGGACCCCAGAAACGAAAGATGCAAAGATGCATTGGAAGAGAGAGCAGGGAGAGCATCCAGGGTGGCAGTAAAAGAACTTGCTACCTGGACAATAGCCTGGGGCAGATCCAGGCTGGATCTGTAGGGAGATTGCTCAAGAAGATGAAAATAATAGGACACCTAATACATCCGAGTGTTATTTAGAAGAGATTTATGTACCCGGGGGTGGGTTGGGATGAATTTTTGATGAGAGCACAGAAATCCAAACAAGTGGAAAAAAAAAAAACAAAAAAACAAGTGTTACATCTAACAGAAACAAAATGTGCCAAAAAGAAAAAGTAATTAAACAAACTACCTAGCTCTGCTATGAATAGAGTATATAGGATACCAATCAAACAAACTACCTAGCTCTGCTATGAATAGAGTATATAGGATACCAATCATGCAAAGTGATTTTGTTATAACTGACATAATAACAATATAAGTATTTGGGAAGATAGATAATAGGATGTCTATTTGGGGGGATGGCAGAAGAGATCTAAATCTTCTTTCTTTGTGTTTGAAAATCAATAAAACTGAGAAACCAAGAAGCAACACTATAATCATGATACTTAGAAATATGGAAATAACTATCACAAGAATAAGCTAAAGCAGTTAACAGAGATTTTCCCTGAGAGCAGGAAATTATAGTTTTTTGAGTCTTGAAACCATATCCATGTAACCGTGGTTAAATATAAATAAATGTGGTGTGTGTGTGTGTGTAAATTGGAGAGGGCATGGGATATCTTAACGTTGGAAGTCCCCTTGATTCATTTCCTTGAACTCAGAGGCCCCAGGACTGTCCAAGCTCATGTGGCTTTGGCCCGTTGTTTCAGGTCTTTGAGATGCCTGTGAGACCTCCAATTTGAGATGTCAAGTTGGCCACTGGGTATCCTAGTCTACTGGGCTAAAGATGGTGCTTAAAGATATGGGACCTGATGAAATCACCTAGTGAGTACAGGGCAGAAGTGAAGAGGTCCAAGCACTGAGCCTGGGCACCTCATCATCTAAAGGTAGGGAGAGGAGGAAGATCCAGGAAAGGGGAATGAGAAGGAGCAGCCTGTGAAGTAGGAGGGAACCCAGGAGAATGAGGCATCTCAGAAACTAAGAAAAGCATTTCAAGAGAGATTTCAAGGATGCAAGAGACAAGGAAGATAAAGACCCTGACTTGCTCATTCCCATCTTGTATCAAGATATAAGAATATAATCAGCATGCAGAATAAGAAATCCCACTGTTGGAAAGTTTCACACTGAATATATAGAATGGAATGATGTTTAGACTTTGCCTGGCCTTATATTGGATCAGCTCTTCTAGATCTGTACCTAGCAATTTTAGAAAGATTAATTTTCTCCAAGTTTTCCTGTTGCTTTCAGAACAAATAAAGGGGCTGAGGAATAGTCATTCTGTAGCACCTAGAAGGTTTCTCAGACTGATGCAGATTTTGGCAAGATTCCCAAATCTGTGTCCTTTCGAGTGATTCTTAAGTGGAAAGACAAATTGTCTTTTGTTAAGAAGGCAGTGGGGCTCACCATAATACATGTGAATTGTGTAAGACTGATGAATCACAGACCTGTACCTCTGAAACAAATAATACATTATATGTTAAAAAAAAGAAGAAGATAGTAGGAAGGGAAAAATGAAGGGGGGGCAATCAGAGGTGGAGAAGAACCATGAGAGACTATGGACTCTGAGAAACAAACTGAGGGTTCTAGAGGGGA
>NC_138376.1:35559955-35605295 GCF_054177405.1 Leptonychotes weddellii | reverse complement strand
TTCTAGCAGTTTTGGGGTGGAGTCTTTGGGGTTTTCCACATAAAGTATCATATCATCTGCAAAGAGTGAGAGTTTGACTTCTTCTTTGCCGATTTGGATGCCTTTTATTTCTTTTTGTTGTCTGATTGCTGTGGTTAGGAGAAGGCTGCCTGCTTCTAAGCCAAGCAGGAATTAGCCATGGCTGGCTCGAGATTTCCACCTGATAGAAAGGCTGTATTTTATTTAAATTTGGGCTGCATCCATGGGATATCTTTAGGTGCTTTGGGCAAATACAGAGTTAATTCAAGCACATGGTAGAAAATAGATTGGGAATGTTCTGGATTTTTTGGATTCATCTCTTCCTTTGGGAGGAAGAAGTTTAGCAAATTTTATCATTTTGTCAGATATGAGCCACGCACTCCGTGACTGAGCTATCCACTCTTTACAGATTCCATTTTGTACCCAACGTCCTAGGGGCAGAGGGAACAAAATAACACAAACATCAAACTGACTGTATTTAGAGCCGGGATTTACTAGGCCCTCAAAACTTCCTCAGGAAGGGCACTCCTCAGCCCTCACCTTACTGATAACGCTCGCCTTAGCACTCAGCTTGCTATGAAGAAAGGGTGGAAGAGGGAGAAGAAACTAGCAAGCTTTCGATATCCAGTTTCTGTGCTAGACTCAGCATAGATGACCTCCTTTGATCCTCAAAACAACACAGTAAGTTATATATCATTTCCCCCTCTGTAGAAGGAAGTGGGGGCTCAGGGTCTGGGTGACCTGCCTGTGGTGAGAACGAACACGGAGGGAGGAGAATCTGCTCCAAGGTGCCCTACTCTGCCTCACTTCCCTTGTTCAGAAAGCCTCCCGGCCTCCATCCACACAAGCCGCAATGGCGCCTGATACTTTATGAATAGAGATTTACCCCTTTGGGATAAATATTGGGCCCCTGAGGCCGTCTTTTAGAAGGATACCATGATGTTGTTTATCCAGAAACTTTAGTCCAGATTCTTCTGATCACTTGAGCAAGGTTGGGGGAAGGGCTGGGACTTGAGAAACAACCAAAACCATGAGCGATGGGGGAAGAGTCCCCTGGTCACAGATGACAACGAATTTTCCCAGAATGGGTCTACATTTCACCTGGCTTGATCCCAACCAACTGGGCTAGTTACGTTTCCTTGATGGCGTCCTGGGACGGATGTGGAGGGTTGTCTCTGGGAAGGAGTCCTTATGAGGCTTAGCCTCCAGATGCCTCAGGCATTTCTCTGAGCTTCGGTTTCCCATCAGTAAAACCACAGAGCTGTATTCATTAGATAAGCTTAGACAACCCTGCCAGTCCTGCCTTTCTCTGATTCTGTGTCTCTTCACAGGCTGAGAGAAGAGAAATTTATCACCAAAGAGTACCAGTCCAAGTGGGTTTGGCAGGATCTTATCTAGCTGGGTAGGAATCATAGATAAAGCATTGCCAACAGCTACATTTATGCCAACCAGATGGGAGGCAACACCCCTTTGGAATTCTGACCTGATGCTTGAAACCAGAGCAGAGGAGCACCCCAGTGTGATGTGTTGCCAAGTGACACATTGCTTTTGTGGATAAGGTTTCCTGGTTCTTAGATGTCAGCCATGTCCCCCAATAGGGTAGGAGCAAGGCAGCTGTGAATTCCATGACATTGTGCTGCTGGGCACCGCCAAGGACAACTCTTTGAGGCATGAGAGCTTCGCTGGCCCTGGCGATAATATGGGTTTGTTTTCCTGAAGTTGCCTGGGTCCGGGAGCCAGCCCCACCTGTCCTCTGCTTCACCTGACTGGGGAGACTGTTACATGGCCTCCCTCCCCATCAATTTTAAAAAGGAATAAAAATGAAGTCGCATTTATGAAATCATTTCCAGAATTTATGTTGACAATTGTTTACACATCAAAGTCTGCCATGACATGAAGTGCCCAAGCCCTGCTTTCTCTCAGACCAGAGCGGTGATTCTCCAAGCGTTATCTCCAACCAGCAGCATCAGCATGACCAGGAACTTGTTAGAAATGTCAATTGTTGAACCCACCCCAGACCTCCTAAAGCAGAAACTCTGGAGTGGGGCCCAGGGACTTATGTTTTAACAAGCCCCGCAGGTGACTCTGATGCACACTCAGATTTGGGAACCACTGACTTCGAGGACTCAGAGAGGAAATGTTCCAGATTGAGGCTGGAGATTAGCATTCCCAGGCTCTGGAACCTCCCCTTATGTGGGAGTGTAGGTCATGAGAATGAGGATTTTTTTTCAATTTTATTTTCTATTGCCAACACTTCTGAGCAGAGAAGTGTTTAATGCTGGATGGCGGGATTCTGGATAATGTAATATAACTGTTAAGAAAGAAAGGGTTTGAGGTCTGGCTCTAACACTTACTAATTTTATTAACTTGTTACATTCTTAAACCTGTTATTTCATCTGAAAGCAAAGGTAATAACTCGATGTAAAGTTAATGCTGGGAGCACATGAGAAAAGCTGAAAATTCGTGTTTTTTTTTTTTTAAGGTTTATTTATTTGAGAGCAAGAGAGATAGAGGGTGCATGCACAAGTCGGGGGAGGGGCAGAGGGAGAGAACCTCCAAGCAGACTCCTAGCTGAGCGTAAAGCCGGAGGCGGGGCCTGATCCCACAACCCATGAGATCATGACCTGAGCTGAAACCAAGAGTTGGAGGCTCATGGGATTGAACCACCGAGGCACCCAGAGAAGCCAAAAGTTTTTAGCATACTGCCTGGTATTTGCTAAACATCCAACAAATGGTGGCTATTAATGGCATTTATAATGCTAATGTTAATAATGAAGCATGGATTCCATATGACATTGTTATTGCATCAAAACAGTGCACTGGGAGGAAAGATGCACTCTTCAGGAACCATAGACAAAGCTTCAGATCTCAGTTCTGCTACTGACCACCTAAGACAGGTTATCTTATCTCTCTTATTTGTAAAATGGGAAAGATCCAGGGTCACTGGAAGGCTCAAATGAAGTCCATAAAGCAGCTTGTTTGGTGCCGCACACTATAGGTGTTAAATTTTCTTTTTCCTTCCTTCCCCAAATTTTAAGAGTATGAAGATCTCTGTGCCAGGGATTTAATCAAGCAAAATATTTGTATTGGGACATTCTATCAGGATGGTATAGAAAATACTTGTTTAAAAGGGAGGGGAGGCCATCTGAAGTGTCTGCCTTAGGCTGGCTCAGGTCATGATCTCAGGGTCCTGGGATGGAGCCCCGCATTGGGCTCCCTGCTCAGCGGGAGGCCTGCTTCTCCCTCTGCCTGCCACTCCTCCTGCTTGTGCTCTCTCTCTGTCAAATAAATAAATAAAACCTTTAAACATATAAAAGGGAGGGGAAAGACCAGAGGAGGCCATGAAGGAGAGGGACCCATTACGTGTATTTCTTTTTCTTATTCATTATCCTATAGAAAAATTTAATGACCCTTGATTTGTCGAAAGAAAAAATCCCTAGGCAAAAGAAAGCTTTTAAAAAGAAGAATATCAAACAGTTACAAACCAGAAGAAAGTTCTAATGATTTTATTTTGCTAACATAAAACAGACTTCAAAAGTGTATCAAAGAGCATTACTTTAACTTCTAGTTAGGATTCCGAATGTGCGGTGCTCTCAGTTTCCTAAATTACAAGATCTTTCTAGCTCATCTCTCCCTCTCCCTTTTGTTTTCTACTTTAAGGAAGACCAACCAGCAGCCTCAGATATCTTTTTCTGGGCTCTCTTGTTTTCTACCCATCCCCACCACTGCAAAAGGTGCGCATTGTCCTCACCCTGGCATGGTAGGTGCTGGGAAGGATTTTGTAGCCAGTAATATATACTTGATTGAGTGTTGAAATGAACCAAACTACATTCCAAGTATAAGCATGAGATGTATGGGAGGTGTGACTATGAGGTAGTGAGATTGGCTCTTTGTTCCCCAAAAAGGAATTTTAACTTGTATTTATTCGTTCAGTTGAGGACGTTTAGTATGGTGGCCAGAAGTACAGAATCTGGACTCCACATTTGCACTAAATTCTACTCAGCAATGTGTGCCTGGCAAGTGATTCAGCTCCTCCAAGGCCTCAGTTTCCTCGATGGTGAAATTGAGGCGGTGATGTTACCTGCCCACAGGGTAATTAAGAAAATTAAATAAAATAGTGCACGTAGCAAAATTCATGGAACATAGTATGTGTTCAGTATATGTTAACTCTTCTTACTTTTAGCTTTTATTTTATTATAAATATAAAAAGTATATAAGATAGAAAGTAAAAAATCCTTTCCTTATTATACTTTTGCCCCCCGCTCCAAGTCCCCCATCCTTTCAAGAAAGAATCATTGTTAAAGATTTGGGATATATTTTTTAAGACTAACCTTGCCCACAAATGGGACCCACTGTATATATTCTCCCTTGTAAGCTTACATTTAATATTTATTTCAAAAATTCACATAAAAGAAGTTTGGAAATTTTCTATGAGATTGAACTAGATATGAAATACAGAGGGAATAGATCTTATAAGTTTAGAATTTTAGAGTTATACCTAATTTTCAAAATAAAAACTGCCTTGTTTTATATGGCTACTTATAGCCATAAAAATTGTCTGGATGACTTTTATTTTCTCAAAAACTTCACACCCCTCTCAAAGCTGCTGATTTTGTCATCATAGCAGATATTCAGAAGATTGTGATGCTGACCCTGAAGATAACTCCAACAGAAGTGTTAACTCCACATACACACACCCTCTTCCTCCTCCCATCTCCATGCCAGCCCAGTAGTGCAATGAAGTCCCAATTCAATATATTAACTCTGGGATTCCCCCTCCAGTGCAGCTGATAAACCAATTTCACATGTAAAAAAACATAGCAGACATAGATGTGGGCAATGAGCAACTTTGATCAAGATCTGACATCATCTGCACCTTGGCAGGGGCCAGCAACTTTTACTGCCAAGAGGTGAGACTTCATTACTGAATTCCAGATTTTTCTTTGCAAATGCTTCTTCTGGATAAAGTACAGTATTCGTGTGCTCAGTTATCTTACGACATTTCCAGGAGGAGGTAGTGGGAGCAGGAAATCCAGGATAAGGCGCGCATGGGCACACACACACATGCACACACCCCACTTTAAGATATAGCTCTGCCTCCTGGTTGGACATGTGCCTAGGTACAGGTAGATTTTCCTTGTGCCACTACTGACTGGATGTTCATGGTTATCATCTCCACCTTGTCCAGAAAGAGTCCACTCAAATCAACTTATTAAAGATCAGCACCATTTAGACTCAGTAAGCCTTCTATTGCAAATCTTCTGCGTCCCATTTACATGACTCAGCACAAGATTCTTTACACAGAGAATGCGACTTAATTATAATTATCCTCTCAGTTCTATAGATGAGGAAACAGAGACCAAGTTTACCTAGAAAGTAACAAAAGTGAGATTTAAGCTCAGAAACTCTCTCACTCCAAAACCCTTGTTCTTTCTGCTCCCAAACTACTCAAGATCCAAGAATCACTGAAACACGGGTAAGAGAGAGATTACCGAGATGCCTTCTGATATCTATCACCTTATTCTACTTTGATTAATGTCTTTCTGTCAACTGTTGATTTAGCCCTGGCAAGAAATGTCATCATTTAACCACTAAAACACTGACCACAGAATTCATAGTTGGTGGTCTTCTGTTGGGTCTACCTACATCCTTCATGGATGTGTAGCCACGCCAGACATCACAGGCTCCAATTTTGGCTTCCCCAACCTTACCTCCCACAATCCTTGCACCGACAAGAACATCAAGAAGGTTGAATGTCCTCGGAGGAGCGTGAGGTCACACTCGCAGGAAGCCAGGCTTCCAGGCTGAATTTCCTGAATAGGAAGATAACTATGGTTCTTTCCTCTCCCAGTGGAGGAGTCAAAAGGCGGGTCACTGAGAAGCCCTAGGAAATACTCCATGTTCATTCTCTGCCCTTTTCCCTGGATCCTGGGCACAGGGGAGACCTGCCAGCAAACAAAGGAAAAACAAACACATATGTGAAAATCCGTTTTTGGGTGTTGGAAAGCATGAAGCCATGAGCGGGAGGAAAAAAAGCCAAAAGAGGGAGAGAACATTGATTTATATTCCTACTGCTGCTGAGAGTATGTTGTGGAGAAATCATAAAAGGTTTCATATTCCTAGAAGAAAACAAAGTGCAGACATTGAAGGTTACTGTATGGAGGGCATGATCTTTTCCTGAAGGGCTTGTGAGACCACAGAAGAAGAAAGAGATGCATACTGGGGAGTCTCTTTATTTCCTTCTATGTGTCAGAAGTAAAAGGTCTGGTTGGAAGGAGTGGAGAGCATGAGGGTTTGAGGACAGTGTCATTTTCAGAAAACACTGAAATATCAGTTACCCTTAGTTTTAGGATAAGGAATAAAACATGGTCTTTTTTATTTTCATCTTATGAATTGACATATCAACTCATTCCATGTTTTCTTAGTTGGGGCATTTCTTCCTTCTGAATATATTCCATAAATCTTGGGACAGATCCTTTCTTTGTGTTTAATTGAAGCTAAATTGGGAACTTGACTAGATTTGAAGCCATTATGCACAATAAACTCTACCACACATACTCAGTCCTCAGAGTGCACACATGACACAGGAAAAATAAATAACTGACTCGTTTGTAAAGGGCTGCATACTTTTGTGACCTTTATTAACACTGGTAGTCATGCAAACTTTGGAATGAGCAATCAAACTTCATTCTTCTGGGCCTGGGTGTGGAGTAGGTCAGCTTAGAAAAGGACATTTACTTTCATGCACTTCTGAAGGGAAGAGAAAGAACATTCTTTGAGGGTTTTTTTTTTTAACCTTTACTCTAATGGAGAAATGGTCTGTGTTTTTAGCAGACACTACTGAGACCAGTCCATTCGGGAAAACAAACATAGCACTCACTCTGCAGGTTTCTAAAGATGGTTTTGCTTGGAAGTAAACAAACCTGAGACTCCCTGTGAGCCTTTCCAAGATTCACTCATTCATCTACTCAACAAAAGTATGCTGGGCTCCTATTATGGGCCAAGCACTGTTGTAGGTATCAGGGATATAATAGTGAGCAAGATGAACAACGCAGGTGAGGTTCCTGTCCATATGGAACCTATGTGTTGCTCACCCATCCTGTCTTTCCACATGATTGCCAACCCATTGCAAGCCTACAGCTTCGCAGCTTGCCTGGTCAGTTTCTTGCTCTCTCCTAGCCTCTGCCATCTTGCAAGGTGTTATTTTTATGGATTTGGAATACGTAGGCCCCATCAGTAAATAACATAACCACTCACCAAGTGGTTTCACTCGCCTAAAAAGCCCAGCCAGTCTCTTCCACCGTGGCAAATCTCCCTGGCTCTTCATGGTGTAGGTGGCACCCATATCCTGCGTGAGGACATTCCTGCTGCTCATGTCTCTGTCAGCTCCCCTCTCCTCTGAACCTTGTAATACTCAAGTAGCCACCAAGATGTTACAGGGGGTTATTTATTGCATTCCTTTCCTATCATTTGCTGTTCTTCGTCTCCTTTAATCTTGTTTCACCCGCTAGGTTACTCACTCCTTCACAGCAACGACTGTGCTTTATTCTTTGTTGGTAGCTAGCCCATTGTATTAGATTTGCATATGAATTCTATACACTTGAAATATATCTTTTCATTTGCTAATTAAAGTCTTTTGATGATTGAGTTATGTTCTGAATCATTCACACATATATCCATTTAACATATTCTGAGTTCCTGTTAATGTCCAAAGTGATGTGGTGCTGGGGGAGGATAGAAAGGAAATTGTCAACACAATGTATGCCCTTGAGGAGTTCATATTTTCCAAAATGAGTCAAGAAAGGCCAAGGAACTATTCAACAATATTGAAATTAAAAATAACCCCATGTCGTAATTCTTGGTTCTGGTTATCAAGTTGCGTGTGTGTATGTACGTATGTATGTGTGTGAGTGTGCCTTCATGAGTGTGTGTGGTGTGTATTACACTTGGTTGATAAGAAGAAAGGCTAGTTTGCCCTATTTTGGACAACTTTTATATTATGTTAAAATTGTCTACAAGAAAACCAGGTGACTGGATAAAAGCTAAAAATGATTCAGTTGATCATTAGATGCTGGAAGTGTAGAAAAGAATCAGCTAGAAGATTGACCTATATTTTTTCAACACTAGCCAACTAATCTGTGGACTAGTCCTAAGTAATTATCCATTCACAGATATTTCCCTCTTCAAGCAACTGATCAAAATGGTTTTGCTTTCTGTATTATTTGTAAATCTGGTGTAGGAAAAAAAGTAGCTCTGCGTGTGGCAGAAAAAAATATGGTCAAGGAGATGAAGAAAGTGAGACCCTTTCATTTAATGTGGCTATATATCTACTTCAACACTCTGCGATCCAGAGTCACTCACACCTCCCTGTTCTTCTTTTAAACACACAGATGCATGCTTCAAGCAGCTTTTTGGTATTTTCCCATCTCAGTTCTCTCCACTGTTTGCCAAGCCCTTCAGGACAAGCCAAAATGAAAAGCATTTCCTTCTTGGTGGTTGGTTGGTCTGTGGACCTGTGTTTGCGTGCATTTGTGTGTGCGCTGCCTGGCTTGTAGATAGAGATTTCCCCCACGCCCCTGGGCTTTGAATGGAGCAGAAAGGTGGAACTTGTTTTTGAACTTAGCAATAACAATGCTGACTTTTGGAGTGCTTAAGAAAACCCCTAACACTGCATGGAAACAGCTGACTTAAATATTAAACACAGCAGCTGTGATAGTCATTAGAAATGGTGCCAAAGAAAATTTTAAGGGTCCTAGAACCAAATCATATTGGGGGTCGAGGCAGATCTGTGTATAGGGGGAGGGATATTTTATTTCCTCAAGTCTTATAGTCTTTTTTTCTGGTGTTATGGTATTTTCCACTTTGTGTCTCTCTGTTATACTTGTATATATTAAAGAATTATCATTTATTCCTTCAATCAATCACTTACATTGTTGGAAAAAAAAAACATCTATTTTTATTTTGTTCTATCTTGTCATTGTTTTGTTTTGCTTGCTTCGCTCCAAAACAAACAGCAAAGTCAGAAATGGTGCCTGGTAAACCACTGTGAAATCAGTGAAGGTAAAATGTGGGAACCCTGGCCTCACTTGAGATGTCTGCTGCAAACGTCCGTCCTGCCTTCCTAATGGCTTGGATAGCAATGTAATGCGCCTTTGAACATGAGAATTGAAAGGAGGGCAAGAGGTCAAACTCCAAAGTAAATAGAATAGAAATAGAATTCAGATTCTGTGTCCATAAGGTGACAGACACTTGAGTCCCCATCCTAATATTACATCCTGGGATCTGGTTGTGGATTGGAAGCTATAGCATGGGATCCGTGGAAGAATGACTGTTCTATTGTAAATGCCCTACCTCTATGGCTCAGCTAGAGTAACCTCTCAACTATTTTCTAAGTTTCTAGATTGGAACATGCTGGAGCACTTGGGTTTTCATGGGGTGAGAACAAACCTTTGTCATTATGTAGTAGCTTATCCTTTATATGTTTCTTTCTGTCACCAGATTCCCAGCCTTTTGGATGTAAGATTGAATATATGGGTCACTCACCTGTATAGCCCCTGGTCCTAACACAAATTCTGTAAGGTTTGTTCAGCAAATTAAAAGATTAAATTTAATAGGCAGAGAAACAGAGAATTCTTACCAAGAAACTCTCTTCTCTGTACAACTGACTTTCCAAGGTAAATTTCCATTCTTTGACTTTAGACATTGACACAAGGCCTGGTATGGGGATAAAGGTAATAGGAAGGAAGGAGAAGTCTTTGTTATCCTGTAAGGAAATGCAAAACTTGAATGGGAGAATAAAAAAATACATTTCATGGAAACTGAATGTGGGCAACTGAAAAAATCATTAATGCAGAAGAATGTAAATAAAGCCCAGGTGAGGGCGCCTGGGTGGCTCAGATGGTTAAGCGTCTGCCTTCGGCTCAGGTCATGATCCCAGGGTCCTGGGATCAAGTCCTGCATCGGGCTCTCTGCTCCTTGGGAGCCTGCTTCTCCCTCTGCCTCTCTCTCTGTCTTTCATGAATAAATAAATAAAAATCTTTAAAAAAAAAAAAAAGTCATTAAAAAAAAAAATAAAGCCCAGGTGAGCTAAAAGACATCACATACATACAAGCACACACACACACACACACACACACACAATTTAGAAGATATACACAAGACTATGCTCTGCAAATATCCCCGTGTCATAAGTAGGTTTCAAAACATAATTTTAATGAGTTGCATGCTCTTCCATCACGTTGTTGTACTGTATTTAATAATTTAACCAACCCCTCATTTGCAGGGCTCTGTAGTAATGAATTAATGTTACCCAAAGAGAGGTTTGGTTTTTACTTTGGCTACTGGGAGATATTCTCTTGGCCTTTGGAATGTCCTTCCCGATAAGAGTGTCTTTGTTTACCTTGGGGATTTGTGCCACACTGCGCAGTCTAAGAATGTGATTTATGACAGAGGCTTTAGGGCCATGTGGCCTCTGTTTTACTTCCAGAGGGGCTGAACATGAAGTAGGATGTGCCAAACTGTCACACAAGCAGTCAGTCATGTATTTATGCTTGAGCCCCAATAAAAATTCCAGACATTCAAGAATCAGGAGGCCTTCTCTAGTTGGCAATACTTTGTCATATTATCACACATTGTTGCCAGGGGATTTCACGCTGACCATGATTCTACTGGAAGGAGACAAATAGATGCTTCATATTTGGAATTTTCTGGAACTCTGCCCTATGGTTTTCACCTGTATTCTTTCATTATAATAAACCATTACCATAAGTATAACAGTTTTTGGTGAATTCTGTGAATCTTACTGAATTATCAAAACTGAAGATGGCCTTAAGAATCCCCAAACTCTACAGTTGGCATCAGAAGTGAGGATGATTTTGTGGACTGTACTCCCTAATTTCACAGGAGCATTCATATTTCCCTTTAAGTTGTCAATTATTTTTAAACGAAACATGGATTTAAAATAGCATTTTGTAGAATAAAGGAATAATTACATTAGGTATACATCATTTGTAACATGTATTAGAGAGGTAAAATGTGTTATAATACAGTTCTTAGAATTAGGAAAATAAGCCAAATTGTTTCAATTTTTGTAATGTAAATAATATAGTAATATAAAGGATGCACATCTGTTTGTATCTTTCATCATTTCCTTTCATTAGGTTCACGAAAATAGAATTAATGAGGTAAAATACCTGGGCATCAAACTTGAAAAAGTGGAAGCATTTGGAAGTGTAGCATGAGATAGGGAAGAGAGGGAAGGCTTTCCACATGGGCCAAGGAGAAAAGGCAAATGCATCGAGGCAGGGAGGCATAAGATTCTTTTGGAGGTCAGTAAGAGAATGATCTGGGCTGCACAAATGAAAGCTTGGACAAGTGAGTATTTGAGGAAAAGGATTAAGAAGGTGACTCCCATTATGACAGGCCTTCCAACAGTCTAGCTGCCATGGAACCTCTTTGCACAAAGGATTTGAGGGAGCTGAAACTCCTATAAAAGGTTAAGTTTAAAAGTTGATTATTCCAGAGCATGCAGAGGAAGTCAATAGCAAGCAGATTATATGTCATATGGTCAGAATCTAGACTCAGAGCCTTCTTTTTTCTAAGATTTTATTTATTTGCTTATTTGAGAGAGAGAGAACATGTGAGAGAGTGGTGGGGAGAGGAGCAGAGGGAGAGGGAGACAGAGAATCTCAAGCAGACTCCCCACTGAGCACGAGCCCAACATGGGGCTTGATCCCAGACCCTGACATCATGACCTGAGCAAAAATCAAGAGTTGGATGCTCAACCGACTGAGCCACGCAGGCACCCCAGAGCCTTCTTAAGTATTTGATACTTAATATAAGGGTACCTACTAAGACCTCAAAAGTCTTATAGTACTTATGCACAATTTGAAACAATGCTAGTCTTTCTTCTGAAAATTAATAGTAAGAAAATTGTTCTAAGCTTTCCCATGAGAAGGTATTAACAGTTTTTTTTTTTGTTTATTTACAGAGAGAGAGAGAGTGAGTGAGACCATGGGGTGGGAGGGGCAGAGGGAGAGAGAGAGTGTTTTTTTTAGATTTATTTATTTATTTTGGCAGTGAGGGGCAGAGGGAGAGCGAGAGAGATAATCTCAAGCAGACTCCCACTGAGCATGGAGCTCGGCACAGGGCTTGATCTCACAACCCTGAGATCATGACCTGAGCCAAAATCAAGAGTCAGATGCTTAACGAACTGAGCCACCCAGGTGTCCTGTATTAACACTTTTAATGGAAGCTTCCAACTGACTCCTCAGCTCCCAGGATAGACTCTTGCACACAGCAGGTACTTGATAAATGTTATGTCAAAAAATAAATGGATGGACAGATGGATAAACAGATGGATGGAAGCTATCATCCAAATTGTAAGCATGGTATCAGGGAGAACATATTCACCTTCCAAAAGTATAGTGTTCAAATATTGTGAGATTTCCAAAGATTCTTTTCTAGATAATTTGAGAAGATTGATGGAAATTACTATATTTAAGAGAAAATGCTCAATGGGCCTAGAAAGGGATGGGAAAAGATGTGAGACTTCCCTGTGATTTCATTCATTTCCAAGGATAATTCCCTGTTCGCTACCAATGTAGTCCAGAAAACAATTCTCTTCTCTAAGTACTCCCATCAGGGCCAGCTTCACTGGTGTGTGAACTGTAAGTTGCACAGAGTCCTACATTTTGAAGGGCCCATGAATGGATCAATGCTTTGCTATCACTGTCTTGAAATTCTTTGAACAAGGAGTCCACATTTTCATTTTGCACTGGGCTAGGCAAATGATGCACCAGGTCCTGGCTCCCACTGAGAGGTGATTTCCCAAAGAGGAACTGAAAAGCTGTCAACAGTGGCTAATTGCTAAAAAACATTTCAAAGTTGGTGTAACCACCTGAAGAAACAAATAGCATCTTAACAAAGCAGTTTTCTTTACTCACACTAACACTTCAAAATTTACTAAAGAGGTTTTTTTTTCAGTGACCTCCCTGTCTTATCTCTTCATATCTGAATGATTTTCACTTTGTGTTTCTCTAGTCTGCCTTCTCCTGCCTTCTTAGATCATTAAGCCAGAGGTTTTTAAGTATGGTCCAGTGATTAGAGTTTCTGAGAAGTCTTTGAGGTCAAATCTATTTTCAACATAACATTAAAATATAATTTGTCTTTTTTACTCTCATTTTCTTGTATTCATATGATGAGACTTTCCAAAGGCTGAATACAGAAGTAAATATGAGGATCCAGCTATCTTCTATTAAACACAAAGAGGTTTGCAAAAATGTAAACCAATGCCACTCTTGTCACTCAATTTGTTTTTGTTCTGGAATGCGCAATTATTTTTCATAAAAATGTTATTTTTGTTTACATGTGATGGGTTGATTATTGCCATTTTAAATGATTTACCAAAATGAAGAACAAAACTGGAGGTATCACAATCCTAGATTTCAAGATATGCTACAAAGTTGTAGTAATCAAAACAGTATGGTACTGATACAAAACAGACACATAGATCAGTGGAATGGAATGAAAGCCCAGAAATAAACCCATGATTATATGGTCAATTAATGTACAACAAAGGAGGCAAGAATATGCGGTAGGAAAAAGTCTCTTCAACAAGTGATGTTGGGAAAAACTGGACAGCTACATGCAAAATAATGAAACTGGACCACTTTCTTTAAATCATACACAAAAATAAACTCAAAATAGATTAAAGATCTCAATGTATTACTTGAAGCCATGAAAATCCTAGAAGAGAACACAGGCAGTAATTTCTCTGACATTGGACGTAGCTAAATTTTTCTAGATATGCCTCCCAGGCAAGGGAAACAAAAGCAAAAATAAACCATTGGGACTATATCAAAATAAAAATCTTCTGCACAGCAAAGAAAACGATCAACAAAACAAGAAAACAACCTACTGAATGGGAGAAGATATTTGCAAATGACATATCTAATAAAGGATTAGTATCCAAAGTATATAAAGAACTTATATAACTCAACACCAAAAAATAATCCAATTAAAAATGGGCAGAAAACATGAACAGATATTTTTCCAAGGAAGACAAACAGATGACAAATAGACACATGAAGAATGAGTTAAAGACAGCCCTATCTTTCCAGCCCAAGAACTGGAGGAATAGCCATGCTATTAGCAAAAGGGCTAACATCAGAGGAAGTGGCTTCATTAACACATTCAGAATAGGCTGAAATGTTAGCATTGCAGGCAAAATCATTTTAAAGGAGGACATTTGGTCTCTGCAAAGAAATAGAACTACCACTGTAAAAGCTTATAATTTTTGCCTTAGTCCTTCTTGATAATTTAAGTGGCATGACAAAATGGCTTTTGTCTTCCAAACACATTTATTTACAGATATAAATTTTAAAATCAAGTCCAGTTGTTTCTTCTTCCATGAAGCTTTAGCTGATCCTTTCAACCAGAGGATACCTCCTCACAAAGGAAATGCAAATGAAAACCACAGTGAGATATCACCTCACGCCTGTGAAACAAGTATTGGCAAGGATGAGGCGAAAAGGAACCCTCATGCACACTAGTGAAGATACTGTGGAAAACAGTATGGAGGTTCCTCAAAAAATTAAAAATAGAATTACCATATGATCCAGTAATTCTACTGCTTGGTATTTGCTTATTCAAAAAGATACATGTACCCCTATGTTTATTGTAACATTGTTTACAATAGCCAAATTATGGAAGCAGCCCAACTGTCTATCCATAGATGAATGGATAAAGAAGATGTGGCATGCATATATATACATATACATATATGACATTATATATAATGGAACATTACTCAGCCATAAAAGAAAATGAAATCTTGCCATTTGCAACATGGACGGATCTAGAGGGTATGATGTTAAGTGAAGTAAGTCAGTCAGAGAAAGACAAATACTATTTGATTTCACTCACGTTGGGGGATGGGTGAAACAGGTGAAGGAGATTAAGAGTACACTTATCATGATGAGCGCTGAGTAATGTGTAGAATTGTGGAATCACTATATTGTACACCTGAAGCTAAGATAATACTGCATGTTAATTATACTGAAATTAAAAAAATAAAATGAGATAAAATAAAATGAATTACCAAATATATTTTTTCCATTTCAGATTTAATTCCTAAAATGGTTAATATTGATAAACATTAAGAGTATAAGAACATAAGCACAAACAAAGGCTCTAATTTTTAATGTCAGGAATTCCTGAGACAAGTGTGAGAAGCACTAGTTTCAACAAAAGAAATGTTTCCAGCAAAACTTGATAGGAGAAAATGTATCTTATCACAATGCTTCATTTGGACTGATGGACCTTTTTATTTGCACTGTTAGCATTATGGGGGGAAAAAACTCACTCAGTTGAGCTTTCCAGATGAGTGACTTATTAAGCACTTCCTCACTCATGGGCTAGAGAATAAAAATGTCATTGGCAGACTATACTCTTCCAGGAAGGTGGAACCCTGAGAGCCAGGAAGAGACAGCCAGACCACATTTGGAATACAGGTCGAGTTTAAAGTGCTCCTACTTTGTGCTCCTAAGTAACCAGGGAGAAAATTATCTTCTCAGGCATGTGAGCCCCTTAACCCTAGACCTCGGTCTCAAGGGAAAACTGTGTCTCCTCTTTTGTTTTCAGGCTCAGCTCTCTCTTGCTTTTTGAATATATTTCAAAGGGTTTGAGAAGTGATGGCTATGAGGGCTGCGGGCAGAACACAACTGCTTTTTTTTTTTTTTGGAAGTAATAGCCATTTATTCAATTAAAAAAAACCCTATTTTTTTATTATGTTATGTTAATCACCATACATTACATCATTAGTTTTTGATGTAGTGTTCCATGATTCATTGTTTGCGTATAACACTCAGTGCTCCATGCAGTACATGCTCTCCTTAATACCCATCACCAGGCTAACCCATCCCCCCACCTCCCTCCCCTCTAGAACCCTCAGTTTGTTTCTCAGAGTCCATAGTCTCTCATGAGAACACAACTGCTTGTATAAGAAAGTGATACAGCCTTGAGTTTCCCAATTTGCTTAGGCACGACAGCATGGTCCAAATGCCATCACTTACTAACTGTGAGGCTGAATATGGGCAAGTGCTTAACTTTTTAGATCCTCAATGAAAATGTACCTATCCATGCCCATCTTGAAAATTGGCAATGAGCATTTAAGTAAGAAAATACAGTATACGTGAAGTGCTTACCAGTGTCTGCTTTGCAATATATTATAACCATTATAATTGTAATCATTTATATTAAAAGAATATATAGAGCATGGTTCTTCATTTTATATCCAAAAATCTGTTATTCCATACTGCAGGAAACCTGTTCTTAGTATGTTTCAAAAAAAATGAAGTATGATGTCTCTGAGTCTATTTAAAAAGTAAGTAGGGGCACCTGGGTGGCTCAGTTGGTTAAGCATCCGACTCTTGATTTCAGCTCAGGTCATGATCTCATGGTTGTAGGATCAAGCCCTGTGTCAGGCTCTGTGCTAGTGTGGAGTCTGCTTCAGATTCTCTCTCCCTCTCCCTCTCATTTACTCTGTCTCTCTCAAATAAATAAATAAATAAAATCTTTTTAAAAAGTAAATAATAACTATAATGATAATTACAGTCAAAAGTATTGAGCACCTACTATGTGCTAGAAACTGGTATAAGGACTTTTACATATATTAACTCATTTAGTCTTCACAACAATTCCATTGAGAGGTTTACAGTGCTTATCCCCATTTTATGGATGAAGCTGAGGCACGGAGTGGCCTAGAAACTTCCTCAATATCACATGTGCAGTAAATGGCAGAGGCGGATTCCCCCGATGGGCAGCCCTCTTCCTACTGTCTACACAATTCAATCCACGGTCTTGGTTTTGCATTCCTCCTAGGGAAAAAAAAAAAACAACTTTCTGAAGTCAGGAACTGTGCCTTACATTTCTCTTACCGCTTACAAAATTGAAGGTGCTGTACACAATATCTGTTCTTGAATAATGGACTCTGTCTTGATGTTATATTCAAATTATAATTTAGGAGAAAAATCTGACTTTCAAAGAATTATGTTTAGTAGCCTTAATAAGAAATTATCAAACCTAAACTTGGGAATCTTTAAGATTCCCCCTCCCATACTTTGTCCATATATTTCTCACAAGCCCACTCTATTAGGATTCTAGTTTATTCCACCTCTGAATTTTGCTCACCATCGTGATGCACATTCCTCTCTTTTTGAATTTTTTTTTTTTGTGGTCTCATTTCCTGCTAACTTTGTATTCTCTATACCCATTGAACAAGATAATCAACAGCTCCCAAATAATAGCTGACATTTCATCTGAAATAAAAGCAACTGAACCATCTTTCAGACAGAAAAAAAACAGCCTTTATGTTTTCAGCCATGGGCACCTACTTCTTTGAAAGCTTAGTTCTCTTTGAGTGTTTACCATCCTATCTTTTCAAACTTCCTTTAGAAGAACTCAATTATTGTCAGTGTTGTCCTTCTTAAAGCAATGTTGCTTTTCCCAGTTCTTGAAAATCAGCCCTTACAGTTTCAGTAAAACTATCTTTCTCTCCAACAGCTTGTTCCTGGGAGACTTGCTTCAAAGTATCAGGATGAACCAGTTTCATCAGAAGGTGGCATGGCCTTCTCTTATTGAATTCAAGGTTCAGGGACTGTAGTGCTGGGCTTAAGTCTGAGAGGGGAGGTTCTCTTGTGACTTTTTATCGAACAACAGAGGATCCAATCCTCATAATGGGATTTTAGAACTTGACCTTTTGTTATATTTTATTTCCCCTCTTTATAAATAGAATTATTCATCCTATCCACAAAGCACTTGTTTGTCTGCTCCATCAATTCATCAATTCATCAATTTTGAAGTAGGTAAGTGAGAGGGTTGACGTCAGTTGCCTTGGTCATTCTCATTTGTCTTTGGGTTGGCAAAAGAATAAAATATCTAAATTATCCCACATCTTTTATTTTTCTTCCAGTTGAAACCATCCCCAATTCATCTTACTCACATTTTTTCCCTTCACACTCTAATGACTAGCATAAGGGTTACTACCTTCACCGGGATGCATGATGGTCATTCAGTCAGCATGTACATACATTTAAATACAGTCAAAATTAACTTTGAAAAATACCTTCATGAGACATAGACAGCTATGTAAAAGCCCATATTGACAGGTCAGACTGGGACAAACATGACACAGTGTCACAGTGAGTCCAACATGGCCCGTGATCTCTCAGGGTTAGACATGATGGCTGTGTCCTAGCTGGTATCAGGTGCAGTAGCTGACTTGCATTCAGGGGCTATATGATATGAGTAATATGTATCTCTTAATCCTAAAGACACACACAGTATGGCAGGAGTCATACTCAGTGTCAGAGAAACACGGGCACTGAGCAACCGGAGGAAGTGACCAACTCAAATCTGCCTTCTCCAGACCCTATCCTTGCCTTTGGTGAAAACTGGGACAAGAATATAAATAGAGGCCCACAGAACATATGTCTCTATATTTTGAAGTTATAAATCAAGCAAACAAATTGTCAAATAAAATGTATTTCATCTTTCTTCCTTGACCAGTAGACTTTCATAATAATGGTGTGGAGGGAGGGAGGGGCGCCTGGGTGGCTCAGTCAGTTAAGCGTCTGCCTCTTGACTCTTGATTTCAGCCCAGGTCATGATCTCAGGGTCTTGAGATCAAGCCCTATGTTGGGCTCCACACTTGGTGTGGAGCCTGCTTGGGATTCTCTCTCTTCCTCCCCCTCTGCCCCTTCCCTACCTTGCTCACACACTCTCTGTCTCACTTTCTCTAAAAAAAAAAAAAACCTGCATGGACAGGCATCTTTCAGACTCCTTAAAGTTTTGTGCCAGAGTGTGGCAGTGAAGGGAGAGGTCATCCTCCAGCCACATCGCTCCTTAGGGCTGAAGGGATGAGCCCCTCCAGAACCCATGACCCATACTCTCTAGACTTCACTATAGCAATCCAGGATCCTAGAACTCCGTACTAAAGACCTCAGCCTGGTTTTCTGGGCCTGTGTAGGCTTTGCCCCTAGAATGGATTGTACCACTGGTATGCAGATTCCTAACCCCACACGGTGACCAGGCATGTATGGTTAGAGTCTAGATATGCTAACCTGGATGTTTATACCCATATGTGTGAGACCCCTTGTGGAGCAGGAGGGGGCCAGGAGCATGAGGTGGAGGAGGTCACTCCTGCTCAGATCTAGGGGCTCCTGTACCTCTCTGACTTACTAGGAAGCCTCCGTCAATTGAGTGGGGTGGCAGTTAGAATCCCCTCAACTGTTTAAATTATTTCTCTCTCTCTCTCTTTTTTTTTTTAATTCCTCTGAGGATAGTGTATAGTTGAATCAGTGTAACTTTAATAGTTAGATGTGCTACAGATGCCCATCTGACTGGGCTGAGGGTACAAAAGTGGTGCTGGTGGAGTCTGAGGTATAGGGAACCTCCCACAGTCTGACTGGGAGGGCTGAGGTGTTTCCTTATATCCAGACTCTAGGCAAATGGCTTCTACTGCCATATCCTATGGAGGAATCTGTGATTCTTTCATGATCTCAAACACCAAGTAGGATCCTCCTCTTATATTTCCTTTCTCAGGAAATGTCTCCATCATTGGTCTCCTCACTCCTAGCCACCTCAGGCTTGGTCTTCAGCTCCTTCCTCTTCCTCACCATGCTCTCTCCCCACCAGTCTATTAGCATATCCTTCTTGCCACCCACGTATTTCTCACACCTGCCCCCTCCTCTTTATCTGCACTGCAACCACCACTTCAAAGGGCCCTGGAGATAAATGTACAAAGCCTGGCATGGTGTAAGCCCCAAGTGCTCCAGGTGAGCTCTGGGTCTTGCTGGCTGTCCCCAAAGTGGTCAAGGATTGAACAGTTCAAGGTTGTAAGGTTCTTGCTTTGTTCCATTGTCCTTTACAGGTGTGTTGTACTGTTGTTTCTGCAAATATTTTGTATTATGTCAGAACTGTGTGATGGAGTCATGTGTAACTCACACAAGATAATAATTGACTCTAGACTGTTAAGATTTTTAATTTTATGTTGAACATTATAGGTCATGCTCTCTCAGAACCCCTTTCCTCAAACTAAGAATGTTGTGTAAGAGAAAACAGCTTTCCTTTCCTAATTTTTACAAAGTTCCCAATGTATCTGTGAATCTACTCTTTCATAACTTACTTTTCTGGGACTGATATGTATGTGGAAAATCAATTTTGTGTCAGTCACAGCCATATTTCCTGATGGCTTGGGTAAATATTTGCCTTCATGTTTCAGAGGGGTAGGAGCAAAGTGTTGAAATAAATGTATCACTTGCCTTTGATGTGAATTGCCTTAGTAAATCTCAAAATGTTTGCTTTCTTGAGGCAGGGACTTCTCAGTTTGGTCAGGTGATTCATATCTTATCAGGAGGTGTCTGTACTTTTGGGGCAAATAAGAACGTTGGAGAAAATAGCCACATTGGTGAAACAAGAATGATATTTATGAGGAATGAATTAATTATCCTCCATTAACACATGTCATATTTATGGCTTTGCAAGACAATTAGCTTTAGGGAAAAAGATTACTTCCACTTTTCTCAGGCTCAGGCTTTGTTCTTTCTTTTCTCTTTCTAGAGGACAGAATGTCCCCCAGCATGAAAACAAGCAGACCAGGTAGCCAAAATATCTTAGAATATTCCCATTTAAACAAACAGGAACAAACATCCTTAGGGAGGTTTTCTCTAGTTTGATGTTGGAGTTCCGGTTGAGATTTTTCAAACAGAAATTTTGAAAACAAATATACTCCACAATCTCCTACCCCTGAAAAGCAGTAGTCATTCCTTTTTCTGCAGGTGTTTTCATGCCCACGAAAACTGAGATCTTTTCCTGAATCAGCAATTAGATTATTAATTATCCTTGTGTGTGTTCTTTCGGAGTCATTGGTCTCCCTAAACCGGAGATGCTAGTAATCAGTAGTGACAGGCATAAGTGTGTACGTGAATATAGACATGGAATGAGAGTAGACATTAAACTGCTCTGTACATTCAAAATTCTGGATTCTAGTCCAGTTTCTGTCCTCTGGGAGCAATGTATCTTAAAACCAGTCATTCCAACTCTCTGAGGTCCAGTCTTCCCACCTTTACAACTAGAGAGATGAACTAGATTAAGCTCATCAAATATACTGCACACATGCTGTCCCTTCTCCTCCTACATCCTTGCGAGATACAGGTAATCCATCACCGATCTCTTTACAAACCACTATCCTTGACTTTGTAATACAGTCCTTCTCAATTAAATGCTATAGGCAACTGCTACCAATTGAGTAATTGGGTAGACCTGGTATGCTTAAGATGTGACCCATTTATTACTTCAAGGCTAGATATTATTTAATGGCTTTTTCAATCCAGGATCCTATTTTCTTGTGTTACCAGAATAAATCTTAGGAAAAATTTTAGTATATGCTATGGAAATTTTAGTGTATTATTTAAATTTAAGGAATAGTATGCAGAGTGAAGGAAATTTAAAAAAATGCCGGTTCAGTGGGTGGATGGATGCAATTCTCACTTTCCATTTACAAATCTATTTGCTTTTTGAAAATTAGCTTATTAATACCTAACTTGATTAACTTACAGATGCTCTGAGCATCATTTGTATATGGAAATATTTTCGGATCTCTTTTTTGGGTTTTTATTTTAAGTCCAGTTGGTAACAAATAATGTTATATTAGTTTCAGGTGTATAATATGGTGATTCAACACTTCCATACATCATCCTTGGTCCATCATGACAAGTGCACTCCTTAATCCCCATCACATATTTCACCCATCCTCCCACCCACCTCCCTTCTGGTAACCCTCAGTTTGTTCTCAGTAGTTAAGTGTCTGTTTTTTGGTTTCTCTCTCTCTCTTTTTTTCTTTGCTCTTTTGTTTTGTTTCTTAAATTCCACATATGAGTGAAATCAGATGGTATTTGTCTTTCTCTGACCGACTTATTTCACTTAGCATTATACTCTTTAGCTCCACCCATGTCATTGCAAATGACAAGACTTCATTCTTTTTTATGGCTGAATAATATTCCATATATCTATATATCTATATATACATATATCTATATCTATATCTATATATCTGTATCTAAAATCAATGGATACTTGGGCTCCTTCCATATCTTGACTATTGTAAATAATTCTGCTATAAACATAAGGGTGCATGTATTCCTTTGAATTAGTGTTTTTGTATTCTTTAGGTAAATATCCAGTAGTATGATTGCTGGACTGTAGGGCTGTTTTATTTTTAACTTTTTGAGGAAACTCCATACTGTTTTCCAGAGTGGCTGTACCAGTTTGCATTCCCACCAACAGTGCACAAGTGTTCCTTTTTCTCCACATCCTTGCCAACACCTGTTGTTTCTTGTGTTGTTGATTTTAGCCATTCTGACAGGCATGTGGTGATAATTTATTGTAGTTTTGATTTGCATTTCCCTGATGGTAAGTGATTATGAACATTTTTTCATGTGTCTGTTAGCCAACTGGATGTCTTCTTTGGAGAAATGCCTGTTCATGTCTTCTGCCCATTTTTAGAATGGATTATTTGTTTTTTGAGTGTTGAGATTCGTAAGTTCTTTATGTATTTTGGATCCTAACCCTTTATCCAATATGGCATTTGCAAATATTGGGATCTCTTAAATGAGATAGAATTATAAGGTATTACTGTTATCTTACCCTCAGATTTGGAGGACTGTAAATCTGTAATAATTCATCTCCACTTCGCTTTTTGTAATGTTGAAGGAAAGACAGCTCTAAGTCATTTCTGCTTACAACTTACAAGTACCCTAATACATTAGGCTAAAAAGTTTGTCTACAGATCTGGATTTGAAGCATTACTCATACAATGGGGAGCTGTGAAGAGAGATTGCCTTCAATTCCTCAGAAGAAGTTCTATTAGAGCCAAAAATTTCTGGATATTCCAGACAAAGAAAAATTTTTCATTAAAAATTTAATCTGAATAGATATTAAAATAGGCTCATTTAGAAGAGGAAGCTTCTATAAATCTCTGTTTAATTTAATTTAGCAAATTTTTGATGATGCTATTAGTATATATAGTATCATGTTAGGGAAACAGGGGAGATAAAGAATAGAAAGACCAAGACTTCGACCACAAGAAGTTCATAGTTTAGTAAGGGGAATAAGAGAAGTAATCAGACAACAAAGCAAGAAGAATGTCTTTCCCAGAGAAGACTAGGAGATTCAAGAGGGAGTTATCCTCTGGTTGAAAGGATCAGCTAAAGCTTCACGGAAGAAGAAACAACTGGACTTGATTTTAAAAGAATGTATAGGATATCCACAAGTGAAAATCAGGCTGAGATTTTGACGAATTAGTGTGGTACCAATGCATGGTTTGACTTGAATAGGAGAGAGCCTGGGAGAAGGGTACACAATTTAGAAACCTATTTAGAAGTCTACAGGTGAAGTAATGATGGCTAAACTAGGGAAGTGTTAGCAAGGACCAAAAGGCAGAGGACAGATAGGAAGGACATTGCTGAGCTAAGACTGCCAGGACTTGGTAACTGACATCCATCATGAGATGAAGGAGAGGAATGAGTTAAAGACAGCCCTACTTTCCAGCCCAAGAACTGGAGGAATAGCCATGCTATTAGCAAAAGGGCTAACATCAGAGGAAGTGGCTTCATTAACACATTCAGAATAGGCTGAAATGTTAGCATTGCAGGCAAAATCATTTTAAAGGTGGAGATTTGGTCTCTGCAAAGAAATAGAACTACCACTGCAAAAGCTTATAATTTTTGCCTTAGTCCTTCTTGATAATTTAAGTGGCATGACAAAATGGCTTTTGTCTTCCAAACATATTTATTTACAGATATAAATATTGGAATGGATGCTAATGCACTCAATGAGAGATGTCCTTTAAAATTTTAATTTAAAGGTATCTTTGCATGAAGGTTTCTGGGCATTTTAATAAAACCAATAAAACCTCTGCCTTCTATCTGTTTTTTTTAAAAGATTTTATTTATTTATTTATTTATTTATTTATTTAAGAAAGAACACATGGAGGGAGGGCGGCGGGGGGGAGGAGGGAGAGGGACAAAAGGGACAAAACCTGTGCTGAGCACAGAGCCCAACATGGGGCTTGATCTCAGGACCCTGAGATCATGACCTGAGCGGAAATCAAGAGTCAGATGCTTAACTGACTGAGCCACCCAGGTGCCCCTCTAATTGGTTTTTATAATGTAAGTTCAAAAACAGTGTTTTGATATTACTGGTGCATGTTGCGCAATCCATTTTCAAGGTCAGCTTTGGCCAATGAAGATATCTGTGGCTGGAAATTCTTAGGCTCTCAAAAAAAAAAAAAGAACATAAACAGTGCAACTCCCCCAAAAGCAAATAGCAATTATTGTAACTAAAAAAACAAAAAAAGATTGAATAAATGGAAAACAATTGCTAATATTTAATCACTGAAATTGACCATTAGGCATTGGGTGATATTATTAAAAGAATAATGTTGTGTCCAATATTCATCCAAGCATAATGATATTTTTGTGGCAATAACAGAATAATATTTACAGAAAACACTGGAATATTTTTAGGTTAAGCAGAAATGATTTTGAAATTTGATGCTAAACTGGACAAACAGATGAAAAACACAGATAAAAAATAATTAAACAAATGATCACTATCTAGAATGGAAAATTTTAAAAGGGATTGCTAATTATGAGTAATAAAATAGGAATATTTAAAACATAAAATTTTAAAGTATGCATACCTCGGGTCAACTAGATTATATAATGATAAAAGTCTTCTTGTATACCTACATTTATCATACAAATTATGAAAGACCAATGGATGAAAAAATAAAGAAGTCAAAATTTGTAAGTGTTTTGATGGTTTTTGCATCTTGTGTAATAAGTGAAAGTTCTGGCTTTTATAAAAAGCTGAAAAAACAAATTTCAATTTTGGGCATTGATTTAAAACTTTGTTGAGGGGTGTCTGGGTGGCTCAGGGGGGTGAGCATCTGACTCTTGATTTTGGCTCAGGTCATGATCTCAGGGTGGTGGGATCCAGCCCCGCGTCAGGCTCCACGCTGGGCCTGGACCTGCTTGGGATTCTCTCCCTCTTCCTCTGCTCTTCCTTCCCCCCCAAAAAAGTTTGTTGAGAATTGTATTCAGGTGAAGAAAAGCATATCATCCAGTGTTCAATGTAGTTTGAGTTTGTTACCAGGAGACAAAGCATCAACTTGTGGATAACAATGGCATTCTATGGAACAACAAAAAAAATTACATACATTATTGTCCGTATCCATTTCCAAAAGATGGAAAATGGAAGAAACCAATGTCAAATTCGGCTGTGCAACCATCCTTAGACACGTAATGGCAAGGCTGACGGTATGCTGTTAAGCAGTAAGATTTAATTTAGACAAAATATCAGATGGATAGGAGAGTTAAGTGAAACAACAAAAGAGCTTCAAATAAACTGCAAACCATGGTCTTCAGCAGAAAATTCAGGTAATTTTGAACATGAGCTGCCCCCATTGTTTTGTTATTTGGAATGAACTTTGTCTATTCGGTATGAACAGTTGGGTAAAATTCTATAGAAAGAGAAGATCAGAGTTGGGCCATTTCACTTATAAAAGGGTCACAAATGTTTTTTAAAAGTTTTAAGGAAAAAGTGTTTCTGTTAGTCAAAAGAAACTGCATGTGACCTGTACAGAAAAGTGACCTTCCAATAAAATATAAGTTATTAATTAAGGAAACAAAAACATGTATATGAATATAAAGAAGATTTATGTACAAATAATTCCAAAAGAAACTCCTGTAAGGATGATTTTCTGGTCATTATGGATCAAGGTATGCTCCCTACCAAAGAGAGATTTGAACAAATGCAGCAACATCGTGCTGTTTTTAGTTTTTTTCACATTATGTCAGCTTTGAAACACTTGAAAGGAAATGAAATGTAAAAATATCATATGGATCTAAATTCGGGTTTGTGAGATGGTTAAAACTGCAATATGTGATATGATAAAATTTTTATGATAAAATTAAACTATCTTACAGTATTTTCTGTGAAAACACTAATTTCTTCTACATGATATCATAATATTTGAAAAAGACACGTAAAGTTCATGGTCATTTCCCAATCTAAATATTTCTTTAAGACATTTTGTTATAATTCTAGCGTTACCTCCCACACAGAGCGAAAGCATTATTCAATCCAATTCTAATCTAAGTGTTGCCCTGAGGTATCTTATAGATAGGATTTATATCTATAATCAGTTGATCTTAAGTACAGGAGATTATCCTCGATAATCTGGGTGGGCCTGATTCTATCAGTTGAAAGTCCTTTAGAACAGAATTGAGATTTCCTGAGGAAGAAGAAATTCTGCCTGGGGACTGCAGTGTCAGAGTTTAGCCTATTCTTCTTGACCACAGGCTGGAACAGATCTCAGACTTACCTAGCCGGCTTCCACAATTGCATAAACCAAATTTTGCAGTAAATTTCTTAATACATATCTCCATCTGGTTCTCTTTTGCTGGTGAGGCCCTGATTGATACAGTTAGCTTAATTTATAATTTTTAGATATTGAAACATAGAGGATGTGGCTCTCCATATGTACTCGTGCTCAGCCCTTATAGGTATAAGCGATTGGCCCTTCTCCCCAAAATGTCTTCTCCAAATTTGACTTGAAATAGCTACTTTTCCTCTTTTTTTTTATCGTCTATTCACTCTATCGGGTCTTTTTTGCCCACCAGTAGGATTTTGACCATTCCATTGAAAATCTACGTATCTCAAGCTCCTCTCTGACCTCCACCCATGTCTAGCTTTACCCAGTACTCGGGTGAGCCCAGCAGCCAATGTTCCAGAATTACTGCTCCTCAGAGATGAGTGATGGGTGGGCAGCAGATCATCTTGCAAGCTAATTTCATTGCTCACTTGTAAACTAGGTATGAACAGTGAGGCTCTTCCTGTTCATTCATTAACTTTCAGCTCCTAATACTATTTTGCCTTCCTCTCTACCAACTCTTTTGCAAAGACACTTGAAGAATTGGGCCTTCTCCTTTCTTTGATGTCAACAGCCTTGAGCTGAGGACCTTCAGGCCACCTGCGTGTGGAACTGGGGAAGAAAAGTAAAGGCTGTTAAAGCTCCAAGGGCCAACCTTCCCCAGGTGTGCAGGACTCTGGTTGGTGCCTGGGGCCTGTTCATTGTCTTGCCCACATGCTCCCTTAATTTGGGTGACTCTCTTGGAACTTTGCCAGACCTTTGACCACTCACCTACCTCTATCCTCCTCATCCTCCTTTTGAATGCTTGTTGGGTCTTGGTTCTTTTCTCCAGACCTATGCCCTCATGGTTCCAATTTTTTTTTAAATCAGTCTGTCCATCTGTGCCTGCCCTCCCCAGCACTGTGCCTCCAGCTCCCGAGTCTTGATGCTTCATGGGCTCCCTGAGAGGTATGGTGAAGGGATTGCAGAAAGAGTAGGTCAGATAAGCATAGTCAGTAACATTAACGAATTAATATTTCCTCAAACTCCATGTGTACCTAAGAAATCATCAGTGCAATTCTTGATAAAGGAAATTTGTCTTGCGTTTCAGTCAGAATAATACATTTTTTAAAAAATAGCCCTATCATACCTTTTAAATAATAGAATTATTATTTCAACTACTAGCAAATGTATTTTCTATGGTTATTACTTTTTGAGCTATAGCGGTGATGTTTACTATAATATTTTTGAAATTTTTATACACTTAAAATGAAAGATTAATAAAGATCAATATTTATGAACATATCAATGTCTTTCGTGGATGTAGAGGGCTGGGGGAAGCGGGATGGCTGAGAGTTTTGTTCCTATCAGGGTTTGATGCAGAGTCTCTAATAATGACAAGGGATCGTAAGATATAAAATGTGGAGAGTCCCTGCCCTTGAATTTCTGCCCCCTGTAATTAGGGATGTTTTATTTTGTTCATTTTGACACCTAAAAGAAAACTTGTCAGAATGGTAAAAATAAAAGTAGTGAAGAGAAATACTAGTATCAAGGAAAAGTGAAGCCAAACTTTCCAAGTAAAATTTAAAGCGACTAGAATTATCTCCCCAAATGGTTCGTCTCTCCCCTCTATTTGAACCAGCTCCTCTCAAACATCAGACTTCAATGTAAAAATCTGTTTTATCCCAAATTACTGACTTTCTGCACAATTTTATTATTAATATTGTAATTAATTTTTGTGCTTATTTTCCTTTGCCTAAGAACAATTACATAGGCTGTGGGGGTCATTTCGGGAAGCCACGGGTTCACATACTTAGTCATTCTTTCCTTAATTTACTTATTCAATATTTACTGTGAGAGCCAAAAATAACTACATTTTTAAAGCACAGCTGAGTGACCATGAGTAAGTTACATAACCTCTCTGAGCTTTAGTTTCCTGTCAAAGATGGAAGTCCTCATACTCAACTTTCAGAGTTGATATTGGAATTAAATGAAATATCATTCAGTCTAGCATCGCCTCTGGTACTTGATAAACACTCAACAAACGGTAGCAATTATTGTTGTTGTTATTTTAGGAATTCTGTTTTTTTTTTTTTTTTCAAAAAATACATTCTGCATATCCAAATTAATGACAATGTTTTGGAAGAGAACATTTTTGTGACTTCTAAACTATCTTACCCACATTTTTATCTTCTTTTCATATGGGAATATGGGGAGGAAAATTGAGAAAAGAGTAGGTAGTAATTCTTCCCAGAGTACATTAAAGTTGTATTCAAACTCTCAATGAGGTCAATGTTCTAAGTTTAGGGGTTTCTAAACTTAAATAGTTATGAAATGATTTAATCGCTTCAACTGTGAGCTGTTTGAGTCTCCAGTGCTGGGAACAAAACCTGACAAGGAGACTGGAATCGGATTGTCCAGTCTTTGATGGTGTCGACAGATTTTTCTCCCTAAGGTAGCCGGGGATGATTAGGAACAAAGCCTGTTAAATGAATATTCTGTGTGATTCTCAGAGAGGAATAAAGAACACGTTTTTATAAATTCTTGTTGATTTGAAGAATTAATAGCTGGGGAAATTATTTTCTGTGAAAAGAAATGACAGCTTATTGAGGCAGAGAGAATGGGAGTCATCCCCTGGGAATGAACTGAAACATTAGCTGTGCGGCCATGTCAACAATGATAAACCAAAGGAAATGGTTTCAACCAATTGCTGCCCACACCCTGACATGAGGGTTCAGTCCAGGGGAACTTAGTGGCAGCTTATTTTTCCTACATTTCTCATTCCAGAAGAAAAAGTGGGGGTGCTGAGGGAGAATACTTCATGTCATTTCCTAGACATTCAGTATTTAGAGAATACATTTTGTAATCTAGGCCAAGTAAAGAGGCAGTGAATTCTGGAAATCACACAGAACTTTCAAGACCTTGCTGAATTTCATTTCTGTGCACTATTCTATTTCCCAGCTTTGGGTCATCTGCAACCATGAAAAAGAGGCCTTTAAGTTTTTCTAATCATTGATAAAAATCAACCCTTCCTTCTCTTTATCCATCCTCAAAGGCCTTCTGTCCTCATGCGTTCTATCATTCTCTGTCTTATCTATTTCTTCAATAAGTATGTAGCACAAAGAACGATACGAAGCTGGTAAAAGATACAGTCAAGATGCTAGCAATATAGTATAAACGATAAGCCATGCATATACCAGGAAGATGAGCTAGACACAGGTGAGGAAAAAAAGAAAATGTTGCTATTTAAATCGATAAAAGTCCTATAGTCTTCTAAGGGAGTAGCATAAAGATGGATGCTATTTTATTTTATTTTTGTAAAGATTTAATTATTTATTTGAAGGGAGAGGGGCAGAGGGAGAGGGACTGAGCAAGGAGCCTGACGTGGGGCTCAATCTCAGGACCCTGAGATCATGATCTGACTCAAAATCAAGAGTCAGATGCTTAACTGACTGTGCCACCCAGGCGCCCCAAGATGGACGCTATCTTAGAAGATACCTCCCTTAGGTCAGTTTGAAGGTGAAAGCTGAACCCTCCTGGGCATTTGGAAGAGTGGGTGCAAAACTAAGAAGAGAGATAAACTGCTCTGCAACATGGCATGAGAAGAATGAGGAATTTTCACAGCAGTGAGAGGAGGCGACCCAAGGGAAAGAGAAGAGGGAGCTGCCAGGAAGCTCTGGGACAGAAGAAGAGTCGGAGCATATGATGTAGATGGAGGCTTCAGGAGAACATTGGCTAGAAAAATTCCCTGTGGAGTGGTGGCAGAGGGACTTTAGGACCTTGCCTCCAGTAATCAATGTAAGTTGTTTTCTGGGCTTTGATGTAATCACCCTCTCCCTTTTCTCAGACCTTCAAAAAATCTGTCTGACCCAAAGACTTATACTAATGGGGTTTTGGGAAAATGAAGGATGTGGGGTTCAAAGGCAGGAACCAAGAGCAATGTCTTGGCAACAAACCATTTTGTGTTGGTTCCAGCCCAGCCTCCAGCAAGGATGGCTCAGACGAACTCAACTCTCCCTCCTGCACACCTTCCTTGAAGATCCCAAAGGAATGGGAGGGGGGAGGGCTGGGTTTTGGTGGATTTCCCACATAACATGGGAAGGAAAGTCCAGCCATTCTTTTGGAATCATATAGAAGAGGCTGAAATCATCCCACAGAATTGTTTCTAATGGGATAGATTAATCTGTCACTGTGTTAATATGTTCACTTGGCATATGGTAAGCACTCAATGAGGTTTTGGTATTATTATTTCTATTATTTGAATAGCAGCTTTGTGAAACCATAAATAAATATTATACAAGACAAGGTAGAACTACTAAAGTGACACAGACAATATGGGTTCCAGGACTTTAGTGATGGGAGAGATTACTTCTGGCCTCATTTATTAGAGAGAGATGTGTGAAGGGGCTGGACATCATGCTGGGTATGTGGACTTGTTTGAGAATAAGGGATGACTTCAGCTGGAAGACTAGCTCTCTACAGAAGGGAAAAGACAAGGCTTGTGGGAGATTCTTTGGGGTCTGGAGCCAATAGTTAAGTACAGAAAAGCAGAAGTTGCATTGGAAAGGCAGAATGGGCATAGACTGGGAGGGTTTGGAATGGCAATCTACAGAGTAAAGCCTCTTGTTAGGCGGTTTGTGTATGCTGTGCACGGCGCAGGTGTCATGGGAAGAACGGAATATCAAAATCATCACTTTAAGGGAAGGAACCTGACAGCAGGTGCCAATGGCTGGGAGGAGGGAGTCCAGGGAAGGAAAGACTGACGATAATTTCTCAGGAGTTCAGGGTGGAAAAGATAAATACAAGCATGGAGAGATGGCAGTGGACATGCAAAGAAAGAGGCATATGGGAAAGATGTGTCAAAGTAATAATCAGCTTGTATATACAGGCAAGTGTTTTTCTAGAATGCATATAGTGACCAGAATTTTGAACTCTCCTGGATACTGCCAAATTGCTCTCCAAAGTGATTTATCAAATAACACTCAGCGTTGTGAGAGTTCCCAATTCTCCACAAAACACTCAGTAGTGCATGAGAATTCCTAGTTCCCCTGAACACTTGGACATAACGTCTTTCTTCCTTCCTTTCTGTCAACACCTATATCTTCTGGGGAGGATTATGATGGTGGTCTTACTTAAGATGAGCTTTCTTTTTTTCCCAAGAACAATCCTACTGATGTTTCTTGCATATGCTCCTTCTTTGACAGATTTGGTATAATGGAAAACACATTTCCTTTTTATCTCTCCACGAAATACTGGAGGTCACAGAACTCCTTAGTAGTCACCTCTTTGTGCTCCATCTTCAATGACAAATGTGATGTTGGTAGTTGGCAAAGAGAAAAACAGCTAATGGAACAAGACTAGCCTCACCTCTAATGTAGGTGGAGCCAAAGCTGTCAGGACAGATTCTCCCTTCCAAAGGCCCTTAGAACTCCTGCAGAAAGAGCTGCATGTTTGCAGTGAGTGATCTCTGAGCATCTAACAGATCACATTTGTTCTGTTACTTGCCATGACTGTTTATACTTTTCATGATTCCTCCCAAATCAGGAATCATTCTTCTCAGAAAAACATCCGAACTTCCACATTGGGCTGTTAGGTGTGTTATTTTTTCCCCTACAAATAATGGAACTAATAACATTCATTTCTGGAGTAAAATCAAAAAACAAAGCAAAACAAAACAAAAGCCTTTATGTTTACTTGCTTATCTGATGCCAAGAATTTTAGGCAGCAGACTGAACTAACTGACCAGACCATTCCTTAAAGATAAATTATTTTATGCCTTTGATATTACAAATCTATATTGCAGGTTACAGCAATTAAGAAATATAACAAATATTAAAATTAAAGAGAAACCAAATCACATAAATATATTGCTATCTTCTGTTCTTTTCCTGGCAAAGTGCCACAGACCCCTTTGTTGAAGGGTTTGCTATAGCTGATTGATAGTGAGATATTTCTGGATGGTTGTCTATGCAGCTAGAATTTCTGAAAATACTGTTATTTTTTTTAAAAGATTTTATTTATTTATTTGAGAGAAAGCATGAGCAGGGAGGAGGAGCAGGGGGAGAGGGAAAAGCAGGCTCCCCGCTGAGCAGGGAGCTCCACTCAGGGCCCGATCTCAGGATCATGACCTGAGCCAAAGGTAGATGCTTAACTGACCGAGACACCCAGGCGCCCCCTGAAAATACTGTTTTAGAGAACTATTAAATACCTGAAATATATGCCTTTTGCTTATTAAGGTCTTCTCATCTCCAAAGTACTAGTTTCTAAGAGTCCAAACTTTGGCACTTTTACTCTGCCTGGTGAACCCGTGTCCAGCTATGGCTTCCTACAGTCCCATTTGGGACTTTGCCTGTACTTCTGCCCTCACGGAGATGCTGTACTCTTCTAATTGTTCTGCTGAGGCAGTTCTGTTATTTACTTTGACAGTCAACATGCTTCTTTTATTTTCCGTTTATATTTTACATCTCAGGGAATATATACAACTAAGCAAAATATTGAAGGAAACAGAATTCTGTCACTACAAAGTCCCAATACAACTTACTGTATTCACTGTCACCTGATTCCTGTCAAAAGATCATTTTCCAAATTTTGAGGGGCACCTGGGTGGCTCAGTCGTTAAGCGTCTGCCTTCGGCTCAGGTCATGATCCCAGGGTCCTGGGATTGAGCCCCGCATCGGGCTCCCTGCTTGGCGGGAAGCCTGCTTCTCCCTCTGCCACTCCCCCTGCTTGTGTTCCCTCTCTCGCTGTGTCTTTCTCTGTCAAATAAATAAATAAAATCTTTAAAAAAAAAAAAAGATCATTTCCAAAAGGTGAAATCATCACTCTCATACAAATATAAAATGAACCTGTGACAAAGATTTTATTTAACTCCATAATTAATGAAGGGATGATAAGATGTTAAAAGTGGGTCAAAGACAAATCTCAAAAGTAGATAATATTTACTACATAGGCCATCGGGAATACTAAACTGAATTTGCTAATAAATACAAAACTAATATCCTATAGAGAGCTAAAATGTAAGGCTTCGGATAATCATTTCTATGGGGTGGAAATCAACGGTCTTTATTAGAGAAAATTAATTTGTATTTCTGTGAAAGAGAATCATTTGCATTACTATGTATCTGTATCTTTCAGAACTATAAAATAGCCTAGCAAAGATAATGACAGGTATAGGCCCTTACAGAGTCAGTTCCTTCTAAAGGGTATGGTAGACGGTACTTGACATTCTGTGACAGTCATCTTTTCCCACTTTAAATAAAGTCTCTCACTATTTTATTTATATTTCTATTTTTTTTCTAAGATTTTATTTATTTATTTGAGAGAGCGCCCACATAGGGGGAGGGGCAGGGGGAGAGGGAGAGTCCCAAGCAGACTCCCTGCTGAGCACAGAGCCCAACAACGCGGGGCTGGATCCCAAGACCCTGAGATAATGACCTGAGCCGAAACCAAGAGTTGGATGCTTACCTGACTGAGCCACCCAGGTGCCCTGACAATTCTGTTTTTAATGGAAGTAATACTCATTAATTAGAAACAAAACTGAGGCACTACAAAGAAAATTAATACTATTGGTCTGATACATCTTTCCTTTATTATAGATAACATGTGTATATGAAATTTCAATTAATTGCCCCAAACTGGATATTCAAAATCCAGCATATTTAGGTTATTTTTATAGATGTTAGATTATGGATCTGTTACCGTAGTTTGTACTCTAATCAGACGACATCAGCGGGGGCTTCTCAGACAAATGCAGCCCTTACACATGCACAAAGGGACTTGTTGGTGCAGAGGAACCACGAGAAACAACCAGAATACACGCTCAGCAATTCTAGTAGAAACACTGCCGTACAAGTGTTCAAAACCATGACAAAAAATGTTTCCAAATCCAAACAAACCTCAGAACTTGATTTGTGTTGTAACAGCTGCACTGTGGCATGTCCCTTGTCCCCCTCATGCCTCTTGATTTTTAGAAAACACGGTTTGGTTTATGAGGGAGCTGAGAAAGGGAGCGTGGAGCCTGTCTTGGGTGCTCGGCTTCTGGATGAAATGCTGGCCTACCCTGTCATTTTCCTGCTGTCTTCTCCGCCCCATTCTTTTCCAGCTTCTACTGGATCCCTGCGCTTTTTCTCACCTCACCCGTCCTTCCTTGCATCCCTTTCTTGCTCCCATATTCCCCTCCTGGCCCTCTTTCCTCTTCTTTCTCCCACCCGCATCATCTTCTCTCCCTCTCTCTCATCGCCTCCAGCATCTTCCCATTTTCCTTCTCCCTTACTAACTTTGCTCCTCCTGGCTGGCCTGTGTAAAGCTTCATTTTTCAGAATAGAGGTCATTTCCTCCCCACAATATAGCCCCGTGAGAACGGGGAGGGACAGCACATGACAAACTGGCATTTTAACAGATATTGACCAAGAGCACTGTGGTATCACCAGTGAAACTGCTCCATTCTGCCAGGGTTTAAACTGTAAAACCTTCATGACGATCTTCTGTTTTCCTCCGAGTCCTATGTGTTTCCCTTTGCCTAAAAGGGGGCAGTGTCTCCTGCTAACACGGAACTTGCACGAAGCCCATCGTCCCGGGGCCCTAGGTCCAGGTGGAAGCAAACACAGTCCATGACTTCACCGAGTTTACAGCTCAGCGGCAGGCCGGGGATGGCGGGTGCGTCTTCATCACTTTGAGAGAAGCATGGTTTGCTGAGGAAGAAAAGCAAGGGGGTCCCGGGAATCAGAAAAAATTTTAACTGAAGGACTTGAGCTTTGAAGGATTGGGGGCCGGCGGGGGGAGGGCATTCTTCAGAGAACGATTCCCAGCAGTGGGGAGAGGTGGGGGAGGAGGTGAGAAGGGGGCAAGGGTGGTGGTGGGCTTGAGGTGAGGTGAGAGAGGCTGGCCAGGACCCGGTGCTGAAGGGGCTGGAAGCCATGCGGAAGAGTTTGGCCTTGGATCCCAGGTCACAGAGAGATTTTAAGCATGTGAATCATATCATGAGGACTGCATTTGAGAGAAATTGTTCTGAAGGCAGGGAGGAGAACAGATTGGAGGTGAGCCAAAGGTCTACAAGAAGACCACCGGTGTGATATGTTTGTGGTCCAGGCCTGCTCACACCCCCAACCCAGCACTTTCCGCCCCCCTTGCACAAGCTTTTAGGTGCACTGCGTTGGAGCGCTCACCGTCACCTCTCTGGACAAAATGTCGACAGTCCCAGCCTCTTAATAACTCAGCTGGTTAAAACCATGCACCCATAATTCCAACCTTCTTCCTATAGCTTCATGGGTATGGAAGCCGTGCAGTTGCATAGAGCCTGTATTAAAAGGGTCCTCATACTTGGTTTAATGCTCTGCTGTCACCATCTTGAAATCCTAACTTGTGGATGAGTGGCCTTGCATTTTCATTTTTTTGCACTGAGTCCCGCAAATTATGGAGGGGGCCCTGCTTCCAGCAATCTACGGATGGTAGCCTGTAGATAATTCTTTCAACCCTAAGGCAAAATGGCCTGAAGACTTCAGCAGTTGTCCCAAGATGAGGCACAGAATGTCACCAGCATTTCCAAAGACAGAAAGGAGAGAGTCTTTCCCTGTGATGGCAAACAGACTCTTCCAGGCCTGCTCTGACCTGCCTTTCTTCAGTGGCTCTGTAACACGACATCTGGACTGTGGCCAGAAAATGCTTCAGCCCAGTGGGAGAGGACGAGGACATCCTTGACTTTTGCAGAGTTAAGCACCTGGAGAAATTTCAGCAAGAAAGCACTTGGTGAAAGGTAAACCTAGCTGGCCCATCAGCTCCTTGTCTGCTGCTCTGCTCATTCACATTTTCATGGGTCTTAGCATGTTTATTCTCCTCTTTCCAGTGGCCAAAGGGCAAGTTTAAATTTCTTATTTCCTCTAGGGAGCCTGGAGAAAGGCTACAGCCACCAAATACAGGAAATCATGTGGAGAGGATCTCTTATTTATTACGGTTCCCATATTACTTCCCCTCCCCCAGCCTCCGCCCCCACCTCCAGCCACACTGTGTCTTCCAGCTTTTTCCTGCAGCACAGAAGAGAAGGCAGTTCACCTCTGCTCCCTGAGGTCTGTGTGAGCCCTGAGGATCTGAAGTCTGGTCTTGTGAAACCCCACCCTCCTGTGGTTGTGTGACTGAATGGGAGGCCCTTGAGTGTCACCTCACCTAAGAGGTTCTTGGGAAGATCTCCAGTACTGGGCCAAATTTTAGGAGGCTGCAAACCACAGAAGAGAAAGGTAAGTCCCTGAATTATTTTGTTCTGTCTTGATGAGAATCAAGCTGCTCTGAAGTAGATGTGTGTGTCCATATGGCTTCTCTAGTTGGCTGCGGGTTTTCAACATGTGTGTCTTGTTGAGATTTACTGATTACTGGACTGTGAGAAAAAATTGTGAGCAGGGAGGTGACATTTGGGTTTTTTGAATTTGAACATCTTTGGATAAAGAATGCTAACTAGCATGGTACGTAATACATGAAGCCGATTCTTATTTTCTTTGGAGGGCGAATATTAGAAGTTACATGCTTTTGGCTTCTGCATAAGGGGAAAAAGCTTACTGCCTGCTTTTTCTTTTCAAACATAGACCCTTACCATGATTTTTTTTTTATTTATTTCTGAGGTGTGCTTGTTTTGTTTTGTTTGTTTGCTTTTATTTTTTAATTTTTATTTTATTTATTTATTTGTTTATTTTTTGAGTTAAGAATGTACCAGAGTTCACAGAGGATTTTCTCACAGAAATAGAAATAGGTGTTTCTAATTTGGAGTACCTATAAGTTATAAGTAAACGAACAAGCATTCTGTTCAGGATCTGGTGGACTTCCATGTTAATTTTCCATGTTTGAAAATATGAAACAATTGCTCTCTCTGCGGTTTCCTGAAATTAGATGTGAATAGTGACAATGTCTATTAAGTGATGGCCGAGAGGCTGATTTTATTTATTCTGTTATGATACCTGGCTGCCGGGATGGTGCTCACCCCTTAGCTGGTGGCTTTTGTTGGTCGCTATTGAGAATCAAGATGATACGTCAACTGAGACCTGGAGAGGGGTCAAGGACAAATTTATTCAAATAACAGGACAAATTTCTCTGGATTATTTTTTTACCTTTTATGTTTGTATTGTTTCATTTTGGTCTTCACAACTAGCCCTTCCTCTGGGAGAAAAGTTTTATGGTGGCTTCACAGAATCTCAGCCAGTTTACAGCCATTTATTGAACATTGGCTATTCCTCCCAAGCTTATTTAGTTCAGATGCTCATAATTTCTTGCCACTTATGAATTCTACCTTAGCACAGTCTCTCTCCATTCCGTCCTCCACATCCTACTACAGGGTTCTTGAGAAAATGCAATTCTGATCATGTCACTCTCCTCAGTGAAATATGTCCTCTGCATTCCATTGCTTACATCCTTGCTACTTAAAGAGCAGTCTGTTCTGGGACCAGCTGCATCACACATCACTTGGGATCTTGTTAGAGATGCAAATTCTCCATTCCCTTCCCAGACTTAGTGGATCTGTATTTTAATCTCCCCCGCCCAGGTCCCTGGGGGATTCATACGCACGTTAAAGTTTGAGAAGCCCCAACTTAAGGAAGGCAGACAAGACCTTCTAAGTTTGTCCTTTTTCATCCCATCCAGCCTTACGTCTCACCACCTGTCTTTCTGGCTATACTGAACACCTTCTCTTCCCCAAGATGTGAGACTTCTAATGCCTACCTACATCTCTGTGTGCTGTTCTCCCTGTTCAGGAGGCCACCATTCATCTTCTCCCCTCAACTTCCGTTGCAGCCTGACTAGTTACCTCTTTATCCCCTCATCCAGTCTACCTCAGACCAAGGGTCTCTCAAGTCTGTGCTTTATGGCACTTGGTGAAATGCTTCTGTCATAGCCCTTAACACATTATATTATGACTGCTATGCTTATTTTCATCTGTGAGGGTTATTGGGCTTTTATTTCTGAATCTAGAGCTCTTGAAGCAATGCCAGGTGCACAGCATGTGCTCAATCAGTGTTTATTGAATTCATGAAGAAATGAGTGAACAAATGAATGGATATATTGACTAAAGAGCCCAAATTAATTACCAGACTGAGATCTATAGTTGGAAGTTTTCCAAGGAGATTGCCAATCCTCATAATATTTTCCCAGACTGTCTTTTATGAGATTTTGTTGGATTTTTTTCACCAAGTATTTTGAGTACTCACTGTATGCCATACCTTTCAGAGTCTTTTTTTTTTTTTCAGAGAGAGAGAGCACACACGTGAGTGGGGGTGGAGGGGGCAGAGAGAGGGAGAGAGAGAATCTTAAGTAGGATCCATGCTCAGCATGGAACCCAATGTGGGTCTTGATCTCATGACCCTGAGATCATGACCTGAGCCAAAATCAAGAGTTGGACGCTTAACCAACTGAGCCACCAGGCACCCCCAGAATCTATTTCTTTATGGGTAGCCTCTCCCATTAGGTGTTTCTCGACCAGTGCCCCTCCTGTCCACCACTCTAAGTCAGAGACTTACTCATTTTTCAGCAACTATGTACTGAGAACCTGACACATACCAGACACTGTGCTATGTGATTGGGGTATGATGGCAAATGACACAGATGTGAGTACTGCCTCCATAAAGCTCCCCTTACAGAGAACACATTCTTTATCATCCTCTATCCCTCTTCTCCCTAAAGGTGTTAAGGAAAACTGAAGTCTGATCTCTAACAAATATTGGCACATCCGGGTAAAGGCATTGGGCACTAGAAGGCAGTGTGATTTAGCAGAAAGAAAGTTGGATTGTACTTTGGGGCCCTGATTTAGTCCTGTACCTGGAACTCACTTGCCATGTGAATGAGGGTGGGGCCACGTCTGTTCTCTGAACTTTGATTTTTCTCTAATGATGAGCAGGATACAGAGCTATAAGGAAGAGAAGCTCCTGCCTTCATGAGCACATAGAGAAGATGATGTCTAAGGAGTCTCTGCACTCACCTTCTCTCATGCTGCATGGTTATTTGAAAGGCACTGCTGTGTAGTACTGAGTCAAGCTGACAAAGAAGAGATCTTAAGGGAGTCATTGCATTATTCTGCCAAGTGCTCAGCCAGCAAGCACAGTGTGGCAAAGGCTCCTAGGGAGCAGTGCCCTGCAGCATGAAGAGACCTACTTGACATTAGCTGTTGGGTATAGAGCTGGTTGAAGTAAGGCAGCTAAGGAAAGAGACTGTGTCATCCTCAGGCAATCTCTGTCTTTGGAAAGCAGCCAGAAGAAGGGAAGAATGCAGCTCTACCAAGTAGTACAGGACAAATCGAAAAGCTTCACGACATATAGCCAGTCCCTGACCCTCATTGTGGCAGAGCTACAAAGATTTCTTTTTTCTTTTTCCACCTAAAGATTTGTGTCTTAACCAGATGTCACCTAGAACCAAATGTTGGGCAGGGCGTGGTATACGTTGTCCCCATGCTTGGTGCACCCATGGGGCTCATGGACAGCTGGGAGGAAACCAATACCTTCTCTTTGTTCTCCAGACACAACCACCAGCTTAGTCTGAAGCAAACTGCTTGGGCAATCCCGGGTAATGACTCTTTCCATCTTCAAGCCCTCCTGTCTTGCTCCCTCATCATCTGGAGCTTCCAAGGGAAATGCACCCTAGACCTCCTGGATTCCTTCTTGCTTCCTGTTACTCATGCATCTCTTTGCCTCCATACTTCTTGCACACCCACCTTGTCGATAGTCGCCTTTAAGCAGCCAGTGTTTTCTGCTGGTCATTTCCTAACCTTTCAAATTAACATTAATCTCTATTAGTATGCACAAGTTGTAGCAACAAAAGGGAGGTCAGCCTGCATATGAGGTTTCTAATGACCTCCTGCCAATCTTACAATGTACCTGAGATCAACCTTGGCTGTACCTGGTCAACATTTCTTTTTTAATCAGAGGCATGGGGTGGGCTAGAAAGAGGCAGACCTGGTTTTGAATCTTCATTCTGCCACTTCCTTTCATAAGTAGCTGTATCTTGTCAAGTCTTGGTTTCATTTCTGGAAATGCAGATAATCTTTAGCACACAAGGTCGTAGAGATTAATTAGCTTCAGTACCTAATGTGTTGCCTCAAGACCTACATCAGCTCTTAAAAGAGGAGGCTGGCCAACATGGTGAAAATGAGAAAATTGTCATTTGCAGACTCGTTGAAAGAATCAGGAGATATTTGAAGTAAAAAGTTGGTCTCGTAGCCCATGGAAGTTGCCTTCAAATATTTAAAGATCGCTCCGTGTGGGAAAAGAAGTCAACAGAAGATTGATGAGTGGAAATTATAGGGTAACAGGTTTTAGTTCAATGTGTGGAAGGATTTACCCACCATCGGGACTGTCTAAAACCGGGTGAGCTGCCTTGCGGTGTGGTGAACGCCCTGTCCCAGGCAGTGCGCCAGCACCCTGCTAGCCCATGGCCGGGGTGTTCCCGAAGGGATGCCCGCACTGGGTGGAGTCCGGGTGATGACCTCTAGGTCCTTCCCGCTCAAAGCTACCAGAGTCTTGTGATGTCAGGTTCCCAACCCAAACCACCAAAGGAGGGTTACAAAAAAAAAAAAAATCATCAGGCTGTAGAGTGATTGTAGCTGCATTTGTACGAGCGTGCCCAACGTATCTGCAGCGATCATTTCTAAATAGGGTCTTTGCCACAACAATAGAGCTACAGTGGACTTCCAGGAAAAGCAAAAAAGAAATGAGAACAATGAGGTGGGAAAAGTTCACCCCAAACCACTCTTCTTGGGTTACTCTTTAACTAGATTGTGGGTTCCTTCTTGTGCGGCAAACACGTTCTTATTTGATGGAAAATTGCCACATTTTGGTACATTTTCTACCAAACTAGGTTCAGGCAAGTAACAGCAAGATTCAGAGCTTTGTAACTCTATGGATATGTATTCTTAGCTATTCAGAAGTCTAATTTTTATTTTTATTTTATTTTATTTTATTTATTTATTTTTTTAAAGATTTTATTTATTTGACAGAGAGCGACACAGTGAGAGAGGGAACACAGCAGGAGGAGAGGGAGAGGGAGAAGCAGGCTTCCCGCCGAGCAGGGAGCCCAATGTGGGGCTCGGTCCCAGGACCCTGGGACCATGACCTGAGCTGAAGGCAGACGCTTAACGACTGAGCCACCCAGGTGCCCCAGAAATCTAATTTTTAAAAGTGCAAAATAAATGGTGCCACTCTCCTCTAAATCGCAGGGACCATGAGCGGGATACGTGATTCTTGGGGAGAGAGGAGAGCTGGCTGGGACTGTCTGCCGGCTCGGAGCTGAGGTCTTCAGCCATCATTCCCACCCACCTTTCCTTTTCTGCTAAATGAGCTAGTTGATCACAGCCTCTCTGCCAGTTAAGGACCTGGAGATTTAGAGTAGGGAGAATTTAGCTCAGGTGGGTCCTAGGTGCGTCATCTGTTGCTGGGCTACCCCGGGCTTCTTTGCTAATAATTTAGCCTTCTGGACTCAGAAGAACTGGCTGATCATGTGTTTTTGAAACCTCACATCTTCTGCAGTCGCTTGGGCAACAAGTCGGTATGCCATGCTCGCTTCAGTCTTGTTTTAGAATCCCAGAGCAAAAGAGCAGTGGTCGTTTCCACAGAAATGGATATCAGCAAATGCTACATTTTGTCAAAGCCAACCGGAACTGTGATATATTTTATTCTCCAGGTTTACTTACCTAGGCTTGTTCTCTTAAAAACAAAGTTAAAAACAAATCCATTTGAAATATAGTCAACTGTGCATGGCAAAATCATAGAAACCCATGCAGACCAGTGTGTTTATTTTTAGATGCACATCAGCTTGGCCAGCATAGCAAAGCAACTGTCTAATGTCCAAACTATGGCCCTGGGAATTTCCTCTAACAAAGCTGTGTTTCCGTGCATTGTTACAGTACAAAGGGCAGGAGGCCTGAGTGGAAGGCTCATGGTAACCCCGCCCAGAGAGAGATCTGGAACCTGTCATTCCCTCAGTCTACATGGTCCTGAGTGCCGGGGTCAACATGGAGGTCGCCCGCCAGCTCTGGGCAGATGCAAATGAGTAGACATGTATGATTATTTCATCTAAAAATATCCTGGAGACCAGTGATGGCATTTCAAAAATAAAAGCTCAGCTTTCTATTGACAGCCAAGGATCTAATCCTCACCCGTGCCGTGAAGTGGATTCTGTTCTAACCCAGAAACAGGGATGTCATTCAAAGATCCTGCATTTGACCACAATTATTAAAGGGGTTGTCAAGCATTTTATAGTATAAAAGCATCCATTGACATACATACAGCCACACACACATACACACACACACACACACGCACACACACACGGAGAGCAGGTATCAGACATTTATCTGACTCTCCCGGATCTTTGCTATTATCCTAGGTCAGTATCTGTTCCTTGATTTATTTATCTAAGAAATGGGTGCGACAAACCTCATGTCCTATTAGTTTTGGGGAGAAATAAGGTACAATATTACAAATAAACTGACTCAAACTAGACTTCTGTGAAAAGTTTTGCATTTGGGACCTAATATGCTTTGAGCACCTTACAAGAAATTACTGTCAAAATAGTTACCATTAGGTCTCTGGGGATTTTCGTTGTTGTTGTTTTGGGGGTTGCTTTTTTGTTTTTATTTGTTTGATCTTTTATTATTATATTTTTTTGCCACTGCAGAAAAAGAAGCCTGATCTGTTACCTTATTGGCAGATTTGCTCATTGAGTTGTCTTGTCTTTGTCAAGCTGTCCCTACCACTGGGGAAGGTTACTGCATCAGTACTCAAGGTTGCAACACTCAGGGCTGTATCTGGGGGTCACTGTGGAAGATGAAGGGGTAGGTGTCAGGTCAGCATGTGGCGGCCCCTACCCACTGTGTGTAGGGTCTGCGACCTGCATTCCAGCAGCCCTGTGGGGGGTTGGGGCCCCTGCACGACCAAAGGCCCGAGGGACCAGGGGACTGCCCTTACACGTGGCAGGCCTGAGCTGGGACTGTGGGACTCTGCTAGTAGGTGGATGTCCAGCCCCCTTCAGGTCTGCAGATGCAGGAAAAGGTGTTCTAGCCCTTTGGTGAAAATGCGAGAATGTTGTTAAAAACGCCTTTATGGATTGTTTTGTTTGCAAGTGTTTATTATCAGACACCCCTCAGGGGTTCACAGGGCAGGTTGCGAATGTCCGAAGTAGGGCCTGGGAATTTCCTTCTACTAAGGCCCTGCTTCCTCTCTTTGTTAGTCCTCAGAGAACAAGTGGAAGCATTACTAGACATCCTGACTTAACCCTTTCTCCTGTCTACCACTCCCGTGTCCCCACATCACAGAACAATCACACTTCCAGCCTGTTAAGAAGCAGAGAGATTTCGGGGTGTGTGCACTTGCAGATTTATGTGTGTGTGCATGTATGTGTCAGTGTGTGTGTGTGTGTGTGTGTGTTGGTGAGGAAGAAATAGATAATAAAGCATAAAGCATGGCATTTTAAAAGCTTTCATTCAGTATCATAACATGCACCTAATTTTTCCTGGTTTAGACCAGGAAAAATTTGTACTTTCTTTACTATATATGCTTTCCTATGAAAAAGGCTGACCCAGTTTTAGTTCCCTGTCCCCAGGGCAGGACACTTCTAGAATGATAGTTGCTGTTCTCATTTGGGATCCACTTATTGCTTAACGTGGGGCACCATGAGTTGAAGATCTTCTAATCAACCCAGTGGTTTATTGACCTTATGCTACATACCTAAACTCTACTGGGCACCAAGGGGAAACAGAAGTTCTGCCTGCAAGAAACGTCAAGAATATATAACATTTACACATATATACAGACACACACTCATGCGTTATAAGTGAGGATGCAAAGAAGCCAGATAACTGTATAGTCTAAGTCTGGGCCGATCAGAAGAGATACATGAACCCTCACCCGGCTGGAGACTCTAATATCCCCAGAGACCTTTTCACAGTGTCTGCACTGTCCACAAATCTCCAAGCACCAGCAAGACTGAGTGCATGAATGCACATAGACACACGTACATGCAATCATGCACACACACACACATCACTCCCAGGAGAGACCTTTGCCTTCCCAAAGGAAATAACTCCCTTGCTTTCTCACACCAACTCCATGAAAGGATCAGCTTCAACACCATCTCTTCCTCCTCTTTCCTGTCTGAAGAGATGACCTTTCCCACATCCAGAGCTCAGCTCTCCTCGCCATCCACGCCCCCCCTTCCCCTATGATCCTCTGTCTTGTTTCTCATATTCCTCATATCAGTGAGATCATACGATAATTGTCTTTCTCTGAATGACTTATTTCGCTTAGCATAATACCCTCTAGTTCCATCCACGTCATTGCAAATGGCAAGATTTCATTTTTTTTTGATAGCTGCATAATATTCCATTGTATATATATATACCACATCTTCTTTATCCATTCATCTGCTGATGGACATCTAGGCTTTTTCCATAGTTTGGCTATTGTGGACATTGTTGCTATAAACATCGGGGTGCATGTGGTCCTTCAGATCACTACATTTGTATCTTTGCAGTAAGTACCCAGTAGTACAATTGCTGGATCGTACGGTAGCTCTATTTTCAACTTTTTGAGGAACCTCCATACTGTTTTCCAGAGTGGCTGCACCAGCTAGCATTCCCACCAACAGTGTAGGAGGGTTCCCCTTTCTTCGCATCCTCGTCAACATCTGTCATTTCCTGACTTGTTAATTTTAGCCCTTCTGACTGGTGTGAGGTGGTATCTCATTGAGGTTTTGATTTGGATTTCCCTGATGCCGAGCGATGTTGAGCACTTTTTCATGTGTCTGTTGGCCATTTGGATGTCTTCTTTGTAGAAATGTCTGTTCATGTCTTCTTCGCATTTCTTGATTGGATTCTTTGTTCTTTGGGTG
>NC_138376.1:35505264-35559455 GCF_054177405.1 Leptonychotes weddellii | reverse complement strand
TTAGGGGGAAAGCTCTCAGTTTTTCCCCATTGAGAATGATATTCGCTGTGGGTTTTTCATAGATGGCTTTTATGATATTGAGGTATGTACCCTCTATCCCTATACTCTGAAGAGTTTTGATCAAGAAAGGATGCTGTACTTTGTCAAATGCTTTTTCTGCATCTATTGAGAGGATCATATGGTTCTTGTTCTTTCTTTTATTAATGAGATTGTATCACATTGATTGATTTGCAGATGTTGAGCCAACCTTGCAGCCCAGGAATAAATCCCACTTGGTCATGGTGAATAATCCTTTTAATGTACTGTTGGCTCCTATTGGCTAGTATTTTGGTGAGAATTTTTGCATCCGTGTTCATCAAGGATATTGGTCCCTGGTAATTGGTAATTCTCCTTCTTGATGGGGTCTTTATCTGGTTTTGGGATCAAGGTGATGCTGGCCTCATAAAATGAGTTTGGAAGTTTTCCTTCCATTTCTACTTTTTGGAACAGTTTCAGAAGAATAGGTATTAATTCTTCTTTGAATGTTTGGTAGAATTCCCCTGGGAAGCCATCTGGCCCTGGGCTCTTGTTTGTTGGGAGATTTTAAATTACTGCTTCAATTTCCTTACTGGTTATGGGTCTGTTCAGGTTTTCTATTTCTTCCTGGTTCAGTTTTGGTAGTTTATATGTCTATAGGAATGCATCCTTTTCTTCTAGATTATCTAATTTGCTGGCATATAGTTGCTCATAATATGTTCTTATAATTGTTGTATTTCTTTGGTGTTGGTTATGATCTCTCCTCTTTCACTCATGATTTTATTTATTTGGGTCCTTTCTCTTTTCTTTATAAGTCTTGCCAGGGGTTTATCAATCTCATTTATTCTTTCAAAGAACAAGCTCCTAGTTTCGTTGATCTGTTCTACTGTTCTATTGGTTTCTATTTCACTGATTTCTGCTCTGATCTTTATTATTTCTCTTCTCCTCCTGGGTTTAGGTTGTATTTGCTATTCTTTCTCCAGCTCCTTTAGGTGTAGATTAGGTTGTGTAATTGAGACCTTTCTTGTTTCTTGAGCAGAGCCAATTTTAAATGTCACCCAATGACTTCCTTTTGAGGGCCCCCCATCCATGTGCAGAACTCACCTCTCTTCTAGCTGTTCTCACAGCACTTCCCCAAGCCTCTGTTAGAGGCCTTGTGTATTTGTATTCACAGCAATTGCTCACATGTACGTTCTCCCTGGAGGCAGGGATGCCATCTTATTCATCTTTGTATTCCTAGCCCCTGGCATGGTACCTGGCACAGCAGGTTTTCAATCAATGTTTGATAAAAAATTGGGAATGTAAAAGTGTCCTTTCACAGACATTTTGGTAAGCTTATCCTTGAGCTTGAATAACAACTGTACTGTTTTGCAATGGATGTCTTAGGAAGCTTTGATTTCAATATAATTTTTAAAAATATTTATTTACTTATTTGAGAGAGAGAGGAGGGGAGGGGCAGAGGAAGAGGGAGAGAGAGAATCTCCAGCAAACTCTTCTTTGAGTGTGGAGCACAACGCAGGTCTCAATCCCAGGACCCCGAGATCATGACCTGAGCTGAAATCAAGAGTCAGACACTCAATCGACTGAGCCACCCAGGCGCCCCTGATTTTAATATAATTTTTAAAGTTAAGCTGTGCACATTTAGAATACTAACAATACTTCACTTTTTCCAAAAATTGAAATCACAATTCTTAACACTTCCTATTTGAGTTTTTAATACCTGTTTAAATGACAACTTGGACTTCACGTTGAATTTAAATTTCCCCTCAGGGAGAATTTCTGAATGTGTCATGAATAACAGTGTATTTTCATGCACCTGAAATGGGGTGGCCATGTTGGCGCAGGACTGATAGTTTGTCAAGGTCGCCGCTTCACTGGGAAGCTGGCGTTACATAAACTGCACCTGCAGATCACTGGAAGCCAGAGTTTGGCTTGCAAAGGTGTCTGCAGGAGGACTGTGGAGGCCACAGCAGAAGGAGCCTGAGCCCTGAGTCAGTGCAGAATCCAGCTGACCTGCTGTCTTCCAGGGGCGTGCAGGGCAGGACAGCGCTTCGAAGACAGAGCCTGAGGCTCACCCAGCTCTGCATCCTCCCTGAGGCCAGGAAGAGAGAATGGGTGAACTGCTCTTTATTTTGAAGAATCTCATCCCTTTAAAATCTCTATGTTGGGTTTTTGTGATAACGTGTGTAAAATATTAGCACAGGAGAACTAGCCACTGCCTGCAGACAAACGGACTGGAGCACTGATCAAAATGCTGATTGCCAGGCTCCACCTGGACCCATTCCCACCTGTGTGTGCAGACAGGTGGGAATGGGGTAGGGAAGGGGCCAGTCTGTAGAGTACGGGCTTTTCAAACAGCACATGAGATGGTACTTCCAAGGTCTGATGCACACTGAGCTGTGCGTAAGTCACAATATTTAGAAAATATCTGCCAGCTTGTGTTGAGAAAAGTGTTTACACTGGTGGAGTAAGGTGCCCCTCCCTGCATTCCTCTGGGTAGGTTAATAGTTTTGCTATCTGGACTCATCTTTGCAGGGACCGTCTTCCTGCCAAAGTTGTAACCCTTCTCTGAGCCACACATTTGGAGGAGAATCCTACACAGCTTTGTACCATCGCTCACACCATCATGTGTTTAACTCTTGGTGGGTTTATGTCTGGGCACCTTGTCTTAGAGCACAGGAGAGTGCAGTGACAGGAGCTGGGTTCGGGGTTCAGATTCTGCCTCAAATTCTTCAATTTGTTCGCCCTCCAATCTGTATAGTTTTTAAACGAGGCTAGGCAAATTGATGGGCTGTTCTAAGCCTCCCTCTCTCAGATGGGAATAACTAAGTAGTTCATAGATTGTTGTGAAAATTAAATGACACCGTGCATGAACAATTTCTTAAAGAGCACTCAGCCTAGACCCTGTGGCAGAGTTGGTTTTCCCCCAGAGACAGCAATTAATAATAACAACAAAAAATATCATCGACACTAGCAACTGAGGAACAGAGAGATTAAATAATTTGCCCAAATTTACATAGGTAGTAAGTGGTAGAACTTGGACTTGAACCCAGGTACTCTGGTGCCAGAGCCCATGCTCTTAACCTCTTATAGCACCTCCGATCCTGTGCCATCTCGATGATTCATTCATAACAAGCATTGAGCACAAGCCTACTCTGTGCCCAACACTGTGCTAGGTGCCAAGCACTCCACAGTAGACAGATGGAGTCCTGCTTTGGGGGTGAGAGTGGGGAAAAGGGGATCACAAATAGACCATTCCAGCGCAGTTCAGTAAGGGCTTTGACAGAGGGCAGTGAGGGGCAGAGGTGTACACACAACTAGAGGGAGTCAGAGGTGGCCTCTTGCAGAGAATGACCTTGACTTGGACCTTGAAGGACAATGGGAGTTAGACAAGTGAAAATGGAGGAAGGAGGCTGTTCTGGGCAGAAGCTGGAGAACACAGTGCTTGCAGGGCACTGAGGAGGCTCAAAGGGAGAGAGGAAGGTAAGGACCAAGTGGCAGAGGGAGGTGAAGCTAGATAGGTAGGCAGAAGCCCTAACGATTAAGGCTTTTAGCTGAAGGCAACTGTGTCATTTTGAGACCAGGAGAGACTCTCTATGAACTAAGCCAGCAGCTCCCCTACCTGTCACTGTTTCTCTAAATATACGTGGAGCTTTTGTTTCAACAGACCTAGGCCTGGGGACCAGGCAACAGTATTTTTCTCAAAAAAAAATCATGCTCTATCTCAGTGGTTATTAAACTTTTGTGTGCCTCAGAATCACCTTTGGAGAGTTTGTTTTAACACTGATCACTGGGCCCACCCCCAGGACTTTAGAACCTGGAGGTCTGGGTGGTCTCAAGAATTGGAATTTCTAGCAAATTCCTGGGTGGTGTTTGTGCTACTGGTCTGTGGTCCTGCACAGCAGAATTTATGATCATATAGCCAAGAACTTAGACCAAATTATTTATTTGTGTGATTCTTTTTTTAAATTTTTTAATTTAAATTCAATTTAGTTAACATATAGTGTTTTATTAGTTTCAGAGGTAGAGTTTAGTGATTCATCAGTTGCATATAACACCCAGTGCTCATCATATCACATGCCCTCCTTAATGTCTATCACCCAGCTACCCCATCTCCCCACCCCTTCCCCTTCAGCAACCCTCAGTTCCTTCCCTATAGTTAAGAGTCTCTTAATGGTTTGCCTCCCTCTCTGTTTTCATCTTGTTTTATTTTTCCTTCCCTTCCCCTATGTTCATTTGTTTTGTGTGATTCTTTTTTCTTTTTTTTTAAGGAAAGGTTTTTTTTTTTTTTTTTTAAGACGTTATTCATTTATTTGTCAGAGAGAGAGAGCACACGTGCACACACACAAGCAGGGGGAGCAGCAGGCAGAGGGAGAGGGAGAAGCAGGCTCCCCATTGAGCAAGGAGCCCAATGCGGGACTTGGTACCAGGACCCTGGGATAGAGACCTGAGCGGAAGCAGACACATAACGAACTGAGCCACCCAGGCGTCCTTGTTTTGTGTGATTCTTAAGCTGCATTAAATTTTGAAAATTCCTGTAAGGAAGAATGACTAAATCTCTTACTTTCTTTTCTCTAATGCTCCTTTAACTTGTGAATATTTCTGTAGTTGAAGAAAATTTAATCCAAATATTCCCGAAATTCTGTTTGATTTTGATCTGTAAGTGGTCAAAATATGGTGACTTGTAGGTTTCCTTGGAATTTCAAAAATCAACCCTTTGAAACTTCTGTTTGCAAAGCAGGAAGTCACTGTTGTCCAGAGCAAACACTTACGTTAAGGGTTTGCCCCTTTGGAGGGCTTTAGAGCCTCAGCTTTTTTTTCTTTTTTTCTCTACCTTTTAAAACAGTTTGAATCTGAGTCTTTACGGAATGGGCTGTGAATGTGGAAATAGGTGATTGGTGTCTTTGAGTGCGGCCAGCTGGTTAAGGCCAACATACATCCCAATGGTTGTTATTTCCTCCTTGATAGATAAGGCAGGAAGAAGCTGGGAAATGCAGTCACCTCAAACAAAGGAGGAGTGAAAGGATGGTTGGAGAAGAAAGGATCCTGGAAGCTTCATGTTCCTTTTCGCTTACCAAAAAAAAAAAAAAAAAAATCTACCTTTTTAAATGTCATGGTCATAAACATAATTTTTCATAGCAAAGATTTAGAAGAAAAAGATTGATGTGATAAATAGCAACTGGCCAAATTAACAATTATTAACATGAGTGATGGATCAAAGTGAGGCTCCCAGGAGCAGAAATAAATTCAAATCACAAAAAAACAAGTTTCTGTGAGGGTTTGATGACCCATCCAGTAGCTTAAATTCCTCTATCTATGGTGTTAAGATAAAGAAACACCATTCTGAATATCTGGGAGCATCTGGACATCCTCATTCATCCAAAGCAGATTCAATTCCATTAACAGTCTCTGTTGCGTTATAGAAGAAATGGGCTAAACATACATTTTAGGATTTTTTCGATACTATCCAATTTTGCCCCTTAGTTTACCAGTGAAATAAATTAGTGGAGCTCTGCATTCCATATCCTCACAACAAAATTCAACATTTAATGAAAGTCACCTTTGAGGGGTGCCTGGGTACCTCAGTCGTTAAGCGTCTGCCTTCAGCTCTGGTCATGATCCCAGAGTCCTGGGATCGAGCCCCGCATCGGGCTCCCTGCTCCATGGGGCCTTGCTTCTCCCTCTCCCACGCCCTCTGCTTGTGCTTGCACTCTCTTTCTATATCTCTCTCTGTCAAATAAATAAATAAAATCTTAAAAAAAAAAGTCACCTTTGAGTTTTGAGACGATGAGTTCAAAGAGAAGTTACTAAAAATAATTGAAATTAACAGTAATTGTATAAAAAGGAAATAAGCAGAAAATGACTTTCATTGAACCCAAGAAACAGTACATTTGTATGAACTTGCTCTTTCCCCTCATTTATTTCATTTCCACATAGGGATTTTAGTTGAAGTCCCCCAGATTTATCAATTTGGTTGCTGCTCAGTTGCTCTGAGCCTCCACAAGCTCACGGGGCAGGCAGTGCCCTCCCATTTCCTGATGTCCCCATCACACCTCTGAGCTACCTCGGTTCCAGCCCCTACAAGCATTCAATCCAGACAGTTGGAGCTTGACCAGTCAACACCTATTAAAGCAAAACTTCCACCCCTACAGGTAGAAAAGGTTCACATATACACGCACACACGCACACACACACTTTAATGCCTTTACTCTGCTTTATGTTGCTACATAGCATTTTTGCTCATCTGATATATATTTAACTTATTTGCTTATTGTCTATATTACTGGCAGAAATGACGATGTCAAACACTAACTGAAAAACTGTAGGCAGTTAAGTCAACAGGGCACGAGCAGGCATGAAGAAGCCCGTGGTTGCCTCCCCCAGGGCACAGAGGGGCAAGAAGGTTGATGTTGGGGTGTCAGAGGAGCCTGGCAAGATCTGCTGCTGGGGTAGAAGGAGTTCCCCAGAACTGGGGGGAGAGTGGAGGAACACAGCCACCACCCAAACCGCAGCCTGGAAGGAAGAGAGGAAGTAAATACCTGGCTCCCTGTTCTTTCCATCCTGCAGTCTCCTGCTGGCATCTCCCACCTTCCCATTCTTCTCATCGCCCTCCAAGATGACAAGGCCCTGTAGGATGTGGGTTCAGCCTCCTGGGCACAGAGCAGGGGAGAGAACCCCAACTAGAATGTAACCTCCTAGGGGACAGTTGTTTTAGTTACTGCTTATCTCCAGGGGGTAGGGTAGTGTCTGGAGCACTGGTTTGCATCAGTATTTGCTGAATGAATGAATGATGCATGGTTTAGAAGAAGAAACATACGAAAAGAGGATTTGGGTAACATAGAGTGTATGAGGCAAATCCACATACCATTGTTATTATCATATTTAAACCCATCCTTGCTCATAATGCCTTCATGGGAAGGGATATTTTGAGGGGCAGGCAGACCTGGAAGAAAAGAATGAGAGGATACCTGGCATCTGATCGCACACATATTATACTAGTAAGTTATCCAGAAGTTCACTTTATACATTCCTAAAATCTTGCTCGCCGCACTGCTGGGTTTGACCAACGATAGATGGCCCCCAGTGCTGTCCATCCAGCAGCACAACTACCACGGTGTGAAGGCGGTGCTCTGGGATCCACAGATGCTAGAGTCCAGGGAGGTTTCGGCCCCCAGACAACCCCACCCCAGTAAGGACACGGGGCCTCGGACACGAGGCAGTTCTGGGTTCCATCCTCTCCAGATCAGCTCTGAAACGGAGTTTCTTTTCTCTCTCTCTCTCTTTTTTATAATTTAAATTCAATTAGCCAACTTATAGTACATCATTAGTTTCAGATGTAGAGTTCAATAATTTATCAGTTGCATGTAACACCCAGTGATCATTAAATCACGTGCCCCCCTTAATGCCCATCACCCAGTTATCCCATCCCCCCACCTCCTCCCCTCCAGCAACCCTCAGTTTGTTTCCTATAGTCAAGACTCTCTCATGATTTCTCTCCCTCTCTGATGGCTTCCCATCAGTTTTCCCTCCCTTCCCCTATGGTCCTCCGTGCTATTTCTTATATTCCACATATGAGTGAAAGCATGTGATAATTGTCTTTCTCTGCTTGACTTGTTTAGCATAATACCCTCCAGTTCCATTCATGTAGATGTAAATGGCAAGATTTAACTCTTTTTGATGGCTGAGTAATATTCCATTGTGTATATATACCACACGAGATGGAGTTTCTGTCTGTAAAATGGGACAACAATGTCTCCTCCTTCTTGGAGTTGCGGAGGCTCACTCAGGGCTTGACCCCCACTGCCTGACAGGGTGTAAACAGTAGTAACCAGAAGGATCATTTCTTGTGCAAGACATAGTCTTTAATCTTGAGAGTGGAAAGTGGAAGGTGCCGCAGAAGCTCTGCTTTCTATGCTGGAGCCATTCCCAAGCCTTCTTGATTAGAGAGGGGGTCAGGAGGTAATAGGACAGCTGGTCCCGGAGGATGGCTTCACCCCCGGCCCCAAGCAGGGCTTCCTGCTTCCTTCCTTCAAGTCAAGTGAGGCTAAAGCCGGTTTCCCTTCTGACCTCTGGTCAGAGCGACACACCACATTCTTTTTTTTTCAGGTGGCCTGGGGGGGCTCAGAGCTGTGCTGAGAAAGAGGAGCGTGTGGCCCTTCCTTCCTCTGGCCGGGGAGCAGTCTCCAGATGGAGCTGAAGTGAGGAGCATGTGGGGGCCTTGGGGAAGGGGGAAAGGCAAAGTCAGCTTCCCTTGGAGGAGATGGGAAATGCCTTAGTGAGTCTTGAGATTCACATGGACTTCCTTCTCCAGCTCTCCCCTACTTCTCTTTGTAGTGGCTTCCTCCACCCCCTTTGGGTCTATATCCCTGAAAGGACTGCTCCCAGGTTAAACAGATGAGGCTAGTGAATGAAGAGAAAAGGAGCAACCCTCAGACACCAAGGTCTCCCAGTCTTGGGTGAGGAGTTTGCAAGAGACCCTTTGGACTTGGGGGCCCCGAGGGTGGCATGTGGAGAGACCCCCTAGTTGCAGGCAATAAGGTGGTACACAATCTGTAGAGAATTTAAAATCAATAATAAAACCAGTTATCACCACATGGTAGCAATTCCAAACACTGTCAGTGACAAAATACTCTTCCTAAAATAATCTTTTGTTGGTCTAACTTCTAAACAAGGGCTGCCATCACTGGTGAATTTCATTAATATAAGCTCCTAATGATCATATTTTTATTCCTTATTTTTAAATAAAGATTGTATTCTACATAAAAGTTAATTTACTAAACTCTCAGTCGTATCGTGACTCCTGACGCAAAGGGACTCAGCTGCACGTGCTTGTTTCCTTGTAAGTGTCTGAGCTTGTTTGAAGTGTCTCTAGCTCCTGGGCATGACATGTCCCCACATTTGAACAGAGACTAAAAATAAACAAGGTTAGCACGGTGGTTGTACAGACAAAGAAGCTGAATGGAGTTGCTTCAACTCTGTTATTCTATGGGACCACATGGAGTTTTTAGTTATGTTTAAAATTTTTTAACGGTGAAGGTGTTGCCTGGGTGGCTCAGTTAGTTAAGCATCCAACTTTTCAATTTCAGCTCAGGTCATCATCTCAGGGTCCTGGGATCGAGCCCTACAATGGGCTCTGAGCTCAGCGAGCAGTCTGCTTGGGATTATCTTCCTCTCCCTACTCATGTGCTCTCTGTCTCTCTCTGTCTCTCTCTGTCTCTCTCTGTCTCTCTCTCTCTCTCAAATAAATAAATAAATAAATAAATTTTTAAAAAGATTTTTTAAAAATAAATAAATAAATAAAATTTAAAACAGTGAAGTAGAGTACGACCTGCAAATTATACTCTTTTCATTTGGCAGACACAAAATTTACCTCCCCCTTAAATGTTTTATTGAATTTTAATTTTTTTAAAGATTTTATTTATTTGTCAGAGAGAGAGCGAGCACAAGCAGGGGGAGCGGCAGACAGAGGAAGAAACAGGCTCCCTGCTGAGCAAGGAGCCCGATGTGGGACTCGATCCCAGAACCCTGGCTTCATGACTGGAACTGAAGGCAGACGCCCAACTGACGGAGCCATCCAGGCATCCCTGAATTTTAATATTTTAAAGTGAAATGTTTTCTCTTTTAGCTGTTTTAAATCTGAATAATTTAATCAAGAAAATAAAGATTATTACTGAAAATAATGTTCTCATATACAAGAGGGAGGCGTTAGTAAGAGATCTAGTGCAGATGTCAAATATGCTAGACACCTCCATGGTCCAGAATTCCCTGCCCTGACTGCCACCTTCTTCATTCTGATTTTGCAATGCAGAGAAGTAGGAGTGTGTGTGTATGTGTGTGTGTGTGTGTGTGTTAGTGGGTTTAGGGAACCAATTCTCTCTTTCAGTCATTTCTTGGTTCCTGGAAAATTTCGTTTTAAACATACAAGTATACTCAAATATTGTTCCTGTTAGTGCATATAAATAACCCCTGGGCAGGTACCTGATGTAGAAGGTGACTCTAGCACTTGAGAAGAGACAATATGGGAGCATTTCTAACTGACTAGTAAGTGATCCAAGGGCCAGAGGTCATTCATAAGAGTGCCCATATTTAGTGAGAGCTCAGCAGGTTCAAATAAATAGTCCCAGACAAAAGTACACTGAAGTGTGTACACACACTGTCACGTAAAGCACAAAGGCCCGATCTTGATGGCCCTAACGAAAATGGAAAGTTGAACAGCATTAGAGGAATTCAGGAAAAGACTAAAAATAATACGTGGTTTTCCCTCTGTTAATGTTCCAGGTCAAATGAAGCAAACTTAAGGGGTGTGGGCCTGGAATAATCATGTAATTGTTGATATGTAGCTGTGTTCTGTGTGCTATGTTATCAGGTCTAAAAATAGTTTAATGGTCCCTAGAGGCAGACTTTAATTTGTAGAAGGCAATGTAGTTAGGAGAGGTCTTGAACTTGGAAACTTGGATCCCTCGTTGTCCTGGGACAGGCTATTGGATCTGTGGAGGGATGGGCAACTTTCATGAAACACACAAAACAGGATGACCGTGTGCCCGACAGTAGGCCATTTCAAAGGGCAGAAGCAACCACCATGAACATCGTTCCCCTGATCTCTTACACATTTATTTCTGAAAAACCCAAAAAGTACAGTCTAGAATCCAGAGCACCTTGCTTTTGGGTTTACCAACTCAACTACCAGGCCGACTAGAAGCTCAGACAGACTCTGAGTTTGCCATAATGGTATGGGAAATGGGAACAGATCAGTGAGTAAACAGGTTGCCAAAACGATGCCATACCCACGGCTTAGATTTGGGGAGACAAGAAGTCAGTAAATCTACACATAAGCCACTCAAAGTGAACAACTAATGCTTTTCCCAACATTAAAACAAAAAAGTTTTGAATAGGAGCCATTTTCCTGAGTAATACAGGCACTATCTGGGAATTATGTGCCCTTAACATTTTCTTTAAAAGTAATTTACTACAGGGAAGCGTGGATGGCTCAGTCAATTAAGCGGCCATCTCGTGATTTCAGCTCAGGTCGTGATCTCAGGGTCCTGGGATTGAGCCCCGTGTTGGGCTCCCTGCTCAGCACTGTCTGTTTGTCACTCCTCCTTCCTCTCTGCTCCTCCCCTCGCTCATGCTCTCTCTCTCTCTCTTTCAAATAAATAAATAAAATCTTTTTTTTTAAAAAGTTATTCACTACAGGTAATTTAAAATGTGGTGTTCTTGGTCTAACAAGATATTGCTAAGTGTGGAGTATATGGGTTCCCCAAAGCTCAGTCATGAGCTCTGTTGTTTTTTCAGCATTCCACGTCTCTATGCTTTTCAGAGACACATTCTTCCTTTCCCTAGGGAGTTTAACTTAAAAAGTTTTAATTAATTTTCATTAGTGCTTCATTTTCCATTCTCACCACTGCTGCCCCCAATTTTATGCTTCTCCTCAACGGGGCTGAGTTTCAGAGCCTTTGTTGTTCTTCATAGACATAGGCGTCAGCCAGTCTTTCTGATTTCTTTCTCAAGCAAACACTGTCATTGTGCCTGACATATTATGTATTCTTGAAAGGACATTTAAAAAGAATGCATTCTTCTTTTGAAGAATTGAGAGAAGTGTTAGTCCAGGGACATAATTGTTAGACGTGATGTAGGAGCCAGGAGTAGCGACTCTGGACGAGGTGAGATGTACACTTGTGTGGGGGGCAAATGGGGGGCAAGTTATCACAAAGTGGCCTTCTCTGGCTGACCAGAGCTGATATTGGCCTATTAGTGTTACCTCCATATTGCAGGTCTTGGCAATTTTATTGAGCATCTCTTATGTGCCAGGGATTTCTAGCTGTGTTTCCGAAATTACTTCCACTCTTTGGCCAAGATGGCGGAGTTCCTTCCCGTCCATCCATGTACGGGGACTCCTGTAACCCTATTAACAAGCAGGATGCCATGCAGGGGGGCACGGTGTATTAGCAAAACCATGCTGTGATCTTGCTTTTGGAAGTACTGGATTCCCCTCATGGTGTGTGTCTAGCCAGCTAAAAAAGGGATAAGAATAAAACCAGTCTCCCCTTGATCCATTTATTCATTAAACAAGTATTAATTGAACACCTACTATGTTCCTTTTCACTGTTACCTAGTATTTTAGTTCATATTATCTTTTATAATCCCATTTCCCAGTTAGTAATTTTTAACTAATTTTTTTGAGAGAGAGAGAGAGAGAGAATGTGTAAGTAGGGGAAGGGGCAGGGGGAGAGAGAGAATCTTAAGCAGGTCCCATGCTCAGTGTGAAGCCTGATGTGGGGCTCCATCCCACAACACTTAGACCATGACCTTAGATGAAATCAAGAGTGGGATGCTTAATCAAATGAGCTACCCAGGTACTCTAATGAATAATTTTTAAAACTAGTAGTTTAAAAATAGTTTTTAAACTTTCAGTTCTTTTTTTTTTTTTAAAGATTTTATTTACTTATTTTGACAGAGAGAGATAAACAGCGAGAGAGGGAACACAAGCAGGGGGAGTGGGAGAGGGAGAAGCAGGCCTCCCGCGGAGCAGGGAACCCGATGAGGGGCTCGATCCCAGGACCCTGGGATCACGACCTGAGCCAAAAGCAGACGCCTAATGACTGAGCCACCCAGGCGCCCCATAAACTTTCCGTTCTTGAGTGTTCAATTTCCTGCTTTCTTAAATATATCCCTAACCCAGGTTCATGAATGCCATATGAATAAAAATTAGGGAGTCCGTGAATTTGAATGAGAAAATACCTTTATTTTCACTAACCCCCATTATAATTTCGGACTTCCTTTAATTAGGAACTTAGGCAAAAAACCACCACAGTATTAGCTGTACCTATGACTTTGTCACCAAGAGAAATCCCAGGTACTTTCATATCACATTACTAGGTTGCAGATCCTCAAACTCCAGTTTATTAAATTTATTAAATTAAAATTGTGTGGTTATTAAACCTGCCTCATTAACTCTTTTAATTGAATACATTAACAAAGAAGTAAATATATTACTAAGCCCCATGATGTTTTGATACTTTGGTAACTATATTGCAATGTCATTATTTTCCTTTGTAATCTGTGTATTTTGTTTTATGCATTTAAAAACATAATTCTGAGAAGGATCGATAGTCTTCACCAGATGGCCAAAGGAGTCCATGGCACAAAAAAATTTTTACCCTATTTCACAAGTGCTTTCAGCCAGAGTCAGTGAAATACAAACTTTTTCAGTCTTTATATGTCTAAAAATATCTTTATTTTGCTCTTGTCCATGAATGTTCTTCCAAATATGGTGCCAGATGATGTCACCCTGGAAAAAAACACAGGTGAGAAAGGACAGTGGGATAGATCCTACACCAAATGTGGGGCATGCCAACTTTTAAAGATCAGATAGAGGAAGAAAGGCCATGAAGGAGATGGTGAAGAGGAACCGGGGATGGGGGGTGGAGGGCGGTAGGAAGAACATCATAAGACTGGGTGCCACAGAAGCCAGAAAAATATGGGGTTTCAAGGAGGAAGTGGCCAACTCTGTCCAGTGGTGCTGCAGGGTCAAGGAAGGTGAGAACAGCAAATGGGCCATTGACCGTGGTGACGTGGAAACCATGGTGAGCTTTGTGCAGTACAGTTGACCCTTGAACAACATGGATTTGAACTGCATGGGTCCATTTACATGGACGCTTTTTGAGAAATGCAGTATGTTATTGTAAATCTATTTTCTTCTCCACATGACTTTCTTAATAGCATTTTCTTTTCTCTAGCTTACTTTATTGTAAGAATACAGCATATAGTACATACAACATACAAAATATGTGTTAATCAGCTATTTATGTAATCGGTAAGGCTTTTAGTCAAGAGTAGACTACTACTAGTTAAGTTTGGGGGGAGTCAAAAGTTATTTGTGGACTTTCAACTGAGCAGGGGGTCAGTGCCCCTAACCTTCACATTGTAAAAGGTCAGCTGTCCTGGTGGAGGAAGACTGGTTTAACTGACTTAGGGGCCAGAGAAGAAGAGTGAGAATATGGAACACAAACCTATGTATTCAGCTCTTTGCTCAAGTTTTGCTATAATGGGGAGCAGGAAAACGCTACAGTCAATGGAGACAGAGAGAGAGATATATATCAAAGCAAGGCTTGTAAAGAGAGTTTCTGGAGCATGTTTGTGTGCTGCTGGGACTGATCCATTGCTGAGGAAGTAAGAGGAAATGGGACCCAGAGCCAAGTGGAGGAAGAGGTGGGCCAGCAGGAGGAGCAGGGACACGTCTTCTCAAACCAAAGGGAGGGCCAAAGAGGGCAGTGCAGATGCAAGAGGGGGTTGAAAGTTTGTGTGTAGGAGGATGAGCGTTCCCATTTGATTGATTCTGTTTTCTCAGTGAAGTATGAGGCAAGGCTACTGCAAAGAATGAGGAGAGAAGAGAAGGTATGAAATGGTCATTCTGAGGAGTGAAAAAAGTAACATAAATAATGGGACTGTCAGGGGCGCCTGGGTGGCTCAGTTGGTTAAGCGACTGCCTTCGGCTCAGGTCATGATCCCGGAGTCCCGGGATCGAGTCCCACGTCAGGCTCCCTGCTCAGCAGGGAGTCTGCTTCTCCCTCTGACCCTCCTCCCTCTCATGCTCTCTGTCTCTCATTCTCTCTCTCGCAAATAAATAAAATCTTAAAAAAAAAAAAATAATAATAATTAAAAAAAAAAAATAATGGGACTGTCAGGCTATGTGACTGTAGCAATTCCACCAACAATTAGCAGGATGTTGTCTGTGAGCTGTAGGTCTGCTCCCAGACACGATAAGAACTGCCCTTTGACATACTCTCCCCATATTCCCCACTTTTCTCTAGCCTCATTGCCCTCCTGTTATCTTGACTCTCTTCCATATAAAAGCTTCTTTGAGGACTTAAACTAATTCATGCTTCTATATAACTCACTGGAAATAGACAATATGTCAACTTTTCAAAGGCTTTTGAGTCAGAATAGGGCTGTGCCTTCACTTAAAGCGATTTGTCTCCAAAAGTGTAATTTTAGGCATTAGGGACAAATGGATGTAGGTTTTTCTGTTCTTTCTCAAATCCTGCCACAAAGGTGACGGCCTATCCTACCGATGTCACCTGGCCCCATATTTTTCAGACCATCACGATGCCATTCGCTACACTTACAGTTTAGCTACATTCCAACATGTTAGAATTATTGAACTTTCTTCCATGAAGGAATATAGGCGCTGGAAACATTGGGCTACTTTATGATTTAGGGCATCATTTCAGGCACTAATTAAGTTGTGAACCGAACATCCTAAAGAAACGTCTACAGGTTTAACACAAATTTAATATCGTCTCTTTCTCTACTCAGTAATCACCACTCCATCCTGCCACTAGGTCCAGGGATAAGCACCCTAACTGTACTGTGCAGTTGTCTCAATTTAGGGGTAAGAGGAGAGATAGCTGCACAGTATCCTGTGGGGGCGGGGTGGGGACAGGCACCAGGGCACAATGTTGAAAGTCCTGCATGGGAAGACAAAAGGTCTAAATTCCAATTCTGGCTCCGACGCTGATGGTGCTGTGACCTTGGTTGCCTCCCAGTGTCCCTCTGCCACTAGAGAGCTAGAATGAATGATCACTGGGCCCCCATAGTATAACACTCTTTGATTCTTACTTTTATCCTGGCATGAATGACTCCGCAAACTCATATTTATTTAGTGGTTTTGGCATCATGGCTGTTCACTAATCAACTTGATAAAACGCGAGGGAGAAAATACCTCTGTAATCAGAGGCACACATGGGGGATATTTTCTTTCGGGGTCAGAAGTGCTGCAGCCCTGAAAACAGTAGAGAGCAATGGAATATAGATGGGAATTGCCCTTATGGGGACAGGGTTTTGCAAGCCCAAACTCAGGGCCGCCACATGTTTGTAGAAGACGCTCTCTGTTACCTGAGATGTCCGATATCTGCTGATGCAGATCAGATGCACAACAAAGGAGCAGAGATTGGAACAGGAGTGGCCACCCAGTACACATGGACAGAAGATGTGCACTTTAGAGGAAATGCAGCTTCCTTCTAAATAGATTCCTGCCAAGACCAAGATAAGAAGGAATACACATGTCCTCAAATAACCTGCTCTTCCCCATGATGCTGACAGAAGTGTGGGGGGAAGGACTGAAGGAGGAGGAGTCAATGACAAATTTGGTCAATCAGTGACCGACGTCATGTCCATCAGAGCTGCAGCATGTGGATGACATATGTCATACTGTGGGCATCAGCAAGCACTTCCTGTTATATGAATAGCATGTCTCCTGTGAGAACTGAAGGTGGAACCTGAAGGCTGGGGATGACTCACAGGCCATTGATGGTCAGCCCTCCCCAAGGAAAGGTCAATAAAGGTCAAAAGAGGGCTGTTAATGACACCTCTATGGAGCCATGTCCTAAATCTGCCTCCATTTCCCCCATGTGCTGTCCTTCCCTCTTCTGGGAAAATGTAGGGGAGGTAATCCTGGGTGTGGAGTCCAAAACAAGGTTCCATATGGGGTGTGCTTTGGATTTCTGACAGAAGCCAGAGCCATCTCTGGGAACATAAAAAGGCGAGTACAATGAGGCTGTCAACTGTATCTAACTGGTGCGAAAGATGGAAGCTTTGGGATCTTCCATAGCAAAGTAATATAACTCTCTGGAGGATATATACACAGAGAAGGTGTAATAACTCTGTTTATCTATTGGTGGAATGGGCCAGTAACAGCAAGTGCAGATTAAACCTGAGAGGCCCCAGCCGAGTGTAAATATAATCAACTCCAATTAGCAGAGACGCTGCCAAGATATACACACAAAAGATAAGAATAAGACCATTTGTATACTATAAAACTGCCCAATTATTTGTTGGTTCCTTCCTTGCGTAAGGACAGGTCAGTGCCAGAGGGGAATTTTCCTGGCCTTGATATAGAAACACCAAAAGAGAGCTGACCCTGGGCCACAGGGGGTCAAAAGGGTTACTAACATCTGGGTGTAGATTAAAAAAACCAGGGCTTACCCTGCCAAGACGTGAAGGTGGGAGGGTTTTGCAAGTTGAGCCGTTATGCACTTTTGTACATACTTTTGCTGTGTATATGCTAATGCTGTGGCATTCACAACTTTGTGTGTCACACTTCCAAATACTCTTCTTTAGTGAACAAACTAGGCATCCCTGTCCTCAAGGAGCTTACATGCTAGGTGAGAGGGGTGGAAGGTGGAAACAGACAATAAACAAAACAAATAAGTACATTATTGTGCATGAGAGATCATATGTGATATGGGAGAAAAAGAGTCAGGGATGGCAAATTGGGAAATGTGAAATATGGCAGTCAGCAAAGGCCTCACCAAGAAAGCATTGTTTGGACAAAGTTGGGAATGAGGTGAGGGAGGCAGGCACAAGGATATCTGGGCAAAGAGTATTCCAGGCAGTGCAAAGACTCTGAGATGGAATTGTGCCGGGCTTGCAAGGAGGCCAGCATGGCTGGAGCAATGTGAGCAAAGCGGGAGAGAAGTAGAAGAGGAATCGAAGGAAGAAACAGTGGGAGGAGCAGAGGTGCCTGGGGGTGTAGGCGTTGCAGAACACTGACGGCCCTTGAACTTTGACTGTGTGAGGTGGGAGCACAGGAGGGCTGAGTATAGGTGGACATCACAGCGTACTTTTTATGAGGACCATTCTAGCTGTAGTCTGGCACAGAGACCAGTTAGAGGCCACGATAATAATGCAGCCAAGAGATAATGATGGCTTGATGAGAATAATAGTAGTGGAAGGCGTAAGAAATGCCCAATCGTGCATATATTTGGAAGGTAGAGATGACAGGATTTGATGACAAATTATAGAGTGTGCGAGGGAGAGCTCAAGGATGACTCTTTGAGTTGTGGTCTGGGCAACCTGGAAGGATGGCCATGCCCTTTACTAAGATGGGAGAGATGGTTGGAAGAGCTAGTTTGGGAGGGCAGATCATGATTTTAGTTTTGGTTACATTCAGTTTGAGATCCTACTGAATATCCAAGTGGAAATGTCAAGTAGGCAGCTGGATATACGGGTCAGGAATTCAGGAGAGAGGTCCATGATAGAGGAGTGCATTTGGAAGTTATCAGCACAAAGATTGAAACCAGGCTGGAGCTCACCTGAGAAATTAGTATCAACAAAGAAGAGTTGGACCACGCCAGTGTTAAGAGGGGAAACCAGCAATGGATGAGATGGAGCAGTTTCATTTTCTTTTTGCTTTTATTGATCACCTTCTCTATGCCAGCAGTTACTAGTTGCTAGCATATAATAAATAAGACTAGTTCCTGCCCTCAAGCTGCTTACCCTGAATTCATTAAGATAATCATTTGGATGCAGTGTGGTAACTGCAAAAAGACATAGACCTGGAATTATGGGTCCAGGGAGAAGGAACTTGTCCCAGGCTGGGAGGGATAGGAGGGTCCTTGGATGAAATAACACCTATAACTTAGAAGGAGACTAAAAGTTACCTAGGTGAGCAAGAGGGAAGGGCTGGGCAGTGAAACAGCCTGGAGCATGCTGGAAATATGTGTTAATTTGGTGCCAACATTTCTGCCTGAGAAAACAGCTCTGTACGGAATGAGGTGATACCCTCAAGTCCTAAGAGACACGTCGTGCCTGTAAACACATATAACATGACTGGTGAATTAGTTACTCTGAATGCACCACCGCAGTCTGTTTGGAGAAGCTTGGGTTTGACCTGCCACCGACTCCAACATCTTAGAATCCAGGAGAAGGGCCTCTGTCATAGCCACTGGAAGCCTTAGCCACGATAGGGCAAAGTCTCCCCATCAGCAGCTAATTCTGGTTTGCAGCCGAGACCATATGGTGGTTCCATTTTTTATTTGTCTTTGTTTTCATTGTAAAGTGAGTGGGACAAGCACAGAGTGTTCCTAGCAACAAACAGGACTGTGGGTGAGAGAGGAATTGCTCTTCAGGGAAGCGAAGGGACAGCCACCTTGACAATGCCCCGTTCCGTGTCAGAGAGACAACGGCGCCCACAGCCCACCCACAACCCAACCCACGCAGGAAATCTTAGAGCAGAGCATTTTAAAAGAAGCATTTACTCGCGGAGCTCACTCTGACCACGGGGTGTTTCTTCAGGTAAGACCTTGGTATTTACAAAAAGAGTAACAAAAAGACTTGGATATCAAGCTCCCCGCCATTGTTATTTTTGTAAATATCCAAGTCCAGCTCCCAGCCATTGTTACTCTTTTTGTAAGTACCAAGGTCTGCAAATTTCCCTTTATCCTGGAGTGAGCTCACTGGCCCCCTGGCGTTTAGTTCTATCCTACAATTACTTTCCAAAGCGGTCAGCCGGCAAAATTCTTTTAGTGTCTTTTACTACCACATTAATGTCCAGTGTCCTCCTGGTTTTTCTTCATTCCTCCCCAACACAGCTGGTGTCATTTATCTACGTTTATCCTAATCCACTCAAGTTACTCCCAAAAGAACCAATCTCATGACAAAGACAAGATATATTTCAAAGGCATCTTCCAAGGGCCAATCTCGGCTGAACTAGAGGCAGACCTGGCAGAAAGCAAAGGCGAAGACACTGCCAAATCCACACAGGCAGCTGTATTATTACCGCAAAAATTTTCTTTCCACAGAGTTAACAATAGCCAACACTTAGACCTGCTCCCTATATTGTTACAAGCATTTTAATCTTCACGGCAACACTGAGGTAGGTACTATTATTACTCTGATTTTACAGATGAGGAAACTGAGGCACAGAAAGATGAAATAACCTGTTCAAGTTCCACGGAGCTACTGGTGGGCAGATCTGGAGTCCATACTCTCAACCCCAGGCTCCTCAGGGTTTTCGAGACGTAGGTGCTTTTCCACTACTTATATTTCATATTATAGATTCTTAATGTAAGAGAGAATCTGGGATATCTTTGTCCATTTCCTATAGAAAAACTTAATACCTCAAATATCTAGCACGGGAAATTATTTTGGAATATTTTAGAATATGATTTAAGCCATCTGGCTCTGTGTGTATGTGTTTTAATGCTCTGCCTGATACTTTCTTAGGCCAAGAGTAGTATTTTATATAGACTCAAAAGATTTATTCTTCATGGTGATTCACCACGTTACTATTTTTAGCTTTTAGCTACAAATAACAGAAACCCCAACTGGAACTGGTTTACATAATAAGGACTTTTACTGTGCCTCTAATGGTAAATCCAGAGGTAATGTGCATCCACAACCAGCCTCACGTCCAAGCACGCCCTGCCGCCCAGCAAGGAGAATGAGATCAGCGTGCTTTAGACCAATCACGATTAGCTCAGGCCCTAGGGAGCAAGTTGCCTTCCCTGAGTTCCCCAGCCAGACTCGGGCTGGCAGCAAGGAGAAGTGGAGAGTCAGCTGGGTGGGCAAATACCACATCTCCCAGTGATGATGTTGCAGGATTTCTCTGCCTTCGGTGCCCGTGGGTCTTGGTCACACCGCTTTGAAGAATGAAGAGGTAGACCAGACGAAGAGTGGTGGGCAGCAAAGCAGAGTCTATTGAGCAAGAGTATAAAGCTCCCGGAGAAGGAGGGGGGCCCAAGAGGATTGCCCCTGGAGTTTTTAGTTTAGGAGTTTTTATGAGCTCTTTTGCAGAACTATCTTAAGCAATCAGGGTGTGCTGAGTCATGCCAATCAGGGCTTTGGCCATGTATCTGTCTACCTCTTAGGTTCATGTCCACGTGCTGATGGCCTTTTTTTGCTGACATCTGGGGGGCTTAGGTCTTAACTGCCCCTGGCCCGTGATATTGACAAATGCCTTGTGGTTAACTGTCTTATTTTAGGCCGTTTTGCAGAAGTCATTTCTGCAAAGGCTGCAGAACAGAATGCTAGTGTGGTCCTGTCTAAGCTGCAAAACAGGATGTCAGTGCTGTTTTATTTTAGCTGTCCTGACTCCATATTTTCTTGTTGGAGACCCTGGCCCTGACTGCCTAACTGTCCAACCAAGTCCTAACCACGACATGGAATGGACTAGAGAGTACAGTTGAGAATCAGCACCGAGAAGTTAGAATGATATTGTAAAGTTTCACCCTCCTTTTTGTCAAAATTCTTAACTTCTGTCACAAGCCTGAGTACCACTGGCAGTTGTCAACATGCCTAAGGGTGATAGCTTTGACCGGATGGGAAGGTGGGCGAAAAGGAGAGTTGGTGTGGAAAAGGACAAGAGTATGAGCTTGTAGGATTAGAGCCCAGGACCCCAGAGAGTCACAAACAGTTCTTGAGCTCCTTCTCTATGCACGCTCACACTGGAACCTGTAAACTCAGCAGGACTGTAATCCACTTTCACACATAATAAAACCAAGTCTCAGGGAAGCATTGTAATGTGTAAAAGGCTACATAAATAAAAACCCCGTGGGACTACAGTTTGAATCCCTACAGTCTGACGCTGGAGTCCTTGCTCTGATATTATAAGGGTTTCTCTAAATACGGTCTGGGGATTGCCTGCATCAGACTCACCTGGAGCACTTACTCACAGTGCAGATTCCTGGGCTCCAGGCCTCATTCATTAACCTCTCTGTGGGGACGAGGTCCAGAGTAGGAAACTGATCATTGCCCACACTAACATGTAAGAACCAGTGAATGATAATCTATTCCTTCTCATCTGTGTTCTGACCTTGGGCAAGTCACTGTTTCTCCTTGGGTCCCAGTTTCCTGACTTGTAAAACGAGGATGGGTAGGTAGGTCACTTCCAGCTCAAAAACTCTGATTATAATTCATCTTTAAACCCAGCAACCTGACTGCAGCTTGCCAACTGGCCCTTTTCCATGTATCTTCTTATCTTTAAATATTATTAGTGTTGTTATCAAGATGATATTTTAAGCATCACAGCATTTGAGGCATAAATATCCATAGGGTTTTCCTAGAAATCTGAGAGAACCAGCTGTCCCCTTCATGTGGCAGATTTGAAGTGCAGCTCTCTCTAAAGCCCAGGGCAAGGGCTAATGACAGCTTTAGGTCTTCTCATACTTGGGGGAATTTTTTTTTTTTTTTAATTCTCTGACTTCTTGACACTGCCAGAGATGAGGACTCATCATTGTTTTCCTTCCACTATGAAAACACAATCTAATTTAGCGAACATCTTTCGAAGGTTTAAACAAGGCATCCTACACCACTCCTTAGCTCTAACCCATTTGGGGTTTGCTTTGGTTTCATTTTCCTGATTTTTTCTTTGGTGAAAGAAAAGCAAGGACCAGGAGCATTGACCAAACAAGTCTGGCCACTCAATGGAGAGGTTTCTAGATAAGGAGGATCTGAAGGACTTCCCATGGGCGTAAGGGAAATCGCACACGCCATCCGGGGAAGAGGAGCAGGAAATCACTTCTTGTTTTTCAAACAGAAGCAAGCCTCTCACGGTTGGCGCTGTGAGGCTCGGAGGACCACAGCAGGGGAGGCGCGGGACAGGGGTGAGGCTGAGCTTGGCACGGAGCTGCCAGTCCTGCCTGAGCCCTCACAATGAATCCTGCTTGGCTTTGTCTTCATCGGGTGTAGGTTTTCTTGGAGACCGCGGGGCAAATGGCCTCCTAGTGGAAACCTGGATGGTTTTAGGCGTCTGATCAGAGCAGAAGGCAGCCTGGGGACTGCGGTGCTGGACAGGTAACATGTCTTCTCCTGCTGTGGTTCACCTCCCTCTGTAGGAAGACCTCACGGGCACCTCAGTCAGTTCAATACTCCTTTTAAGGCAATGCCCAGTTTTGATCCTTTGCCTGATTTTCTTTTGTGTGGCTGCGATATGTATGTTTCCAGCGTAAAGTACATTTGGTCAAGAGCATTGTGCAGGCTGTTGGTCAAGTTGATGAGATTGTCTTTAGGGAGACTGAGTATCATGCAACCACTTGGCATCTTTTAAGGGTTTTCTCTATAATAAAGAGAGCTTTCCTTTTTTCTCCTTTCTTTCTTTCTTTTGTTTTTTTCTTTTCTTTTCTTTTCTTTGTTTTTCTTTTCTTTTCTTTCTCAATGAATTTTCCCATCCCTGAGCCAGAAAATACCATAAAGACCAGAGGATTCGTGAATGCTGCTGTGAGTGTTTCCATGGCCAGGCAGCCATGTTGCGGTTGTGTTGACGAAGCAAGAGGCTACACCGCGCACTCTCTCAGCTCCCAGGCAGTCACCGGTGCAAGGGGTGATCTCCAAAATGTTCAGTTGTCACCTCTCACCCATGACCGAGGGGAAGGGTTTACGGTCAGGGCTAGGAAGCAAGTCAAGAAAAGTGCTGGCTTTAGGAGCTGGGCAGACTTGTCTTGAGCATTCTAGAAGGAGGAAAGGCTCTCTGAAGTGTGGCTTGCTTAAGCCATGTTTTCTTATGCTTTTTAGAAAGCCAGACCATGCCACTTAGCTGGCACTCAGGTTTTCCTTTCATAAAGGGTTCAGGTTTTTGGTCTTTCATTTCTCAATTATACCAGTAGCACAGGAATATATTCCCACTGTCATAGAATATCTCACACTCTCCAGTACCCACTCTTTTCTTCTCCTCCCCCCAATTATCCTATCAATAGTGTGCTGTGCATCTTATCAATTATTTCTGTCTTCTCAGCTCTCAGGATAAGCCAGGGCACAGAGTACAGTAAATTCTCATTGTCAGATTCCTTTACCCATCTTTAACAGCACCTTCTCGCACTAAAAGATAAAATGACACATGGGGATGTGAACAGCTCTTTTAGCACTTAGAAAAGTCTGAAAGAGTTTTACTCATTTTTATCATTATTACTTTTATGTTGATTTTGGCTTTGGCAAGTAATATTAATAATAGTTCCCCACGGATTAAACTCTAGATTTCCCAACTGGAGGTTTGGTCCTCTCTCGAAGGCCATCAAAGGCAGCCTTGTTTTGGAAATGAAAGAAGAAAAAGAAAGGAAAGGAAGGGAAGAGGAGGGTAGGGGAAGGGAGGAGAAGAGAAATGAGAGGAGAGGAGAGGAGAGGAAAGAAAAGGAAAGGAAAGAAAAAGGAAAGGAAAGGAACGGAAAGGAATGGAAAATGAATTAGATAGATGGATGAATGGATAGCTAACTAGCTAACTAGAAGCTAGTTAGATTAAGTGGTTGGTCCAGGGAAGATAGGATGAGGGTGGGAGAGATTCCTTTTTTATTTCATGGATGATAAATTTTTTTTAACAGATAAGTTCACTTTCTACCTCTTTTAGCCTTCTGTAAAAGAGTGACCTTTCATTTTTGAGAATGTTATGAGACAAATGTTATGAGACAAATGAAGAAGAAAAAATCACTATGAACAAGTTGGTATAGGTCATGGAGAGACGGTTTGGAAGGAAGTTACCAACAGGCACTGTCAAATCCAAGAATAATTACAAAATACTTTCAGTTGTATTTCCTTGGCCTTTCCAAGTTTTCTCTATCCTAAACTAGAAGGCCACTTGGCCCTGCTGATTTTGGATATTCTGTAGTGCTTCTTGAGCATCCTGTTGAATTTGCTTGCCTGGATCCCTCTCCCAGTCGTGGTTAATCCAATTAATCACTTCACTGTACTGCATGGCAGTAGCCCTGGCAGAGACTGCCTCTTCTTTCACCCCATCACAGGGGAAGCAGATGTCTTATCTCATTTTATGGAACACAAAAAATGGAAGGTTCAGAGATCAAGTGGTTTGCCCAGCATCACACAATGGATCTTTTGGGGGCACCAAGATAAGAAAAAAACCCAGGTCTCTGGCTTTCCTACCCCATTTTGGGGCAGTAATGTGAGGCTAGGAGGCATGAGGAATAGAGAATTAACATGATTGGCTGGATCCTGTCAGCTTTGTAGCAACATGGATTCCCAGTTTTGCTGGAATTCTATAGATAGATGAAGCTGTTGCCCGGACCAGATTTTTTGCAGATTCCAACACTTGCTGTCCATTAGTATCACCCCAGAAATTAACAACAACAACAACAAAAAACAATGCCTAGACACATCCCTGGAGCAACTAAATCAGAATCTCTGGGCATGGCATATATTTTTTTTTTATTCTCTGAAGTGACTCTTTTATATAGCTAGGGTTGCGAACCACTGAGTCCTAAATGGAAGGGAGGAAGTGGCTAATGGGATTGAGATGTTTTGGTCATCAAGCCTTCAACTCATATTAGCCTCATATCAACTCATATCAATTGCAGAAGCAATCCTTGTTCATGTGCCTGGGAAGTCGGGGTCGGGAGTGCCAGCAGCTGTGAGCACATGAGCAACGTGTGTTAGGATTCTGGCTTCTGCTGCCTGTGACAGGAGCAGACCCATCTCACACCTGCATGTGAGAATGCAGAGTTTTCCAGCTCCCCAACAATGGCAATGCCACTCCCCCGACTTCTCTGCAGATACACTGGCTTGCTGTTCCTTGCCGAATTTTCAAAACCAGATTAGATGTTTTAGGTAAACAGGATGTGCTCTTCTAGTGCCAAATGATTATGGGGGCCATCCATTTTATTCCATGTCACTTTAACACACGTGTCCCAATCCCCAGAAAAAAAGGGAAGGCCGAAATACTAATTATCCTTTGCATGACCCGCCACTTTCTGGATTGATCTATGTATGGATAGACAATAAATCAGGGTTGTTTTTAAATCATAAAACGTGCCCCTAGAATCCTCTCCCCTCCCCACTGACATCTCTCAATATAGTTCAAGCTAGTATGGCTCCTCCATGTCATGTTTGTGTCCTGTATAGAGAGCGCTAGGAGGGGCTCTCTCAGCTTACTTCCATGTCCCCGGTGCCCATGAGTTTCAGCATATAGTAGATACTACAGGAAGGCTTGATGACCAAAACATCTGCATGGGCTTTGGGTATGCTATGAATTCACAAGTTACTTACGCACTCGGCATTTCAACTCATATTGCATGATTCCAGTCCTGAAGGTTCAATAACTGACATCTTGCCTATTTCCTAAAAATCATCCCCCAAGTGAAACCTTCAAAGGCACAGTTTGGTGGAAGCATCTGTTCTGGGTAGACTTGCTAAGTGCTATGGAATTACCAAGGCAGAGAATCTTTTCCTTTAGTTAGCTTGCACTCTTTTTTTTTTCCTTAAAGATTTTATTTATTTATTTGAGAGAGAGAGAGAGAGAGCATGAGCTGGGGGAGAGGCAGAGGCAGGCTTCCCGCTGAGCAGGGGGCCCGATGCAGGGCTCAATCCCAGGACCCTAGGATCGTGACCCGAGCCAAAGGCAGACGCTTAAACAACTGAGCCACACAGGTGCCCAAGTTAGCTTACACTCTTAATAGGAGGCAACACACAGGCATTGGGAATCTTAATAATAACTGGTAATATTTGCTGAGTGTTTATCACGTGCCATGCTGCTCAGTGCTTTACCGAAGTTGTTAGCTCAGTTAGTTGTTCCAATAACCTATACATCGGGTGCTATTATGGTGGCTGTTTTATGGATGAAGGGACACACAGTTGTAAGTAAGTTGCCCAAGGCACACAACGCCGGCAACTACTATAGTTGGCAGTCTGGCTTAAGAGTCATGCCTGATGACTATGCGATGCTACAACACTCACAAGGGCACTGCAGAAGCATGCACACAATGGAGACAAGCAGGGCAGTCAGGAGAAAGATGCATCTCTGGAGGAGACAAGAAAAGCGGCAGTATGGTATAAAGATTAGGAGTCCAGACTTTGGCAACAGACTTAACTATTTTACCATGTGACCTGGGGTGTTTTATTTAATTTACTCATGCCTCAGTTTCTTCATCCGTAAAATGGGGACCTTGATAGTTCTACCAATATAGGATTTAAGGATTAAATGAGCCAAGCGCTCGCAGAGTGCTTAGTCTAATGCCTGGCCTGTAGCAAGAGCTTGATAAATGAGAGCAGTTGTTGCTGTTACTGAGGAAATAGCAAGACCCGAAATGAGTAAAGCTCAGAAAGGAGGACTAGGACATTTCAGTTGCCAAGAATGGTTTGAGAAGGAGCTGAGAGGCAGCAATCCATTCGACCAATATTTATGGTTAATATTTATGACACATTTTGCAGAAGAAGGCACAGTGAAAGCTTGTGAGTGGTCAGCCCACTCTGTATCCAAGTGTAGTGGAAGAAAAGTGTGGCAGGGCTGGGTTCACATTTAGGTTGTGGCGATCATGCTCGCCAGGTGAAGGAGCCCAAATAGTCCCCGGTCACTTGAGAACGTTTGAAGAATTTGAATGTGGTAGACAGCAATCTATGGAAAACAGCATTCTAGGCAAATGCATTTGCTGATGGTGTGTTGGGTTATTGAGCAGGTGGGGGAAGGAGTGAGGAAGTCCATTCAAGAGATGGCTGCAATCATCCAGGTGTGGGGTGATCATGTCCAAACCAGGGTGGTGGCCAGGGGACAGCAGGCGGCAGCAGAGACAATGACAGGACTCAGTGGCTGGTTGAACTGCTGCTCCCAATCCTGCTTACTACCTGTGGCGTGAAACCAGAGAGCGAGGCTAGCCGTTGGCAAATCTGGGAAGAGCTGGGTTAGGAGGTAGCAGGGGACAGAAGAATGACAATCAGTCTTGGGTAAGCTGAATTTTGACCCAGGTGAGAAAAGTATGGTTGGGGAGCCGCTCCTGATATGTAACAAAGAGATCAGGGTGGAAATAAAGCTTTGGGAATTCTCACGTAACTTGATAACGAAAAATATGGACGTGGGCAAGCTCCCTAAGAGAGAGGGTGTCAAGGGGGGATGAACAAAGGACCCCGGACAGTTTCTGGCAGGCCCGTGATGGGGCTGTTGTGGATGAGAAATCACGGGAGGAGGAGGGAAAGGAGTAAAAATTGGAGTGATAAGAGACCCAGGAGGAAGGGGGTCGGGCGCCACAAAGGAAGAGGCACTAAGTGACTTCAGAAACCAAGAACCCAGGGAGGAGAAGGACTCTTGAAGAATAGCATTGACGACTATCAGACTGTTCAGATTAAAGAAATCTTGGAGTGTTCATGACTTCTCAGGATATGTATTTTTGGGGAAAAAAATAGCTTTTCATTTTGAGTCGCACGCACACCTTATTCTTGAAGTCTAACAATCCCTGGAGGGGGGAATGAAAATTTCAGAGAAATGAAGTCACTGGCCAAAGATAGCAATGCCTTGTCTTAGGAGATGGAGGGGGTAAGGGCTCCTGAAAGCAGGAGACACAGAGGGCTAAGGTGGTCCTGCCAGTTCTTAAAATGTCGGAATATTTTAAAACATGTTGTAAATTGCTGCCTTGAGCCCCTGGAATGCCCAGCGTGGCCCCCGCCCACCTCCACCTCAGCCACCCGGCCTGCAGACCCTCCCGCAGACGCCCGCACTCTCCAGAATGACAGCCTCCAGGCCTCTGCATAGTGACCAGAGACTCTTCCAGTTGGTCCATTATTATTATGCTTAATACTCCAGTATTCTTTTGCCTCTCACTTGCTGGAGGGTAGAACCACAGAACTGTAAGGCTTGCACCCATTCCCAAGCCCTCTGATGCTCTATCCAGCACAACAGCCAACCACAGGGCTACCCTCCCTCGAAACTGGAATGCACCCCTGGCATTGTTTTGCCGGGGCTTAGGGAAACCCCTCCACATGGTAAATGAAAGTAGCAAGATAGATGAGATAAGGGCCGAGTTAGGAACTTCATGTTTTCATAAAGATGGCAATCTTTTGCTTAAAGGTTAAAACCCTCCAGGGATTTACAACAAGGGAAGAAGTATAAAAGGTTATCAACGCTGCACACATGTGCAGTGTGTTTTGGAAAACTTGACCCCATTGTGTACAAACAAATGTTCCTCTGTAATCTGAGAGTTCTGAGCCACCCTGACACAATGTTGTTGCAGGACCTTAGTTCAAGGCAAGGGAAAATTAAATAGAAAAAAAATTTTCAAGGCAGTCCTTTAATTGGCATTGTGGTTCGTGTTCGTGTTAAATAAATATTTAGCTTATCGTTCGGCATGTGCGAGGGATGAATCATCTAATTAAATAATGTCAGCAAAGATAAGTCTTATCACCTCTGCAGCTGAAAATACAGATCTATGAGGGCAGGCTCTTAAAGTTATACCTGAGGATTTTTAATCTGTAGTTCTACAATTCGGGAGGGAGGTTACCGATGGCACCCTGTGTCTCACGGAGATGAGCGAAGAGTAATAATCCCAGAAAGATTTGCAATAGGAGCCCTCCTGAAATCTGGTATTACCATTTAGTATCTACCATCAAAAGGAATCTGCTTTGAATTATTCTCCAGTCGTAGAATGATGCATGTGCATAGCTAATTTCAGTCTCTCGCCTACTATTTTGATCAGAAGTACATGTTTAAAAGAATAGCTACGTGAATATGTAGTCTGTACCCAGAACGTGCAAAGCAGGGAATAGGGAGACACGCCAGTGGCTTCTTTGAAAGGGGACAGTAGCTTGTCTTACTTAGCCAGTCACAGGCCAAGCTTTAGTAGGAGGCATTGTTCCCCTTGATAGAGTCCTCGCGTGCAACACAATTAGCTTCTTTCTTAAAAAGAAAGTCACACACATAACATCACTACTGAGTGTGACGGGAAAGCACAGTAGGTTACATTTGGGAAAAATCTCCACTCTCTTCCACCTTGCAACCAAATTTCTTAAGTTCTATACACTCACTGTCTCCATGCTCTCATCTCCCACTCACTGGACAACTGCCCAGTGCAGTGCAATGTGATTTCCTCCCCACTCACTCCAAGGAGAGTCCCCTTGCTGAGAACACATCATGTGTCCAAATCCTATCGGCAATCTCAGCCCCCTTCGTATGGTCCTTTCAGCACCGCTAGACATAATTGACCACGTTCTGCTTCTTGAAACCTGACCTTCCCTGGTTCCAGACTCTCTTCTAGCCCTGTTCCTTCCTGCCTCTCTGGTCTTTCATTCCCAAACGTCTTGGCTCAATCATCTTCTTTGACAGGACCTCTGGTTGTTGGAATTCTGTGGGCCTCAGTCCTAGGCTGTCACTCTACTCTCTCTGCTGGCTTCCTAATCAATCTTACTACTCCTGTGGTTGCAATTACTGTGCCTGCCCTGGCTTCTGCTCACCTCAGTAGCCCTCCCACATCCATCCCCTGCTTCCTTTTGGCATTCCAGCCACTCCAGTCCATTTGCAGCTCATTGAATGTGCCATGCATTTTTTTCTACCTCAGGGCCTTTGCACAAGATCTTCCTTCTGCCTGGAACCCTCACCCTCGTCTCCATCTGACCTCTCTTTTGTTTTCAGCTAATTCCAACTCACACTTCAGATTTCAGCCCCATTAAATACTTCCTCCAGGATACTGTCCACAGATCCCCAGGACTAGGTCATGTCCCTCTCTTGATAGGCTTTATTAGACAGTTCAGCACAGTGGTTAAAAGGGCCTCTGCAGTTACATTTCTCTGGTTCACATTCTGGCTCTGCCACTTACTACCTGTGTGATTTGGAGCAAAATATTTAACCATTCTGTGGCTCAGTTCATTTCATGTCATACTGTTCATTAGCTATCCTACTAAACCCCTTGCACTGGAATTGCTGTGAGCGTTAAAAGATTTAATACAGTCAATGCTCACCCACGGATTACTGTTCTGATTACTCTCCTTGGTCACACTTTCACGGTCATAGTGAAACAATGAATTGTGTCACTGATTCTTCAATTGCTTATCTCTTCCATTAGACTCTAAGCTCCATGGAGATGGGGATCATTCTCTCGTTTTCTGTTGCTTCCTCTGCACGCAGCTGAGTGCCTGGCACTTAGCAGAGCTTAATAAACATGCAGTGAATGAATGGAGAAATGGATACATGAGTAAGGGAATAAATAGAATTGCTCCATGATGTACTTAGAACAATAAATACAATACAAGGAGGAAGGTTAAGGGCCTAGATTAAGAGCAGGTGTTCGGAGGAAGTAGAGACTATTTATAGCTGAACAGAACAAGGACCCTCCAGCCAGGAGGCTGTATTTTGCCTTGTCGTTGAAGGACGGATGGAATTTGAATATGCGGTGATTTTCCTGAGTCCCAGGGGCAGGGAAAATGGAGATTACCAAACCAAGTAAATGGCAGGATTATTTTGGTTTTGTCAAACACTGAAGAATAGTTTGACAATAGTAACTGCCCCTCCCCACTTCCAGGATTAATTCTCAAAGATTAGTTTTTGCATTTTTACTTTTGCATGAACACTGGAAAATCCCTTACCCTATTTTCAATTATGAAAAATCAACCCCCTTCGGTGGTGAAAATCTGTTCGATCCTTATTACATATGCTTGCTCTGGAATATAAAATCCAGGACATGGAAGGCATTGAGTATCAGTGAAAGCAATTGCTTCTATTCTAAAAGCAATGGGGAGCTGAACAGGGAATAGCATGTTAGAAGGGTGCTTCTGGAAGATTAATCCTGCATCCATGTAGACCATGGGGCAGGAGGGAAAGAATGGAAGCCATTACAACGGTGCACGTGAGGGACAATGAAGGCCTGAACCGTGTCGTAAGTCAGAGGTGGGTGGGATAAATACAAAAGAGAGTTATGGTTAGGCTCAGAAGTCTAAGTGAGGTTACCTTGCCTTTGAAATGAACGCGAGAAATTTTAGACTCTTTGAACGGTAATGGGACTTCCGAGGCCAGCTCCCATACTGAGTGCAGTCAATTCTCTACCTTTGCTGGTAACACAGTTGAGACCCTGAAAGATAAAGGGACTGGCCCCAGATCACACAACTGGTTAGTGGCAGAGTGAGGCTAGAACTCATAGTTCCAGTTGCCTAATCCAGTGTCCATATAGAGAAAGTTTTCCATTTATTCATGTTGCTATCCCACCAGGAAGGCCTTGTAACCCAAAGGGTACCCCTAGTGGAATAGACTGCTTAGCTTATAATTTTGCCACTCCTGCCTGTCAGCTGTGTGGTCTTGGTGAGTTGCTCCTCCTTTTAGCTTTCCACTTCTGCCGCTGAAAAGTGGAGAGAATTGAGTGGTCCCACAGGATCATCGAGGGGGTTACATGACATAATCCTTGGAGAGAGCTTAGCGTCATGCCTGGAACAGAGTGAGCACCTCATAAATTACAGGAATCTATACTTGTCATCATCATCTTTGATGACAATTACTATCCACAATCTTATCAGAAATGGCTTGCCTGACTGGAGGACATCATTATTATCTAGAATTTTAAGAGTGCTCAGTTGGCCTCCTGAGTCCTGACTTTGAGGCTGACAGCCCTTGCTAGGCCTCAGTTTTCTCATCCGAAAAACTAGCGGGTGTGGGGAGTGGGGCAGTGCTGGAACTAGAGATGAATTCTAATTTGTTTTCCAATTCAGACAGTGTGTGTTTATGCTCTGTTCGGATACACCAATAATTCAGTTTTCATAAAGGCATACTCAGAATAAGCACTCAATAGATGTTGAGCAGTAGACAAGAGGGTCATACTCACCCTTTTTAAATAAAAAGTAGGGGGGGTATCATTTTTATTGCATTCTAATTAGTTTTCCAGGGCTGCCATAACAAAGTCCCACAGACTGGGTGGTATAAACAACAGAAATCTATTCTCTCACAGTCCTGGAGGTTAGAATTGGAGATCAATACATCAGCAGGGGTGATTTCTTCAGAGGCCTCTCTCCTGGGCTGGTAGATTGTCATCTTCCTCTGGGATCTTCCCATGGTCCTTCCTCTGTGTCTGTCCATGTCCTAGTCTCCTCTTCTTATAAGGCCACTGGTCATACGGGATGAGGGTCCCCTGTAATGACCCCATTTTAACTTAATTACCTTTTTAAAGACCTGTCTTCAAATAAGATCACATTCTGAGGTACTGAGGGTATCAATTTTGGAGGGACACAGCTCAGCCCACAACAAATTACAATGATGACCAGGCCCTCTTGTGCTTCGTGGGCATGATCTCCAACGTCTATAGCAATGCTGCAGGGCGGGTGCTGTCATCCTCGTCATTCCTATCAGCAGACAGAGGCTCGTTGGGGCGAAATGTCTCACCATGGTTAGTGGTGAAGCTTGAATCAGAACACAAGCCCATTTCGCTTCAAAGCTGATGCTCCTTCCACTCCAGTCTACTACAGGAAGGAGGGAATCACCTGAGCCCCAATGCCACCACGTACTTTCCAAGTCACAGCAAAAATAGCTCTGCCTTCTTTGGGGCCAGTCATTGTTCGGGAGAACAATGCCCTCCTGGGGACCATGGCTGAGCCTATGTCACGGTGGTTGGGCAAGCTGCTCAAGGGAACTCCCACGAGGGGCACAAGGGACTGCTAAACCTCACCCTTTCGGCTCCTTTGTTCCCTCTGCTGATGCTGTTCTCCTTCTCCTGAGGTTCTCTTTTCTTTCACCATTACACATGAAAGCATCGCTCATCCTTTAGAGTCTGGCCACGGACCCTGGTCACTCCCAAACTCACCCCACTTTCTCCCCATCCTCAGCTCCAGGCATGCTTATCACCTGCACACTGCGGCTCACTTGGGAGACAGGGGGTGAATCTGGCTCTCTTCCTTACTAGCTGTGTGTCCTGGGTGAATTCCGCAACCTCTCTGGGCCTTTGTTTTCTCGTCTATGAATTAGGATAAAAATACCTACGTCACAGGGCCATTGTGAGAGGCAGACTAAGTGAGTTAACCTATTTACTGCACTTAGCACCGTGCCTGGTATATAGTTAGACATTCAATACATAGTGGTTTTTACGTTGATGTTTTTCAGTCTATGTTTGGCGCCTTTCCAATGAGACTGAGAGCTTCTTGGGGGCAAGGACCATGACTCATTTCAATTTGTGATGGCAGAGCACAATTTTGGGGCTGTAGAAAACACTGTATTTGTCAGCGCCTAAGTGTCCACATATTTGAGGCATGAAATACAAGCTCAAGTAACAGCCTCTGCTATTGGATTTTATCAGAAACTATTGAGTAGCGGGTGTCTGGGTGGCTCAGTCTCTTAAGCATCTTGATTTCGGCTCAGGTCATGATCTCAGGGTCCTGAGATCGAGCCCCACGTTGGGCTCCATGCTGAGCATGGAGCCTGCTTAAGATACTCTTTTTTTCTCCCTCTGCCCGTCCCCACTCCCGCGGGTGTGTGCTCTCTCTCTCTCTCAAAGCAAACAAACAAACATCACCTCGGAGCCCACACTTCCATTAATCCATTCATTTATTCACCGCTGACTGATTGCTTCCTAAATGCATCCCCTCAAGCTTCTGTTTCTACATGGTTTCTTTAGTAGAAAGAGCTATAGGCTGGTGATGGAAGGTACTAGAGTGCAGGGGAATGTGGAAGGAGCAATAGATTGCTGAAAATACAGGTCTGCAGACCTCAGACTTCCCTATGCATCAGAAACAGCTTGGGTGGATATAGAATTTTGGCTCCCATCCCCCAGAAGTTCTAATTTAATTGCTCTAGGGTGATTTTAAAACAACAAACAAGCAAATGGAAAAAAGAAAAATAAGAAACTCCCCAGGTGATGGTTCTGGTGTGCAGCCAGGGATAAGAACCCCGGGAGAAGATGATGCACAAATACCCCAGGGGACTTTTTTCTTTAGGCAATGCTAAGGGGAGGGACCGCGTGCTAGGCTAAAGTAGGGAGCAGAGCCCTGAGCAGGAGGCAGGAGGAGGCACCAGCTCGGAGACTGAGCAAGTGTGGGTTCACATTGGCACCTCGCCTTCCTCCTCCCCAAGAGGAGCCAGGAAAGTATCTAGGCTAAGAGTCCCCAGGGGAGAGGGGCTAAGGATACCAGAGGGCATGAAAATGCAGAGCTGTGTAGAGCTTAGGAAATAAATCATTTCCAGAATGAATCCCACAATTGCCCTACTTAGATGGAGCTGGAAATCACAACTTGATGATAACATTGGGGCACCAGACCTCACAGTCGTGGCCATTTTGTGAATATGCTTCTAACCTTGCAAAGGCATGCGAGCTCATTTGCTCCTCTTCACCGCAAAGCCCCCCCCCCCCGCCCCGCCCCCCACCTTGCCAATAAAGTCTGGGCAGGTCAGGCCTGATGGAGGGTTTCCAGGAGAGCAGTTGATTTGGAGCACTGGTGGTACCTAAGATCCAGGAGAACAGTTCCCTGGTCTGTTTCAGGCCAGGTTCACAATGGCGGTCCTGACGCATAATCACTGTGCAAGGGAATGTCATTATAAGACTGCTTCAAGGAAGCCAGACCCCCACCCTGCAAATGCAGTGCTGCTGGGAATCCTGAGGACTTATTCCTGGCATTTGATGTCGGGACGCTTGATTTCCCTCTCCCTGTCTTCTAACTTCACAGACAGGAAAATAGAGCCAGAGAAGATCCGGAAGTTGCTCATCACCCCGGGGTTTGTACTGTGCATGAGATCATATTTCCCAGCTTTTTCTAAGACAGAGCTGGCTCATTCATGCTGGTGAGTTTTAGTAGAGAATATCCACGATTTAAAATTTACAAAAAGAAAGAAATTGAGAACGACATCAGATAATTTTCTTTCTTCTCTGCCTGTTTGTCTCTGTGTTTCTTGGCAGTTGTCTGCCATTTAATCCAGGAATGCAGAGTGAATATGAACTTCAAAGGGATTTACAATTAAAGGGACCCTCCTGAAGATATATTGCCTTGAATCTGGGGTTCTACTCCCTGCCTTTAATTGGGTGAATTTGGATTTTTTTTTTCACCATTAGCCAAGTTAAACAGCCTCCATTGGCTCCTCATGGATGAGAATAGCTGTGAGCTGAGGGTTAATGAAAGATTACTGATATAGATAAAGGCAGTTTGTCTTCAGGTATCTCCCAAAATGTAGGAACCCCAAAAGCTGCACTGATCTCAGTTGGTGTCACTGTTCTGATTGGCCAGGCCAAAGGTATGACAAAACAAACTGGTTGTCAAATATTTTTAATATTACCTTTCCATCAACATGGTAGCATTCTTCTTTCAAGTGGAGAACCCACCCTTACCCTTACTGTGGAAGCAATGACTGGGTCCCTGTTCTCATTTTCCTGCATCCAGAGAACATTCCCTTCCCCACAGTGGGGTTCCCGCTACATCTCTATTGACTTGTGAGTTTGTTGTCACTAAGCAGGTCAACAGAGAGAAGAGTGTTAATTTCATCAAGAACTGTCCCTAGGGAAGCTGCAGGAAGATGGAGACAGTGGGCAGTATTGGCCATTGGCCTAGATACCAAAAGGACCAGACATGGCCATTTGGGGACATTATAATTCTTGCTAATTCTGACCCCAAGGCCACCACTGGGAAATGGTGGAAAGGATATAGAGTTAGCTCTAGTCCCTCTAACACCTGGGTCCCTCCCTGGCTGTCACAGGTCAAGGGAGGCTCATTAACCATTCAGTTACTATATCTCATCCCCTAGATTAACTGCCTCTATCTGGAAGCAGCTAGTCGAGTGCACTAAGGTGGGGTCTGAAAAGGTTAAATTCTCTCCTAAGTACCCAGTTCATCCCAAGAGCAGTTGTTATCACCAGGCTCAGTCTGCTCAATATCTACAAAAGCCTGTTCCCTTTGAACAAAGAATCGGTTGCTACGATTGCCCTACAGCAGATGCATCTGGTTGGGATATCTATTCTCGTAACCCAAATTGCAAAGCATTTTCCAAAAGCCATTGAGTTGCAGAATTTTAAAAATGTATTTTGATTGCCAGATCTGCAAATTGGGTCAGTTTTCCAGGGCCTTATGCTTCCCTTTTTTCCACTGGGGAAGAGAAAAAGAAGGCAGCCAGCAGCTGGTGATTGGAACACAATTCTCCCTGGCATGTAAGTCTTGGCTACCATCTGTGTGTTATCCTGGCCACGGTCCCCTGGCATTCGCTGCAACGCCTGGGCCGAGGCCTGCCCTTCCTGATGGCTGCCCTCTGGATTCCACTAACAACCAGCATGAAACACTGCAGCTTGCCCCCCTGTGGCTCTTCATGGTTTTTAATCATCTGAGCTTCAGGAAAGTCTGTGAGAAAATAAGAGAAGGTATAACTATCCCCGTTTCTCAGATGGGGAATATCGGGCTCAGCGAAGATACGTGATTTACCCAAGGATACACAGCTTATGGTGATCTTGGATCTTAATCTGTATCTTCTGCCTCTTGATCTACTACTCTTTTCACGAAAACTCACGGCCGTAAAAAAGTCAGTGGGAAAGGAATCTGTACGAAGTGGTTTGTCTGGGTCCTCAGACCCGAGTGGATTGGAATGATGCAATCTGATACTCGACTTTTTAAAAGCAGCAATGATTAATCGAGTCACCAAAAAACTTCATCTTAATCACCCAGCATTATACAGAGGTAGCTATCAAAAATCAGTGCATAAGATGGGACACATTATATGAATATTCCATGTTATGCACCCTATTACTATAAAAGACTATAAAATACAACATATTTTTATGACTAAGTCCAGGATTTTTCATACTTAATGAGTCATAGCCCATTAATATGCATCATAAAGTCAATTTTAATGGGTTGTTACCAGAATTAGAAACAAAAATAGGGTAAGATAGGATAGGATCGAATTGAAAAAATCAGAATGTGATGTATGTAGCAAAGGTAAGTATTGTCCTCTGAATCCTTCTGTTTATTTATTATGTGTACTGGATCACGATGTTTGAAGTATTTCTTGCTCAGTGGTCTTTCTCTTTTTCCTGCTCTGCCCCCTCCCCTCTTTCTCCTTTCTCTTTCGTTCCCTCTCTACTTCTCTAAGTATATAGGAAAGGTAGCCAAATATCTGCTACCTTTGTCCTCCGTACAGGGCCGTCCCCAACCCCCATCCTTCCCAACCTGATCATTTACTCAGCCCCAGGTCTGGAGCAGAGACTGTTCTCTACAGTTGATACCTTCATGCTCCTTCCGTTCTCCTCTTTTTGTCGTGTGACCTTCGAAACGAGGTTTGCTAGTTCTCTCTATGTTTGATAAACAGATTCTATCTCTAAACTATCATATTTACATTTCAGGCAAAGCAACTCAATCCTAAAGAAATGAAATCCCCAAGGAGAACCACATTGTGCTTCATGATTATTGTGATTTATTTTTCCCAAGCTACATTGAACTTGAATTTAGAGTCTATTGTTCATCCCTTGGTGAGTACACCCATGTCTGCTATATTTTTCCTTGTCAAATTTTTCTGATTTCCTGGGAATGTCACAGACATAAATTGCTTAAAAAAATTTTTTTAGGGCCTTTGAGAAAATGTTGCAAATGTGGGGGAGGGGGTGAACATATACGGATATCAGTGTGTCTACCGGGCTACCACTTAGCATACTCTGACATCAGTGGTGCTCAAGGGAACATCCCCCAGCCTCCCACCTTAACTAAATGGCCACCTTTAAGTCTGAAACTCCACTCTGAAGCTGACAACAATGACTAAAAGGCAGATTGTGAGGCCTGGGCAGGACGCGCGTTCTCAAAGGATTCATTTAAAATTGAGCTTCAGGGAGCGCCTGGGTGGCTCAGTGGTTAAGCCTCTGCCTTTGGCTTGGGTCATGATCCCAGAGTCCTGGGATCGAGCCCCGCATCAGGCTCCCTGCTCAGCAGAGAGTTGGCTTCTTCCTCTCCCACTCCCCCTGATTGTGTTCCCTTTCTCGCTGTCTCTCTATCAAATAAATAAATAAATAAATAAATAAAAATAAATAAACTTGAGCATCAGACTAGAACACATTTCAGAAGGTGTGTGTGTGTCACAATCACAGACTGATAGAGTTCAAGGTGCCATAGATGTCATTTAAACTTTTTGCTGACAGATTATAAGATGGTTTTGTTTTGGCTTTGGGAAGTTCATAGAAGATTAGCTTAACGAAAGAGGGTGATAAATACTCCCTTACTCCTTATAAGAATTATTACCTATTCTTTCCTGGGGCCACCCCAGGCACCAGAGACAGGGCATGTTCCTGGTTATGAAATCTTGGGAAACTGATGGAATCCTGTGTCTCCGTTTCTTCACTTGCAGAATGATGATAATAGTGCTGATTTCCTGATTGCTAGGAGAATTAGATCAGTTAATATTTGTGAGACGCCTTAGAATAGTGCCTGGCACACAAGTTTTTTGCTATTATTATTTATTTGTCCCACTGTAATGGCATCTTTTGCTACCAATTTTTAAAAAAGATATCTAAGTGCTATTTTATTCTGTCACTATTATTGGTGCTTTATTGGTACTTTCTGGCATTATAGAATGTCACTTTTTGCTCTGCTTTGTACTTTTTAATTTCAATTCTTTGTCATCTATTCCGAGGATCAATCCTGGTTTTTTTGGTAAGATAGTTATTTATTTATTTACTTATTTAGAGCGCGAGCAGGGGGAGGGACAAAGGGAGAGGGAGAGAGAATCTCAAGCAGACGCTGCACTCAGTCCCGACTCGGGGCTCGATCTCATGACCCTGAGATCATGACCTGAGCAGAGACCAAGAGTCCGACGCTCAATGGACTGAGCCACCCAGACGCCTCCAATTCTGTTTTCATATTTGTGTTTGCCTGATCTTTGTTTGTTGTTTTTTGTTTAGGCTTTAATGTAGCACTTTGTGTTAATGGTTTTCTTATAAACAACATGTGCTTGAAGTTTTTTTTTTCTTTTAAACCAAACCTGAGTAAATCTGACTTTGATTAGGGGAGCATAAATGTATTCACATTTAATGTCATATATAAGAAGCTTGATCTTACTTCCAGGATTTTCTTTTATGACTTCATGCACTTCCTTCCTCTTTTCTGTTTTCGTATCTTTCATTTGACCTCGGTTTTCTTTGTCTTTTTCATTATTTCTCTCATGACTCGGGAGCTATATACCGTGTGTCTCTTCTCCCAAACTCCAGTGTGGGCTTCACCTTGTGTGACCATATGCGGCAGCTTGCTCAGATACATAGGAGAGAAACACACTTCCTGTGAATCCGCAGGGTCAGTGTAGAGCTCTAGTTACTCAGGCCTGTGGGGTGAAAGCTTGAGCATGAGATGATCTCAGCAGTGGGGTCAGCTGTACCTCTGTTCCAGACATGGCTGCAACTGTGCCCTCCCGCTATGCCAGTGTGGTCCTCCCTGTGGTGGCCCTTACAAAGCCCTTCCATCTGCCTGGGGGCAGAGGCTGGTCCAGGGATAAACCAGTGACTTCCCAAAGCTGCTGGTGGAGTTCAGACTCACCACCACAACCCCAAAGGGCCCCACTTTTCCTCTCTAGATCTGCCTTTGAGATACAATATCTTCATACAACCCAAAGACAGAAGACCCCCTCATTAGAGAGATGAACTTGAACCTGCCTCATCAGCTTATCCTGCCCTAAGCTGCTGCTCAGTTCCCAAGGCTGACCTTCTACCGTTTTAAATGCAACGTGTGGTAATGAGCTTTTAAAAACTTGTGGTAAACATGCACACAATTTACCATCTTAACCATTTTTAAGTATAGAGTTCAGTAGTCTTAAATAGATCCACATTACCATACAACCCATCTGCAGAACTTTCTCACCTTGCAAAACTGAAAATCAGGGGCACCTGGGTGGCTCAGTTGGTTTAGCGTCTGCCTTTGGCTCAGGTCATGATCCCAGGGTCCTGGGATCGAGCCCCGCATCAGGCTCTCTGCTCAGCAGTGAACCTGCTTCTCCCTCTCCTCCCTGCTTGTGCCCTCTCTCACTATCCCTGTCGCTATCTCTCTCTCACAAATAAATAAATAAAATCTTTAAAAAAATTCCTGAAAATCAATACCTATTGAACAACAACTTCTCATTTCTCCCTTCCCCCAACTCCTGGCAACCTCTACTCTACTTTCTCTCTATGACTTCGACTACTTTAAGTCCCTCATATAAGTAGAATCATACAGTGTTTGCCCTTACATGACTGATTTCACTTAGCATAATGTCCTAAAAATTTACCTATGTGGTAATAAGCATGAGAATTTCCTTCCTTTCTTAAGTCTGAATAATGATCCATTGTACGTATATCCCACGTTTTGTTTATCCATTATCCATTCATGGACACTTGGGTTGCTTTCTAGACTATTCTGAATAATAATGCAGCTCTGAGCATGCACGCACAAATATAGGGTGACAGGCTTTAAAAGTGTGGTAATGTAGCTTCTCAAACTTCAGTGTGTGCATTAACCCATCTGCACACCATATTAAGATGCAGATTTCAACTCAGGAAGTCTGGGGTGGGGCCTAGATGTGGCCTTTCTGACAGGCTGCCCTTGTTCTTGCTCCAGTGATGGCAAGGCTGTGGACCCTCAACCTCAGCATCATGGCTGAGTCTGAAGCCCGGCTCTGTTAGCTTTGGAAATTTCTTCATCAAGTTTCTTCATCTCCCTGACCCTGTCTCCTCTACATACTGTGAGAATAAATAGTATCTCCTTCACTGGTTTGTCGTGAGGGTTAGACGTTCTCATACACGAACGTACGCACAGTGACTAGCACAGAGCAAGAACTTCATATTTGGGGAGTTACTTTCACTGTGCTACTACAAATAAACCTGGGTTAGTATGCCTTTGTGAGGAGACATCCTGCCGAGAGCTTTGCTGAGACAATTATCTAACCGGAGGCAAAGATGGTAAATCGGGGATTCCAAGAAAAAGAGGAGTGAGTGACAGGGCCTTGGTGAGGAGGAGTGAGATCTGGCAACCTCCGGGGGCCTTCCGTGACCACCTTGCTTGTCATCCTGTTCCCTGGGATTATGTTTTCTACCCATAAAATGCCACCTCTCATTCCTGATGGATTGTCCATGCCCACCTCAGGCCCCCTCTCCACCCCCCATACACAATTATTTGAAAGTCATCATGTCCAAAAGGTGGGGCATTTCCTGGAATTGGTGACCTTGGGTCTTCCAGCTGAGACTTGGCCATAAGGAAATCCCCTTTGGACAGAGGTGGCCATTGTCCTCAGCTACTCATCTGGGTACCTCTACGTGGACAAGTAGAGGGAGGCCCCCTGGAGTTTCTGTTTTCTTGTCTGAAGTACATACTTCATTTGGCAAGACCTATGCTCCCCTGTGAGTTCTCCTCAGCACCCAATGTTTAAGAGAAAAGGCAAGTGCCAGAGTCACAAAGGTCCCTGAACTGAGGTCACATGAGGACTCAGAAGGGCAAGGATGGCCTCTGGTGAGCCCCACGCTGGCTGGACACACACGACTGCCAGAAACTGTCCAAGCCTCTGGTGTGCCTCAGGACATTACCTTCCATAATGTAAGACACTGAGCCTGAGAGTGAGTGAATGACTTTTCCAACTACGAAGCAGAGGAGGTGCTGGGATTTGGGGCTGGGTAAGACTAGCATTTGCCTTGTTGAACTCCAGGCCCCATGACCTGGCAGCCCCTCTTTTTGTACCTTCTCAAATCTGGCAGGGCCAAGGGTATTCACCATCATCACCACCGCCACTAGGGAACTCATCGGAGACTTGATCACTTTCAGTGTTTCTCCTCCATTTTCCCCAAAGGTTGCAGGGCTTAAAATAAACAAATAGGTTATTCTCACAAGAAGATGTGCATCCTTACTGGACAACAGGGGCACTAGGTGATAGAGCTGCAGGAGTGCACTTTGCAGAGATGTCCCCTGACACTGACAGATAATCACCATCAGGATGCAGAAAATAGCTAAAAAGTAGCATTTCTTGAAAGATGGCCTCATGTTCAAAAGGCGGTGAAGAGTGGATGGAGAAGACTTCCTGGTGGCTCCCCCACTCCCTGCCCCTGGCCCCCAGGGAGGATGGATGCAGGAATGCAGCGGAAGACCCTTTCCTTCTGCCTAGGCACAGAGCCAAAGCAGGCTCCAGGGGAAGCTGGATAGGAACAAGCCCTATGCATTGACTTTGCTCCTTCTTGGTTCCTGTGTATTTAAGTATGGCTAAAATAAGCCCACTGCAAACAAAATAGCATTTGGGCTTCTAAAATTCCAATTGTCATGCATCATTCCTCTCTTTGTTGCTTCAGGAACATTGATGAACTGTCAGGTACACGGCCCCTCTACAGATTCTTATGGATGTAAAAACTGTCATCGAAAGGAAGGAGGGGATAGGAGGAGGCGACAGAGAAAGAGAAAGGGTACTGGGTAAGAGACACTGGGGCACTGAGACAGACCCAGTTTCCTGGGGTATCTCCTGATAAGATCACTCCTTGCCTGTATGGACAAGTGCAGACTCTGGAGCCAGGCTAACTGAGTCTGAGTCCTGGTTCTGCCCTTAAAGGCTGTGTGAGCTTAGACAAGTCATTTAACTTCCCTGCAACTGTGCTTTCTCATCAGTGAAATGTGGGTAATAATAGTGTCTATGTCTTAGACAGTCATGAGGATTAAATACCTAAGCACACATCAAGTACTTAACAGTGCCTGGCACAGAGGTATTGGATATCTCTCAAGAATTATTATTTTGGGGGCTCCTGGTTGGCTCAGTCGATTAAGCATCTGCCTTTGGCTCAGGTCATGATCCCAGGGTCCTGGGATCGAGTCCTGCATCGGGGGGTCTGCTCAGCAGGGAGCCTGCTTCTCCCTCTCCCTCTGCCACTACCCCCTGCTTGTACACTGTTTCTCTCAAATAAATAAATAAATAAAATCCTTAAAAAGAGAATTATTATTTTTATCATTGTTATGATGAGAGAGAACTAGAAACTAATGGTAGACATCACAGATGGTAGAACGAGCTCAGACTCAGGTGGTGTTCATAAGTATTTTTGGAGTTCGTGGTAAGGGACACACCCCAAAGGGTAGGGGATGTCTGGCTCTTCTATTGAACCTTGAAGGGAGTTTGCATTGAGAAGCACATCCTAGCAGAGATGAGCTAGGAAGCCCAGGTCAGGTCAAGGTCTGGTTACCAGCTGCAGAATTGGCAGTAATCCTAATAGCAAAGCCAGTCAAAGTCAGTTCTTAAACAAAGAAGTTGCATGATACCAGGGGAAGAGCTTCATAGAGACGAAGTAAATGGCAGTGTTTGGACAAAGCGGTCCATGTGAATGGTGCCCCCAGAACAGTGTGATGCTTGGTCCCAGAATAGCACTTAACTATGTTACCAGAATATTCTCAGTGCTTTACATTTGTTAATCATTTGATCTTTCTGACAACCTCGTGAGGTAGCCTATTTTTATCCCTACATTATAGAGGAGTGCTGCAGCACAGAGAGGTTAAATAACTTGCCCCAGGTCACACAGCCATTTTATAGCAGAGCTAGGATTTGAACAATGCCTGCAGAGTCCTTGCTCTTAACTATTATCCTATATGATACAATTCAACTTTATTAGAGACTAACTATGTGTCACATGACAGTTCATTTAATTCTCATAAACGTTCTATGGGGCCACTAATATTATTCTATTTTACTGAAAAGAGAACTGAGGCTCAGAGAGAAGTTCCTGAAGGTCACATAGCTTGTACCCAGCCTTGTACTCAGGCAGTCCGACTCTAGAGCTAGCTCTCACAGCCCCTGCCACAGGAAGCAGCAATAGAACCATCCAGGAGAAAAAGGACCAAAGGAGGAGAAAATGATTTCTAAGCATGCACAATCTAAACAGCTAATGCCACAGAAAGATTGGGGTGGGGGCAGGCTGAGTGCTTGTCTAAAAGGTCACTGGAATGACTCAGTCTGAGGCAGAGAGCACAAGTTAAGAACACCATAATTATTTGTATTTCTTGACCTGACTCAAACTGCAGGAACTTGCAGAGACTCAGATATGGTGATCTAGGGCTTGGCTCCTGGGTCTAGAGAGTGATCTCTAAAACGTGAACACCAGTGCACATTATAGAGTACCTGCCATCCACAGGGCACGATGGTGCTCACTGGGATCCGAAGCCCTCAGCTCAGCTCTGACATTTCGGGGCATGTGAGCAGAAAGCCATGGAGAAAAGGCACCTCTAACGCTGACAGTTTCCTAAAACATTCTTTCAGATTCTCCGTGAACATGAACCAGCAGGGAAGGAGCTACTAAGGCAAAAACGAGCAGGTATGTAACCTCTTTGGTTGGCAGTTTCTTCTAGCAAGTCTGATCAAATGACATTTGCTGTAACTTTTCAAAGCCTGCGATCCACGTAATTCAGTCTCCAGGTGCATCAAGGTTTGATTTCTAGAAGTAATTACAAGGGAACTCCATTCCCTACTCTACCTAGTAACATTTGGTGGATCTTAGCAACACATTAGCTCCTCACTTCCCCCCTCACCTCTCTCCACAGATCCCGAAGAGTCTGTTCCCAATGGCTCTCTCCTCAGCTCCCTACTTCCTCGTGGTAATCTTTCGAAAACACCAATCTGATTCCACTGTTTCCTTGCATAAAATCTTTTACGGGCTCCCAGTTGCCTTGAAGAGAAAATCCAATCACCTGCTCGAGTCCTACCAGATGCTGCATGATCTCCCCACTTGTTCTCCTTCTGTTTCCTTTCACATGGTAGCTGCCCCACTCACCACCCCACTTTGTTGTCTGGGGTACTCCAACCTAAGTCTCCATTCACTCGGACTCCTGCCATGTAAGGCTTTCCATTGATGCTCCAGACAGGGAGGGGTTGCTTCTCTGGGTTCCCACTGCCCTTGTTACATTCCCAGAGCATAAGATTTGTCTCAATGCATTATAATTATTTTACTTCCTGTTTGTCATCCCCAGGAGACAGGAGTTCTCTCGAGCCCTCTTCATCCCTGTAGCCTGGCATCGAGCCCAGTTTCTCAGTAAATGAGTGAACAAATAAAGAGAGTGTATGTCCCTGTCACAGCTGCCCCTTTGTGAGTTGAGGATACGTTCCTATCGCGAAAAGTCCTCTGCCTTAGTGTCTGTACCAACTCTGGAGAAGGTAGAACTTCTTAACCTTTAGGGTTATGACTGAATCATGTCCAAGCATGCCGTGGCTTGGTCTGTTCAGTTTTGTGGTCCACAAGGGTCAAGAAGCTGCCAAAGATAGCGGGCTTTCCCTTAGGCCAGCATAAACGTGTCCATCCATTAGAGCCTTCCAGAAGGGCAACCAGCTCCAACTTTGCCCATTGCTTGAAATGACAATTTGATCATATTTTATTGAGGTCTCAAAATGTTCATTGGAAGGTCGTACTTTCATTTTTTTCTTCTTTTGCCTTTCTTTTCTTTCTTTTCTGCTTTAGCTTTGTTTTATATCCTTACAGACCCTCGCTCTCCCACTCCCCTCCTTCCCTGAAGCGATCTGAAGCACACAGACAGCACTTTCCGTGCTTTTAAACAAGCATCAGGACATCGACTCCAGTCCCTGAGTCCTCTTGCAGGCTGTGATAGGAACAGAGCTGGAGATGTCCCTGTTCGGTATTCTGAAAGACTTTTCTTTTTAAAATCAGACTATTTGTGGGTGAGTTCTAGCTCCAGGCTTCTGCCAGGCTCTTGCTGGCCTCAGACTTCCAGCTTCCTCGGGGACAGTTGGTGACTGTAGAGTTATAAAAGGAACGTCTTCCTGTCCTTCCGGGCCCGGCTGCTTATGACCCGTGGTGACATTGTTAGAGGTTAGCCTTTGGGAAGGAAACCACTTCTACATCTAAGGATTTGACGCTCCAAAATTTTCCAGATGTGCTTTCATTAAAAACAATCATAATGATGATAAATTACCATAAAAACCTGTTTTCCATTTATTATACACAGTCCTCTGTGCTCTTGGCCTCTGGAGTCATTTTGGAAGTGTTAATCACTCAAGCCATCATCTTCAGAAGATGGATTGGCTTTGGTACTTTTACAAAATCACCAAAGAAATGGCCATGGAAAGAGCCAGGCGCTAGACCACACAGAGCTGGGATGTGAGTTGCAATAGACAGCGCTGCTCTCCAGGAAAGCCGTGAAAGAAACCAACAGAAGAGTTACATTCAGCGGATGTCTTACAGAGGTGTCTGTGTTCTGCTCACTGTATTAGTTAAGTGAGGCGATAGGATTAAGCTTTGATTTTCAGGGTGATATCTCCTTTCATATATATATTCATCCCCTCCTTCTGGGGACTTAATGCCAGAAAGGGACAAAGTTTCCAAGAGAAAGAGGATTCTCAAAAGGAATGTCCTTTTGAGGCACTGGATCAGATCTTTAGGGTTTGGGATCGAATCACCTTTAAAAGTAGGGTCAACACTCATTTATGCTCAGAGCACTTATGGACTTCTTCCTAAGTTACTTTGGTCAGCTATATAGCTTCACTGGGCCCTTGGTACACACACACGTACATATATGTATATTATACATATATCACATACATATCACACGCACAGACACAGACATACATATGCATACAAATATATATATGAGTTATTACTTTACAAGGTTGTTAAGATTAAATAACATTATGTATATATTATTTAATTGTTATTAGGGTTATCTAGAGGTTTATTTGATTTTGGGTTGTTTTTTTTTTTAATTAGAAACACAGATTTATTTATAAAAATAACATTGCATTTGAAAGAGCCTGAAATATTCCGGGTACAGAGAAAGTCCCATATAACCACTGAAGGCAGGAGGAGGAATGCCATAAGATGCAAGTTAGTGTTTTTGGAAAACTATTTCAGAATTCTATTGGGGAAGAGAAGTCTGCACAAAAACCCAGAAGCCAGAGGCCAGAATCAGGGTGGATCTGCCAGTTAGAGCAGAGAGGCTTCTGGGGAGCAGAGGGAAATAAGAATGGGACAGAGCATCCAGTTATGTCCCGATTACACTAGGAGGTGGATTCTCGATCATCTGAAAGGCTGGCACAGAGGAGGAACTGATGGAAACCGTCTGAAGTGGCCGAGTGAAGAAGTCAGCGCTCGGGAGTCCAGCGAGGAGGCTCAGCAGTGTGGACCATCACTGGCCCTGGCCCCTCGAGGGAAATAGGAAAGGAGAAAGGGGAACGCTTGTGAAAGATACTACGAGAAGTGGATCAAAAGGACTTGGAGACAGCTTTGACGTGGGGTGAAGGGTAGCAGTGATCCTTGTGACACTCTGTGAGCTCACAGACCTGGGCGTCTGGGGGATGTGGAGACCAGAGGTAGAACCCGGAGTTGGAATGGAAATCTTATCTTGGAGGTTTGCCAGTAAACTCCAAATTTAGTCTTAAGGGTAATCTTCCTAGGGGGGTGAGAGCAGAAGTTTCTTATTGGTTAGCAGTAACTCAAATGTGTTCTCTAGGTCACTTTGTGAAGTTGTCCATGCCAGGTTTCCGAGCTTCGTTGGGAATGTTCTTGGGCCCTGGGCGGAAGTCCTCATGGGTTCTTCTTTGGCTTCAAAAGGAATGGCTGATAGCAGACATATTTTCGAGAAAGGGAGATCCGGGTGTCCTATCCTTGTGCTGGAGGCGCTTAATGTTCATACTTACCTAGTGAGAGAATTGGGTTGTTGGCTGCCAGTGTGGGGATCTCGATCTTTCTGCAGAACTGGCAGCCTCAGCATGTGCTGGCCCTTTTTCATCCAGGTCCAGGAAATGCTGTGCATTTTCCAGGTTGAGGAACAGATTTGGGGGTTTTTGCGGCCTTAATCTTCCTTATGATAGCATGTGGCATTTAGTGTACTAAGCAGGTGGAGATGGTAGCCGAGAAAGATGACAAGGTGCTCTCAGCCTGGTGTCTGGGTTTGGTTTTAGGGTTGACCTTCCGTGTGTTGGGAGTACTTCTTGCTTTTAATTTCTGATCAGTGTGGTGTGTCTGTTTAACCATCTCAAAGGTGAGACCTGATTGGAATAGCATTAGCTTTTCTTGACCTACCAGCAGACATCTGCATGTCATATAACCATCACATTTATCATAATTCATATTCTTATTTCTACCTGCTATTTCAGACTGGTTACTATAAGCTAGACAATTTGCTAGGGGTCTCCACATCAACTTCCTAGCATCAGTTCTGCAAAAAATATATTACCGCTGTTTTACAGATGGCAAAGTGTGGCTCACAAGGTTAAATGGCTTGCCCAGGAAAGAAGGTATTCCACCCCACCTGCACTCTGGCTCCAGAATCCATGCTCGTGATGCAGAGTTCTAGTTTTCAACACGTGTTTCTGGCTCTTGCCCGTGAGATTCCAGTCCGTGATTATTAGAACAGCTTTGTAGGGTAAAGAGTAAGGAGCACTGCCTTCATCTTAGCAGGAAAAGAATTTTATATGGGACTGACTTTGATGACTTGGGTATATGACAAACTAGTAGAATTGATTACTTTCTCCAGGCTTTACAGCCCAGTGTTCCATGACACACTGTGCCGCCCATGCTCCCCTCCATTGACACCTGCCAGTGATCCCCAGCCTGGGGTTCTGGTAGTTTTCCCCTTGCCTGAACATGATCCTCTGACTGTCTGCTGACAATGGTACAATAGGATACAGGTGCTGCTGTCAAATTTCTACCTACTAGAACATATTAAGAAACAAGTGGAAGAACAGGCATCTTTTTTTTTTTTTTTTTTTTTTTTTTTACACATACAAATGTTTATTAGCAAACAGGAACTAAGACAGTTTTGCAACCTAGAACAGGCATCTTTTAATATTTACCTGCTACAGGACTAAGGGTGAGAACAACAGAGCCAAATCTTCAGTGATAAAGAAGCCTTGTCCCTTTGGGGCAACAGAAAAATCACATCAACCTCATTTGTCTTGCGTGAAGTCAGCAGGCTTCGTTCTTTTGCAGGTGGGAGATTAATTTACACATAGACTTAGGCTCCAACTTCTGAGAAGCCAAAATTCCCATTAGAGTGGCCCGGCAAAAATAAGATTGTTTGCTTAAACAGCTGTGCTTAAGACCCAGAACTACTGGTCTCAGTTTGTGGCCAACTTTCCAGAAATGTCTCTTTAAGATAAGTGCAGTGTGGCGGGCAGCGATTTCTGGGAAAGGAGAGGGGAAATCCTGGCTGGTCTGTGTCTCTGGGCCTGCCTATAGGCTCCGTCCGTGACACGGATGACACCTGGAATGTGCTGGGGGCACCGGTGAGTCAGAAAAGTTCAGGCAAACAACACCAGGCCACAGGAGCCCGAGAAAAAGCAAACACGTTAAACTCTGGAATCAGATGGTCCGGAGGCAGCCGAGGAGGAGCACGGAAGGGCCTCTTGGGGACACATTCACACAGAGGTGCGAAAACCTCCCTCTGTTCCTCCTGAGTCCCTTGTAGCCTGGAGCAAGACCAGGAACATCATTCTCCCCAGCTCTGAAGTCCTCGGATTTGGGAGAGGCCAGGCGAGCAGGATTTGGCATTTTTTATCCCAAACTGTGGGCGGAGTGTGCCTCCGGTCCCATCCACAGGCGGGTCACACTGACACCTGAGCAGCTGAGCTACTTTCCTTAAAGTCAGACCCTCGCCCTGCGGCCGTACAGGGACGGGAGGCCCGGTGGCAGCTCCGTGTGTCTTGCCTTTGGGGCTGAGACACTGGAGACGAGAAGGAATGACCCGGATCGGGAGGGGCATCTTCTTGCCGTTCCTCCGACGAGCTGTGGAAATCCGCTGTCTCAGGGCTTTTGTGCTTATTTTCTCTTCCTGGGGGAGGAGTCCCCGAATATCCACAGGGCAACTCCTCATTTCATTTGCATCTTTGCTCAGCTTTTACTGCTTTAGAAAGGTCTTGTCTAACCATTCTACAAAAAAATCCCTCAACATGCCTGCAGCTCTGTTTTCTTACCCTGCTTTATTGTCTCCATGCCCTTCAGAACTGCCCAACACTGAAGTTTCAACTTACTTTTACCTCCCGCATGAAGATGGACGATCCATGGAAGTAGAGCTTTGCCTCTTTTATTTACCCCATGTCCCCAGCACCTGGCACAGTGCCTCAATAAACAGTAAAGTTACTGTGAATCAATAAATCAATAAATGAAAGCACAAGTGAATCAACCTAGCAAGACAATGTCAAAATCCATGAGCGCCGTGGATTTTCTTCTCTAGTGGAGGTCCCACACCCATACCGGTCTCTAGGGAGAAGTGCCGTTCAGGTGGAAGGTTGTTCTGAAACTTCTTTAGAAGTTGAAAAACATAAAAGGTAGATGAGGGGAAGAGGTTCTTGGAGGCTGGTACTTTCATTACAGTTGCACAAATCCCCTAGAAGAGAATTTGTTAAAGTCACAGGAAGTGATGTTACGTATGTTAAGCTTTTGGCTCAGCTCCTTGTAAGGTCTCACCGGAAGGACCGCCTTGGTTTCAGTGGGGAATGAGGACATCGGTGAATCACCATGTGCTTCCCAGGCACATGTTTGTCCTGCAGTTATGTCTGAAAAGAACACAGAGAAGTGGGCTCAGAGATGAGCAGTAGGAATGGCACTCAGGCAGGGGCGGATGCCATGCTGGGGTCAGAACCTGGGATGCAACAGCGCAGATGATGAAGTGGGGGACGTGGGATTGTTATTGACTTCACTCTTCTAAAAAGCCCTACCGTCTAGGATATCCTGTTTACATTCATGGGAGGACATAGACTGCCTACGGCAAAGAGAATCTTGGAGCTGAATCCACTGGAGGGTACAAGCATGGCTGCATTAATTTTCAGGAAAAAGAATGCGCTCCAAGGCAGACATTCCTTGTAAATATCATGCAGCCACCGTCCTCACAGATATTCCCAGCAGGCCCCATACCGTGTCTAGGGTTAGGATCACATAAATGAAGATTAACAGTTCTTCCAGGAAGCTTGTTTTCATCACAGAATCATTGGAGAATCAGAAAGAAAACAGGAAATTTGAGGCATTGCCATGGTATCATGACAGACTGTGCTTCTGCACCGGGTTTTAAAAGTCACTTTGTTCTACTTGTAATTACATTTTTATAAGCAGGAAATATACCTTAAGATATATTCTTAATTTTAAGAAAATTGGCAAAGACTTTCTTTTCACAGTTTGAGTTAATTGCAGCAAGTTGAATGATGCATGTCAGAATGAAATAATTCTCAGAAAGATTGATGAATAAAACCAACCTTCTAAGACATAGTTTATCACTATAAGTAAACAGATATTACAGCTTTCTACAACAAAAATTTATTCATTGGCATTTCCCATCACAAACTTACTCTATTTTAGTGCTTCTCATCAATATTCCTTGGGAAATTTTAAACAAATCTGGCAATATTGTGGGAAAATTCTTTGCCCTTTTAGAAAACAGACCTAGAATTTTAATTTATGGCAAAATATACATCATACTTCCAGATTTGACTTAAATTTTAAAATAATAGTTTTGTAAGTATTCACTAACCTTTTCCTTATTTGACTGACAAGATAGAATAAGCCACAACTTGTCTTCTCAATTCATCTGTGTAAAAAATTCTCCTAGTCTTTGAAGGTTCATCATGAGCTATGAAACTAGCCCTTGGCTTCTGCTCCTGTTATGTATTTCAGCCAAGAATGAGCCAAAGATTCTGGCAGTGACAGAAAGGTGAATGTGTAGCCCCCTCAGGAGGGTCACAATTTCAAAAAGAACTGACTGGGCACACATTTATTATGTGGTGAGCTCCATGCCAGATGGAGTAAAGCCATGAGAACTGAAAGAAATAGTTCCTGCCCTTGAGAAGCTTGCAACTAGTGAACCAGACATGATGTAATACAGAAAACTATGAAAGAATATTCTGGTATATACTGTATATTGTCTGGCTTGCCTGTGGTGGGTATGTGTTGGACATCAAATGCATCTAGGATGCCAGACAGTCAGTCAGCCTGGAGACAATTTGGAAAGGCAATGAAGAGCTGGAGATTTGTGAATTTTGCTTTCATTGAGTACCTATCATGTTCTGGACACCAGAGATACACAGTAAGAACTAAGAGCCCTTGCTGTGTGCGTAGGCGAAGAGCAAAAGGGAATTAACTGGATGACTTTTCCCGGAGGTCTTCAAGCCATGCATAGTACAGATCTCAAAATGCACGCATGTCAAGTGAATGGTGTTGGAAACACACTGACTCATTCCTCTGAGTCAGGACCATGGCTTTATTGTTTAGACTGTTGCCAAGGTCCCCCTGCTAGGTCTCCCTGCTTCTATTCTTGCCCCTTCCGGTCCAGTTTCAACACAGCAATCCTTGACCTTGGACACCAAGGAGGGTGAGAGAACGGAGAGGAAGGACAAGTCTTGAACTTAGCCTGTGAATCTCTCAAATGGCCAGAGACCACTACACTGAGACCAGACAAATCGGTTGCCTTCCTCCATTAAATGGTAAAGTTATGGGGCACCTGGGTGGCGCAGTTGGTTAAGCATCCAACTCTTAGTCTCGGCTCAGATCCTGAGATCAGGGTCCTGAGATCAGGGTCATGAGATCGAGCCCCGTATCGGGCTCTGCACTCAACTCAGAGTCTGTTTAAGATTCTCTCTCTCTCTCTCTCCCTTTCTCTATGCCCCTCACCCCCACTTTCTCTCTCTCTCTCTCTCAAATAAATAAATAAATCTTTAAAAGTAAATAAATAAATAAATAGTAAAGTCATAGAGAGGGAACACCATGAAGGGGATGTTTGGTGGTATAAACTGACAAGCTTCTTTTTCTCTAAAAAGGTTCATTAGAAATCCCTTAAGGTTGACATGTCCAGCATTCACATAGTCCCGTTACTGCCTTTAAATGTTGAACTGTCTGCGATGGTCCCTCTCTGCCACCCACAGTGAGTTCTCACAGCTTCCTGTGCTTTCCTTTCAGTAGCCTCGAGTAGCCCAGCAGCTGAAGAGTACATCGTTGATGTGGAGATCAGTTTTGAAAATGCCTCCTTCCTGGAGCCTATCAAAGCTTACTTGCACAGCCTCAGTTTCCCAATTCAAGGGAATAGCACTGACCAAGCCACCAACATTTTAAACATTGAGGTGACAACAGGTGAGTCAAAGACCCATTGCTTCAGAACAGAGGGTGGGGTATATCAGGAGAAAGGCTGTCTGCACTCCTTACTATTAGAGCAGATTGTACTTAGTCGGCAAGTGAAATGACCCAAAAAGGCCTGAGGTATGATTTTATGACTTCATAGCATTCCAGAATGAAGCCCCTATTGGCAAACTCTGCAGCCAGTTTCCTTATTTCAAATGGTGGCCAAATGTTTGCTTGGTGGTTTGTGTATTGGTTGTCACAAAATATGTCCCAAGATACTGCCAGGTCCTTCATGACCAACTATGGGGTTCCATTCCTCTGGGTAATCAGTGGGTACAGCAAGGACTGGTTCAGGTATTAATAAGTGGCAAGTTCCCTTCATTCTGGCATCATAGGTCAAGAAATAGGAACCAGGTACATGCCTGGATTGGAAGCAAGACATAATATAGAAACCCCCAGGCTATGGGATTGGACTTCCTGGTCACTGCCTCCCTTTTGAGGTTATGCTAGGTGTCCTACTTCTCAGACACCATCACCTGGAAAGCTATAATAGGGGACTTCCCCCTTGTCCTAAACAAAGTTATTGTCTTGCAGGCACTAACAGATGTTGGATTTTATGATTCTAAAATGGAGGCAAGCATAAAATTCTTGTTTTTCAAAAATTTTTTTGAATTCTCAAATTTCAAATAGTCATCAATATCATCTATGCATTCCAATTTTTTATTCTTTTTTTTTTTT
>NC_138376.1:35425594-35504764 GCF_054177405.1 Leptonychotes weddellii | reverse complement strand
CTGACTGGTGTGAGGTGGTATCTCATTGAGGTTTTGATTTGGATTTCCCTGATGCTGAGCGATATTGAGCACTTTTTCATGTGTCTGTTGGCCATTTGGATGTCTTCTTTGGAAAAATGTCTGTTCATGTCTTCTGCCCATTTCTTGATTGGATTCTTTGTTCTTTGGGTGTTGAGTTTGATGAGTTCTTTATAGATTTCCAATGTTTTATTCTTAATATGCACTAGCGGAACCTGAAATGGTTGCTTCATAGCTCCTTTTGGGTGCCACTTCCTGCCAATGCTGAAGAACAGAACTGCATCAGTGTTCATGGATTCAGTAGAGCTTGGGTGTCCCTCCTATTTTGGGAACAGTGATTTGATGGCTTTCCTTTGGGTAGTCATTCTGTGGGCCTTTGCCTAGGAGCTGATTCTTAGAATAGACAGCTCCCAGTGTTATGACTTTGATTGAATTTTAGGAATAAATTCAAAACACTCTGTTTTCAGAGCATTTTCCAATGTCCCCAATGGGATTAGTGACTGTTTTGGTTGTTCACCTTTGACTAGAAATGTAAAAGGCAGAGTCGTATTTGTACTCTGTATTTGTTATCTTTTGCTGCTTAACAAATTAGCCCAAAACTTAGCATCTTAAAACAGTAAACATTTATTGTATCATATAGTTTCTGAAGGCCAGAAATTCAGGAGGAGCTTATCTGGGTGGCTCAGGCTCAGGTTATATGAGGTTGTAGCCAAGCTGTCAGCCAGAGTGGCAATCCTCTAAAGGCTCGACTGGGGCTGGGAAATCCACTTTGAAGCCCACTCATGTGGTTGTTGGCAGGACTCAGCTCCTTAGTAGCTGTTGGGTGGAGACTTTTGTTCCTCACCATGTCAGTCTCTCCATGACATGTCCTTATGCAGGGGCAGCTGGCTGCCCCCATAGCAAATGATGAAAGAGAAGAAGAAGAGAGAGAGAGAGATAACAGAGGAAAGCCAGTGTCTTTTATATCCTAATCTCAGAGATGATATATCATCACTTCTGCCATATTCTGTTGGTCGCACAGACTAAGCCTAGTACAGTATGAGAGGGAGTTACAAAAGGGTGTCAATACTCAGAAACAGGGGTGGACAGGGGCCATCCTGGAAACTGGCTACCATACACTTCATGTCCAGGAATCTGTTCATCATGGTATCATTGTAGGCATCCCCTAAGATAGTCAAAGCCATCATCCTTTAGGTGGCCGTGCCTGATAGCATGGTGAGGCGTAATGGGAATCACGCAAATCTCATGTAATACTATTGAACTTCCCAGAGGGCGATATGGAGTCAAACTAGGATTTTCTGCAAGTGTAAATACTTACAGTCTATAAATGTAAAGGTGGTGACCACCTTCTCTCTCCTTGCTGTTCTGGTTAATGCTAGTCTGCAGACCTACTGGGAATGAAATCTGGTGCTCCTGTGAGACAGGCTACAGGTGGCCTCAGGAAAAGTGCCTCCAAAATCTCACTTGTCAAGAGCATGACAGTGTCCCTGCAGGGCATCACTGTGGTTGCCTTAAAGGACTACCTCTCAAGGGACCTTTCTGCCAGCTCCAAGGAGGTAAATAACTGTTCATTAAATGTTTCTTTGTTGAGTGGCTATTTGATATCAACTCAAGCAAATGTTTCTCTGTCCTGTGTGTATTCACTTGCTAACATGAGATTTTAAAATGTTGCCCTGCGTTTTTTCAGCAGATGTTACCCTAAGAATGTCAGTCAGACTCAATGTGGGCTTTCAAGAAGACCTCAAGAACACTTCCTCTGCTCTCTATAGGTCCTACAAGACTGACTTGGAAATAGCGGTAGGTTTTGGCCCCAGGAACCTCTTAACCAACAAGCTTTGGGCTGAACTGAATCTGTTGCATTTACAGTGGATAAATTGCTTGGATTTGTCAGAATTTATGAATGTGGACACCAAAATTATTCCTATACCTCTGGGATGATGAATTAAGAAGTACTCAAATCAAACAGTGTTCGGGGGATGATTTGACATCATCTTGACCTATAGGAGGAACTTCTTCCCAGGGTAGAATTGATTCAGAGAAGATTTGGTGGCATCAACTCACTGAATCCTATTCAAAGGTCCAAGAACCTGGTCTAGAAGTGCCTGATGGTGCATTTCTATTTGTTTTCACAAACCGCCTGGATGAAGCCCCTAACATCTTCTGGGCAGATCAGCCTAAGGCTGGTACTGAGGGTTTCAAACCATTCTATGTTAAAGGTACCGACGCATTCTCAATTACGACAGATTTAAATTGACTCATATAAAAATAAAGAATATCCCCTGGGTGTTAATTGTGTGCCAGACACTATTCTAAGTGCTTTATATTGGATTAATTCATCTGAGCCTAAATGCTTTGCTCAAATTAGCTCATTTGGAGTAGAGCTTCCCAATTGGTGCTACAAATTATTACAGGTGGGTTGAAATGATGACTTCCCTTAGTTTTCTGGGCGGCCAAGCCCCTGCCTCAGGCCAGGAGCGCCTCCACTTACCCTTCTATACCACAGAAATTATTTTCATTTCCATGGGTGCCATGCTGAAATGCTGAAGAGCTCTTGGACATCTGATTTGCATATCTGGCATGTAATAGTTCTGCACAGCACGAGAAGCTACCACACACACACACACACACACACACAGCACACTCAATTATATACCTTGGAGGAAAGAGAGAATGGCATATTAATCTCTGGATCCCACCCATCCACGTACCTGGCACAGTGCTCTGCACCCACAGTGCTTTGCGTATAACATCTGCCTGCAGATGTGACTTGAATCAAAATAAGTCTCCTGTGGCTCGGTATTCAGAGAAACCTCCCCATTTTCTTTGCTAGGCATCTCCTTGAGTAAAATTTTTTGCACATGTAATCTGGTGTTTGCTTCTTGGAGAACCCAGCCTGCAATAGGCAGACGGGAATTACTTCTTCAAAGATCTGCCTGGGCCAGCACTATTAAAATATATAGGAGAAGGGTTTGGCTGGGGTCATAAAGAATATGTGCTTTTTACTTGGCTTTAAATCTTTTGACTTATCTCTCACTGGACCTTGATACGATGACACTTGTCTTACTTTGTTTTCCAGTTCTGGAAAGGTTACAGTATTTTACCAGGCTTCAAATTGGTGACTGTGACAGGGTTCAGGTAAGAAGCCGTAATCGGGGGGCGCCTGGGTGGCTCAGTTGGTTAAGCATCTGCCTTCGGCTCAGGTCATGATCCCAGGGTCCTGGGATCAAGCCCCGCATCGGGCTCCCTGCTCTGCAGGAAGCCAGCTTCTCCCTCTCCTTCTTCCACTCCCCCTGCTTGTGCTCTCGCTCTCTCTCACCCAAATAAATAAATAAAATTTTGAAAAAAAAAAAGAAAAAGAAGCTGTAATCGGGTCATTTCCACCCAATGGCAGAGACCAATACGTTAGAGAAGGAGAAAAAGCCCATTAGGGGGGCATCATGTGGGCACACAGCAGGAACACTTTGGTAGAAGTGTAGACAATACCAGGTTGCTGGGGCTTAAAGAGGGAGACAATGCTGAGAACAGAAACTTGTTCCCTAGAGATGTACCTACTTAGATGGAAAGTGAGCAAAAGCCTTGTGTTTATTCTGTGCATGCAAGAATTTTGCAAACAGATACGGGGTAAGTTTGCAGTCTGGCGAGTTCTGAGATACAAAAATGAAATAATGTCATGCATGATGCCTTTATTCAAGAAAAGTCGTCCGCCAGCCACAAGCACACAGTTGCACGCTGCTGTGTGGACGGCTCCCCCTGGAGTTGGGCACCGTGGCGGCCGTGAGCGGGTTAGCACAGGGTTTCAAAAAGTTAGTTGCCAATTTTACAAATAAAGAATGTTCAGAGAAACGTTCAGGCTTTTGGCTTCCCTTGGCATTCAGCGTATCTGGTAACCCTGGGCCAGCATGACCGTGTGACAACAGTCTCTGTGTTGTGCCTGCCACCCTGTGACCAGCTTCTGTGATTCACTCCACTCATTCCTGTCTGGCTGTTTTGTTCATTTATGTCGCCTGTCTGCAGCCATTTGAGTGTGTGAGCCCTGCCTCGGGCTTTCAACTAGAGCTTAATAACAGGTTGATTAGAGTGAACCGTTGAAGATAGAACTGCCCAGGCTGTTCCTGCCGTTTTGTTTCTCCCATGCAAATACACCATAAGGATCTAGACTCTTCCAGGTCAGTCACTGCCTTACTGAACAGAGTGGTCTCCATCCAGGCCCGGAAGTGTGGTTGTGACATATGAGGTCAAGACGACAACACCATCACCCGAATTAATGCATAAAGCAAACGAGCAAGTAATGCAGAACCTTAATCAGACCTACAAAATGGACTACAGCTCCTTTCAAGCAGTTACTAGCAGTAAGTAGGACATCTGCTCATTTTTCCTGTACGTGGATTTTATTTAGATAAAGTAATGGTATTTATCATTATGCTTAAAACTAGGAAATTCCATTACAATGTCCTCCATGGACAGAGACTGTCTTGTTCTCAACACAGAGACTTATGTGCCCACCGCCCCCTCCCCATCGGAGGCGCTGGTGCAGAGCCTCCCAACCAGGCTAATGTCACTGCAGTTGGGAGGGGGCGTTGCAGGGGAGAGAGATTTGACCAGAGGGTCACAGAGCCATCTGGGTTTATGGATTCTTAATAAAAAATTAGAAGGCCCCAAACACCCAAAAACTACCATCGTGGTGGGGGTTGGGATATTCATGAAATGCATTGATATTAAACAATTGATAATGTTATTTTAGAGCAGTAGTTCTCGAAGTGTGGCCCCCAGACCAACGGCATCAGCTCCACCTGGAAACTTGTTAGAAAGATAGATTCTTAGGGCCACCCCAGACCCATCGCCCCAGGGCGGTTGGTATTTTGACAAGCCCTCCAGGTGGTTCTGATGCACGGGAAAGTTTGAGAACCCCTGCTTGGGATCACATAGAGCAGTGATAAAATCCTGGGGTGTTAGATGTTCTCCCCCATTTTACAAATGGGTACAGAGTTGTGTTCTGTTGTGTCATTAGGTGGGTGGACCTATTATTACTTGGGAAATAGCCAGCTGGGCAGAGATTTGGCTGGTGGATGTTCTAGCTAACTCCAGTCCATGGTTCCAGACTCAAGGTGATTCCTCCTTGGAGGGACACTGTCCCCCAGCAGGGAGGGCTCTGAAAGGACTGTTTGAGGCACACCTGGGAGAAAGGGCACCCCTTCTCAAGGGTTAAGCCATCCTTACAATAGGTTTATAAGTTTTGTCTTTACATTCTCTGGTATTGTTAGACACCAGATCATTTTTAAAAACAAAATATTGAAAGGTACATACATAATTATAAGAAGGTGCTACAACATAAGCAAGAGAAAAAGCAAAATAAAAATTCAGAATACGTTAAGACAGCAACACAGGTGAAAACTGGAAAATTAAAGGAAGGGGAGTAAGTGGCCTAAAAGTGTGGGCTCCCATGGAAGGCACCCAGCAATGCTACTCCCTCCTGACCCCCAACACCACCCCCAAGCAACACATGTTTTACCCTGAAAAATTCCTTATGTTTATGGTTCTGACGGCGTAGGTGAACATCAGGCTCCAGTCTAGGTAAGCTTCGGTTGTGATTACTCCTCCCCCCAAATTTCAGTTGTGTTGAGGATAGTCAACCATTTAAAGGAGTCAGTATCTAGCAGTGTTACTGATCAGCGGCTGTCAGTCCAGAAACATGCTGCTGACAGTAAGGTTCCCAAAAGTGCTTTGGAGTTTGCGGCTTCTCCTTCCAAAGAGCAATGAAGTCACTGTGAATGGAGCTCAACACCATTTCTGCAGAGCATCTTCATCCATCTCTGCAACCATCTCCTTGGAAGACCAGAATGATCCTGTGATATGCACAGCTTCCGAGCAATAAACAGGAACGTAGCTCCCCCATCATCCTGCTCTCCATAGCGTCACTGCTATTTACCTAGAGTATAAATATCCAAAAGGTCAAGAGATTGGGTTTTGTTTTGCTTTAATTATAATTCTACTGGGGGGCAGAGAAGAGGAAGAGAACAAGAAAGAAGAAAAGCTGAATGAATGAGTTGGTAGCAGAAAGTTATTTTAAATCTTTATGAAATACCAAGGGCACAGGGCAATCAATGTTCAGAATATTTCCATTTATTTGGTTGTGTATTTATCCTCAAAATAATTAATGTTTGATTAATTAGCAGGGGCGCTTAACCGGAGTGCCCCTTTCTCTCATCACTGCCCATAAATTCATGGTCAATTCCATATAACCACATGATACCCGTGGTCTTACTAATCATTATTGTTAGCCACAGTGATGATGAAGAGAGACACATTGTTATTGTATCTTTTCTGTGTTAAGCCCAGCGTGTTACACAAATTGTGTCCTCACGTATCCTGTGAGATGGGTACTGTTATCTGCATTTTATAGGGAAGGAACTAGAAGCGGAGGGAGGGTAAATAATTTGCTCAAGAACACATAGTAAGCAACATAAGTCTGTATGACTTCTGAGTCAGTTCGCTACATTAAATATTCCCAGGAGGTCTTGTTTCTTAACAGTTGGGTATGATATTTTAAAATCGTCTTTAATTCAGGAGCCTAAAAAAAGTGATAAGAAATATTTAGATCCCTTGGTACTTTGACTAGAACATCAGAGCTCCTGAAATTAATTTTACGGTATTGTGATCCCATGTTGACAATATGGGGAGGGTCTGGCCTGAGCATGGAGCTCATGCAAAACAACCCTCATAGAGCTTCCCTTATCCAGCACCTCTGATTTCCTCAACGTGTGGAATTCATGAAGGATGTACAATAAGAAACACAGCTTAAAGGGGAAAAACGCACGTTGTGTAAACAAAGGACAACCATAAACACAAAAAGCAAATGTTGTGTTTTATTTCTATCTGTGAAATGACTTAATGCCATGGTTCTCCAGATTTGTACCATGAAAACAATAATAGCTGCTATTCCCCCAAATCACCTCTCCGTAGCTCTCACTGCTCCTGTTTTCCAGACAATGAGCTGAGGCTCAGAGAGCCTAAGTAAATTCCCTAGGGCCACACAGCTGTGTGTGGCACAGAACCAGGATTCAAATCTGGACCTGTGTGTCTATAAAGTTCTCCTTCCTAAGGGCCCATGGATATGAAGTCTTTAAAAAAAATTCTTAATTCTTAACAGACTTTATTACAAGAAATTATTTTTCCCATTTATAATTCACCAAAAACATACAACAGAGCTTTCAGTGGTACAAGATACCCGTTATTGTCAAGAGGCAGTTGATATTATTGAGTCATTAGCAAAGAAACTTGAGGTTTAAATAAGTTGGTGTGACTTTTTTATAAACAAGTGAGCGTTTTTCTACCAGACTATGTGAAATACTGAAAATAGCTTTGGAATCCACATCACTACCAATGAGACCAATTAAGTGTGCACAGACTCCAAACTGGAAGCCTTGTCCCCGGTATCTGGCAGGTGGCAGCTCTTTGGGCCTCAGACACCAGCTGTCCGGGGATGGAAGGAGGAGGACGCGTTGCCTCCTTCTAGAAGCACTACAGCCCTGTGTGGTGGGGGGTGCCCGCTGGGTAGTCTTAATTCCATTTGTTTGCTCTGGGATCTTAATACCTTTCCTTTGGGTTTCCAGATGAAACGAAGTTCACCATCATACCAGAAATCATTTTTGAAGGGGACACGGTAAATCTGGTGTGTGAAAATGAAGTTTTGTCCTCTAACGTGTCCTGGCACCATGTCGAAAGGCGTTCTGACTTGCAGAACAGCAGCAGATTCTCGGTCTACAGCACCGTGCTCAACAATGTGACCTCAATATCGAGCCTCACGATTTACAACATCACTCCGGGCGATGCAGGTGGGTTTCCATCCAAGAACGGGTGCGGGGAAAGGAACAGAGAGCTCATAAAGAAGCAAGCCTTGGAATATATATACATAGTGTTTTCCTCTTTGAAAAGAAGTCACTGGCCTCAACTTTTCGAAATTAAAAGTGAATCCCATGGCATATGAGTAAGCAAATATATCCTTGGAGACAAAAACAGATTTCCACATTTACCAAGGGCTTTTGAGTTGGAAATGGAGACAAAAATCCGTCTTTTGTTTTTAATCTTTAAAAATTTTTAAACAGTTTTGTTGAGATAGAATTGACATATAATAAGCTGTACATATTTAAAGGGTGCCGTTTAGTAAGTTTTGACATATGTGTGCACTTGTGAAGCTTCCACCCTCCTCAGGAGAGTGAACATATCGTTTCCATCACCCTCCACATGCAGTTTTCTTGGATTCCCTTGTAATCTCTCCCACCTTCCACTCTCCCTCCCAACACCCACAGAAGCAGAAGTTTTACACCTGACACTCTAGAATCTAATAACCCCATTGTAACCCAGATGTCAGGAAGGGGCATCTCTTTTTCCCTGACAGAGAAGTTGGGTTGCAGACACATAGGTCCTGTTACATCTTTGTGGATTCTGATTTGGCCGCAGAGTTAAATAGAATGCCAAAATCATCCATGACCTTCTAATTCTCCGAGGCTTTCCAATTTTTCCTTTCTACCCCTTTCATCACCACACCTTTTTTCTTAACAGCAAAGACTGAGATTTCTGCTCCTTCCTTAGAACATCTCTCTACTCATTAACTTGTGGCATCAGAAATGACCTGCGTTGACCTTCTGCACTTCCTGAATGTCTCTTTAGGTTTGTTTAGAGCAGGTCTTGGATGCTTTTGAAAACGATGCTTCGGGAAGTACTGTCACGACACATGAGATGAGGCTATCATTCTTCTAAGGAATTCCATATATGTAACAAGAAAAAATGCAATTGTAGGGACACCTGGGTGGTGCAGTCGGTTGAGCATCCGACTCTTGGTTTTGGCTCCGGTCGTGATCTCGGGGTCTTGAGATGGAGCCCTGTGTCAGGCTCTGTGCTCAGCGAGGAGTCTGCTGGAGATTCTCTGTTTCCCTCTCCCTCTGCCCCCCACCCCCGCCCGGCTCGTTTGAACGCTCTCTCTCTCTCAAATAAACAAATAAATCTTTTTTAAAAAAATATATTTGTGTATTCTATGCAGGTGAATATATTTGCAAGCTGACATTAGATATTTTTGAATATGAGTCCAGAAAAAAAATAGATGTCATGCCCATCCGAATTTTGGCAACTGAAGAAATGAAGGTGACGTGCGACAACAATCCTGTATCTTTGAACTGCTGCAGTGAGATTAATGTTAATTGGAGCGCGATAGAATGGAAGCAGGAGGGGAAAATAAACATTCCAGGTAAGAATGTCAGATGCCCTTTTGCATATACGTTTTTGCCTCTTGGCCAAGTAAAAATGGGAGATGCACTGGGTGGGAGAGGAAATGTCAGATGGCTGTTTTTTCCCAAACTTCAGACTATAAAAACATAACTAGGCTTGATGCCAGCTCCAACTTAGCTATTCTAGAACAACATTCCAAAAATATATGCATACAGATGTCATGCTTGGGTTGTAGACAAGATCCTGGCTGGGATGACCTGATGACTTAGGCCCACAGTATCTCCTGCCTGTAGAAAAGCTGGCCCCCCACCTTCCTTCTCTCATCCTCTTCGACAAAGAGCTAAGGATGAGGTCATTGGCTTTGCTTTGGAGTCTGACTCGGAACTTCTCTTTCTGTGTCTCTTCTTTTGGTGTCTGTCATTCTCACATCTCTGCCTCTGTCCTATATCCTTCTGTATTACCTAATTCTGTCTTTGGGGTTTTTGTTTTGTTTTGCTTTTTTATTTCTCAGTGTAGAACCGTTTGTCTCTTAATCGTTCCGTGTCAATTTCTGATCTTGCTTAGCTTCCTTTTAGATCTGAGATATTACTGGAAATTCTCCAGCCCCCCATTTATACTGATGAATGATAATAATAATAAATTAAAAGAGCAATACTGATTCATTTTTGTATAACAGTTTATGATTAACCAATGTTTTAAAAATATGTTATCACTCTTGATCACATTTAACCCTGATCGCAAGTTTGAAGCTGGAATTTCTTTCCTCCAATTTGCAAATAAGGAAATTGAGGTCTACACTGACTTATCTGAGGTTGTCAAAAAGGAAAAGAAAGAAAAAGAGAGACTCTGATTATGCAAGGCCAGTGTTTGCCTTGGCAAAACTCTGTTAGCCATGCCTAAGGAACCATGCTGGTGCAGGCTGATCTGGAAAAGTTTGTTCTGGAGCGGGAGGCTTTTTTGTCTAGAAACTTCACATAACAAGATCCAGTCCTTCCCTTAAGAAATGACAGTGTTATGTGTTCATCTTTACACTAAAAAAATAATTAAAGTAAAATGTGGGTACATCGGTGCGGCAAAGCTTTATGGTTCAGTCTTTGCTATCAGACTATATTAGGTTATAAAAAAAATAAAATAATGATTAATTTACGTGCCACTTGTCCTGAGCCCGTCTATTTGCAAGGCACATTTCACTTGCTGCATCTGTATTTTACTTTAAATACTCCAAAGAATGGGAGAGGCATCTGGTAACTGTTGAAAATGTTGACACCTGATACATTTAGTCACTGCCTTGATTTTTCAGGACGAGGAGGTGTAGGCACACTGGAGAAGCTGCCAGATGGGAGAAAGACCTTGCAAATTTCCCTTGGTACTGACTTAATGTACTTTGAGCTCCGAGAGCTGAAAGCCTAGCCCTCTGGCAGAGGAACCAGGAAGTCTGCAGTACAGATGCTCAGGGACCTCTCTGTGGCCACCACTGCTTCAGACATTCCTAATGCCCAGTGCAGGTGACCCGGCTACAGAACAATGGATTTCCTGCCACAGGGCTCGCCGCCCGGGGACCCGCACCGTCCGTTCATTCTCTGATGAACTTAGCCTCTGCCCTCGGCACCTTGCCTTCCTCCTCCCCTTGCAGTCCCCACTCTGAATCTCTCTCTCTCTCTCAAATTCCACGATTCCTTTAGCACCCATTGTTCCATATCAGTAGGAGACAATCTAGCAAAATAATTCACTCCAAAGCATGAGGAACTGAATGGACCACCTCCTCTCAGAAACAGACCCATTTCGTTTTCAAAACACAAGGGATAAGACAGAGAGAAGGTAACCAGCAGTGGTAGGATTTCTAGCGTGAAGAGGGTGGTCTTTTCGAATAGGGAGGGGCTCCCTGGAGTGTTTCAACTCATCGGGGCAGCAGCTAATGATATAGATGGCAATGGTCTGAAATAATAGTATCAGTAGTAGTAATGGTAGAGGTGGTAATAGTTACTATTATTTGTGCAGCATCTCCCCGGGCTGGTGTAGGACTAGCTAGCTTCGCCTGCACGGAAATGCATTGACAAACTGGGGGAAACTAACAGCAGCAGAGTTTATAGTCTCACTGTAGCCGTTATGTGGTGTGATGATAAAAACTAATGGAGCCTTAATTCCCTCCTTGCCCACAGGTTAGAGCAGTTCCCAAATGAGTTCAGAAACTTCTTCATGGCCCTGCCTACCACACTCCAGTGGCCCATGATCACGCGGAGTATTCATAAAACAACTGAATCTCTACAAGAGGGGGCCAGTTCCCTCTTGGCTGTGACTTTGGGTGACAGGAGAGGGAACACCTTCAAACTCCGCGGTCCCCTTACTTGTGTCTTTTCTTCCTGATCACCCCACTGAAATGTTTAAGCATACGTCACCGTGTGTGCCTGCGTGCTGTCCCAAATGCTTTTGTTTTGGTTGGGTTTGGTTTGGGGGTTTTTTTGCAGCCAAACAGGGCATCAGTCAGATATAAAGGGAGACCGGCTGTTTTTCTTTACGGAGTAGAAATCAGCCTGTGGCTTTGGAGTCCCTTGATGAAGTGCCCCTAGAGGTAGGCAGGCTTCAGGGTCTGAGGTGAGCCCTAAGTAGAGAAGCAGCTGGAAGTGGTCCATAGCATCCTGAAGGCTGGTCTCCATCCTGGCTACACGTGAGGGTCACCCCCGGGGTTTATTAAACAGACCAGCTCTCAGGGCTCTACCCTCGAGCAACCGCGCCAGGATCTCTGCGTTAGGGCTCCAGGTGATGCGGTTTCAAGTGCGGTCCGTGAGCCAACCGCCAAGAAAGAATTCTTGAGTCGTTTTTGGTGCTAAAATGTGGTTTTATTGAAGCACGGGGACAGGACCCCTGCGCAGGAATTGCTGCACTGTGGTTGTGAGGAGCACTTGATTATATACTTTGGAGTTGGGGGAAGTAAAGACAAAGGAAGTTTCCAAAAGTATTTTCATATGTTAGAGAAGACTTACAGGATCCTGGAGCCCTGACTATTGTCAAGCTAAGGTGGTTTTTTTCCTCTAGCAAGGCATTAACATTAAGATTGGGAGTTCCTGGGGCACCTGGGTGGCTCAGTTGGTTAAGCGACTGCCTTCGGCTCAGGTCATGATCCTGGAGTCCCGGGATCGAGTCCCACATCGGGCTCCCTGTTCAGCAGGGAGTCTGCTTCTCCCTCTGACCCTCCCCCTCTCATGCTCTCTCTCTCTCTCATTCTCTCTCTCAAATAAATAAATAAAAATCTTTAAAAAAAAAAAATTAAAAAAAAAAAAAAGATTGGGAGTTCCTGGAGGAAGGGTATACTCTGCCTGCCTCAAGTATTTGTCCATGGGCTGCAGGTTATATGGAAATCTAACTTTATCTGCATTTCTTTTGCCTTTGTTCTCCACATCACAGGCGGTGGCGTATTTTCTTAAATTTCACAGCAGATTTTACTGGGCAGAGGGGCGTGAGGACCATGCATTTAGTCCAGCTCTTCATTGTACACATGAGACACTGAGGCTTTCTGTGCATGGCCCAGGATCTCCCTGACAGGAGCTAGGGGTGCCCCGCCCCAGCCTTGCTCTTTCTCCTCCTGGGTGTTTCTCTGCGTGTTCCTAATGAGCCATGGCTAAATCCAATTTTAAATAGTGATTCCTCTACTTGTGGGAATGCCCACGGAATTGTACAGAAGAAAAAAAAGAAAAGAACGTGAGCCAAGTGCTCTCCAGGAAGACAATACTTAGTCCTGAAAAGCCACATCACGGCTCTGCCACGGGCGTGCCCAGCTGGGTCACCTCACTGATCCCACTTTTGTCTGTTAAATAGTGATAATGGTACCCATTTTTGCAAAGCTTTTGTGGGGAGAAAAAAAACCATGATGATAAATGTAAACATTTAAGACAGAGTTGAATACACTGAGTCTGCCACAAGAACTGTTTTCTGATAATGATGATACCTTTAAAACCCATCCCCTCACTTTTCCTCAGTGTGGTGGCAAATCTTCTGTGGAGAGTATCTAGCCTTGAGAAGCAAACTTGTGATCACATGTCATCTCTTCTCCAGAAAGCCCAACACCAATTTACTAACTGCATTCAGTACCTTCTAGAGCAGGACCCTGAGGGGCAGAGCCCCGGGGTGCTGGGGTGCTGGGGTGCTGGGGTACTAGATGAAGTGCAATGTGAATGCTGCCAATCAGAGATCTTGCTTTTGTTTTCTGCGTTTACCATCTCTTTGGAGCCTTTCTGGACCTACAAGTGTCAGCCTCACAGAACAATGTAGCCCCCCCCATTCCCCCCACCCCCACTGTTTGTCTCCTGAACAGCAAGCCACAGATTCTGTGCTTTTGTTTGAACCAGTGGTTTTCTGACTTCACTGTACAAATCTTTTTTCAAGCAAAACCTCAGCTTCAGCACTAGTGACATTTGGGGCTGGATAATTCTTTGCTGAGGGGAGCTGTTCTGGGCATTGTAGGATGTTTATCGGCATCCTTGGCCTCTGTTCACTAGATACCAGTAGAACCCCCACTTGTAACAATCAGTCCTGTCTCTGAAGAATGCCAAATATCCCCCAGGAGGGCAAAACCACTCTGGTCAAGAACCAAAGTCTGATATGCAAAGCAGGCCATAGTGGAGCCACTTGAGTTGTGAATGGGATTAGGGGCTTTTTACCCTCCCCCTCCCCACCCAGCTCCAGCTCCCAAAGCAGGCTACTGGAACACCACATCCTCCAAGGGGTACTGATTCACACATACAACCGCACCCCAGAACACTCCAGCCACCATTTCTGTCTTTCAAGACCTAGAGCAAACCTCTGTTCCTCTCTGAAGTCTTCCCTAGTCTCTCAAAGAAAACTCCCCTCCTTCAACCTCCATAATGTATTTAGTGGCTTAGAGGTTTCCTCTCTACTGTGCATTATCATTTCTTCTGTACATCTCTCTATATTATTCATTCTGAAAACTCATTGTCTTGCACATCAGTTTGACGGTAAAGCTGGGCCTCAAAAGATAAGTAAGCATCAATGGGAAGAAGAAGGAAGAAGGCTTCTTTCTCCTTTCAATAATAATGGTTTAAATAATCTGACATCTTTTTTCCTTGCAGTTGAAATCATATCCAAACACCTTACTTCTCTCTCTCTCTTTTTTTTAAAATTTTTTATTTTTCCTGCCCCAGCGACCATCACTAATGGTCTGTGTGAGGGGCCGGCCCAACCAGGTGCTGTTCTAAGTGTCCCTGTATCTTAACTCCTTTGACCTGACTACGATCCGGGGTTATAGCTATGATTAGTCGTCCCCATTTTCCATGTGGAGAAACTGAAGCACAGAGCAGTTGAGTGACTTTTCCAACCCTATCCCGCTAGTAAGTGGTAGTTTGGGATCTGCAGCGAGGCCACCTGGCTCCCAAGTCTGCAGACCTAACCACCGTACAATCCTCCCTCTCCAAAGAGAAGAAATCGGATTTAAATAATAACTCCTTTTCACTGATGGGACCTCTTTGCCCCTAAATCGAATAGTCAGCCAAATGTGACAGTAAAAGAACTACTTATGTCATTGCAGGCAACCCTGAAACTGACCTAGAGTCCGGCTGCAGCAGGTACACCCTCAGGGCAGACGGGACTCAGTGTCCCAGCGGGTCAGCTGGAACAACGGTTGTCTATGCGTGCGAGTTCATCAGCAGCCACGGGGCCAGAGGCGGCAAGAACATAGAAGTGACATTTACCTCTGTGGGTAAGGACTCCTTCACTACGATCTTTAGCCTTGCACCTCAAGCCAGGGCTGTCAATCCCCTGGGAATATCTCTGAGCTAGCAGGAGCGTGGCTGGGGTCAATCACAAGTGGGCGACAGAGGGGAATGTCCCTCTTGCCCATTTGAATTCAGAGGAAGCCTTTAGAAGAAAGAAGGATAGGGCTGGGGACCCAGGGCTGCAGGGAAGGGAAGGTCCTCCTGGCACTGAGAAGGCACTCTCGGATTAGTTCTGTTTAAGCATTGAATTTATGTCGAGGGTGATGTGCCAAATTTTCCCCTTTCCTCCCGTGATCCCATCCTCCCTTGCACGCCAGTAGCCTGGCGCATGGCCCACCACCAGCCAGCGAAGACCCGCTCTGCCCTCCCTCCCCTCCCACTCCACCTCTTCTAGAGAGAACGCTGCAGGAAGCTTTAATAATCAGATACTTTGTGGTCATTTTACAGTTGCCTTGAGTGTTTTTTAATCTTTTTGACTAAAAGCTTTCGAATGAGTTAGGCCTCTTTTCAAAAGTGTCATTTCTTCTCCTCATGTAATAAAACATTCTGACTTCACCCCGTCTGCAAAAATGGGACACTTACACGTGTTGTTTTTCTCCCCATCTTACAAAAAATGAGCTACTCAGGTCAATCCGACGCCCTTGAACAATTTGGAGAAAGGCTCATATCAACGCTACCGATGACTCTTGTTCACACTTGCTACTCTCATGACTTAGCGTTTTTACAAAGATCAAGATGATGCTTACCTGAAAACATTATCACCATAGACGAGCTAGTGGGTCTTTCGAGCAATTTGCAACTTTCTGTAGTGAGAGCAGTTGTACACTTCAGGTTTCGACTCAGAGTTGTATTGATTAGGTGGGCTTTTGGTTGTCATAGAAATGTGTTTAGCTTTCACTGAAAACCACTGGTCCGGTAGTTTGGACCTCGTCTGAGAATCAAGAGGAGCAGATTCAGGGTTCCATGAGCCTCTCCCTTTCCACTCTCAGAAACCACCCAACCTTAGAAAGGCATCTCTACACCAGATCCCTACAGCCAGTGAGGCCCATGGGAAGGGCACAGCAATCCATGCTTATGCGACCGGGGGACTGTATCTGGACATTGGGATCCCAGCTTCTAAGGGGCACTATGGAAAGGCCTGATTTCTATTGGTTGTGACAAAGGGCAAGATTTGACACTGTTGGGAAAAGCAGGCTGACGTCAGTGGGCTCAAGGCATGAAACTGTTCACCCCTAGGAGATAAAAGGGAATGGCATTTTGAAAAATCAATGACATGCTCAAAGAGGGGTAGAAAGATAGAAGCAGAGGCCAGAAAAAGTGAACTGTTCCTATAAGCTCTTACCTTTGTAAGGGTCTTGTTAACATTTTTGATGAATAATTCCTCATGAACGTATGAGGACATTCTCATAAGGAGGAGTAAATGTAGAGAGACTTAGAGTTAAGGTGCCTATCCCTCCCAGTCTGCCTGAGACAGTCCTGGTATAATTATTTGGGCAATACATTCTACCATTCCTGTACTTCAAATGCTGTTCCAGAAATCACTCTTCGGCTTAGTAAGTATTGACTGTGTACTATGGTCAGTGCTAAGTCCTGGGGAATGCAAAGACACAGAAAAGAGAGTCCCGCTCTTGAGGGGTTCACATGTTTATGAAGAAGAGATATAGAAAGAGAGAAATTAAAATACAACGTGGTATTATTTAAAACGTGTTTTAAAAGAGTAGAGAATGGCGTTGTTACAAGAACAGAGCCATTTGGCACGGAAAAGGTTGGAGGGGAGCTTGGGTTAAGTCAACAGCCCTAAGTTTGCAACCTTCTGCCCTGCCGATCATCAGGAGATAATCCCAGCCACAAAGGGGAAGTGCACGAGTTCCCAAGGCAGGAGATGGAAATGAGTACAGTTGAGAGCACCACCAGGAACAGCGTAGAAACAAAGAAAGCCCAGGAGCCACAAGGTACCCATCCCACATTGATACCAGTGGAGTCAGGACGGCCCCTGCTCTCTGCCTCTGTCTTAAATTTCACTCCTGTGTCGATGTCACCAGAAAGACTAAACCTTGTGCTTGTTGTTGGTTTTTCTTTTGTCCGTTCTGTGTGCGTTCTTTCAGCCAACCTAACAATAACCCCGGACCCAATTTCTGTTTCTGAGGGACAAAACTTTTCCATAAAGTGCATCAGCGATGTGAGTAACTATGATGAGGTTTACTGGAACACTTCTGCTGGAATTAAAATATACCAAAAGTTTTATACCACGAGGAGGTCTGCTGCTGGAGCAGAGTCGGTGCTGAGAGTGAAGATCGCAACTCGGGAATGGAACGGTAGGTGCGAGACCCCAGACCCTCTGCTGCCATGCTGCCCCGGGGCCCCTGGGAACACCCTGTAAGAGGGACCATCTCTGCAGGGGCTGCCCCGGGATGTGCCCCTGTGCCACCACACTTCATGCAAGAGCTCTTTAGGGGAAGGTGTCGCAATCTCCATTGTACAGGTGTGGAAATAGAGGCTCAGAGAGAATAACAAATGCTCCCAGGCTCCTGCATCTCAAGGTGCAGAGTCAGGACTGGAACTGGGTTCTCCGATTCAAGAACCTGTGCTCTTGCCATGAAGTTAAGAGGATTGTTTTGCTGTTTATTTTTAAAGATGTATTTATTTTAGAGAGAGAGAGAGAGCACAAGCGGGAGGGGCAGGGAATGGGAGAGAGAATCCCAAGCAGACTCCCCACTGAGTGCGGAGCCCCACGCCGAGTTTGATCTCACGACCTAGAGTGGGACACCAAGAGTCGGACACTTACCTAACTAAGCCACCCAGGCACCCCAAGAGGATTATTTTTAAAAGTAGTTTTACCAGACTTTTAGGACTTTTTCACCCAGTTGTGATATTAAAAAAATCTAGGTAAAGGATTTATATGCCTGGTTCCAAAGAAAGGAACACTTGTATTTTGTATTTATCTCTACACGTTATTCATGTTGGAAAGAAATTTGGAGGGAAAAAAAGGATTTGATAGAATTGCTGCAATAATAACTGACATGTATTGAGCCCTTCATATGTGATAGGCATCATGCTAAGTGTTTGAGTGGGTTAGTTCATTTAAAACAATAAACCTAGAGGACAGTGGGGGTTATTAGTGTCCCCATTTTACAGGTGAAGAAACTGAGGCCCAGTGAGGGTAAGTAAAATATCTGAGGTTATACACCTGGTAAATGGCAGAGCCAGGGTGAAATGGAGACTGTCTGGCCAACCCTTGACCACTCCACTCTGAAGGCTTTCATTAACTATAAGTTTAATCAGTCCAGGTCCTACGAGTCCTAGGTCTTTATTTGTTCATATAAGGCCTAGGCAACATTATAGAAATAACTAGTCACTCTGTGGCTGGCCTTGGCTGGGGGCATTTTTAAAACCACCTCACTTGGTAGCATACAGTCAGAAGATGGAGTATTTTTCTCCCGTGCTGGGCTTACACATACTCTGTCCAATTGCTCTTTCCTCCTGAGGAGCCATAACTGAGGAGGAGCCGTAACGTTTCCAGGAACATAAACTCTTTAACAGTCCCATACTCGGGCACTAAGAAAAATCCGTTCTCATCTAAATTAACTACACTTTTATTTATATTGAAGCTACATTTCCATTCCTCCCAACAGAAACAGAACGAGGTTTGTTCTCTGTCCTTGTTCTACCTGTTTTCCCTCTGGCTAAGTTGCTGCTCTGGTTCCTCCAGAGCTGGGGCAAAGAGAAGGAATGTAGAGAAAGTCAAAGGGTCTTACTCAACTGTAGGTGCCGTTATAATCTTCCTGTACTGTCCCCATGGCAGCTGTTCAGGTGGTGGCTCATCCTCTGATGGACCCTTGCATAAAGACCACTGGGATAAGGTCCTCTCTAGAAGCTCGACCCAAAGACCGTGCTCAGCCTACACTGCCTCACCAAGCATGGGTGCACAGGCTACTCTTGCTGAAGCCTTTCCTCTGTCCTCCAGAAAGGCCAGCCAGCCTCTCATCTTTAGACTTTACTAAATGGGAGTCAGACATTAGACGTCCAACTCTGGGGTCCACAGGGGAAGCTCTCTCAAGGATTTCAGCCTACCCCCTCCACATGCTTTGATGGTGTGATGGTGCCCGGGAACCGGAATGTCTACTCACTCACAGATGGAGTGAGGGAACATCCCACCACCACAGAGCTCCAGCTGGCTGGCAACTGTCTTCGAAGAACTCCTCAGCCCAGCACACACCAAAATTCCCATTTTCCCCCCTGGGTTAATGAAAGAGCCTTGGAGTAAGTGTTGGGAACCTGGTTTGAAATGCAATTCCTGGGATGCCTGGCTGGCTCAGCTGGTAGAGCATGCAACTCTTGATCTTGGGGTCTGGAGTTCAAGCCCCATGTAGGGTGTAGAGATTATTTAAATAAATAAATAAATATTTTAAAAAAAAAAAAAAAGGAAAGAAATACAATTCCACACCTAACAGGCTGTGTAACTTTAGATAAGCCACTTAATTTTACTTAAAAGTAAGTGAATATTTAGGCAATGGGTTAGTCCTTCAGATACATAGATAACCTGGAAGGAGAGTTGATCAAACATGTTCTCGTCCAGTGTCCAAGAAGGTGTGATGTGCCCTTGCCCATGCTTGACAGGGAAAAGTAAGCCTCTTCTTAAACTTCCTAGCCAATGCTTTTTGGAGCAGTGATCACATTCTATCTCATTTTTATTTCCTTCCACACAGGAACCTATCATTGCATATTTAGATATAAGAATTCGTACAGTGTCGCGACGAAAGATGTGACCGTTCACCCACTGCCCCTAGAGCCAGACATCATGGTGGATCCTCTGGAGGCTACAGTTCCATGCAAAGGTTCCCATCACTTCAGGTGCTGCATTGAGGAGGATGAAGACTACAAAGTAACTTTCCAAATGGATTCCTTATCCTTTCTTGCCGGTAAGACACTAATTGCTGTATTGTGAGGACATATTTCATTCATGTGGAGTCTTAAAACAGCGGTAAACAGACATGAGGATTGCATCAGAGAGAGAATGTAACAGAGGGAACCTCATGAACTTTTATTATCTTCTGTTTTGTTATGTGGCCCGTGGCTTGTGGGTTTGTGGCAGAATTTGAGGGTCTGTGAGGGTGGAGCCCATGGGTTTTAGTGGAAGCTGTCGAAGACAGTGTTAAGACATCTCCACAGGCCTTCTGCTTCCTCAGTATATCAGGTATTCTGGTGGTCCCTCCCTCCGTGCTATGAATCAGCATGCTATAAAAACACCACAGAAATCCTTTTAAATGCACAGCTGAGCATCCAAGAAAGTGAGAGAAATACCCAAGGGCCAAAAACATAAAGAAAAAGAAAAATAGAAATGCTTTAGCTACTGCTGGGGCTTTTCTGAGGGCATCGACCAGTATGAGAAACCCAGAACCTTGGGGTTTTTTTCCTAAAGATTTTATTCATTTATTTGAGAGAGAGCTAGAGAGAGAGCACAAGCAGGGGGAGGGGCAGAGGAAGAGGGAGAAGCAAACTCCCGGCTAAGCAGGGAGCCTGACATGGGATTTGCGCCCAGGACCCCGGGATCATGACCTGAGCCAAAGTCAAATGCTTACCTCACTGAGCCACCAGGCGTCCCAGAACCTTGGGTTTTAAGGCTCTGAAGGGCATGAAAGAAAGGCCTTGTTCCCTATGCAGTGATTAAGGCACCCCATGTCACCAGCACAATGTCAGGACCCTCAAAGGGTGACATGCTCACTCAGGAAGAGGATAAGTAGAAAAACAAAATTTGTCTGCCAGAGTTAAGAGCTTGGCCTCATCTCCAGGTGGACAAAAATTTCCCCGGAGAATTACAACTGTCCTGCCCTCACTCAGGTTTGGGTTTGAATTTATATTGCCTCCATGGCCCGGGACTCCAAGCTGAGGAGTAACTAACGTAAAGTGGTCCATGAGTAACACCCAATGGTACCTGGCCAAAAAAAAAAAAAAAAAAAAAAAAAATTCGAATCCTCTAAGGTAGAATGTACCCTCAATCCAGATACCTCAGGATTCCTACAGATTAAGGTGAACCTAATGTGAGCTCACAACTCCAAATCTCAACACAGAGACACCTTCATGAGGGATTTACAAGCTTATTCGTTCTTTGAACAACCATTTGTGGGGACACACTCAATGCAAAACACCATAGTAGGCAATGAAAAGGGGACACAAGAGTTGGGGCACAAGTATTACTATCTAGCTGGAAGGGCTCATGTCATAAAGGATGATTCATGTAATGTTAAGTTTCCAAAATGAGCAATGCAGATCAAAAGAACACTGGAAGTTCAGAAAAGCAGGAGCCAGTAGAGATGAGGATTTAGAGAAGGCTGGGTGATAGGAGGATATAGAATCCATCCCAGTACTGGAGTATTTAAGCATTTCAACATTCCATGTTTAACATGCATGCATTCAGTGCTCTGAATGTGCCAAATACTGAGCTAGGCATTGGGAGATACAATGATAAATAGGACCAGGTACCTTCTCTCTAAGACTTTATGGTCTAATGGAGGAGACAGACCCATAAAAAGGTGATGCTAAACCAATGAGGTGAAGGCAGGACAGGAAAAATGCACAGGGCATGATGGGATTTGGATAGGCAGAGGGAGGAGAGGGATGATGAAAGGCATTCGGATTGTCCAAACTGTACGGGGAACAGATTTGGAGTCATGAATGGTGGAGGTAAATGTTAGGCGAGCACCGGGTAAGTGTGGGCTGACTTACTTCTTGGCTGGGGCATTTTTAAAACCACATCAGAAATGAATGTGGCACATGCCTTGGAAAAGTTTGGACACATTATCCATAGTGGATCAGTTTAACAAAATGTGTGCTTTGGAGACTCATCTTGTGACTTGATTCTTTTAATAATTCTATCTCAGAAAAAGAAGTTAAAGGAAAGCAAGTGTGTTACAAATACAATTTCATGGCAAGCTCAGTTTCCAGGTGTCCAAAAAAGCTGGACATATTTTGTCACTTTACCAATGCTGCTAATAATTCAGTCCGGAGCTCATCTATGAAGCTTAACCTGGTTCCTGGTAAGAGCATTTGAATTTTTTTTAAAATGTGATAGTCATGAGCAGGGATTCATTTATTCATTCACTCCCTCATGCATCCCTTCAATAAAGAGATGTTGAGCACCTTCATGTGGCAAGCCTTGGGCTAAGGGTAGAGGGTCTGGAAAACAACAATAACAACAACAACAACAACAGCTAAGCCATGGGGATTAGCCTCAGGTGTAGGGGAAAGATGGGTGTGATAAAAAATGTGATCACATCTAATGTGGTAAGGGCTGAACTAGAGACCGTGTGGGCAGGCAGAAGAGGCTGCTGGGTTTCACTCTGCTGGTGATAGTGCGGAGGAAGTAATCAAGAAAGTCTTGCGGATGAAGCCCTATTTCTGAGGAGTCTGAGAGGCAAAGCACTGGACTGGGCAGTGCATAGTGTCTTTATGAGGCTGAGACCCCTTTGAGGTTTCAGCCAAGGAAGGGTGTCCCCACTAGACAGGGCTACATGAAAAGAATCAATCTAAAAAGTAGGCAACCATCTTTCCCATCCTTTGTCATGACTGAGCCAATATCCCCCCGCATAATATTTTCAAGGTAGGAGGTCATGGTTTATGGCCCTTTCTGTAATAGCCCAGGACCAAGAGCTCTCCTCAGGAGCAGCAGAGAGGCAAGTGAATAAAGGGTGGTCCTGGGCTTCCATCAGAAGCAAACCCCTCCTCCAGAAATCTTGTCTGTAATAGGACCTCTGATATCCGAAGGATTCATGGCTCTATCACAACTCATGTTTGGGTTTACTGAATGATTTGTGATATATGAGAATATGTGTTGGTAACTGAGCCCTGGACACCAAGGTAGGAAGCAATTTAGAGTTCCTTGTCTCTCTGAGTTACTGTCCCCTGACCCTACAAAGAACACCTCTTCCGGAGGCAGCCAAGACCACTTCTTCACTGTCCCTCACGCCGCCATCTTCACCCATTTATCTTTGTTCTTCTCTTTCCTCATACGAGGTCTGATTCCTCTTCCTTTTCCTAGTAAGAAATTACTTACGTACTTCAAGATTTTATACAATGATTGAGAACTCAATTAATGTTAAATTTGTAAGTTGGTGAGAAAGGGATCTTATCACCAGAGAATCAAGGTCCCCGGAAGATCAGAGATTCTGCAACAAATGTCATTTTCCCATTCAGATCTGGTCTTGAATAGACATGAAATAGCGTCACCTCTAAGGGAAGCCAGAAGGAACAAACATTTACAAATATTGCTTAGAATATTCAGGTCATGGGTACCTGGAATTCCCATTATTAATTATATGTGTGAATTAAGGCAGTGCTTCTCAACCTTGGCTGCATGCTGGAATCACCGGGGAAAGTTAGAAACACAGCCAATGCCTAAATCCCAGCCCCGAGGGGTTCTTATTTGTTTGGGCTGGAGTAAACCAGGACATTGGTATTTTCTGAGCTCCCCAGGTGATTCAAATATGCTGGAGCTGAGAATCCCTTGGATTAAGGCATTTTGTCCCTGAGATTCCTGGTAACCTGATTATCTCTTATCTGGCTGAGCACACATTAAACTCTCGTGATTTTTTCTGTGGGTTAGATTTTACAGGCAGCAGCAGAGAGAATATTCTCAGGGATTAGAGGTGGGGATGAGGCATAGAGGAAATAAATTCTGTTAGGAAAAGCAAGTGCAGGTGAAAGTCAGATTTGTGTCAAAAGCACTAAAAGGGGCTTTGGAAAATCAGGCGTGAAATAAAGAAAGTGGGTAACTCTGAAAAGGTCACAGAAACTAAAGAGAAAAATAAATTCAAACAGCAACAAACAGCTAGGCCAGACCCTATTTTGACTATCTTTTCTCCTCCTTTCAAATTGTCCCTTTTATTTCCGTGTTTCCAATGCAGGAGAGAAGATCATGTGCCGAGATCCCACAATAGGTGTTGGGGAGCCTGGGAAAGTCATCCAGAAACTATGCCAGTTCTCAAACGTACCCAGCAGCCCTGGAGGTCCCACTGGCGGGATCATGACTTACAAATGTGTAGGCTCCCACTGGGAGGTGAAGAAAAATGACTGCATCTCTGCCCCAATAAATAGTCTGCTCCAGCTGGCCAAGGTGATCCTTAAATCTTTGACTCCGAGCTCTTGGTGGGGAGGTGGGTCTAGCTTATCCATATTTTTCAGCAAATGGGCCTTGGGCTGGTTTGTGTTGCTCCCAAAGCTACTTTATTTATTTCCAAAGAAGACGCAATCCTAGAAATGCTTTACATTTTACTTAAGTACAAATGTGGAGACAACAAAATATGTATTCTACTCTGGGACCAGCTGTATACCTTGACCTTGACTTCTCAGTGCCTTGTTCCTATTACCTCCAAGGTGCCGGTGGAATTATCTTCTCTTACCACTCTCCTTTGAATAATCTGGGTATCAAGCAAGTAGCTCTAATCTTTTCAGAAGGAGGAGATACATAAAAAATACGGTTCACCAGTGCAAAAAAAAAAAAAAAATATGCTTGGGCTTTATGCTTCTATAGGTCTGAGATTTCTTCCATCTTTAGAGGGAACCTTTAGTTATGAATGATGGTACTAGCCTGCCTCTCTTACCTAGAAGAGAGGTTCCTGCCACGTACTAGGGGAGAATTCCTTTCTTTTCTTCGTGGGAAAATAAATAAATGTTACCTCATACTTAAGTTGTCGAGAGTAGGGACTCCTAAAATGCCATGAGTTATAATAAATAAATACTGAAGAGGCAACTGGTAGACTTATAGTTAATGACATTGTTAGACAAGTGGTTCCAAATACTCTCACCCTTGGAAGAAGAATTAAGGAAAAGGAGTGATACTGATTTGTGTCTCATCTAATTATCTTCTGTCTCTCCTCTTGTCTTACACTAAATTCATTAAGATACCTACTAGGTGCAAAGCATTATTGTAGTTGCTAGAGGACATAATCCAGTTGGGTAGTTCTATACACATTGATTTTGCTTAGGATAATCAGGAAGCTCTGCTTGAAAAACTTGGCCTCTGAGTTGGACCTTGATGAGGATGCATCAGTGATATGAATTTTCCTAATTGAGAAAGATAGAAATACTATAATTTGAACTCAACGTTGGGCCCTGGTCCCAACTCTAGATACCTAGATACATTTTCAGTGGAAACGGGGCCTGTTGGTCTATCAGATTTATCCATTCAACATATATTTATTGAATACCTACTATGTGCCAATTTATGACTTATACTATGTTAGGCATTATACTATATCAGATGGAATATGACATGTTTCAAATTGCTATGGAGCTTATAATTTAATTGGAGAGGTATTTAAATTAAAACACAAGCTGACATTGGTAGAAATGTCATAAATGTAAAGTATGTTAAATAACAAACGCTTACAGGGGCGTCTGGGTGGCGCAGTCCATTAAGCATCTGACTCTTGGTTTTGGCTCTGGCCCTGATCTCAGGGTCGTAAGACTGAGCCCCACATGGGGCTCCACGCTGAGCACAAGGCTGCTTGAGATTCTCTCTCTCCCTTTGCCCCTCCAGCTCGTGCTCTCTCTCTCTAAGATAAATAAATAAATCTTTTAAAAAAAAAATAACAAACATTTAGGCAGTCAGAGGAAGAAACTCCGATGTGTTGGAATACTCATCAAAGTTCTTTAGGGAGGAGGTCGAATTGGAGTTCATTCTCTAATTTTAAGTGGGGATTAGATAATTAGGAAACAGAAGTGGGATCATTATAGATAGGGTGACCATATAATTTACCATCCAAACCAGGACACATTTTGAAAATAAAAGAGGGTGCTAGTAATAATGACACTGGGCCAGCAGATATAAAGCAGAACTGTCCCAGGAAAATTGGGATGGAGAGTCACCCTTCTAAGGGTCAGCAAAGTAAGTGATGAGAAAAAGCAGAGTAGCAAATGTGCTTCCATACAGACCATCAAGGGATAATTTTACTCAATTTTAATCTAGTTCTCTAGGAATCACATCTCCTTTCCTTTTCCTTTAGCATCAGATTGATATGTGTTTTACTATTCCCCTTCTACCTGTGAGGTCTTATTCTATTCTGAATAGCACACAGATTAAATGAAGAGATAAGTTATCTTATAGGATATATTTATAGGAGTGGAGGAAAAAAAAGAAACCACAGATGTAAGAAATTTTCATCATGGGTAGATCAACAGGATTTGATGACAGGACTGACTGGCAAGTTTTTTGTTTGTCTGTTTGTGTTGGCTTTTGTTTTCCTAGGATTTGATCAAGAGCCCCTGTCAGGATACGAAGCTCCCCACATACCTGAAGGATCTTTCTGTCAGCACAGGCAAGGTGAAACATGAAGTCAGCTCATTTCCTGGGAGCCTGGGAGCCATCATTAACATCCTGGATTTGCTCTCAACAGTTCCAACCCAAGTGAATTCAGAAATGATGACGGTGAGTTGGTTTAGACCTTACAGGAGCTTTGGGTCTCCTCTTTTCACCCGTTGGGACTTGTAGTCAAGAAACGCAACTCGTCCCCATTGCAGCTCCTTCTTTGTCTTCTCTAGAGCAATACTCTGGATTTTAGGGTCACATAGCATGCTTTGTGCTTTGTTAGCTATGGCTTTTAAGGTCACAGGGGGTGTTTCTAATATTCATTTGGGGATCTTAAAAAGACTTATTTAGTGAATCTCCGTCTTAGTTTCTTCATTAAAGTAGAATGTATTCTTGGGGCGCCTGGGTGGCTCAGTCGTTAAGCGTCTGCCTTTGGCTCAGGTCATGATCCCGGGGTCCTGGGATCGAGCCCCGCATCGGGCTTTCCGCTCTGCAGGAAGCCTGCTTCTCCCTCTCCCACTCCCCCGCTTGTGTTCCCTCTCTCGCTGTGTCTCTCTCTGTCAAATAAATAAATAAAATCTTTAAAAAAAAAAAAAAAAGTAGAATGTATTCTTACCTGCTTTCTAAGAAAACCAGGAATGAAAGGTTTTCAGAATATTATGTATAAGGTGGGATTCTCAGTGGTCTAGCACTAACCATGAACTCTGAGGCACTCAGCGTTCTGAGAGGAGTCACCCAGAATTCAAATGAAGAGTTCAAATGATGAGACTTTAATGAAAGGATATTTACAGAGGTCAAGCCAGGGATAAAAAAGAAAAAAAAAAAAAAATAGAAGCCAGTACTACCCTGAGGACTAAAGGGGAAAGGAGAGGAAAGAATGTACCTACAGCAGAGGGAGAATGAAACCTTGGAGGAGGGATTGCTAGCAGGAGCAACAGAACTATCACCAAAGATGTGCTGAAGATGGTATCTGGGTATAGGGGGTGAGGGGATGACTGCGGTGGGTCATAGGAAAATATATTTCAACTTCTTTCTTCTCCTACCCTCTCATCTCCTGCCAGTGCTTCCCAGTGGCCAAACACAGGCAGAGGCTCCTGGCAAGCAGCTTGGGGAACAAGGGTCCAAGGAGGTTATGTGGACCTCCTATGGCGAGTGTAACAGATGCCCATACTGTGGGTGGCTTACCATGACAGGAACTTATTCTCTCATGGTTCTCAAAGCTAGAAGTCTGAAATCAAGGTGTCTGCCAGACCACGTTCCTTCCCAAGTCTCCAGGGGAGACTTTCTCTGCCTCGTCCAGCTCCATGTAGTTCCAGCACTCTTTGGCTTGCGGCTGCCTCAGTACATCCTCTGCCTTTGTCTTCACGTGGTCTCCTCCTCTCCATTTATCTTCTCCTCTTCTGTCCTTCATAAGGATACTTGACATTGGATTTAGGGCCCACCTAGGTAATCTGGGATGATTTCCTCTCAAGATCCTTAACTTAATTACAACTACAAAGACCTTTTCTCAAAATAAGGTCACATTCACAGGGTCTGGGTATTAGGACATGTTCTTTTGGGGACCACCATTCAAGAAACTACAAGGCTCATAGTTTCAGATTGAACAGAACAAGGCAAAGGAGGGCAAAGAAATTACAATGAGAGAAAGCCCAAATGGAAAATGAGAAGCCCAAGTTTATGGGAGAGAAAATCAAAATGTTTAGCAAAAAGAAAAAAAAGGAATGATGCCTTTGCCAGCAATTTGGTGTTCAGCATTAGAGAGGGTCTTTTGAAACAACTTCACCCTTGCTGGTGAAGTATCACTCTTTACAGGCTTGAGATTTAAAATAAAATAAAACAGTGAGTACATATCTCTACCAGCCTGCTCAATTGGCCTTGGCGGTGGGAGGGGGCGCAGTACTTGGTCAATGTTTGATGAGGTCTCGTAGCCTTGGGGATGCATCCTCTGCTAACTCCCTGCCGTAAGAAGGAGGGACACAGATCCCCATAGCCCGTGATGCCTCATTTTTCTCTTCTCTTTTCCTCTTACCCATGCAACCAGTTTCCATGGAGATGTTACTTTTTCTCTCTTTTATGATTGAAAGAATTTGGTTGGTTTGACCCCATGCCATGTCAATTACAGAACGTTCTCTCTACGGTTAACACCATCCTCAGCAAGCCCATGTTGAGTACCTGGAAGGTGTTCCAACAGCAACAGACCAACCAGAGCTCACAGCTCCTGGATTCAGTAGAAAGATTTTCCCGAGCATTACAGTCTGAAGATAGCACTTTTTTGTCTATCAACCAAACGAATGTGCAGATGAGGAGCATGGTAATAAAACCTGGCCCTCCAAAAACCTACAAACAGAACTTTGTTTTCTCGGACTTGGACCTCTGGGGCAATGTGGCCATTGACAAGTGCGAGCTGGGAAGCCTGCAGTGGGGTTCGTCTGTTGTCACTGTCGCTTTCCCAACTCTCAAAACCATCCTCACTCAGGATGGGCAAGGAAAGAACGTTGCAAACAGCTTAGTGATGACAACTACTGTCAGCCACAATATAACCCTGCCATTCCGGATTTCGATGACTTTTAAGAACATCAACCCTTCAGGTGGAGTACCACAGTGTGTCTTCTGGAATTTCAACCTTGCCAACTACACAGGGGGGTGGGATAGTAGTGGGTGTTATGTGAACAGAGTCGATGGGGACAGTGTCTCCTGCATCTGTGACCACCTCACATCGTTCTCCATCCTCATGTCCCCTGACTCTCCATACCCTGGTTCCCTCCTGGAAATACTACTGGATATCATTTCCTACATTGGGTTGTGCTTTTCCATCTTGAGCTTAGCAGCCTGTCTAGTGGTGGAAGCCGTGGTGTGGAAATCAGTAACCAAGAATCGGACTTCCTATATGCGCCACATCTGCATAGTGAACATTGCCACCTCCCTTCTGGTGGCTGACATCTGGTTCATTGTGGCTGCTGCCATCCACGACCATTTTTACCCTCTCAACGAGACAGCCTGTGTGGCCGCCACCTTCTTCATCCACTTCTTCTACCTCAGCGTCTTTTTCTGGATGCTGACTCTGGGCCTCATGCTCTTCTACCGCCTGGTTTTCATCCTGCATGACACAAGCAAGTCCATTCAGAAGACTATTGCATTTTCTCTTGGCTATGGCTGCCCTCTTGTCATCTCAGTCATCACAGTAGGGGCCACCCAGCCCCAAGAAGTCTACACCAGGAAGAATGCCTGCTGGCTCAACTGGGAGGATACCAAGGCCCTGCTGGCCTTCGTCATCCCAGCGCTGATCATCGTGGTAGTGAACATGACCATCACAGTTGTGGTCATCTCCAAGATCCTGAGACCTTCCATTGGAGACAAGCCAAGCAAGCAGGAGAAGAGTAGCCTGTTTCAGATCAGCAAGAGCATTGGGGTCCTCACGCCACTCTTGGGGCTCACCTGGGGTTTTGGCCTTGCCACTGTGTTCCAAGGAAGCAATGCTGTGTTCCATATTATATTTACACTACTCAATGCCTTTCAGGTAAGTTCTGCAGGGCAGGGTTCTCAGGAAGTATCTGAACTGGTGGGAAAAATTAATGATAGAAACACAAACAGGGGTAGGAATGGGGAAGGATTTTAGTTCAGAGGAGGCCCTAGCCCTAAAGAGGGGGAATTACAAGAACTCAGTGAGATAGAAGGGACACATTCCTCTGCTCCCATGGAACCTCATAGCTCTTATCACCTGCATTATAATTTAGCTGCATGCATGAGTCACTTCGAAAGGCCCTGATAATACAAGTAAGAGGAAAGTCCCTTCCCTACACAGGATTTTGCTATTTACCCAACATTATCATGATACCACTTATTATCTCCTAAATGAAAATACCACTATTAAACCACATCATTTCTCCACTTAATTTCCACAAGCATTAAATGAGCTCTATCTTTATGAATTCAGGGATAGCATTTGTCTTCTTTACCACTCTATCCCTAATAGTACCTAAAAAAGACTTTGGCACAGAGTAGGTGCTCGATAACCGTCTGGTAAATAAAATGAATGCCATGAACCACATAGTATGTTCTCTAGAAACATTTGCTGAAGAATGAGAGAAAGAATGCCCTACGTAAGGTAGACATTCTGCTCTATTTTACTAAAATGAAAAAGACACACTCACTGTTCTCTTGTAGCACATAACGAACTATAATACAAGCCACATTGTTAGAAGAGCTTTAGCAGAGGTACAGGCAGCAAGGAAGGGAATGCTTAATTCTGATTCAGCCAGCAGGTGGGTGGTAAGCATGGGCTCCCATGAACTGGCAAGGAGGAGAAATTGAGACACGGTCCCAGATGCTCATGCCAAGGCCACACAAATCCTAACTTCTGCTACTGGGTCCATGGCTTCAAACTATAAGGCTCATGCCTAATGAAGTGTATAGCATGACTTGACTACAAGGGACTGATTATTTCACCCCAGGCCCCAGGTTCTCATCACAATGACGTGAGCACTACTGTAGATAGAAAAGGTGCATTCAACAGCTCAACCAGCAGGCCCTCCAGGCCATGAGGAGGCAAGGATAAGGAAATAGAATAATATCCTTCTCACATGATAACATTTAAGGTCCCCTGGTGTGGACCTACTGCATTCCTTTTAACATTATTATCCCCTGGACTCATTCCATAAATACAGATATGGGAGAGGTAGTACAAATTCAATGCCTGGTTGACGATATTTCTTGGTTTGCTGGGCAATAGAATATGAATAAAATGTCCTTCTTCCCTATTCTTTTTTTCAGGGATTATTCATTTTACTCTTTGGCTGCCTCTGGGATCAGAAGGTAAGAACAATGACAGTTTCATGCTTCTAGAAAAGTCGACAGTGATTGCGGCATATTGAACTTACGATGGCTTCTTTTAAACAATTGTAGGTCCAGGAAGCGTTGCTAAAGAAGTTTTCACTGTCAAGATGGTCTTCGCAGCACTCAAAGGTCAGTCTTTCTTTTGTAGAGATTTTTGAAAACCCCTCTCTCTCCACACCCACGTTCAGCATAGATTATTATTCCACTGTTTTTGCTTTGTACCCGATTCTGCCTATTAAAGTCAGCCACAGAACTTCCATTAAGATGCTGTCCCACATCTTTAAATAGGGATCAGATAGCACAGATAATACCAATTGGAGGCCAAAAACCAAAATTCAAGGGGAAAAAAGAAATCTTCTGGGGAAATTTAAGGCACTAGAGAATACAATGTGAGGAATAATGATGAATAGATTTTCTGTAGTTCATTTTGGAAAATAACTATTGCACTTAAACGTATTTGACTGTCATCACATGTCAGAAGATACCAAACCCTACTGAACAGTAAAACATGTATTTGAAAGTTATTTTCCAAAAGCCGATGTGAGTCCAGTGTTTCAAAGTGACTCTCCTACTTGATTTGTTTGAAGTAGAAATTCACGCTCCACCAGGCTCTCACTTTCAAGTGGACTGAGAGATGCAGGCAGTGAGTAGAGGGCAGCAAATGCGTCATCCTACAAAAAAACAGGACTTTGGTTTAACATTTGCTTTGTAACTGTCTTTCTTCTCTTTTTTAGTCAACATCCCTAGGTTCATCAACACCTGTATTTTCTATGAGTTCTCCAATATCAAGAAGATTTAACAATTTGTTTGGTAAAACAGGTACGTAGTGACTTCTAGGTCCCTCCTAGTGCACTTACCTTGGGTTGACTCAAACAGATTTGCCCTGATGGGGGATCTCACACCCCTACCTTCCCACTCCCCCCTTTAAGGCATTTACCAGCAATAGCCTCATTTGGGGCAGAGGTCAAATACAGGAGCTTGCTTACATTTTCCCAAGCCACCAGGAGGCTGGTACAGAGGGCAACTGCCTTTGGTGGGCAACTAATAATAACTTAAGGATAAGATTTGGAGAATCTAGACAAGCCTGCAGAGAGCTGTCTATCAAAACTGTATCAACTACAAAAATGAGAACTGTAAATTGCTGGCTTTGTCAAACACAGAGTTCTCTGCTATTCATGTTTGTTTTTTTGGTTTTTTTTTTTTTTTAGATTTTATTTATTTACTTTTGAGAGAGACAGAGAGAGAGTATACAAGCAGGGAGGGAGCAGCAGGCAGAGGGAGAAGCAGGCTCCCCGCTGCAGGATTCGATCCCAGGGCCCTGAGATCATGACCTGAGCCGAAGGCAGACGCTTAACCAGCTGAGCCACCCAGGCGCCCTCTTTGCTATTCAAGTTAAATAGGAATAGGAAAGTCATGTTTATGGGTTAAGGTGTAGCAAAAAATAGATTTAGAAAGCTCTACTATAAGATCACATGCTATGGGTTCCCTCCCTTTTTTTTTCTTTCCTTTTTCTTTTTTTTTTTTTTTGAGTGTGCTTGTGGTGCACATTGATATTTATAAAACTGTGCATATATATAGGAGGAATCACGGAAGTTATCCATTCTATTAGGAACATGCACAGCTAAGTCGCTACCTTGGAGGTATAAAATAAATAATGTTAATGATTTTGGGCAACGGATCTCAGCTAACCTGGCAAGTTGAAACCTCTTCCCACCATCCCTCCACGCCCAGGAAAATAAGCACCAGAACTGCTTCCATCTTCTTGACAATGAACAAATCTCACAAAGGCAGAATCTAGAAATGTGTCAATATTCCAGAATAAGGCTTTTCCTATAAAATCAAATTCGGAGAATGCCTATCAGTTGTTAAAACTCCAGAGGACTTGGTGTCTGGGGCTTTGATTTGATGCATTACTCATGAAAGTGGAGGGTCTATCCTTTTGCCTTGGAACGTCCCTGCTTGGGCCTGCTGTGAAATGATCCAACCTTCAGGGTACGGTGCCACCATGGCACTTGGCCAGCATGTCACTAGAACGTGCTGACCATTTGCATCCAAGTGAAGACTCTACAAAATGAGTCTACGGAATCAGAATTACGAAATCTAAGGGCAATAAAATGGGTTCTTTGCTTCAGAGTCAGTCCAGTTGAAGATGGAGTTAGGGCTCTGCTCCTGAGGTCCCAAGGCCTGAGATTGATTCCCAGTCACTGCCATTTCACGGCCTCTCGAGGGTTGTTAATGAGGCTCCGTGTTGGCCTGCTTGAGGTCCCATAATCACTGTAACTTTGGTTTATGTTGTCAGCAGCCCCAAAGGGCCCCCCAGGCAGTGATGGAAACCTTGTTAGCAGTGGCAGCTCACCAATCTGATGGTAGGGTGGGCACTGTGTCCCTTCCTTGCCCAGCACCCCGCCCCCACTTGCCCCATGCTCAGTCCCTGCCTCCTGCTGATGCCGGCCCCTGGGGTTGCACCGTGGCTGCCCACCCCCCCCCCACCCCGCTGCACCTTTGTTGGCATCCCTTGACCTCTGCTTCTTTCCCGGTCCTGCCTTTTCTTCCCTTGTATTGTACTCCTTTCTTTCCTTTTCCCCCTTTCCTCCCCTCACCTTCCAGCTCAGCCTCTGGGCCCCTCCCAGGAGCTTCCCCCAAGTCACGCCCACCCAAGGGGACCAGGGAGCTTCCCTCACGCCGACGTCCCCAGGCCCGTGCATGTGGTGGCATGTGGAGGGCTGCCCGTGTTCACGTTCTCCCTGTCCTATGTAGAAATCCGGCTGCTGGTTTGATGGGAAGTAGTTAGTGCTTGTCTTGTCGGCTGCCACGCATGCTTGAGAACAACGGCTTTGTTTGTTCTCTGGCCCTTCTGGGTCTTGGGAGTGGGGCAGGCATGGGTTTGTTTCCAGGAGTGGCCGAGCTTACCTGGCTCTCAAGGGAGAGCCCCCCTCGGGGCCACATCACGAGAGGGGCACACCACAGTGATCGTGAAGTCTTGCACGTAAGCCTGAGCTGCTGTTCTGTTTTTCAGGAACGTACAATGTTTCCACCCCAGAAGCAACCAGCTCATCCCTGGAAAACACATCCAGTGCTTACTCCTTGCTCAACTAAGAACAGGAAAAACGACCTATGTGACTTCTTTAAAGGACAGTGGATATGCTCGGAAAAAAAAAATCCTTTCAAAGCCGTGGGTAAAATGTTTTCTCTGCAGGCTTCCTGGAGCAGATGCTGAAGAGCCTCTTCCATTAGGGAAAAGAAGCTTTCTTTCATAAAGACAGACTAAACGTAATTGTTAAGTTTATTTGCTGCCCCAGCCCCCACCTCTTGTGTGATACTAAATGTGTACAGTATTTAAGTGAGACTCAAGTCCCCGGAGGCCCAACTTCCCTGTCTATATTGTAAAATAGAATTTCAAAGAGACATTTTTACTTTTCACACGTTGGGCACAAAAATAAGCTTTGATTAACATAATAAGCACAAGGCTAGTACCCAGGAAATACTTCAGTGAACTCTCAGAAGGAAGGGAGGAAAGAAGGAAGGACACAGGAAAAAAGAAAAATATAGAGAAAAACAATTAAGAACCACATTTTAAAAATTTCCATGTTAACATAATTATTCTGATACTGCAACATGGAGAATATAAAAATGGCTCAAAAACAGAAACTGAAATAAATCATGGAGAAAGTTTGGTATTTTCTTGGTATTTTCTTAGCTACAAGAGAACATTTTTTTAGAAAGGCAGTGGGAAGAGATTGGGAGGAAATTGTAACATCAGGATGCTTTCAAGTGGATAATAATATTTACAAGAAATTCATGGAAGGAGATATAATTCTCCTGATGCTAAACACACACACACATGCTGGTGCACGTGAAGTTTTGAGCTCAGGGGAGGGAGCAGGCAGAGGAAATGGGATAGCCGTGCTTTATCAGATCTAAGCAGATCCAACTGCTAGTTACATTTTTTACCGTTTATCGGAAAAGCCTTATCTTTTGGTATGTTCCACTTTTTGAAGGCAAAAAAATATATATTTTTATATGCATCACTTGCCAAATGTGACATAAGGTGATATGAATGTGATATATTGTACTGGAAACAGATCCCGACTGTCGTGTATTATATTTAACAGCTTTAACCAGGTACTTCCCTGTGCATCATAGAATAGATTTTCATAATCTTATGGCGTTGTTTATCACTGTTGTTGCTACTGTGGATTTAGTGGCCCTTGGTGTGTGGTCTAGCTCCCTATGTATTAGCTCTTTCAGTCCTTAAGTTCCAAGACCAATATACGGTAAGAGTTTTGTATTGTCTAATTTGTGTTTATTCCAACCACTCGGAAATCCTCTGAAATGAAATGTTACAGTTGGCTACTCTATGCTCCCAATAACACTTGACCTTGATGAGCAGATGGTGGAGCTTTCCCCGAGGATTTGGTTGTCTGTGAATTATGTGCATATGTGTGTGTGCGCATTTCATAAAAATACAAATATTTATTAAAATTGCATCCATATTAAAGTTAAGCATGTGCTGTAGCCCACAGCAACCATACATTCCAAATTGAAGTCTGATCCCAGAGACACAAGTGAAACGGAATAAAAATGTGGGGCTACTTGAGGAATGTGGGCCGTGGGGTCTTCGTAAGGACTGAGAACCAGCAAGGATCCAACCATCAGGAAGGTGGGACAGACGAGGCTGCGATGTAGCAACCTTTTATTTATTGAGTTTCGAAAGAGTTTTCTTTCACTATTTTAACTCTTTAACCTCTCTTTTTTTTATTTTTAATTTTAAATTCTACTCCTGCCTCTCTTTTCTTCAGGGGGAGAAACGGGTGGGGCAGATAGAAGTCCTAGTAGTGTTTCAAGTAAATGCGCTCTTCGTTTCTACCCGTTCACAAACAGCGTAGACATCTACTCCCACGCTTGCCAGGAAATTGTCACAAAGGAAATGATTAAGCTATAAAATTCTCCAAGGATGGTCAGCTTTGGGCAGAACTCAGTACCGAGGAGACAGAGCCAGACGCTAGGTTGGAGGATAAATGGGATGAGAATTAGAGGTTCAAGAGAGAATGGCTTTGACAAATCTGATTCCTGGAATAATCTCAGGGATAACAGAGGTAAGGTTATATAGTACAATGTGTGAGCCTGGCCATCGTGACATGATGGGCCAAAGAAAGCATAGCACCCAGCAGGGGCTCCAAAACAACAATGGGACAAGGAACACTGAACTTCCAGCCACAACAGTAGGGGTCCTTTGGGAATCATTGTGTTGTGAAGGCAACCTCTATAATGGCAGGAACCTTCGCAGCATTCATAGGATGTGGATTTGGCCCTTTGCCCACGTGCATTAACTAAGGCACGTTCCCTTACCCCCAGCACACACACATGCACACATATGTGTGCACGTGCTTTCTAGCTTTCAAGCCACAACACCAGATCCAAATTCCAGAAAACCTATGAAAACAAAAACTTAGAGACATACTTGCTGGTGTTCTGCTCAACTGCAAGATACATAGTTCAACCACTGCTGTTTGCCAAGAATATCTTAAAATAAAAAATAGAATTCAATATTGTAAAAGAGAGTGGTCCATGAATCTGTGAACTCCGTGAAAGCAGGAACCCTGCCTGGTCCTGTGTTCACTAGTTCTCAATCAACAATGATTGCAAGGCAATCCCCCTTCTGAGGAAAAGGAGGAAGGAATGTCAGCTCTGATGTTGGTACAAAGTGACATGTGTGGTCTGCCCTGCTTGCAAAGTGCCCAGGGCTTCCCCATGTGCCTGACCTCTCAGTGGGTAAAGTCAGTTCCATGGGCCAAAACTTAACTTGCATTAAAGGACTTCTATTAAGTCAGTTTCTTGCAAAGGGATCTGTGCTAATGCTTCAGAGCTTGTGAGGTGAGAGCATTCACAAAGGAGCAATTAATCTAAGCTACAGAAATATTCTCTGGGAATACTGTTAAGTCCAGTGTAACACACCATGTCCTGAAGGAGTTGCGTCTGCCACCCTCCTCCCCATTTCTTATACATGGAGAAAGAGGTAAATAAAGACCCACGGGGTTTTCAGGATACAAGCTGCTAAGGCCAGAAATTAAGAAACACTAGGAAATCCTAGCCTTCTGTAGTTTGTTTAGAGAACTTCAGAGAGATCAGTGTTGGAAGGTCAAAAAAAAAAAAAAAGTGACATGGGGATGAGAAAGATCATAGCGACCAGGAAGTGCAGACGCAGGGGAGGGAGTTATCTGGGGTGAGAGGAGCAGAAGGTCACAACCACTGGGGAAGACAAAAGGAAACAAGTATGGTCCCAGAAATCCAGTGTAGATGGAATGCATTTGATTTGTGGCACGTGAAGGTGATGTCAGACAGAATCCCAAAGGGAGCCGTGACCCAGGCCAATGGAAGTCTGATTCCCTGAGTGTCCAAAATAAAGGAGGGGCTTACAGTGGATGTTATCTTTCTTAGGTATTTTTTAATTTTTTTTTTATTTTTTAATTTTTATTTTTTTTATTCATGAGAGTCAGAGAGAAAGAGAGAGAGAGAGGCAGAGGCAGAGGAAGAGGGAGAAGCAGGCTCCCCGCTTAGCAGGGAGCCCGATGCGGGACTCGATCCCAGGACCCCGGGATCATGACCTGAGCCGAAGGCAGACGCTTAACCATCTGAGCCACCCAGGTGCCCTCTTAGGGTATTTTTTAAAAAGTCAATGAAAATAGCGTCTCATCATTTGAAAGACGTTAGCTTTGGAATGAGATGCTATAGGTTTCTAACAGTATGACTTGGGATATTAAATCATGTCGCAAGAGTACGCCAGCATACAGCTCTGTGTCCTGTCCATGCTTATAACAATAAAATATCTAGCGAGATCTCATGAAGCTTTCTTTATATAAATTGTCTGCTCTTTTGTAAATAGGCCAGCGCTGCTCTTTTAGGCTTCCTGACCAGAAATCCAACCAGCATTTAACGCCCTTCCCCTCACAGCGAATGGTGGCTTCTGTTCTCCAGGTGTGGTGGGGGGCGGGGGTACCAGAAGCTCCCGGCTGAGCTCAGTTGGCTGAGGGCACTGATGCCTTTCCTCACACCATCCACACTCCCATGCAGCATGTGAAGCCTGGAAGCTTACAGAGGGTTGAAACGAGGGACCTTGAAGCAATGCTTTCAGGACCTAACTGTCTGGGAAACAACTAAACAAGTATCTTTTCTAACATTTGTGTGTGGCTTGGTTGGAATTTTCACGGACGGCTGAAAACAGAGCCCTGTGAGTTCTGTTAGCAACAGATTATTTCTGCAACGTGGGCCCATATTTCCTGTTTTCGTATTCTATGGCTGAGTAACATGTTACCACAAACTTAGAGGCTTAACACTGCACCCACTTATGAGAGCACGGTTTCTGGGGTCAGAAATCTGGGCATGGCTTCACTGGGTCCTCTGCTCAGGGTCTGGCCAGGTGGAACTCAGGCTAGCAGCTGTGGATTCATCTGAAAGCTGAGCTCCCCCTCCGTGCTTATTGGTTGTCGGGCAGGATTCTATTCTTTGTAGGTATAGGACAGAGGCCCTCATTACCTAGAGGTGTCCTGCCATCCCCTGCCATGTGACCTTTTCTACAATGTGGTCCTTTGCTTTTTTAAAGTCAGCAGGAGAAATTCCGTGCTGCTTTGAATCTCTGACTTCTTCAGTTTCTGATCCTAGACCCTCTTGTAAAGGACTCACCTGATTAGGTCAGGCCCATCCAGGATAATCACCCTGGTGATGAACTCGAAGTCAGGTGATTAGGGGCCTTGATTACATCAGCAGATTGTGATGTAAGGTGAAGACCTTGGCCATATAATATATTCTACTCCTGGCAGTGATGTATTTACAGATCCTGCCCACAGTTAATGGGAGAGGATTATACAGGCTATTGCATCAGATTGTTTAAACAAACATTAAGGACCCAACGCTGCTCTGTAGATTCTGTCTGAGGCATTCGCTGTGGCTTTGTGACCTGTAAACATTTCTTTATCCACAGCACTAATCACACTGAAAAGGGGCTCTCCGGCAGTACCACGGATAAAGCTCGCGTGATGCAACTAATGTAGCGTTACCTCTGTCTAGTGACTATGCAAATGTGAAAGAAGTCACCTTTCCCGAGGGGATGGCCTCCAGCTCTGTGGGGCTTCGGGGAAAGGGTGCTATTTGGCAAAGCCTGATGTGTCCAGATGAAAAGAGGCTCACCAACGCCAGGGCCAACAACCTTCCCCAGCGTGGTGCGTGTCTGGGGTGCGGGTAGAGGGAGTCCAGGAGCTGATGTTCCCTTGACGCTTGGGCCAACGGATCAGAGACCTAAGCAGACAGGTGCCAGCCAGTCTTCCACACGCTTGTACCCCTGACCGTCGGGTCCTTAAAAATAAAGTCAATATGCTCCTCCTATGCTGGGCACTTCTCATCCTTTAAGCGTTCCCGTGAAATGTTGCAGTCTGCAGCCCGCAGCCCGCAGGTCACGCCCGGGGCTGGGAACAGCTCCTCCTCGACAGACCCACACACCCCTCGAATGCTCCCCTGGGTCACAGGAGCCTGTCTGGACTTTTCTGCTCTTTTGCACCGATTTTTTTTTCCCCCTTTGTAAGATAACACATACATCATTCAGAAGGAAGAGGTTTATTTTTGTATTTTGAAGACATTCCCTCCTGGCTTTATGAAGTTTATACTTTCTTCATATAAACAGGAAGAAGAGAGTGCTTCCCATGAACACTTTATGTGAACACGAAGGCAGCTTTCTTTGAACTATTTGGTAACGCTGTGTAAGCTGCATGGTCTAGAGGAATGAGAATGTGAATCCCGTGCTTTTAAATTTTGAGGTAGCCACATTAGAAAAAAAGTAAATCAGTAAAACTAATTGCAGTAACACTTCTATGTAACCAAGTTTATCCAAAATATTAACATTTCCAGATGTAATTAATGTAAACTTATTAATGAGACATCGTACACTCCTTTCCTTTTTCTTTGTACTAAGTGTTGGAATTCCTGTGTGTATTTTATGCTAACCAAACACCTCCGTTGTCCAGCCACATTTCAAGTGTTCAATAGCCACACGTATCTAGAGATTTTATTTATTTATTTTGACAGAGAGACACAGCGAGAGAGGGAACACAAGCAGGGGGAGTGGCAGAGGGAGAAGCAGGCTTCCCACTGAGCAGGGAGCCCAATGTGGGGCTCGATCCCAGGACCCTGGGATCATGACCTGAGCCGAAGGCAGACGCTTAACGAGTGAGCCCCCCAGGCGCCCCTGCACAACAGAGATTTAGAGTATCAACCAGCGACAAATGCTTTCTGCCATTCTGCCTTCTGTATACTGACAGCAGGGTAGGAGAATGAATTTAAAACAAGGTCTGTACCACATCATCCTTGCTGGTCTGTGCAGAGACCCTACATATACTGGGGGGCGGGGGGGCAGGGGTAGAAATCCATAAGGCCACAAATACCTCTCTTCCATATGACTCCTGCCACCCTAAGCAGGCTTGAAAGCCACAGTGTTCAAAATTCTCCTCTGAGATTTCTGACAAGCATGGGGCATTTGCCCCCGCAAATCACAGTTCCACATCTTCCCCAGGAAGGAGGAAGTGTCTGGAATCACCATCAGCCTTCTTTCTTGGAGAATGAGCTTGCGGTCTCAGCAGTGTGGTATGGCGGAAAGAACATGGCTCCTGCCTGGAACAGAAAGATACTTTCCCTCACTCACCTGAGCCTTTCCCCACACCTCTCTGGTCTTTGCTTTGCTCACCTAAAAAATAGAGATCATTCAAATTCCCACTCAAGGCTGTTGTCAGGCTCAAAAAGCACAGTTTACACAAACGGGTTTTGTAAACTGTCAAGTATTATGCAAACAAAAGATTATTTCCAATATCTCTTTGAAAGGCAGATAGATGCTGACCACAGAAAGCCGTCAGGGGCATTAAGCTCTGGTGACCCCAGTGGGATTCCTGGGCATCGAGGGGGTCATCAGGAGGACACTGGATCAGGAAGGGGAGGACACAGTTCATCAGGCACCTATGAGGAAATGAGGCAGTCCTAAACAACTTACCGACTCTGCAGATTTCCTTCAAGCCCATCTTGTGTGTAACAACATGACTTTTCTTACAGGACCCCAAAGCCCATCTGCAGACATGCCTCCTCCACACAGACCCACTGCACTTCCTGCAAGAGTCCAACCCTTTTCTTTGCCTCAGAATCTGGGTCAAAGGTCAGGACTCAGCCCCTTGCACACACAGCCCAGAGGGGGCATAGGGGACCCCCGCTGTCCCATGAGTATAAGGAGGACTGACAGAGGCCCAGACCTGTCCCACAACCCCAGGGGCTATTCAGAAGCCCTCCAGGATGGGGGTGCCCCTGTGGATCAACTTCCAGCTGCAATGACTTCTGGGCCCTTTGAGCCCCAGCCTGGAGATCAGATGGTCCTGGAGGATGACAATTTGGGAAGCAGGAAAGTTTTGCAAGTGTGATTAAAGGGTTCCCGGGGGAGGCCTGCTCTGAGGAAGGCTTTCCCGGCATCAAATGGGTCCACGTGGCAGAGTGCCAGGTGCCCCTTTCTTCCAGGGCAGGCAGCCAGCAGCAGCGTCCGAATACAGCTCTGCCCCTGTGGACACTCATAGCGGCAGGTGCCAAGCAGCGGGCTTTGAGAGAATGGAACCGGCTCCCTGGGCCAGGCCTGTGAGGTATCCACCCCTTCTCTCTGTTCCCATCAGTGATTCTGCAGGGTGGGGCAGTCAGAAAGCACCTGGTAAGTTCCCATTTACCAACCTCAGGGGTTAGGGTTCTATCCACTCGACCCCCTGCCCCCCCCCACACCATCTTTCCTTACGTCTTGCATAGATGGATACTTAAGTTTATCCTCTAGCACATTCTAGAGAGGAAACCAATTCTCCTAAGTTTTCTGTGCTCAGTGACTATAAGCAGACAGAACAAGAGGGGAGACATGAGGGGCACAATCCCAGAAGCCTGCCCTGTGCCAGACCCCCCCGTTCTTTCTCTCCTAATACCATTTTCCTGTGGGGCCCACGATTCAGCTAAAGTCATCTTCCTGTTTTCCAGACACCCATTCTTAACCTTTTCCCTTTAAACTTTGAGAGGAGGAGTCACAAGGTCCCCCGCGTTCCCTCTGCACAAAAGGGCAGCGGGTCGGGGAGACGTGCGACCATGCAAGGCCCGCGGTTTCCCTTCTTTCATGCAGAGCCAAGTCCCAACGAGGTATGCCGGCGACTGCTACAAACGAAACAGAACCAACCCAGGAGCCCAGGGGGAAAAAGGGCGTTTTCTCAGCATGAAAAGCAACAGGAACTATTTGGGCAAGTCATGGGAAGACGGCTGTTAGAGCCCACTTCCTTCGCTCGGCAGCACGATCCAGGAGCCTCTGCCGGCCCTGCCTTCTTGGAAGCCACTGTAATTGGTACCATCCTGCGTCCTCCCTCCTGCCCCCCAGCCTCCGCCCCCGGCTGCAGTGGGACGAGGTGTTTGATTTGGATTCACCGGGGAAGAATCGCACATCCACTCACTGTTTTTCTGGAACAGCGAGCGGTTCCCAGGCCCCGAGGAGCTCTCTCACAGCTGTCCCAGTCAAAGCGGAAGCGACAGGAGTCTCCAGCTGGGCCACTGAGTGACAGCTAGCGGGGGCGCGGGGCTTCCCTCGCCGGGCCCGCCGGCTTCTCCTGAGGCTCGATCGCCACCTTGTGGTCATCGGAGGGAGCGCCGCCTCTGGGTCCCACCTCCAAGGCGGCCCAGCACTCAGGCCGCTGATGTGCCTGGTGGGCGAGGTGCAGGGAAGTAATTTGGTGCGAAGGTGGGCTCGAGGCCTGCTAGATGACAGAGACCAGGAATGCAAGAATCACCCTCACTCCCTGCCTCCTGACACTTTTTACGCTATGGTCCTTGCAGGGCCAGTGGTATTACTCTTCCACTTGCCGGAGGTCTATCAAGTGTTCTCAGAGTGTTGGTTGTCATTTAAACACACACGAGAAAAGTAGGATTTCTCCGCAACGAAGTACGTGTCTAACGTAGTGTTTAAACACAAGTGAAGAACTGGAACATTCGTCCTACTACGCTTGGCTACGTGGTAATTGCCCTGGTGACGTGCAGCCTGAAAAGCCAGAAAGCTTTGAGGAGGTATGGGGAGAGCGGACATTTTAGCCACACGGTTCAAGTGTGCATGATGGATTTGCAGGCAGGTGTACACTTCTGAGATATACTTGCCAGGATAGCTCCCTCCTTCTGTTTCTTTCCTCTCTTACTGACCAAATCTTATTTACAGATCCAGAGGCAAAGCTAAAGGCAGCCCCCCTGCCGGCCCCAAATCACCAGGTTTCCCCATTCCAGACGGTAGTCTGGAAGGTAGTTTGAGGAAGCAAAATGGGTGCCTTCCGTGTGTCATAGGGCCTTAAACACTTTCTCCATCAATGCACCTTCCAAAGGATGAACTAGGATGGACCCCTTCCTTAGGATGGAAAACTATTACTGCCAAGCTGGGTTTTCATTTTCAATCCATGCTGAACCCGCAGCTGTCCCAGGGCTGTCTGACACACCAGCCCACCCTGAGGTCAGCTGGGAAGTTTCTAATCGAGGCTCTGGACACGCACTCAAGAGGAGGCTGCTGGCTTTGCTAGCCAAAATGTGATCCAAGAAGACCCAGTAGAAGTAAACAGTACCCACAGCCAAGAAAGGCTGATCCTTGGGGCAGAGGGACATGCTGACCTGCGTTGTGTCATGGGCAGACAGCTTCTGAACGTGCGAGAATATCATATGCTTTGGGATACCGCTCTTCCCCTCCGCTCCCAAAGAATAGCTCTGTCACCTTCTCCCTTATATTGGACATCCATCCTAACAGAAAACCAAATCTCAAGGAAAGAGGAGGTTTACTATGCAAAAACTTCTGGGAAAGAGGTGCACAGCAAATGAAATAAAATTTACCCTCCAGTGAAAATGGCTGATAACAATGTAACTAGGCCAACATTTATTGAGCTCTTTACCATGTGTTTGGTGCCTGTCCTAAGCTCTTTATGCATATAATCTCATTTAAGCCTTACAGCAACCCCAGGTTAAGTAGATGTTCTTTTTTATTTTACAGATGAATAAACTAAGCACAGAGAAGTTAATAATTTGCCCAGGGTCACACAGCTCAGGAATGGTAGAGCCAGGTGCTGAAAGCAGACGGTCTCATCTGGCATGTGTGCACGTCCACACCTCACTCGGTTGCTCCTTCATGCAGTCTGATGCACGTATCGTCCGATGGGGGAGGCAGTTCTGAGTACACAGATTGAGCGAGGGAGATACAGTGATGGGAAGGGTGGAGAAGGTAAAGCATCTCAGTGTCACTTTATGATTTCACGTAGGGGCAGCCCAGAACACAATGGCCGGTGGTCTGGGCACTCTTGGGGGTTGGCCCACTTCCCTCTTCCATATCTGATGGAGCATGAAAGGACTCCCACTGTGTTGCTTTAGTGAAAGTAGACTTCACATTAGCCCCCTACTTGATCCCCAAATGGAGCAGCCTGAGTGCACCTGCCATTTTAATCTTTCCTCTTCATTCAGATGAGTTTCCACGAGGTCCCCATCGCCAGTGGTATTACTCTTCCACTTGCCGGAGGTCTATCAAGCGTTCTCAGAGTGTTGGATGTCATTTAAACACACATGAGAAAAGTAGGATTTCTCCGCAACGAAGTACGTGTCTAACGTGGTGTTTAAACACAAGTGAAGAACTGGAACATTCGTCCTACTACGCTTGGCTCCGTGGTGATTGCCCTGGTGATGTGCAGCCTGATGCAGCAGCTGATCTGCTAAGTGAATTATCTGGATGCTCTGCTTCATTCTGCATGGGTGAGAGCATTGCGCTGTCTTCAACACTGATTGACAGCCAGTTTAGGGAGCAAAGAGGGGTGATCCCACTTTTCTACTCTCCTTTTACTCTCTTGACCAGACAGAAATCTTTAACATGTTACTGATGATTTCCATTGAGCTGTTGCATCACACTTGGGTAAAACTGTCGTAAATCTGTCTAGGCCTGAGGGACTCTGTCCCACGCGGAGCCACGTCTCAGTCCGTGCTGGGGTTGCAGAACCAGCTCCAGGCCAAATTGTGAAAGGTGGAGAGAGATGGGTCTTGTCCTCACTATCTTGTCCCACCTGACCTTTTGATCTGTCTCCTACATACACTAATGTGCATGTACGTGTGCGAGCGCACACACACACACACATACACACACGCACAGGAACCCTGTTGGGCTGCTTTACCCATGTCAAATCTCTTCTTTTATTTCTTTTTTTATCTTTATTTTTATTAAAAACCAATTAACATATAGTGTATCATGAGTTTCAGATGTAGAGGTCAGTGATTCATCAGTTGCATATAACACCCAGTGCTCATTACACCACGTGCCCTCCTTAATGCCCATCACCCAGTTACCCCTCCCATCGCCCCCTCCCCTCCAGCAACCCTCAGTTTGTTTCCTATGATTAAGAATCTTATGGTTTGCCTCCCTCTCTGATTTCATCTTATTTTATTTTTCCTTCCCTTCCCCTATGTTCATCTGTTTTGCTTCTTCAATTCCATATATGAATGAAATCATATGAGATCTCTCTTTCTCTGACTGACTTATTTCACTTAGCATAATACCCTCTAGTTCATCCACATCATTGCAAATGGTAAGATTTCATTCTTTTTGATGACTGAGTAATATTCCGTCATGTGTATATACCACATCTTCTTTATCCATTCATCTGTCGATGGACATCTGGGCTCTTTCCATAGTTTGGCCATTGTGGACATTGCTGCTATAAACATTGGGGTGCACATGTCCCTTTGAATCACTATGTATCTTTTGGATAAATACCTAACAGTACAATTTCTGGATGGTAGGGTAGTTCTAATTTTAACTTTTTGAGAAACCTCCATACTGTCTTCCAGAGTGGCTGCACCAGCTTGCCTTTCCACCAACAGTGTAGGAGGGTTCCCCTTTCTCCACATCCCCGCCAACATCTGTCGTTTCCTGACTTGTTGATTTTCACCATTCTAACCGGTGCGAGGTGGTGTCTCATTGTGGTTCTGCTCTGTATTTCCTTGTCTTCTGTCATTTCTTCCATATCAGTATTCATTAGAGATTGATACCATCCCACCCCACTGTCTCCCATCCCCTACCCATTAGGGTTTGTGAGAGTTCACTAAACAGTCCTCATAGCTAAACACAATACCTATCTTTGAAAATTAATTTTGCTTGAAGATTTTGGAAAAATATATTATGTTTATATAACTAACATAGGAAAGCTCTTTTAGCCATAGTTGTAAATACACGGAAATGTGAGTTGGTGACTAATTAGACATCAAATGATATTCGTAATAAAGAAAAACAAGCAAAAAAGATCTTCACATCATGTTAGATGTTGATTAGCTTACACTGCATATCCCTCCCACCCCCCAGGCCACTCACTGGTCTTATTAAGCTTCCCTGGTAGCCAAAAGGGGACAATAGATTCTCCTATTAAATGGACCTTTGACCTGGCTGCAGCATTCATTCTCTCTAGAATCTGCTCACTTTACTCAAATATCTGAGTAGAACCTCAGGATCCCTAGATTTCCCTCAAGCCATAAAAATGGAAGACATAATTCATCAGAAAGGAGGAGCTCGAGAAGAGAAGGTGTTTGGCTATAATTTACTTGCAGAGATACATCAATATCATATTACAATGGACACAGTATTCAGGTCCACTATAATCCAGAGCTAGAGGAGGTTAGATGCTTGTCAAAGTACTCTGCAACATTCCCACAGTCATTAGCAGTGAGGGACCCTAAGCAAAAGTCTGTGCTGCAGAAATATCCAAAGCAAAAACTTTTCAATATTGCTATCCCAAACCAAACCAGAGGGTTTTCATTAGTTTAGAGGATGCTAGAAGTCATCTTTGCATTAGTACACTGGAATTATCACACAGCTATAGGTACAAAACACTGGCAGGCCCAGTGAGCTAACTTTGGAGGAGAAAGCTTAGATTACAATTCAGTTTGGTTCTGATCTCCCTCACTTGCTAGAATATTCCATTGGTTGATCCGGTTGGGCCGGTGGTTCTCAACCAGGATGACTTTGGCCCCCGAGGGACATTTGGCAACATCTAGAGACATTTTTAGTTTTTGTAACCAGGGAGGTGGCTCTGCTGGTGTCTAGTGAGGCAGAGGCCAGGATGCTGCTAACATCCTACAGGACACAGCACCACACCCACGACAAGGAATATCTAGCTCAAAATGTCAGTAGTGCCCAGGTTGTGTTCCTGGCCTTCAGATTATTTGGTTGCACATGCCTTGAGTGAACCTTTAATCCAAGACGTTTGTTGGAAAGCAAAATCATAGAGCAGAGACTTCATTACATTTACAAAATAGGTTAGGTGACTTTTGTGGGGCTTGATAGATAAGAAATATGTTAATGTTCATTGTGACTTTTGAGGTAGGGGGATATGGGTCCCACCCACTTCTACTATCACAGGCTCCAGATAGTACTAAAGGATGTGACATTCGAGAATGGCCAGATTGGCTCAGGCCAGTTCAGAAGGAAACGAGCCAGAAGAGGAAAGGGAGAAGGATAAGGGATAGGGTGTAGGGGGGAAATGTGAGACATTTTCAGACTTTCAAACTACTCTGACTCCTTCCCACTCTGTTGACCAAGCACCCAGATACAGAGAAAATTTCCTGCTTTTTCACGTCGCTCATCTAAATCCCAAATCCCACAATGCCTAGAGATGATGAAATGGGTATTTCTCTGTCTCTCTCCCAACATGAATGCCTACTTTTCCATCACCACCACAACACCTCAAAAGAATAAAGTAATCCTCCTGGAATGATTGAGAACTTCAGGCTCAAAGAAAAGCTAAATGTGATGTCCCATCCACGATGTGCCAGATTCTTAATCAATCAATCAACAGAAATGACAATCAATCATCAACAGAGATGCTCCTAGGTAGTAGGTGTGCTGCTGGATCTGAGAACCTACAGAGAAATAGCAAAATATTTGACCCTCAGTCTGGGACCTTCTGACCATTGTTTGACTATATTTAATTTATAATTTACCAGATCAAAAACTTAGGTTACTCTTGATACTTGAGCTTCTGCTACTTCCAGAGGGAATTCACTGTACAAACAATGTTGTCCTTGGTTAGGAATGGGGCCTCTCCCTCTGAACTAGACCAAGTCTAAGCCAGGCATGGCCCAGAGCACATTTCTTTCTAATAAAATGAAAGAAAACAACGATAGTATTTGGAGTCTGGAGCCTGGAGCTCCCTTCTAAAGTGAAACACTGAGAAATTGTGGAGGGCATGACCTTCTCCAGGCCTAGCTGGGAAGGCAGTGTGGGTTTGCAGGCTGTGAAATCCATGGAGAAAAAGCTGTCTATTTTCAATTTGGTCTTGGGAGACAGGAGTGTAGGCTGGGGGCTGGATAGTGTCTCATCTAATCTGAAAATTAAACAGTAACATTTGTGTGCATTTGGCTCTAAAATATGTTCTTACCCATTATCCCATTTTATTACCCTGCCACCCCGGACATGTTAAAGTGGGGTGTGAGGAGGTGGTTAACTGCTACTTCCCTTTGACAGATTTGGGAACTAAGACCAAGAGCTTATGTGATTTTACTAAAATTGCTCAGCTGGTTAGATGCACCTGGCTGGCATACCTGACTTCCAGACCCATTTTCCATCGGAGCAGGTGGTGCCCGTAAACCAGCCCTCCAGCAGGTACCGATGACCTCGGGCTGGAGAGTCAGTCCCCAAGGGGTGTTGTTTCCACCTGCTATAAACTCTCCTCACACCTTCACATGCAATGGATTCTTCTTAACCCATCCTGTTATTTCCAGAATGGCCAGAAAGTGTGTACTTAAGAAGCTGGTACCCTTAAAGCTGGGGACCACTCAGGCTCCTTGAAACATACTCTGTTATTAAACATCCAGAGCCAGCTCTTTGTGGAGCCTGAACCAACTGGGGATGGGAATCCTAGATTTCCTTTGACTTGATCTGTCTTGGAACTTCCTTGCCCCAGATAGTTTTATCTCCTTAGGAACTGTGGAAAGAAAGTGTGTCTAACTGCTTTAAAACTTTCTTCTACTAGCTCCTGTCAGTTTGTTAACATAATAATTTTATACTGGAATAGTATATAAAATATGCTTTAGACTTAAAAAGATCTGAGGAAGAGCTTTGGACAACTCTTCTACACACACACACACACACACACACACACACACACACAAAGCTGGACACACAGAAGGTACTGACTAAATATTTATTGAATTTATAAAGATCTATTTTTACAATCAGAGGAGAAGGAAAGCAAATGCCGCAAAGTCCTGCTGTAAGAAGGAATCTTTCCTCTAACACATAAGCCCTTAAAGAGTACTATTGTGTCTGATGAAAAACAAGTTTTTGATTTTAATACAAATGACATGTAGGTTTCATCACATATTTTATTTGCAGTAGAAATGAGAGTTTCTATAACTTAGTTCTTCATTCATTATCAGTTCATTCATTCACATTTATTAAGTTCCCACGATGGGCCAGCCAGGCACGCCTCGAAGCGAACATGGGAAACGCAGGCCTGCCCACCAGGAGCTTACAGTCGATGGGAAAGATAGTTGATTAAACAAGGGATTGAAAATGAAGTGTAATGAGTACTGTCACAGGACACACGAGCTACATTCAGAGCAGGGTAACAGAACCATGTGGGGACGGGGGGAGGGAAAGGAGGGGGGGCAGAAAAAACCAGAATGGTCACACAGGAGGCTGGAGGCTGCGGTCCTTGGAGGCCTGTTCAAAGCAAGGCTGATAAAAACCACCCCAAACTGCGCGGAGGTCCAGAAAGGAAGGTCTGAGTAGAGAAGGTGCTTCTGTGATCTGGCTGATGTCAGGTCACTACTTTGGCTTTTGAGAAAGGATGGAGATGATGCTGAAGGTCAAGAAGATCACGCCGGCCGTGCCTCCGATCAGCAGGCCCAGGATGCTGCCGTGCACTTGCATGGCCTGACAATGCTCCCCCGTGTAGAAGAAAGCATGACTGGAGACACACCTGGGGGGGCAGAACAGAGGAGGGGTGTGGGAGGCACCCGAGCCTCCATTGCTTTGTAGCTACCAGCACCGACAGCCACAGGGGCAGGGGACCCTGACTGAGTGGTCCACATGCCTGACCCCATTCCAAGGGCTTTATATGAGTCCATTCAATCTCCTAACAGCCCCAGGAGGGGGTGGTTATTACTATTCTCATAACCTCATTTTGCAATCCTTTATTTATATCCAGAGAGGTTAAATCATGGGCTCAAGGTCACACGGTTAGTCAGTGTTTCACACTTGAAGTCTAATCCCTGGAGGCCTGTCTCCAGACCAGGTGCCCTTGGCCCCATCCCGTGCGAGGCTCAGGAAGGAAGGTTTGGGGCATTTAAAGAATGCGTGGCCCATGCGGGTTCAGACTGCAAGTTACGAGGGAAATTCTCCAGATAGAGTCTGACCCCAACCATTAGCTGGGGCTCGAGAACTTCCAGACGGTATCCATTACAATGTTGCTGTTAGGTGAGGATCCTACCAGCTATGTCCCAGGCCGCCCCAAAATCTGCAAGATCATGAGCACACTTCTTACTGCTTTGTTTGGGACACAGTCACACAGGGGCTGCCACACCTCGGGTTTGCTTGTTTGTGTTTTAATGTCATCTGGTGGGGAGATCAACTAATCTCAGACCCAAGGCATGGGGAGTGATGTTTCCTCGCTTCTAGGGTAGCAATTCCAGCCTTCATTTCAAACAACATTCTCATCGCAAAGTCTAACCACAGAGCCGAATGTGACAATCAGAAGTCACGGACTCTTTTTACTCATTCTGGAACTATTTTACCTTCCTCATCACTAGCCTAGACATTGGCTTCTTAAAAATCAGTGTGTAATAGGGGCGCTTGGGTGGCTCAGTCAGTTGAGTGCCTGCCTTCGGCTCAGGTCATGATCCCAGGGTCCTGAGATCGAGCCCCGCATCAGGCTCCCTGCTCAGCGGGGAGTCTGCTTCTCCCTCTCCCTCTGGTTCTCCCCCTGCTTGTGCATGTGCTCTCTCTCTTTTTCTGTCAAATAAATAAATAAAATTTTTATAAAAATCAGTGCATAATAGCAAGTTCGTTCAATTTTTCCCTGGCCTAGTCCCTTCCAAATACAGTTTAATGATATTCTCAAGGATTCCCTTAGAGGGGCTTATCCCACAAACTGCAGGTTTGTGGAAGAGGGATGCTTTGGTCGAGCAGAGGGTGATACACAAGTGGGAACCACTGGTCGTCCTGACTCTGAGGGTGAGGCTAGTTGGGGCACATATGGAAATCTGGCATCCAAGGCCCCATCAGCTGAGAGGTGTAGACCAATGGCTGTGGAGCCCTCAAGAAACAAGGAGGTCATTCTCAGATAGAAGGAACCAGCGCTCCTTGGAAAAGTGCTTTATTCCAGGGCTGGGACGGGGGAAGTAAAAGATAAGCTGGGAGGATCCTGTGGTGCCAGAAAGTAAGACTGTGTTCATGAAACAGTGAGTGGGTGCTGAAAGGGTACAGCAGCCAATCTGGGAGAGCTCTCAAAGGCCAAGGCCAGGATGCCATGAGCTACAAAGGCAAGACTGACATTATGCAACTATGGCCCAGAGAAGAAAGTAAATGTTTATGTGCCCTTCATGATATAAAGACATGCATGAATCCATGAATCGGGAGGAGTGGACCATTATTCTTTACATGAGAATTTCACTTACTGAACACGGAGGGAGTGGGGGAGATGGAAAATCACCACTGGACTATTTCAGGGCAACTGTGGCAACAAGTCCACCAAAGGATGATGACACTAGTGGGTGAGGATTCGAGAAAAAGCAGGATGCCTGCATGGCCTCTGAATGTCTCTCCCAAGACATGTATTAACTGCAGAGTGAGGAATGGACACCCCGTGACCCGGTGCTCAAGGTTACCATCACCAGTCTTAACTCCTCGGACATCACGTGCCCCTTGAATGACCCTCCAAGAAAGGCGTACGTACCTCATCTTTGCTCTTCTTGCCAAAAATGTACGCTCTCAGTATAACCATGAGAAAACATGAGACACACCCAAATGGAGGAACAATTTAAAAAATAACTGAGCAGGACTCTTCAAAAGTGTCAAGGTAGTGAAAGAGGAGGGAACACTGAGGGGTTGTCCCAGCGTGAAGGAGGCTAAGGAGACGTGAAACTGAATATAATGAAGGGCCCTGAGTTAGATCCCGGAACAAAAAAAAGGACATTGGTGAAAAAAATGGAGAGATCTGAATGAGGTCTGTAGTTTAGCGAATGCTATTATTAATTGCATTTAGTTGCATTAATGTTCATTTCTTCGCTTTGCTAATTGTGATATGGTTGCGTAAGATGTTAACATTCAGGAATGAGAAGCTCTGCAGTATTTTTGCAAATGTACCTGTAAATCTAAAATCATTTCAACATAAAAGCTTAAAAAAGAAGAAACAAAGTGGAGATTGAAAAGGACTCAGAAGAAATGTAGGTCTTTTGAGCCAAGCAGGCTAGTCCTTACCTCTGCCATTATTCTGCCAAATGAAACTGATGTTTCTGTCATCACGTATATTCTTTTATGAAATATTTTATGCAAACAACAAACATTATAAAAAGAAATATTAAATCTAGCAAACCGTGCAGACAGGCAGACTTGGATGCAAGTCTCAGCGCCAGTATTTGCCGTCGGAGAAATGTTAGACAAATTATTTAGCCTCTCTAAGCTTCAACTTCCTTATGCACCAAATGGGGAGAAGGAGGGTCCTATGTCACAGGGTGGCTGTCAGGAATAATTTAGATCATGCATGTATACTGCTCAGGAGAGCACATGATACATAGTAAGCAGTCAAAAACTATCAGATATTCTTATTACTATTATTGAAAACATAACTATAATCATAGTACAACAGAACAAATAGATGATAGTAATAATAATTGATAATTAACAATACCACTGGCAGTCAGTAAAGATTTAAGCTTGGTCCCCAGTCCCACTGAGGCAGGTCATGCATTTCCTGGGCTAACAGCTCTGGAACATTTGTGAGCGCTGCAGTGGAGTTCAAAATCCCAACAAAGTTCAAGATGTTGTTGACCACGTCCCAGAGGTGGGCAAGGGATGAAAGTCAAGATTTGGGAGATTTGGGGCCCCTCTGCCCCGGCAGGACCCCAGCTATGTCCTGACAGCATAAGCCAGCTGATTCAGAGCACAGCTTTGTGGAATCAAGGACAGCTGTGTCCAGGTGGCCCTCTGAAGTAGTCATCACCCTAACCTGAGAGCGGTGTCTTTTACCAGGTTAAGCAAATGTTTAGCTCACCCCTGCTGACCTGCCCCCTGCCTCCCCCCAGCCACAGAGCCTACCTGCAGCTCGCCATCCCCTTCACGTTCACACAGATGCCTTCATTTTGGCAAGGATTCGGGTCACACGGATCTCTGAAGTACTGTGGCCAGTTGCGGTCTTCCAGAGGGCCTGTGTTCTCTACTGACCGCTTCTGTCGGCTGGGCTGCCCCTGGTCCAGGCTGCTGGGGAGCGCTTTCTCTAACAAGACCTTTCCCGAACCTTCTTCTGAGGCCTGCTGCTCCTGGTCCTGGAGAACAAGGCCTTCGGGAATCAGCCTTGTGTTTTGAGTTGGAACTTCAGTGTGGTTAAGGTAGGTGATATCTTGAGGAAATAGACAAAGGGCAGTGAGGAAGATCTGCAATTAACATCTGACTACAATTAACTTCCACTTCTGGAGAAAGTTCCCTGGTGGACTCCACGTTTAGTGACATGGAAAGGTGGTTTGAATCCAGCTGATTCTCATGCTAGCTATTTTTATTTTCAGAGTAATCCAATCACATTTTTATTTATTATAACTTAAAAAAAGAAGCAAAAAGCTAGCATGGATAGACTGATCAAAACTAAACTGAAGTTAGCAAATGGTCATATCTGATAAATTATCAAAAAAGATGACACCAAAGTTTTAGTTTCTCCCAAGACCCAGTTAAAATAAAGATGTGAGTCCTTGAGCAATAGCTCTCCTAGAGCATATCTTTTTTTATTTTTTTTTAACCTGGTCCTCAAAAAAAAAAAAAAAAATCCCATCCTCCATGAGATGCTCAAAAATCAGTGCAAAATCAGCAGAAGCCCCAGAGCATAGGATTAGTTATTCAGGAAGATCTGCAAACATACCTTCAAAGTCCACAAAAAGTATAAGGTCATCATTTTTAAGGAAACTCTTCCTTCTTAGCATTTGGTGGGAGATGACACTACTCCAGCCCCAGTCAATGCTTCTAAAACAATCACAGTCCTTATCATAGGATCCCATGATGGATGGCCTGTCCCAGATGACGGAGTCATTCATTGCTACAAAGTAATAGGTAACATAACATCACAGTACCTCTCTATACTTCACTCTCCAACCAGTCTTTAATGAGTATATAGAGCTTTGTTAGAAAAAAAAATATGTTGGAAAAAATCAGATTATTTATGCTTTCTAGGAGAATTAAAACTCAGAATTGGGAAGGGGGAGGGGCAGGAACCAGAGCTCTGAATGATCAAATTGTCCATTACTGAGTCATTTCCTCAGTGAAGACGAAGGGACAGTGAGAGCCTCTTCCTTTTAAGGCTTAAGGCTTTTCATGTGAAAAATAAAAAAGTCTGCCCATTTCTTTTTGATACGAGTTTATTTCATTAACATACTGACAGTCACTGATATTTTAGGAGTTAGCGCGTTAGTTCGGCACAGAGGCTAGCAAATTCTGAGTATTTGATAAATGATGGTCAGTATCTGTCTTCTCATTTAGACTGCGTTCAGTGAAGCAGGAACTGCCTGGCTGGCTTATATTCTAGGTACCTGTCACTGAGTTTGGCACAGTGAAAGCCCTTAATAAATGCTGGATAAGTGAATTTGGAAAAGAGAAGGGAGAAAAGATGACATTGAAAATGTGACTTAATATTCCAACATGACCATGTTCCTGATTTACCCAAGGAGGAAATGTGAGAGGAAGATTAATCTCTTGAATACAGATGGGAATCATATCCACCGGCCCTTTCGGGGTGAGCAGCAGATTTTAGAGCACCTACCTGAAGATGTCTGGGACTTGGAGGTAGTGAACACCATGCTTGAGGACATTCTATTCCTGGCATCAGGTTCCTGGTCGAGGATGGTCATTACCACCTGTCTGTTTTCCACTGGCCACTCCAGGATAGCATCATTCTCCCCACTGCACAGGTGAAAAGTAAGTCCCAAGTAGCCAGAGCTACTGGAGCTGAATCTGCCATTTGGGTATAAGGTCAACCCAAAACCATATCCCTCTGAATTGTAGAATCGAGGGCTCAGGAGCTTATTCCCTGGAACCGTGTTCTGAAGGACCTGGGAGAAATTCCGTATGGTCCAAACGCCTGCGGGGCATGGGGTTTCCGTCAGAGTGATATCATCCAGGTAAATTCCCCCATTTGAGTTCTGGGGGTCACCTTTTGTGCCCTGGAACATGTAGCGAAACTTCTTTTCTTCTCTGAGCATCACATGGGCAATTTTCCAATTTTGGTCCAAATCTCCTGGGGACAGAGAAGAAGGTTGGTGACAACTGCGGCCAACATTTATTAAGCATGACCTATGAGCCTGGTAGCACGCCAAGTGCTTTAAAGATTTTATTTGTTTATTTATTTATTTATTTGAGAGAGAAAGAGAGAGAGAGAGAGTGGGAGGAGAAGCAGAAGGAGAAGGACAAGCACCCTCTGTACTGAGTAAGACCCTGAGATCATGCCCTGGGCTGAAATCAAGAGTTGGACACTTAACCGACTGAACCACCCAGGCGCCCTGCATGCCAAGTGCTTTATATGAATTATCTAATTTAACCCTCACAATATCCCTATGAGATAGGTACTGTTATAAGCTGGTTAAGGAACTTTTCCAAAGTCACATACTACAGAGGGAAAATAGCTACAGAAAGATATACTATGATTTATTTTAATATTCATATTCAAATCTTAATCAGAATTTGTTTTCCATTATTATTCAGTTCCATAGGTTCTGTGTTTCCCCCGGGTTTCATGGTATAAATGCACCCCATCCCCTAATGTTTGCACTGAATACCCAAGTAATAGGCTGAACCATAAAAATAGTCATTTTGTAAACTCAAAGTCAAATAATGGTGATTTCATATGGTCCAACCTATGACTTGATGCCAGAGAGATATATGGTGTGCTCTAGAGTGAGTGTTCACATACAGGACTAGTTGGATCTCCCCTATGCAATACTGACTCACCCACTAACATCCAATATTTTCTCTTCATATTATCTGAAGTCCCAACAAGTAGGGAATCCATCCTTTAAAAAAATAATAATAATAATACAAAAAGAGTTACCACTATCCAGATATTCACATTCTAGTGAAAATTAGGTTTACTTGTTTTTTTTCCCGAGACTGAGCTGGAAGTGAGAATTTTAGCTAAAGAGCTGAGATAAGAAGTTGAGAAAGATGTTCTCAAACATGGGGTCCAGTGCTTCACAGCATAAGAAACCAGAAAGGAGCTTGAGGGTCTAGAGAAGGAAACCTCCAGGCCAGAGCAACTCATAGTTCCCTAGAGATCTGCCCCTACTTTCATATTCTGACAGGGTGTATCTTAACACTGGGCTCAGAAAGGAAAAGAAAAATGCTACATTCCAAGTGGGGATCCTGTTGGCTAAAATGAATTCAAACAGATGAGTGTTATTGAAGTTTAGTCTGAAATGCAATTGGCCAGAGGGCTTCAGAAGTATTTTTCCTCTTTCTGTGTGTTATAACCAGAAATCTACATACAGAGTTCCACTCCAGAAAACAGAACATTGTTAGATCTGTCCCTCAAAGTTGTCCTTAAAGAGAATGACTGAGAACAAAGGGAGATCAAGGCACTCTTCAGTCTTGGGAGAGCAGAGCTAGGCCATGTGGTTAGGTTACCTACACATAGGGGAGAAGGGTGAGGAGAGCACATCGACCACATCTATAACCTATGAACTGGTGTAAGTACTGTCTCCTGGGGACGGGACTGCAGTCACGTGGAGGACACATGGATCTGAGATGTAATGGGTGTCAGGATGTCTGGAATAGGGACAGACACACAAGATTTTTACTAATTTGCTCAACAGGGTTAAACCATCTTCATATGGATTGTCACCTTGAGATTGAAATGTGGGAACATGGTACTGGAAGGAAGACCCGAGGTCCATTACCATGTAGGCAGAGACTCTTAGAGGGCACCTAGCTGTCATCCTGTTACAGAACCTGGGCTGGATCACCCAACGGAAGAACCAAGCGGCACTTGGAGATCTTGGAGGATAGGAGATTTATTTAATGCCGGCGGGCTCAGAGGAGAGTGGTCTCCAAAGGTCTGAGGCCTGAGCACAAACAAAGGGGGTAATTTATACACTCTTACTTCCACATACTTGGCACTTTTGGTGCATGCGCGAAGCGGGGCAGGGAGAAGAACCCGGATGATCCCCAGGGCAAGGACTGGGACTCTCTCACTGGCTCAGTCGGCCATCTTAGGACACAGATTTCCCTTATCAATCCCTCCATTTGATAAAGATGCTCTGTACATTTCAGCCAGAAAAGTGAACCCCTCAAAACCATTATCTGTAGTATTCCCAGGCAGCCCATGGAGGCCTGGGTAGAGGTGATTCAGACACCTGTTCTAAGGAGTGACCTCTAAGGAAGCCTCCACGCTTCAAGAGCAGCAGGTTCTCCTAAAAGTACTCAAATGATGCTTCTTCTATCAAGACTCGTCTTAATTGAGAAATTCTTTGTTGAATGGAAAAAGAGGAATGTGTATCTCTCCTTTTCTGGTTATGAATGAACCATCACCACCACAAAAGAATGTAAAAACCTAGCTTTATAACTCTGATCTCGACCTACACCTAGATTACCCTCAAATCCAAGTACCTCCCTTAGTATTTTAAGGTTTTCATGCTGACCCTCTTATAGAAATACATAAAATAACCCTTAGGAATATGTAAATGATGATAATGAAGTTAATACATACACACGTCCTAATTACCTCCAACTTCACAAGTAGGCTTCATGTTAGTTCAGTGTATTAAATAATGGTACTATAGTTTGGCTAATTGAATATAATAATAAATAAATAAATAAATAAATAAATAAATAAATAAATAAATAAATAAATGTATTCATTCGGTTTTTTGAAGCAGGTGAAGAAACACTTGTCAACTACCAAACCATTCTCTCTAGCAGCACCAGCTCCCGCTTCCCTTTAATTTCCAGCTCTACCCCCAAATCACCCATTTTCTCTGCCCTGGCTGTCTCCAGAGCTGTATTGAAATTTGGATTTCTATGTTCTGATTGCCTCTTACACAAGTATATTTCAGCCTAAATTCTCGATGCAGTTTCTGATTTCTGAGGGCTTAAAATATTCATGGAGGGGTTAAAATGTACCAGATGTTATGCTGGGCTCTTAGAAGAGGAGGAAGGGCGTGGAGGAAAAACGAGGAAGAAGAGGGAGAGGAGGAGGAAGAGGAGAAGAAGAAACAAAGAGAGGGGAGGAAGCGAGCAAAGGAAGGGGAAAGGGAAGGAGAAGACGGAGCAAGATCCCAGACTTAAGCCAAAATCAGGCCCTGCACGAGTGTCTCTAGGTACCTTGGAAGGTCTGCACCTTGACCAGCTTGCGAACATTGCCGGTGCCGTCATCCCTCTTGACCCAGATGACCAGTTGATCGGAAGGGCTTCCTGTCATTTTATAGAAAAACTGCAGGCACTGCTGCTTCCTCTTTGGGTAGAGAATCCGAGACTCCAGCAGGGCTGCCTCTTTTGCCATCCCCGAGCTGGTGCTGAAGTGCATGAAGTAGCCGGCTCCTGTGGGGAGAGCAGCCCAATGATCCATCTCCACCGGTCCATACCCTGGCGTGTCCCATGCTCCTGCAAAGTTACCCAGGCAACAAAAGCCAGAACTCTTCCGGGAAAAATGAAAAGAAGGTGGTGTGTCTTCTTTCGGTTTCCATGGACAGACTCCCTGGCGAAAGCCCCAGCTCTCCACTGCCTTTGTCCCCAAGTTAGTGAAATGTATTCCTCTGACTTAAGGAGACACGGGCTTCAAGCAAAGTTTGATGAAATTTAGTGTCCTTGAGATGAATACTATTTTCCTCATTGGCTTTCTTGTTTCGAGACCCATTCCAAGGAAAAGAGCTCATCTCCTGGTTGTAGAACAGACTATGGGATTCCAATGTTTAGGGACTGGAATTTAAATATTCACAATGATAAGGGTTCGGTCTCACCCGTTCCTAGCCTGTTATTGGATGTATTATTGGTGGTGAAGAATCATCTTTACTGTGTCATAAGAAGGGGCATTCAAGGGGAGCCTGGGTGGCTCAGTCGTTAAGCGTCTGCCTTCGGCTCAGGTCATGATCCCAGGGTCCTGGGATCGAGCCCCGCATCGGGCTCCCTGCTCAGCCGGAAGCCTGCTTCTCCCTCTCCCACTCCCCCTGCTTGTGTTCCCTCTCTCGCTGTCTCTCTCTCTATCAAATAAGTAAATAAGATCTAAAAAGAAAGAAAGAAAAAAAGACCACTGAAAAGGAGGGTGAAAAACGTCTAGGTTTGTAACCAAGCTGAGGTTTGCTCAACTCCTGTATCTCAGAACTCTCTCCCCGCAAATTAGCAGGCAGCTAAAGGAATATGTCATTTGGAAAATCAGCACATCACAGTGAAGCACAAAGAAAAATTCTCGCATATAAAGAAGTCCTTTAAACTGTCCTCCAGAATTCAACTTCTTACCAAAGTATCCACTCAAAATATCTCACAAAGTAAAAACAAAATGAGCATCTAGTGCAGTTCTAGGTACATTGGCAATATGGCTCTCTGCTTCATCCTGCCTCATATGTGGGGCATTGTACCTTCCACGATGGCAGCAAGCATAGTGTTTGAATAGGCTTTCTACAAAGCTTTAAAAATATCTAATGGCTTTAATATTATATCAGGAAAATGATATTTTCTTGCATGTTATTCTCAGTACTTGAACTTACTAGCTTGAGCTCTCGGCATTGTGAATTACTGAGTGCTTGGGTTAAATAAAACAAGAGCTCACACGGCTATGATCCTTGCTGAGGAATTCCACCCAGGTGTCCTCACGGGTAGGAAATGAAAGTCTAGTAACCCAGGCTTGGGAGTCGGGAGACCTGAATTCTTGCCCAGGTGCTGCTACTAATTCGAAGGTGTCCATTCATTCTCTCCTGGTTTCAGATGGGAGGTGGCTTCTATCCCGAGGGATCCTTTGTGCTCTTTGAGTCTAAACATCTACCTCAACACCACTGGTGCTCTCTAGCAGAGGGAAAGCACCACCATTAAATGTCTCCTGTGGAAGAAGCATAATGGCTGCTCAAGTTAACCTGGTAAAAATTTTCTAGATATTTCTTCTGGGGTATGGCCTTTTCCTTTCCTATTAAGGTGCTGGAACGCTGTTCTAACATGTTTCCCTCCTAAGACGGTCACTCTTCTGTTCAGCTGGAAATTGTATAGTAGCCTAGCAGCAAGCCCCCAGGAGAGATTTGATGAGATACTGTAAAGGAAGTCTAGAGGGAACTTCAGACTTAGATCACCCTTTGGACACATGAGATTATGTGTTTGATAATATGATGGGTGACAGAGACTTTCACCTTTTGCCAAGGCCGGAGGAAAAGCTGCAATCGTTTGTGACCTCTGACCCCAGTGGCCTGACATCTGGGTGACAAGCTGGGTCCCTTCTATGAAGGAAATCCAACCAATTCACACAGGTAGGGACTGAGGGACTTTGTAACAGTCTAGTCTTTAAAAACTGATGATAATCTATAGGGTTGAGATTATTTCTGAGACAAGCACAACATAAAAGGATGCTAAAATAGAAATTTAAGAAAAAATGGAACCTCTAGACAGAAAGGGAAGATGGGAAAGAAATGGAGAGGGAGGTTGCCGGTCTGCAGCTAGAGGGTCTCCCTGCTTAGCTCCTTCCATCCTCACTGGTAAGTATCAACATCTTGGACCAGTCAGAGAGGCTTACAAAAGTAAAGACTTAAAAAAAGACACCAACAAAAACAGCTATCTGTGGTTAGAATCAGCAAGTGGTGGAGCCAGATTTCAAATACAGGTCTGTCTGATTTTATGGCTTTTTCACTACGCAAACCACGCATAAGAACTATCTGAAGCCGTGCCGTTCAATATGGTGCTACCCAACATACATGACTACTAAGCACCTGCATGGTGGCCAGTCCACACTGAGATGGGCTATAAGGGCAAACTATACACCAGCTTTCAAATACCAAGTATAAAAAGTGTGGAGTAGCTGATTAATAACTTTACTATTAATTACATGTCAAAATGCTAACATTTTGAATATACTGGGTTAAATAAAATGTATTGCTATAAAGAATTTCTCTTGTTTCTTTTTTATGTGGCTCCTAGAAAATTTCACATTGCGTATGTGGCTTGCCTTATGGTTCTATTGGAGGGCACCGCTCTAGAGATGTTACCTTTATTTACAAAATCATGTCTTATCAACTATATGTCTGTATTAGTTTTGTCATCACTTAAATGCATCTTTCTTTTGCATTCCCAGAACCTGCATACTTTTTACTGAGTTAATAATTAAGATATGAGAAGTGTTCTTTGTGTTTGTTTGGCTTTCCAGTGTTTGATAACTAACATTACAATTGAGGCAAAACATGCAGGCTGCCATTCCCTAATTGAACCTGCTGAACCACCTCAGTGTGCTTACTTTCTGCCTTCACTCACCCGTGCATCGTCCCACCAACGTGTGATCCACTTGTCCAGACTGAGTGCTGTCCTCATGGACCCAGTCAGCATCATCCCTGGTACCCTGAATCATCCCACAGATGTTTGCCTTCTCAAAAGCACAGTGGTCCAAAAGTGTGTGAGTTGTGGCTGCAAATGATATTTTTGTCCCCTGGTTAAAAATTTAAATCATCTTATTTCACATACCTAACGTCTTAAGCTAAAAAAGACTTCATTGTTTAGCTAGAGCACATTTTCTTGACTTTTCTCTAATGCAAATCCTGCTGCCACCCATTACATCTTAGAACATCCAACACAGATGTAGCCCTACCCACCTCACAGAGTCAAATGATAAAAAGGTGCTATAAATGTCCACCAAGGAACCCTTTAGGTCGAGAAGGAGGTGCCTAGTAGATCTTTGTAGTTAGTAGATCTTCTGTACATACATACTGAACAGAATTTAAAAATGTGTCCCTGAAGACTAATAGGGTCATTTTAGAAAACATCCTGTCCCTGAACACTAGATGACTCTGGAACAACTAACCTGGGTAAAGAACTTTGCAGGATAAAAGATACTTTCCCTCTCCTGAGTTTTACATAAGGACGCACACTTCAAAAGGAAGCTGAAGAAGTTGGACAATTACAGCTCCTTACATCATCGGTCCAATACTTTTACTTTGTAAAACACAACCACCTAATTAATTTTCATAACCATCCTGTAACAATTTTTGTTACTCTGGAGATAAACTAAGGTTCTGTGGTTTGTCCGGTTTCCTTAACTAGAACAGGACGGAATAGTGCAGGGAAATGTAGGGGAAACTGAAGGGCTGGGGAAAACCCTGTTGAGGTTTGTTTACCTACTTCTCAGACCCAGCAGTACTCACTGCAATTGTACATTCGGTTCAGCTTCTCCAAATCAGTGACACTGAAATCCAGACGCTGCCCAATGATGGTGTTAAACTCAGGGATCTTGGCCGTGATGGTAGGAGCACTGTCATTCTTGTTAAATGAGAAAGGCTTATAGTGCATCAAAGACTCATAGTCATAGGGCGTGTTGAGGTCTGTGATGACAGTGTCATCATAGGTGTCAAAGTTGTGTTTGAAACCTATCAGAAAGAGAATCCACAGGTCCCATTCAGTTATATGATTTCCTCTGTCCTGCCCTTTTTTTTAAAAAAAAGATTTTATTTATTTAAGACAGAGAGAATGAGAGAGACAGAGAGCACATGAGAGGGGGGAGGGTCAGAGGGAGAAGCAGGCTCCCTGCCGAGCAGGGAGCCCGATGCGGGACTCGATCCAGGGACTCCAGGATCATGACCTGAGCCGAAGGCAGTCGCTTAACCAACTGAGCCACCCAGGCGCCCTGTCCTGCCCTTTTTGACTAGATACTTAAGCAGAGACCCAGAGACCAAGAGAAAAGAAAAGAAAAGAAAAAGAACGAACAGTTGATTTAAATATATATACATATTAAACATGTTTTGTAATTAGCATGATGTACATAAAATTAACACATATTATTAATTAATAGTAACAAATAATATTATGATATTAATTATATAACAGTATATACACTTCTAAAAATTAAAAATACATTTAAAAATAAATACAAAAAGACATGCTATAATTAATATATAAATTTTACCTACAAATTATTAAATATATGTATATGTTTAAATCAAAAATTTGTTTTACAAATAAATGAATAAATAAATAAATGTGTGTGTATGTACATGTATAAGTTTTTAAGGAAAACAAGATAAAATATCAAAGTGGAGGTAGGTATTCCAAATGGCAGGAAAAGGAATTTTTGAATTCAGGAAAATATTCAGGATTGATACATCTTGCTAATAGGCAAGTACCTCATCCACCAAAAGCTGTACCTGGCCAGGTCTTCCATGGGTTAGAAAAAGGAAATCCAAGGGGCAGAGGGAAAGGTAAACAGCTGCCCGGAAAGGGGTAACCTGTCAATCAAGACTCACACCTCTTTTCAGAAATAGCCTCATGGAGAGAAAAATAAAATAGGAAGAAGAAAATCGACTTTCCTTTCAAAATAGAAAAGGAAAATATTTTGATGAAATTAGCACAAGATTATATGTGCTGCGATGTGGAATGCTTAAATAAGAAACTAAACAGATGTTTTTTTAATCCACTAGCCATCAGGAATTTACTGTTTCAGTTGCAATAATGAGAAGTTCACAGATTTTTAATTTCCTTCTTAGGGAGTGACAGGAAAACTGGATGAGAATGCTCATGACTCCCCGATCATGACTTCCCATCTTCATGTTCTTCTTTTCTAGCTTCCCATCCAGTTGTTGGTTTTTTTTTTTTTAATTTTTTTTTTTTTAAGATTTTATTTATTTGCGAGAGAGAGAATGAGAGACAGAGAGCATGAGAGGGAGGAGGGTCAGAGGGAGAAGCAGACCCGCCCGATGCGGGACTCGATCCCGGAACTCCGGGATCATGACCTGAGCCGAAGGCAGTCGCTTAACCAACTGAGCCACCCAGGCGCCCCCCCATCCAGTTGTTTTTAACAATTAGAGAGAAGAACATGTAACCACCTTGTGAAGACATCAACGCAGGTGCATTTAGGACTGAAGATGAGCCACACTACGTGGGCCAGTAGGTGCTGGAGGGAGTCTCTAAATGCTTTTGGAAAAGCCAAAGAATCCTGTTGATCAAAACTTTGTTTTAACTGTAAAATGAGAATACCAATGCTTCATCTTCCCAAATCACGGGATTTCATGGAGACTGAACTTCAAAGGGATCAAAGCATATTCAAAGGTGGCACAGGACTGTATAAATAAATGACCCAAACAGGGAAGGGAAAAGTAACTCCTTCCAGAGCATTTGGTCCTAAGTTGTCCTACCCTAAGGGTAGAACAATAAAGCATACCCGGCCAGTGTGAGGACTAGGGCTTGGCCTGGGCTCTCCTGGTGACTCCTGGTGCAATCTTAAGAACAGCACATCCAAATTCACTGTATAGGTTTTCCCTAACTTTCACTAAAATCATCAGATTAGAATAGATCATTTTATTCTTTATTATTCAGGGATTTTTATCAGAAGGCTTTACCAAATACATGTTTTGAATAATTTTTAAAAATTTTATGCAACGCATTTTTGCTGCGCCTACTGTCTACATACTGGGAGCTGTGCCCATTGGTGGTGGCCCCTGGCAGAGAATAGGACAGGCAAGGTCCTGCATTCAGGGAACTTGAAGCTGAGAGCCTTGAAAAGGAAGTGATATTGTAAACCAGAGGTCAAATCTTTTGTGTAAAGGATCAGATAGAAAATACTTTTGGCTTTGCAAGTCATGTGGTCTCTCACAACACTCAACTCTGTCACTGTAACACAAAAGCAGCCATAGAAAATATGCAAATAAATGGGCATGGCCGTGTTCCCATGAAACTTTTTTTTTTTTTTAAGATTTTATTTATTTATTTGAGATGGAGAGAATGAGAGACAGAGAGCATGAGACGGAGGAGGGTCAGAGGGAGAAGCAGACTCCCTGCCGAGCAGGGAGCCCGATGCGGGACTCAATCCCGGGACTCCAGGATCATGACCTGAGCCACCCAGGCGCCCCCCCATGAAACTTTATTTACAAATGCAAGTGAATATGGCCCACAGGCTGTAGTTTGCAGACTCATGCTAGACCCCAGAAATTGAGGTCTTTCCTTGGTTAAAGAGAACAGATCCAGAAAACAGCATTCTGGCTTAAGAGATGGAGATGTATTTGGGGAGAGAACTATATTTTCAGTGCTGTATCTTCTTAGGTTGCAGGGTAAGCTTGTCATCAATTGAAGACAAGACGCAATAAACGTTATAAGTTACCCTGAGTAGTAATACTGCCCTTGCTTACCATCTTATTGATTTGACATCTCATTTGAGAACAGTTCTCCAGTGACAGCGGGCAATTTAGATATATGGAATTATACCTGATGAAAATATAGGTAGGAGATGAGCAACATATGTTGAGTAACTCATGCTCAACCAAGAACTGAGCAAGTCTGAAAATTACCTGGGCAAAAGCGTTGGCTCCCTCTGAGAAAGGGAACCTCATTTGGCTGAAAATCATTTTAAAAGCACTAATCATTGTGTTCTTCAAGACTTAAACATGTGAATGTTCTCTATATCCTTATTTAATGCTCAGCAGAACCAAGTTTATGTACAGGAAGGTAAGAAATCCAAGTCTCTAGGCAAATACAGACAAAGTCTAATAGTGCCCTGAGTCTTGCAAGTGGAGATTAGGTCCTTTGACCAATGACCCCACTCTCCTTCCCCTCCTACACAGACCCAGTTATAACACAATTACATCCAGGAGACAAATACATTAAATTTGATCTGCTATTTTATGTCTGGGTGAACACTTGCTAATACTTTTCTAGATTGGACTGGGAGGCAAAGAAGAATATTACTTGGCGTCTAGCTCAGTGGTTGGGTGGTAGGATAGGTGGAAGTGTGTGTGTGGGGGGGGGGTTCAATCCTGGTTGTATTAGGTTTTTACAAACCACATAGTTTTCCTCCTTTCCCCACCACTTCACATTCATAGACATATCAGAATATGAGGTAGTGGGAGGGACCCAGATCGAGAAACCCCTTAGATGATTTTGATATGATTAGCCATCCCTAACGCTACCTCATATGAGAACCATTGATCCACCGTACTTCAAAATGAGCTAGTTCTGGCAGAAGTCTTTTGGGGATTTGTATTTAATTTTAACGTATGACAAGATCTTATAATTCCCTAAAGGTAAAATTATTAGAGATGCACTCTATATATGAACCCATATATGAAACTGGAATCTAAATAAAGCAGATAATTCCAAGGCAATTATTTGCTTCGTGAAAGCCATGTATGGTAATAGTCAAGGCATTTTAATACATTAAGGTTTTATTAATCTATTGCTGCCAAAAATAATGTTTTTCTACTTCCTGAACTAATTCCTAGTTAAAAACTAGGTATTTTCAGAAATATAGTATTGACTTTTTAACTGTTCAATAAAAGTGTTTTACTCCCCCCCAAATAATTAAATAAAATCTTAAAAAAGGGGGGGGATGGGAGCCCCTAGGTGGCTCAGTTGGTTAAATGTCTCCCTTCAGCTCAGGTCATAATCTCAGGGTCCTGGGATCAGCCCCAAGGCATTGGGCTCCCTGCTCAGAAGTGGGGAGCCTGCTTCTCCCTCTGCCCCTCCCCCTGCTCTTGCTCTCTCTCTCTCAAATAAATAAATAAAATCTTTCAAAAAGAAGTGTTTTAGTATACTCAAAAGCACTCTACTTAGTTGTCTGAAGCAACTAGGAAAGGTGATGTCCAAGGAAGTCTAAAGAAACATAGAAATTGTTAGAATAACACACCTGCATAACAATAAGTGAAGTAAGACTGTATTATCCTTCTGCATACATTTGCTCGAGGCAGGAGAGAGGTACTTAGAAAGGAGGAAGGAGGAAGACAGTGGGAAGAAAGGCCAGTCAGTAAATTTTTATTAACTAGAACTCAGACTATCAGCCAGAATTAACACAATTGGGGCGACAATTTCAGATAAAATAATTCATTTTTGTTGTTGTTTTGTTTTGTTTTTAAACACCTATCATTGATTTGGTAAAGCACCAAAAAGGTTCTTGAGTATATATTAGGGTCATCGTACGTTCAACTAAACTTCATGCAGACTCCTAGACCTACATGTGATCTCACATCCAGAAAAATGACTATGACATCCTCAGAGGATGTCAGTTGACTGTGGCAGGAAAATTAGATAGCATTTTAGATAGATTTTCAACAAAAATACTGAAACAAAGCAAAAGTTTCTGATTAACTTTCAGTTAACATTGAGTTAGCCAACATATTCCGTTCCCTAAGGCCCTTTTCTGGGGTCAGTTATGATCAGATGAGCACAGCCCACAGCAAAGGCCAACAAATCATACCCATTTCCTATTCTGTGTTCCCAGCTGAAGCTTCTGTCCACACACAGATGTGGCCCGGACATCCCAGGGTTGGTCCCAGCAAGTGATAAAGATAACAGCAAATCCTACCCAAGTACCTTGGGTTTCTACACACCTGGAAGAATTTCATCCCACCAGATGTTCACATAGTCATCTCGGTCAGTTCTTGACTGCTCATGGTAAAGTCCCAAAGCATGGAGGATCTCATGTTCAATGATGGCCTTATAGTCACATCCCAGGCCAACAGAAAGGTTCTGTCCCACATGTTGATCGCCAACCTCAGACCAGCACCTTTAAAGAAGAGAAGAGGGAAATCTTCCCCTGAAGAACTCTCAAGTGGCTGTAATTCATAGGGTTCCAGAACACAAACTTGAAGGAAGTTAGGTTTGATTAAAAAAAGAAATTATCAATAGCATTCTCATAAGCTAATAGTTCAAAATAGGAGACTGGTTAAATGAGCAACATTTCCTGGAGGGAATAATAAGCAGGCTTTAGAACTGGTGGTCCATTATTGAAGTAATAATATACTCAGAGGCAAATCAATCCTAAGAATGCACCAAGTAGAAAGACATAAAAATCAGCACTCTTTCTCACCTTCACAAACCCAAAGGGCATTCCACAGAATAACACTATTGCTTTTGTACCACAATATTAAGTTGTCTCTGGGTGGTGGCTGTGGTTGATTTAAATTTTCTCCTTTATACTGAAATGAATTTCCACAGTTCTTATAATGAGCAGGTGTCAGTTTTATAATCGTGAAAAAGAGCCTCATTAAAGAAGCAAGTCCATTTCTTTGGCTGTCAGCCGATGTGCAGCATTACGAAAGCACAGAGCTGGCTGCCTACCGTTTCTGAAGGGCTCCGGGCGAGAAGGACCCATAACTTCCCACAGAAAACAGTGGACTCAGGAACTGCTGGCCGATTCTCCAAATTCCTCATGGTGCAGCCTCTTGCCCCCTTTATTTCCCAACTCTTTTTTGTCTTTCTTCATAAATCCAGCTTTCCACGTCTAGTAAGCAAATCCGGAGCTTTCCACGAATTGTTTCCTTATCTGCTTTAAGGTGGGGAAGAGAATCTATACTCTAACCAGTGCTCAGCAGAATCAGAGATTTGCTCATACTTTTAAATGTGACATGCATTCCAAGCTCTTTGGTGATAATCACGTTGTCTTACCTGCCGTTGTTTTTCCCCCCAGAGACTGCTAATATCATATGCCTTCAAATGCTCATGGACTTGATTTATAGTCAAAGGCAGATCTTAATTATCTTCTAATAATATTTTAAGGTATGATTTACATACCATGAAATTCACCAATTTTAAGAATACAATCAATGATCTTTTGTAACTTCACTGAGCTATGCAAACATCACCGTGATCAATTTGCCTCTCTGACAGTGGCATTTCATTACCAAATTGGTTGACTGTGAAATACCCAAAATCCAGAGGAGCACTTACTATTTATCTTTTTTTTTTTAAAAAATCCCTCCTCCAGGGGCACCTGGGTGGCTCAGTTGTTAAGCGTCTGCCTTCAGCTCAGGTCATGATCCCAGGGTCCTGGGATCGAGCCCCGCATTGGGCTCCCTGCTCAGCGGGAAGCCTGCCTCTTCCACTCCCCCTGCTTGTGTTCCCTCTCTCTCACTGTGTCTCTCTCTGTCAAATAAATAAATAAAATCTTTTAAAAAATTTAAAAAAATAAAAATAAATCCCTCCTCCAATGGAAACGTGTAAGTTGCAAAAATGCCACAACTCTGCAGCTCTGAATCTTTTCCCTTGTCTTTCTAAAAGAGCCCAGTTAATGTCCCACTTCAGCGGGACCTGAAGGGTTTGGGGCACTTTACTGCAGTTTATTTCCCCAGACCATCTTCTTTCCTCCCCTTTCTCTCCCCTAACTTAAATGTAAGAGAGACACCTCCTGGCCAAAGGCAATAAGAATCTGCCAGACTCAGGTTTTACAGCCAATGTCCCTCAAAGCTGACCTACCTCTTCATCAAGTACTTGGGGATGGAGTTACAAACTGAAAAGAAGCCCCGAGAATTTTACTAAGAAAAAGAGAACTTTGGGAAAGTGATCACATTAGCTTCGTTTTATTTTTAAGAGGAAAAAAAAAAAGGAAAGAAAAAGTGGTAGCTAAAAATGGAAATAAAAGGGTTAAGAAAATGAACTTTTTTTTCCCCTGAAATCCTCAATAAATAATTAAAGGCTTTGGTACTTTCTTGAAGCACAAATGTTGCCAACGGACAAGATGAAAAGGTCAAAAACAGAGAACCTCTAAAATCTGTGTTCTTGGAGAGGCCCAGGGTATACATTACATGTTTTTCCTTCATGTAAAAAGAAACTGTGCAAATGCTACCGGTTATCGCCACTTTTGTGACCCACAAGAACCTCAGGACATGTCCAGAAACACATTCACTATCTTACTACTAAAGTGGTTCTTCTGGCAATATTCCCAAGCTCGGTGAATAAAGTTACCACTCACCAGTCAATGAATCAAAAATCATAGAGACATCCTTTATTCCTCTTTCTTCTGAACCCCTCACATCAACTGACAACCAGCTTTTGAGAAGTCTCCGTGTTTTCATAGTTCTAAAATCTATTCCCTCTTCTTCATTTCAACTGCCTCTTCTTTACTGTGGGTCCCTTATTCTTTCTTTCCTTTTTTTTTTTTTGAAAATAAATACTTTATTTATTTATTTATTTATTTTTAAAAGATTTTATTTATTTATTTGACAGAAAGACAGCGAGAGAGGGAACACAAGCAGGGGGAATGGGAGAGGGAGAAGCAGGCTTCCTGTTGAGCAGGGAGCCCGATGCGGGGCTCGATCCCAGGACCCTGGGATCATGACCTGAGCCGAAGGCATACACTTAACTGACTGAGCCACCCAGGTGCCCCTCCCTTATTCTTTCTGTCCTGGACAATTGGGACAATTCTTTCATTGGTCTCCTGTCACCAGTCTTGCCCACACATCAATTCTTTATCCACTGTTGCTAGAGTAATCTTTCTAAAATGGAAAACTGAACATATAATGAATCATGCCCTAAACGGTGGATTCCCTCACACATGGTTTATCTGTTACCAGGTTCCTGTTTATCGTCCTGGCTTCATGGCTCACCACTCTGCCCCTTACATGTGAAGCTTCAGACACTCAGAACTGAATGAATTCTCCAAGTAAGCCAGATTCATGTTTATGTTTGCTTTTTCCTTCTCTCTCTCTCTTCCTCTTCCTCTTCCTTCTTCTTCCTTCCCCTTTCTCTCTTGCTCTCCCTCTCTTCCCATCCCCCATTTTGTCCTTCCCTCTCCTCTGCCTCTGTGTCCTCTTATGGCCCATGGCACTCCCCTTACCATATATAACTATTTACTTGTTTTTTCTCCACCACCCCCAACTGCCAACTGTAAACTTTGTGAGATCTAAGACCATGTCTCAGGCTTCTTTGTATCTAGAGACTGGCACACTTCCTGGCACATAGTAGGTGAACATAAATTTCATTTTTAATAAAAGTCTGAGCCAAGAAAGCAACTACTCAAGTAAGAAAGGTACTTTACTTGTATCTAAGTGGTCATCACAATTATTTTTTTACTGCTGTTTTTTGCATTTTTTTTTTCTTAAGAAGCTAAATCATGTGCTAACTTCCTTCCTCATCTCTGTTATCCATCCATGATGAGGAAAAACACCGACAGAACTAGACAACGAAATCCAGGCAACACCTAGAGGCAGTGTGGAGAACTGCAGCAGGAGGAAATATGTCCAGGTGGGCCCTAAGGACACACACAGGCAGTCACAGCAGATGGTCGCTTTGCTTCCCAACCTCATCTAGCCCAGGTTGGTTGACATAAATACCACTGAAAAAAAGAGCTTATTTCTTGATATACCCTTTATTTCTCCTAGGAAATAAATAACAAAAAACTACATCTAGAACTTTTCAAAGAGGTCCAGCCAGCAAAGTGCCATAATTTAAACCAGTACCGTAAAAAAGGGTGTATAATTTATACTTTAATACACCTGACTTAAAAAATAAAGTACTGTTATTTAAAACATGACCTAAACCCAGGAAAAAAAATTGAAATAAATCTCATGGGGCGCATAAGTATCCAAACAACTCGTTCTCCATCTAGATCATTAAAAATGTTACAGACTTCAAACTCACAGAGAAAGATTTGATTTTGCTCTTAGTTTCTTTCCAGTTTCTTCTTTTGAAAGACATGTATCACTTTTATAAACAAAAGGGTGTATGATTACACACTCTGTAAAATTTCATCCTTACCCATCAAACTTCTGAAATATGATATATGAGCTTTCTCCTTCATAGGGCTTGAAATCCACACAGGACTTGAGGCGGAACATTTCAAAGGCATAAAGAATGGCTCCTTTGGCATTCAGTCCTGCAGAAATCAGTAAAAATATCAATGAGCATTACTTAGATCTTAGATAATATACATAACATAGTTGGAGAAAATCTTGCCCCCACATGAAATCCACAGAGGTCCATGATATATTTTTTGGTAGTAAGCAGATTCCTTGGAAACTAAAACTATAAAAGTAGTCGTGTATATAAACATTAAGTGTAAACTTTAAATACATAATGTAAATATACCTACAAAATAAGAATACACTCATGTGTGTGTAGCTGAACAAAATTATAAACTAACTTCCTCATTTCCTCCCTTCCTCTTCCTTATTCAAGTGGAGATCCTGAGTGCAGTACCTCAGGAGAGTCACGCTGCAGGGCAGGAGACAGAAGTGACTGCAAGCCATTTCTGTCTTCTGTGTGAATAAAGCACCTGGAAAGAAGCAGTGAGAATGGTGTTTGCACCAGTCTAAAAAAATACCCCCTCTTGTTGGAGGAAGAGAGCAGAGTTTAGAGAGGTTTATGGGTTCTGGAAGCATAAGGAACACATATGATATGTTACCCTGCTTCCCTGCAAGACCCCTGGAGAGATGGCAAGACTACACAGGGAGCACTGGAAACAACCTTGGAAAAGATTGTTATAACTCAAACTTGGACCCAAAGCAGCAGAAGCCTAATGGACCCGAAGAGGCCAGAATGGTAGATGCTTAGTAACCTGTAGGTTAGGACCAGTGACCAAAGATCAAATGTTTTTACTTTCGCCTAACGTGCACATTGCCTGGCATTGCCTGAGACAAGCATGTGGTGGGGAGGAAAGATACTCTAGAGGAACAGAGATTACATTTTACTTGGTATGCGTTTTTTTTTTTCCTCCCATCAACTGACTGAAGGTAGAGCTCTAAGTTAAAAATTAAACTAGGTTATACAAAGTTAAATTATATTGGTTGTATATTTGATTTTGTGCATTCTCTCAAAGAGTTCATAATTCTTGACAGTTTACCAAGTACTTACCTTATGTTTTCCTGGCCCTTATTTCATTTAATAAACCACCAAGGTGGAGATTCCACAGTTTCAGATGTCATAAGATTATATTAAGATCATTAAATAAATAATCAACGGAATCATCAGTAAATTACTTGTGGAAACAACACAGATAACAACAACAAGAGTATGCATTAGGCCTACTGAAGGACTTTCATGAAATTTTACCTATTCTTAGTGGCATCTATAATATGAATATTTGTACCCAAGACAGCTTAGTTGTCACAAAAGTTTAAGAAAAAAGACCAGAGATAATGTAACTGGGGCAAAATATTTGCAAAATACATATCTGACAAAAGACTTGTATCTAGAATATATAAAGAACTCCTACAACTCAAGGGAGAATAGATAAATACTAATTTTTTAAGTGAGCAAACTATTTAAACAGGATTTTTCACAAAGGGAGACATACAAATGACCAATAAGTAAACAAAAAAGAAAGTGAAACAACAATAAGTAAACTAAAACAACAATTAAATGCCACTACATGTCCACCAATATGGCTAAAATTAAAAAGAACAACAACAACGAATATTGGCAAGGATGTAGAGTAAATGAACTTTCATTCATTGTTCATGCAAGTTTGTAAAATGATAAAAGCACTTTGAATGAGATCCAACACTAAACCTATGTCTATATTATAGCCCAGCAATTTCACTTTAGATGCTTATATCAGAGACATTAGAAAAACTTATATTCAAAACAGACATGTACAAGAATGTTCATACTAGCTTTATTCATAATAACTCAAGCATAGAATCAACCCAGGTGTCTATCAACAGGAGATCGGTTGAACAAGCCGTGATATACTGTATTCATGCAATGGAATGCCACTCAATAATAAGAGGGAACAAATTATTGATGCACACAACAACGTTGGTGAATCTCAAAAACATTTTACTGAGTAATCAAAAAAAGCATAAAATATGATTCCATTTGTATGAAACTCTAGAACAGGCAAAACTCATCTATGATTAAAACAACAAAAAAGTTATTTCTGGAAGGGCGAGAGTACTATGAAAGAACATGGGAGAACTTTCTGGGATAATAAAAGTGCTCCGTATCTTAATAGGAGTTGTATGAATATTTTTACATTGTATAAGTGTAATGTATAAATTACAAGATATATAAATATTTTAAAACTCATTGAACTGTACACTTAAGACTCCATGCATTTTACTCTATGTACATTTTACATAAAAAAGAATCATAAACAAACATTAAACTTTAGTTAAAGGTACACATGCTGCAGTAATTGGGGTAAAGCATACTGGTCCATGAAATTTACTTTGAAATGTATCAGAAATAGAATGTATTGATAGAAGGATAGAAAGATGGGCAGGTTGGATCGATAAGATAAAGCAAAAGTAGCAGAATGCTGTTTGTATAATGTAGGTAATGAGTATACGAGTGTTCACTGCACAATTCTTTTAGCTTTTTATATATTTAAAATTTTTCATAATAAAATGTGGAAAAGAAAAAGACCATAATTACAACTTTAAAGAAGGAAAAAAACCTGTTAAATTCTATTCCCAGTAAAAAATGTCCTTCAAAATGAAGGCAATAAAGAAGTTACTTTGGAGAGAGAAGAGAATTTGTCACCAACAGTTTTGTTCTACAAGAAATGCTAAAAAAAGGGGCACCTGGGTGGCTCAGTCAGTTAAGCATCCAGCTCTTGATCTAGCTCAGGTCTTGATCTCAGTGTTGTGAGTTCAAACCCCATGCTGGGCTCCATGCTGGTTATGGAGCCTACTTAAAAAAAAAAAAAAATTGCTAAAGGAAGTTCTTTAGGCTGAAGAGAAATGACACCACATAGGAACTCAGATCTCCAGGAAGAATGAACAGCACCAGAAACTGCAAGTATAAAAGTAAATATAAAGACTACTTTTCTTCATTAATTTTAAAAGAAAACTGAATAGAGCAAAAAGAAAAATGATAACACTATATTATGAGGTTTATAAAGTATATAGTTGAAAAGTATAAGCCAATAATAGCACAAAATAAAGGGGTATAAATGGAATTATAGTGTTGTAAAATGCTTGCATTTTATGCAAAAGGGCACCATATTAAGTCTAAGTATACTGCACATGTTAAGGCTACAAACTGTAATCCCTACAGCAAAGCCTCACAAAATAATACAAAGAGATTGAGCTAAAAGCCACTACACGAACCAAATGAAATATTAAATTATTGGATTTAACCAAAAGAAGGCAGGAAAAGAATAAATAAAAGAAAAAATAGAAGACAATAACTGATAGTTCTAAATCAAACTATATCAATGATTACATTAAATGTGAATAGCGGAAGAGAGGAAAAAAATGAAACAAGAGAAAACCAAAGAGGGAGACACACTATAAGAGACCCTTAATCTTAGGAAACAAACTGAGGGTTCCTGGAGGTGAGAGGGATGGGAGGAATGGGGTGGCTGGGTGACAGACATTGAGGAGGGTATGTGCTATATAATGAGCACTGGGTATTACATAAGATTGATGAATCACAGACTTGTACCCCTGAAACAAATAACACATTATATGTTAATTAATAGAATTTAAATTAAAAAAAAATTTTTTTTTAAAGATTTTATTTATTTATTTGACAGAGAGAGACACAGCGAGAGTGGAACACAAGCAGGGGGAGGGGGAGAGGGAGAAGCAGGCTTCCCGCGGAGCAGGGAGCCCGATGCGGGGCTCAATCCCAGGACCCTGAGATCATGACCTGAGCCGAAGGCAGACGCTTAATGACTGAGCCACCCAGGCGCCCCAAATTAAAAAAATTTTTTAAATATAAAAAATTAAAATTAAAAAAGAAATCTGAAAAAAGTGTAAATAGACCAAATGTTCCAACTGAAATTCAGAGGTTGATAGACTGGATAAAAATGTGAGACCCATATATATACTGTCTAAAAAAGAGACACTTTAAATATAAAGACATTGATAGGAGTAAAACCCTGAAAAAAATACACAATGAAAACAGTAAGTTTTAAAAAGCTGGTGTAGCTATATTTAAATTAGACAAAGTAGACTTCAAAATAAAGAAGATTACCAGACATAAAGAGAAATTTCTCTAAATGATGAGTCAATTTAGCAAGATGATTTAACAATGTGCTTGCCCCAAAGAGCAGTTTCATGAAAATTCTAAAAGAAGAAATAAACAAACACACAATTATAATTAAAGAGTTTAACACCTCTCTCTCAGTAACAGATAAAATAATTAGTCCAAAACTCCTTGCAGGTAAAAATATTTGAACAACACAATCATCTTGACCTATTTGACATTGATAAAATAACACACCCCACACCAGCCAAATATAAGTTCTTTTCCAGTGCACGTGGAACAGTCACAAAGATAGGCCACAAAATATGTCTCAGTAAATTTCAAAAGATCAAAATCTTATAGAATATGTTCTCTGACCTCAGCAAAATTAAACTAGAAATCAATAATAGAATATCTAGAAGCACTATCGACATTTGTAAATTTAAAAACACACTTCTAATTGACCCATGGATTTTAAAAAATTGCAACAGAAATTAGAACATATCTAAACTTTAATAAAGATACAACCATATCAAAATTTGTGGAAAACAGTAAAAGCAGAGCTTCAAATAAAATTTATAGCTTTAAATGCCATATTATAACATTATCTTATTAGAAAAATGAAGGTTTAAAATCAATGATATAAATTTCCACCTTTAATATAAAAAAAGAAGAGCATATAAAACTGGAATTCAGTAGAAGAAAGGAAATACTAAAGACAAGCAAAAAACAACAAAATAGAAAGCAGGGAAGAAAGAGAAAATTAACAAGTCAAAATTTACTTCTTTGAAAAGAATAATAAATCAATACACTGCTTAAAAAACAAAAACGAAACAAAACAAACAAAAAAGGAAAGTCACAGACTGGGAGAAAATATTCAAGATATCTATCTATCTATCTATCTATCTATCTATCTATCTATCTCTGACAAAAGACTTCATCCATAATATATGAAGTTCTTCTACAAATAACAAAAAGACAAACATGATAAAAAAAAAAAAGCATGATGAGAGTTGAACAGACATTTCATAAAAGAACATACACAAATGGCCAATAGCACATGAAAATGTGGGAAATATCATTAGTCATTAGGAAATTGCAAATTAAAATCACAGTGGGATTCCATTTAAAACCACCAGAATGGCTACAATTAAAAAAGATTAATACCGCCAATGTTACTGAAAATGTGGAGCAAATGGGACATTGCTGCATTGCTAGTGAGAAGGGAAAATGGTATAGCCACATTTTTTTACTAAAGGTAAATATATATCTGCCATATGATCAAGCAATTCTATTTCTAGACATTTGCTCAAGAAAATATATATATAAATATACATATATATCTATCTCATGCAGACTTGTACAAGAATGATCATAGCAGCTTTCTTCATTATAAAAACCCAAACTTGATACAAACCAATGTCCATCAACTGAAAAATGGATAAATAATTGCCATATTCCTGAGGAATATTACTGAGTAGTAATAAAAAGAATTAACTACTGGTCTGCCACGATATGGAAAAACTTCAAAAACATGTTAAGCAAAAGAAGCCAGATACGAAGGAGTACATACTGAATGATTCCATTTATCTATAAATCAGGTAAAACTAATCTATAGGGGAAAAAAATTAGAATGGTAGTGTCTTGGAGAGGGGTGTAGGGATTGGCTGGAAACAAGCACACGGGCAATTTCTGGAGTTACGGGATATTGGGTTACATAAGTTTATGTATATATCAAAGCCATTGACTTTTACACTGATTTGTATATTTTACTCTGTGTAGATTTAACTTTAATAAAAGAATTGTATACAAATATGAAACTCTAGGATGTTTGCTTTTTGCAATGGTATGGGCCCAGGATCTGAACCTTTTTTTAACGGTGATTCTCATTTGGTGCTACTTGAGAACCACCACTGCGTCCTCACTGCTGCTACCTTATTTCAGGCCACCTGTCTTCCATCTTGCTTTCTTGATCTGTCACCAACTTACAGCTAAAGAGACCTTGCTACTCAAGCTGTGGCCAGCAGACCAAAAACGTCAGCATCCCCTGGGGGATTGTGCAGAATCTGAGACCCCACCCTGGATTTCACAAGATCCTCAGGGGAGCCTTATGCACATAAAAGTCTGAGAGGCACTGATTTAATGCCTCACAGAGGCATGGTGAAGCTTAAACCAAATATTAGGTGAAGGCACAGTGTCTGGAATAAATTGGTGATGCAGTAAAGCGTGCCTATGTCTTGATGGAAGGGGGAATAGCACAGGTACACAGACAAGAAGAAAAATTGTAATGGGGAAAAATATGCTCTCAAAAGTTGATGTTTCTTAAATCATATTCCAATAAATATGGGTGCTCTGTGAATTTGCAAGTGTGCGGGCAACAATGGGGCGGGGTGGGGTGGGGGAATAAAATCTCTTCTCAAACTCAACACCCAAAAAACAAATAATCAAGTCAAAAAAGGGGCAGAAGACATGAACAGACACTTCTCCAAAGAAGACCTGCAAACGGCTAACTGACACATGAAAAAATGTTCATCATCATTAGCCATCAGGGAAATTCAAATCAAAACCACATTGAGATACCACTTTACACCAGTTAGAATGGCAGAAATTGACAAGGCAAGAAACAATAAATATTGGAGAGGTTGTGGAGAAAGGGGAACCCTCTTACACTGTTGATGGGAATGCAAGTTGGAACAGCCACTTTGGAAAACAGTGTGGAGGTGCCTCAAAAAATTAAAAATAGAGCTACCCTATGACCCAGCAATTGCACTACTGGGTATTTACCCCAAAGACACAGATGTAGTGAAAAGAAGGGCCATATGCACCCCAATGTTCCTAGCAGCAATGTCCACAATAGCCAAACTGTGGAAAGAGCCGAGATGCCCTTCAACAGACGAATGGATAAAGAAGATGTGGTCCATATATACAATGGAATATTACTCAGCCATCAGAAAGGATGAATACCCAACTTTTACATCAAC
>NC_138376.1:35408618-35425494 GCF_054177405.1 Leptonychotes weddellii | reverse complement strand
AGGAATAGCACGGAGGACATTAGGAGAAGGAAGGGAAAAATGAAGGGGGGCGGAAATCGGAGGGAGAGACGAACCATGAGAGACTATGGACTCTGAGAAACAAACTGAGGGTTTTAGAGGGGAGGGGGTGGGGGGATGGGTTAGCCCAGTGATGGGTATTAAGGAGGGCACGTATTTTATGGAGCACTGGATGTTATACGAAAACAATGAATCGTGGATCACTACATCAAAAACTAATGATGTACTGTATGGTGACTAACATAACATAATAATAATAAAATTAAAAAATAAATAAATAAAACCTCAAATTTCAAAAAAAATCACTGAGAACAACAGCATTTGTTTATAACTAGCTCTCCTCTAGAAAAGGGATCAGCACTGATTACAGTGATGGAAAATATTGAAACATAAACTCTATCTCCTGAGAGTGGGAGCAGCCTAACAGCGCATTAAGATTGAGCAAGCTTGTCCCCATTTCCCCTCTCCTCTGATCTTCCCCCATCCGTGTGGGATGGGCCTCGAAGGCTTTGCATCATCATGGCTGCTCAGCTGTCAGTCACCTGCTTGGGGTCAGCCAGTGTCCACACGTGGCTTTGAATATTTATTTATTTCCTCCAAGTATTATTTCCAACAATTACTGAACTATAACTTAACCAGTCTTCTATCTTGAGAGAGAAAAGAATTGAAATTATTAATACTGAGGAACAAGGACCCTGAGCATGTGAAATATAGACTTTTCTATTTCTCAAAAGTGTGGAATGTTTGTCTCATAACAAAAGGGGAAGCAATCAGTATGCTGAAAATGTATTTAGTTTCACTTAAACAAAACTATTATTTAAAGCATAATTTTTTCGTGGTTGTGAAACCAAATAATGTTTCATTCTATTTTTGTTCTTTATGGTGTTTTTGGTTTTATTAACATGTTAATGTGGTCTGTACTTTTAAAAATTATTATTTGATACTCTGTAATTTTTAAAATTACTATTCGATGCACTGTATCTCAGTCTCGTTAAGCAGCATTGGGTCAATATAATGTTATGCCTTTCATCCCATGGGATAAAGAATTATCAGGGCTTGGAAACCCCCATATGCATTGGTGTTACTCCCAATCTGAAGCCAATGAACAGGAGTGGGGGTCAGTAGAAGAGTAAAATCTAAAACTCCTAATTAAAACAATTAATATTACCCAGATTGTCAGCCAGAATGTAAGGAATGGGGAACTTCCACCTGGTGTTAGGGTCTCTCAGGCCATTTCTGGAGTTCTGTGAAAACAAGGCAAAGACGAAAACAATGAATCGTGGATCACTACATCAAAAACAATGGAAGGTGAGTCCTCCAGGCCCCCTGACCTCCTCCTTCACTAAACTTTAACACCACAAACAACCTATCATACAATTCAAACAATAGCGTTTGTATTCTGATTACAAAAGCAAAACAAGTTCATTACAGACAATTTGGAAACTTCAGAGAAATGATTAAGAACAAAACTTAAAAGATCTGCAATTTCCAAAAACTGAGATAGCCACTTTAAACATACTGGTGCATTTCCTTCTCTCATTCTTCACTTACTAGGAAAATTGGGTGAACAAGTAATGTGATAATTATAGATTCTTTTGTCCTGTGTGCTAATTTTTCATCTGTTTTTGTCATCATCAACCACAGTGGAAGCCCTTGTGGGTACAGATGATAGATTAGATTCTTTCATGTCCTCCACAGTGCCTAGCCCAGGACTGGACAAACAGAGCCTCCCAGTCATAAAAAACAGCCAGTTCTGAGGAATGTTACTGTGTCCTTGGCAGGTACTCACTCGCAGGAGGATGTCTCCTTGAAAGAGGTCCAAGCCCGCAGCTAGACACAGATTTAAAAAAAAAAAAAAAAAGGAAGAAAGAAATATTTGAATGAGCGTTACTAAAAGGCATTTCTCATAATAAAATTAATATTTTCCATTGTAAATCTTGCCTTGTTAATCTTTGGTTGAAGTCTTTTTGAAACAATGCAAAATTCTCTCTAATTGAGTAAATGTAAATAGCCCATCAATATCACATATTATCACATCCTCTGTCTTCATTTTGGAATAAGAAACCTTGTCCAAGAATCTTAAAAGTAAGAAACGAGTTGGAAGAGATCTTTTGGATCATTGACTCCAAACCTCTCATGCTTTAAGGGGGCACAAGGGAGTCTTGAGACAGGAAGTAATACACGCGAGGTGGTCAGCAGTTGAGTGGGCTTAAGAACTCCTGACTTCCTATCCAGGGCCCTTTCTGCTATTATTCCATCCTTCTTTGTGACTCCAGGTAAATGGGTTGGTTTTGCTCTGTCCCATGAAAAAACACTGGTACCCTCCGAAGCCAAGCTCAAGATAACGCCCTTGCAATAAAGACCAGGCAAATATGGATAGATCCACTCAAAAACTGTATCTCCAAATATCTGTTATCAGGAGCTTAGCATAATAAACTTTCCTCCCTTATGGTATTCCTTGATTCTGGCCACATAGTGTTTTTGCAAATAGAGTTCTTAAAAGGGAAGATCCTTGTGGGAAAAATTTATGAACATTTAAAAGAATGTCTCTTCTTATGACAACCTTCATGTTTGACAAACAGCCTTCCCTGTAAATCACAAAATACTTCAAACAGGGTCAGTGGATCATACTTCATTCTGAGAATAGCACCTGATTTACAGCTGGGAAATCAAGCTAGAGAGTTATCACCACAGCCTCACATGGTAACAGAGGTCTCATTTGGCAAAGCTGAGGGCTCATTCATGGTAAATGACCCCACTGGGGGTTTAGGTATTGGGAGAAGTCGTGGTTTCACTTGCTAATGACTAACTAAGGCATCACGATCCCTTTCCCCATGCCCATATTTCTTAACCTCCATAAACCTAACCTATGAATATGATAGTGGCACAATTAAACAAAGACAAATAACATTGATATGACTGCCCCACGGGCAGTAGGAGCCAGGTATTGAATTGCTTTTTCAGTAGGGGTAATATGTGCCCGTCTATCCACACTCTGGCTCAGGCTTATCATGAACAAACACATGCATTTTCTGACACTGGCCTGGATTCGGGATAGAGGTGAGAGCTGGGCTCTTCTAGAGTGATATGAACAAGCTCATTCAGACCTTGGCCCCCAGGTTGGTCAGTGTAGATGGGCTCATGGAGGGTAAGAGAGTGCAGCAGTGGGTTGGGGGGGGGACACTTCCCAAAGAAGCATATATCCATTAAAAATAAGCCTCAGGAAGGGTGCCTGGGTAGCCCAATTGGTTGGGCATCTGACTCTTGATTTCAGCTCAGGTCATGATCTCAGGATTGTGGGATCGATCCCCCTATCCAAGGAGCCCGCTTATGATTCTCTCTCTCCTTCTCTCTCCCTCTCTCTCCCTCTGCCCACCGCCCCCCCGCCCCCATTCACGTGGAAGAGTACATACGCACACTCTCTCTAAAGAATAAAAATTAAAAAAAAATAAGCCTCAGGAGATTCTCTAACCAATTTGCTCAGGCAGCATATACTTATTAAGCACTTAATGTGTGCTAGACTTCGTTCTACATGCAAGGGATATAGCAGAGAATAAAACAAAGCCCTCAGGGAGGTGACATTCTTGACTGGGGAGGTAGGAGAGACAAACACATAAATGTTGAGTAGCAGATGGTATAACAAGCAATAATAATAATAAAAGAACAGTAGGGGAGAAAAGTGGTGAGGGGTAGGGGGTTTGATATTTTATAAAGGGCGGTCAGGGAAGGCCTCCCTGAGGAGGTGGCATTGAAGCAGAAATCTGATGGCGTGGGGAATAAAGGAAGAGTATGGAGGGCAAAGGCAACAGCAAATAGAAATGAGGCAAGGGGTGCCTGTGTGGTTCAGCAGGTTAAGCATCTGCTTTTGGCTCAGATCATGATCCCATGGTCCCCGCTAAGCCCGGAGCCTGCTTCTCTCTTCTCTCTCCCATCCTCTCTAACAAATAAATAAATAAAATCCTGAAAAAAGAAAAAAAAAAAAAAGAGGCAGGAAAGCCTTGATGTCTTAGAGCAGCTTTCCAAACTTTAGCAAGAGAATCTCCTGAGGGCTTGTTAAACCCAGACAGCTGAGCCCCACCCTCAGGATTTCTCAGTCAGCAAGTCTGGGGCAAGGTTTGAGAATTTTCACTTCTAACAAGTTCTCGGGTGATGCTGATGTTGCTGGTGGGGAGACCACACATTGAGACTCACCTCTGTAGAGGAATAGCTAGGAGGTCAGGGTGGCTGGAGAACCCAAGAAAGTAGGGGAAAGAGCAGTAAGAAGTGAGATTAGATGGCTGGCCAGGGTCAGCTCATCTCAAACTTTCATGTGCAGGGAATCAGCAGGGGTCAGTCAACATGGAGGTGCTGATTCTGTAGGTCTGAGATGAGACTGAAGATGCTGCATTTCTAGAAAACTCTTAGGTGGTATAGGTGATCCTGGCCTATGGAACACACCTTGGGAATCAAGGTTCTAGGGCTTTTGTTCTGTGTTGGACGAGATGTCAATCAGTACTGGCCAGTGTTGAATGACGAAGACTGGATAAGAGAAGTGACATGGCCTGAATCCTATCAGAAGGAGAGTTCTGTCCCCTCTGAGGAATAGCCTGTGTGGGGTGAGGGCAGAAAGGCAAGAGCAGTTACGAGGCTGAAAGAACCTGACCAGACCAGATGGCTTAGAGAGGAATAGGAAAAGAGAAAGTGTTGAGAAGTCGCAACCCATGATATAATTTGATGGTAGATCTAATAGTATTTGCTGATAGATGGTGTGTACCTTGAGAGAAAGATAAGACTCAGAGGTTCTGATCCTTCAGATCTAGAAGGGGGAAATTGCTTTTACTGAAATGAAAAGACTGAAAGCAACAAATCTTGGGGTAGAAGGTTAAATTGTGAGGCATGGAGAGAAGACAGGGAAAAAGGTGACAATTCCCTCTCTGTGATTTTTCCTGAATAGTTTTTGTGATATAGGATCTGGCTCTGTGGCCAACCCTAACAATCCTGGTAGCTGGGTTGGGATGACCTAAAAAAGAGAAAAAAACCCACATGGTAAAATTTCTTCATCAGAGTCACAGCTCAGAGGGAGTGGTGGAGAAGAAGCATAAACAATGATTCTAAGGTAAAAGAATTCTTTGGTCTAGACAAATTAGGATGAGATCGTAAATCTCATTCTAGTCCCAGCCCTGCTTTAAACTACAGCAGATTCTCTCAAGTCCATATACCTTGATTGCCTGACACTAAACAGAGATAATTTTATGCCTGGCTCTGAAGTCTTGGGGCCCATTCACCCATTTACCTTACCAAACTATTTCTATAAAACCATTTCAAGATTTTCCAATTATGTATCAATGAGCCTGCCTTCCCTGTAAATGAGAAAAAGCCACAGAAGTTCAACCCTTAGGTATGGGTCTTTTCAGTTGTGTAGGCTTCAAATAGCACTGAGCTCAGCGATCTGGGCAGGTCACCTCAACAACAAGGAAATTCCTGTCCCTTCCTGCAAAATGATAACAGTCCTTACTCTACTGCAGTATTTGACAAATAAACATGCAATTGATAGTAAAGCTTTTGTAGACCATAAGCTGTTTAAGATCATGAATATCTCTGCTGCTTGCCAGTCCTAACCAAAGATACCCAGAATGTAAAGGCTTCTCCCTCATCTTAGAAGCAGGATAAGAGAGAGAAAAGAGATGATAACCCAGCTTCTCTCTCCTCTCAGTAATGGACCAGACTGATGGAGTTCCTCAAGAAAAATGTTCGTAGACAAGACATTGAAATGGAAACATCTTTACACTCTTCCCTAAGTCCTGAGCAAACAGGTGTTAATGAATATGATGCACGAGTAGAAGGGCTAGGGTTTTCCCCCCACTAAATGTAACCTTAGGCATATACTACACATGTATACATACATACATACATATACATGTGTATATGTAGCAAGTGGAATAATCATCCACTTTTTTTCACTCTTTTCAAAATAGAAACAGGAAAACTGACATTTTTATAAACAAAAATCATGTGATGTACTTCTAGATCCATGGAGCACTCACTAGTTCCTCTAGAAAATTTGGTATAACCATCATTCTCTTTCCACATTTCCATTTTTCAGAAACTCTGTAAATTCTAATGAAGCACCAATAGATATTTCTTCCCTAAAGTTACCCAGTACCCTATCATGAAAGCAAGAGCTTTACAGCAATTGGAGCATAAGATTTAAAATTATTTCAAAGCATTAATAAGGCAGAAATTGAACCCACCTAAGTTGATTTCTGAAATATCCTTCTGTTCATGAAACTCTTCATCATGTACTGTTAAAAGTAGGAAAAAATTGTTACTGATCTTGCTGAACAAAAGAAAGAAAGTTCAGAAACACTCTGTGCATTTCAATTGATTCTTACCATTTCCTTTAGAGAGATGCTTAATCTGAAAGAAAATAAACATACAGAAAATACATAACATATACTAGAATTAATATTTCTAAATATTCAGAAGAGCAGAACTCTACTTACTGATACAGCTGCTATGTGGGCAAAAAACAAGGTGAAAGAGAGAACACAAGTGGATTTCGTCCAAACCATTGTTGCGAATGAACAGACTTACCAAAGACACATTGTGATAAATACTTTTTGGACCTTGCCCTGGCTGTCATCTTAGAATCTTTGACCCTCACATATGTACCATGGCATTAAAAAAAAGTAACCAAAGAAAATGTCATTAACACTTTTAAGGGCAGATACCAATTTTAACATAAAATTTCAAGCTCCCCAGATCTGGGAAATGTTTGAAAAGGTTAATACTGACATGAGCATATAAAAATCAGTAACATTTCTATACACCAGCCATAGCATTCCTCATCTGTTTCACAATAGAAATAAAAATAATCTATAAAATAACCATAAAATACTTAAATCTAACAATGAATGAATAAACATTTTATGGAAATATTTTAAGGCAATTATCAAAGGACATAAAAAAGAAAAAAAATGTATCAGTTCAAATAACAATGAAATGCCACCTCAAGCTCAGATTGGCATAAATGAAGAAGGCTGGCCATACCAAGTGTCAACAAGAATGTGAGGAAATGGAAAGTCTTACATACTGCTGGTAGACCAGCAATCTGATGCTATCTCGTAAGTTGAAATGTGCATAGTTTATAAGTTAAAAAGTCCACTTCCAGGTATATAGCCTAAAGAAATATACACATATGTACACACAGTACCATATAACATTCATTGTGGTATTTTTTTGTAATAGGAAAGAACTAGAAAAATGTATTCATACTGGAAGAAAAAATGGGGTATATTCAGTCATGCACAGATAAATGTTCAACAATCAGTTCTCAGAGTGAACAAGCCTTCATGTGTAGTGTTTGCTGATTTCTAGGGTATAAATACCCCCACTGTGGTCAATTTCAAGCTACCAACATTATGTTACTGAATGCAGTGCTGGAGAGAGGTACTGCGTGTATTTATACACCCTCCAACTCTTGCATACAAGAGGTATGAGACTCTTTGGTGTCAGAGCAATCTTCAAGGTCCAGGGCTTGCCTATCTCCACCTCAGGCCTACTGTGGGGGCAGATGGGCCAGTCCTGTGGTCAGAAGAGCACTTGCTGTCAGAAAAGCATTTCCTGATGCAGAACATGGGACTTCCTGAGCTATAAAACTGGAGGCATGACAGCCAGGGGCCAGCCTTGGATGGACTGAGGAAATCTGTGATTGCTTCCTTTCCACTATAGGCACAGACTGGGAGGTTGTAAGATGGTGTAGAGAGCATCTCCCACACTCCCCAACCACGGGAAGCCACCAGTGTTCTCCAAAAGAACCTGAACTTGCCCAACAGCTAACATGGCTTACGTCAGCCAATACAATCTTAATGATTAAAAAATGGGTGGGGACGAACTTGAAAAAACATCAACTTCATGAGAATAATTGGCTCTGAGCATATGGGAGGAAAAGCCAGGAGACTTTTACTTCTTAAACATAATTAAAGGACTGAATATCTGTTCATTCTGGAGCCAGGAAGTAGGGGTTTAGGGCTTTGCTATTTTGTTTTCTAAAGAAAAGGGCAACACTCTTGCCTTGGTACCCCTCCTGCTAAATCTCAGATGTTAGTTCTTCAAAGAGGCAGTCGTGGGGCTGTTGAATTCTCTCCACTTTTCCCTGCCCCCTTATATGCTTTTATCTTTCCCTTCCTTCTTAAACTTACCTAAATGATACACTGTAACAACAGCCTTGGAGTCAGATGGACAGGAATTTAAATCCCACTTCTGCCATTGACTAGCTGGGCCATTTTGAGCACCTGCTTTCCTTATGTAAATTGGATAGTGGTGCCTACTTAATGGGATTAGTATAAGGATTCAGTGAGATAACCTGCATAAAGCACAAGTACCAGAAACATAGGAAGTGTTCGGGCAACTATAGCTCTTTCTATCCACGCACACTGCCTTCTGGCAAAAGACAGGCAAGAAGAACACAGTGCTCAGCACACTTCTTGCTCAGCCGAACGTCCACTGATGGGATCATAGGTCTTCCACAGACATAACCTGCCCCAGGTGATTTTCTTTTTTATGATCTTGACTCTGGGTGTTAATTAGTTACCAGTTATCTGCAGTCCTAGGCACTTTATGTCCCGGGGTGTCCAATGAACAAGGCTGGAGTCTTAAGTCCTGGGTTTGAAGAGTTTATGGCTTTGCAGTTCCAAGATAGATTAGGCAGTCCACGGGGCAAGGGTCAGGTTTTATTTTCTGTACCTGTCCCAGTGTCTAGGACACAATGGGCACTTAGTAATCATGCTGGATGAAATACAGTAAACTATAATTTTCTTTGAAGCTATTAGATATAGTGGTTTGCTTTGATCTCAGTGAGGACATTTTACAAACTGACCAACTGAGGAAGTAGTATGAAGATTGGAAGAGAGAAGTCACTGGCAGGTGGGCAAAGGAAAGCCCTTTCCTGCTGTCAGGCAGGCTCCAGCCTCAGGCAGGCTCCTTTTCCATTGGAAAGCTGAGGCCAAGGGCGCCTGGGTGGCTCAGCCATTAAGCGTCTGCCTTCGGCTCAGGTCGTGATCTCAGGGTCCTGGGATCGAGCCCCGCATTGGGCTCCCTCCTCAGTGGGAAGCCTGCTTCTCCCTCTCCCACTCCCCCTGCTTGTGTTTCCTCTCTCTCTGTGTCTCTCTCCATCAAATAAAAAATAAAATCTTAAAAAATAAATAAATAAAAATTTTTAAAAATTTTAAAAATTTAAAAAAATAAATAAAAGCTGAGGCCAGGACCCCCTCCAGACTGGCAAAGTCCTATACCTCCAGGCTCTTCTCAGGATGTTCTCCCCCCTCGGCTTTGTCCACTTGCCACTTTCTGTTTCACTCACATGGCTTGCCCTGAACAGACAATCAGACCACCAGTTAACCTCTGACACAACCGCCTTTGCTGTTCCTTCGCGTGATCAACATTTAACAGGGGCTCAAAGGCATTTAGAACAAGAGTTGGCAAACTTTTTCTGAAGAGGGTCAAACAGTAAATATTTTAGCCTTTGTGGGTCATACGGTCCTTGTAGCAACCATTTAACTCTACTGTTGGGGCAGGAGAGCAGCCGTACATAATAACATAAAGGAATGAGCATGGCTGCATTCCAATAAAACTTTATTTACAAAAACAGATAAAGGGCCACAGTTTGCTGACTCCTGGGTTTTAGAGAACGGACACCCTAGGTGGCAGAGATTGGGATAACAATTTTAACGGAAGTAGCGGCAGCTGCAACTGACATGTACGTAGTTTTTCCTGTGGGCCAGACACTGCTCTGAGCATTTAAAGTGTAATTATACGTTTAGTCCTCACAACAATTCTATTAGCAGGCACTACTATTATGCCCGCTTTAAAGATTAATAAACTGACACAGAAAGATTAAGAAACCTGCCCAAAGCCACACAACTCCTGGCAATGCTCCTAGAATACCACCTGAGAGGCAGCCTTCTCTACCTACAACTGGCCCCAGCAGCCCAGGGCTGAGGCCTCTGACACCAAGCTGCAACATGTAGGCCCCATATTCCATAGCATCCATCTCCAGCCGTTTACTAAGAAGACTCAGCCCATAGGAAAACAGTTCTCAAGCTCTATAGTGTCTTTCAACATCCCCTGGAAAGTGTGGTAAAGTACAGATTCCTGGGCCTGGAATTTGGAAATTCTAATTCAAGTCAGGGCTGAGAGCCAGGAATCTACATTTTCAAAAAATACCCTCATGATTCCCATGCAGGTAGTCTATGGAATACACTGTGATGAACAGGGCTCTAGGGAGCTGATGTTAACCAGATGCTTCCACTCTGATTGTGCTTAGTAGTTAGCTTACCCCCAGTTCCCTTTTTATAAGAAAATCAGAAGATCATAGCAGCCTCCAGTTTCCTGGTGGGGACATATAAGACATTAAGAATTAGAAAGATCTTCAGTACAGAAATCCACTTCAGAACACCTCTAGGAACAGCCTCTCTGGGGACCAGCTTGAAAACTCACATTTTTAACAAGCATGAGGGTGAATCCTACATGGAAAATGGGAGACCCACTGACCTTTGCAGGCAACTCTATTTTGCACTGCACCAAGACCAATTCCAGTGGCCTCCATTGGAAAGCCAAGCAGAGACTTTCTACTGTCCTGGGCACTGAGATACCCGAAAAGCTCCTCTCCATGTCCAGGTGGGCATTCAGTGGGTTTGGCTTCAGCTTTTCTTCCTTTATAGGACCTAAAGAACACATGGTGGCCCATATTTCATGCTGCGGGGAAGAATCAGACAAGAGGCTTACTTCATTGTTTGCCAATTCTTTTCCCACTTATTGAGCCCTTGTAGACTACTTGCCGTTGAAACAGACTCAGCAGAGAGCTACAGGATTGCCCCCTGATTTTAGGAAAAGTCTATAACCTCTGATAATTACAAGGGTCATCACTGGCCAAGAGGCCAAGTTCAACCATGGCATCTGGGAGGAAGACCAAACACATGGGAATTGTTGAGTAAAGGGAAGACACAGTTGGGAATGGGCTTTCCTTTGAAAGGAAATGTGATTCTAAAGAGAAATAAGTCCAACTGTTTTCTACCGTGAAATGCCAAAACCAAAACAACTGAGCAATTAGTTTGATGTCTTTTATCCAAGGGAAAACAGTCCACAGATTTGGGGAGCGCTGTGCCTCATAAGCAGTGGAGTGCTCTTCCCAAGGGATTTTTGGCAAGAAAGAGTTTTATAAAGCGTTAGAAGCAGCAACACAGAAACAGGGCATGATCAACTGGGGTGGCATATCTGACCTTATTTAGAAAGATCAGGGAGCAAGGAAATAAGTATAGAGCCCCGAGTTGGCTTGGCGTTTGGGGATTGGCTGACTGGATACACTGCCTTTCTGGTCAAGTGGAGCATTTACAGGATCACAGAAGTTCGGTTTACTGATGTGGCACCCTGAACAAGAGTGGCTCCATCTAGCCTTGGAAATTTATTTCAACACTACTGTCCCCGAAGTTAGGGTACAAAGAAGCAAGCTTAAATTGCAAAAGGGACATTTAATTATTAGCTACAAAGACCTTCCTGGTCATCTGAGGATTCTTGGACTCTTAAGCATTTTAAGGACTGAGACAGTGTTAGTCATAGAGAATAATGCCAAAGCTACAGGCTGGGGTGAGGCAAGCACCAACAGATGAAATTCTTCAGAGAGAGATGATGTTGGAGAAAGAATGGGTGAGGCTTGGTTTGGGGATTTTTCTTTGTCCTGGGAGAAGTCATTCAGTTTTGAGGTCATTTAATGGAAGCAAGATGATGGTAAGTCACACGTGTAACTTGATCCAGAAAACAAGAAAGCTAACCCTCTTAGAAAACAAATGGGAATTTGCAGCAGATTTTTTTCAGGCAAGTGGCCAGCAGCTCTGTTTAGGACCAGCTGCAATACCTGACACCTTAACAGAAATCTGAATTAGCACAGGGGGAAGGTAATGGGAGGGTTTGTATGGGGACATTATTGGAAATTCTAAGTGTCATTAGTCAAAGTAAGTAGACTAGCTAAGAATGTGAGCAGGTCTGCTCACATTCATAGGCTGAATTAAATCTGTAAACATAAATTTATCTTCTAATCACCAATGATGAGAGCAGGAAGACTACTGTGGCAGCCACTTTGCAAAACACACATGAGGACAGCTCTGCACAAACATGCAAGCAAGTATGCGAGTCACTGACGGCCTGTGAATGGATGGACTAAGTGACTCCACATAAAGGAAGAACACTAGCCACCCTTGGGTTTTTCAGTTGAATTTCTGGGAAGAGCAGTTTGCTAACTGCCTACAAAGTTTCCTACCTTGAATGCCATTTCTTCTTATATAAATAATAGCAATTATTATGATAATAACCAGATGACCTATTAGGCACTGATGACCAGGCAGGCCCTGTGTAAGATGCTTTACATAAGCCATTTCATTAAATTCTCATAACAATCCCATAAGGTAAGAATTACTGGCCTCATTTTACAAGACTAAGCTCAGAGAGGTTGTGTATGGTACCCAGAACCTGAAAACTATCAAAATGGGTTTAATGATGTGGTTCTCTTTCCAGGGTAGTCTCCCTTCTCAGTTGACTAGCTAGACTGCCATATTGTGTTCATTCATTCATTTGTTCATTCATGCATTTGTCCACACATTTTTTATTTAGCACATCCTCTGTGCCAGACATCATGTTAGGCATTGGGGAAATAGCCATGAATCAGACAGACACTCTCCCTGCCCTCATGGAGCTTAGATAGAGGTGAACATCATGGGAGAGTCAAACATCCCTCAACATGTTAGTAGATCCCAAAGTAAAGATGGATCAAAGGTAAATAGTTGAACAAATTGTGATGTATTCATAAATCACAATAGACTTCTAGTAGGATAAAATAGAATGCACAATAAAATACTGTCACCATGGAATACTACTAAACAATAAAAAAAAAAAAAAACGCTTGGACTACTGGCACACACAACATGGATAAATCTCAAAAGCATTATGCTAAGCTCTCAAAGTCAGATACAATACTATATGCTGTATGATTCCACTTATATCAAACACCGGAAAAGGCACAACTATAGTAATAGAATCCAATTCAGCAGTTGCCAGAGACCAAACGGTGGGAGTAGAAGGAGACTGACTACCAAGGACAAAAAGAAACTTGTGAGGTAATGAAAATATTCTGTATCCTGTGTCAGTGGTCACATAACTGTATAAATTGTCAAAAACCAAGGGATTGTATGCTTAAAATTGGTAGATTTTATTGTATGTACATTATATCTCAATAAAACGGACTTAAAAAAATCAGGAACTCTGGGGTCCACATCCCACCTCTTCCACGAATGTACTGGATAACATTGGGCGAAATACTCAGTCTATGTTTTGGTTTATTCTTTTATAATATGGGGCTAGTGGGACTTGTTCTGCCTCTTTTATTACTATGTCAAGAGAATTTTAAATATGGAGAAATGTGTTCCCATGTATCAAATGCTTTGTAAAGATGTACTTTAACTGTTATTGTTTCTGCACTGAGGACTATGCTATCTCCAAATTAGAGGCCTAGAATGAATTTAATTTCATAGGTTTCATAACAGCTTGGGTTTTGATCTTGTAAGAAGGGCAGCTTCTGAGGCTCAGATAGAGTTTCATGGTCCTGGGTCCACATGTTTTAGAGAAGACCCAACCATCTGCTTTGGATTTGGACCATCAAGTGGCTGAGCAAATGGAAACATGTTCTGAAGCTTTTTCCCAATCACCACACATCCCTACATGATTAACAAGTCCATGTCCCCTGTCTGGCCGGATGAGAGACAAATGCTGAGGGTGGATCCATGGATCCTGGTCACAAAACCAAATAAGCAATTGATGGCTGGCTGTATGTTTAGAAAAGCTCTTGATTCTTATCCAGGGATTTATCTCTTTACTGCCAGCTATTTTCCTGACGAAACAGAAATGTTTTATTCTCAATTCTGAAAGCAATACTCATGCTACTCATTTTTATTTTATTTTATCTTATTTCATTTATTTTTCAGTTTAATATGTGACTAATTATTTTGCAATTCCATGCACTAAGAAGGAACATGAGTAGCACAGAAACCCAGCTTGATATAGTAACCATCCAGCTGGTATTTGACCCACTTACGAAAACGCACTTGGGTCCATGGTGGACGCCAAGGAGAAAATCAAGAAAAACATTGCACATTTTTGTCCTCAAGGCCCTTAAGTTTAGCTTTTCATGGGAGTTCAGCCTTTTCATTTACTAGGTCAGGAAAAAAATGTAATAACATGCCCATTATGGAATATTTAATATTTAAAATTTAAAAATACATTAAAAAGAAAGAAAAATTACCACAAATCCCACTTTTTAAAAAAACTTATATATGTATATTTTATAATATAAATTTTTATTCACTTAAATTTTGACTATCAGGCCTTTCAAGGAAACAGTGAGTTAGCATGTCATCTATTTTTCCTAAATTATCTTTCTTGAGAATGTTTATCGGTGCTCAGTCTTCCCTCAACAGGCTCCCACCAATGCACTGTCCCATCAAAAAAACTGGGGGCCCTCAAATGCTTCAGCTTTTTTAAAAATAATGTTTATTCAGTTTTCTTATAAACTTAATTTATGGTTATAAACTTAATTAGTAGTTTATTTTATAAACTTAGTAGTTATTCAATATGAAAAAACTTGAAAACACCATAGGAAAATGTTAACTTTAATCCCACTACCCAAAATAATCATTGTTAGCATCTTGGTATATGTCTTAGAATTTTCTCCATGCTTTTTTTTTTTTCATACAAATGCTAGTTATATTACATTCATAACCTGCCTTATAAATGTTTCCCCATGTCAGTAGATATTCTTTAACAACATGCTTTTCAGGGGCTACATATGATTCCACTGACTGGATATACTGGAGTTAACTTACCAAGTCTGTGTTGTGGATATAGAGGTTATTATCAGTTGATTTTGCTTATCACAGTCAACGCTACAGTAAATATCTTTGCATTTGCAATTGTATGTACTTTAGGTTATTGCCTTAGAACAAATTCCAGTAAGTGAAATTGTGAATCAAATGTATTAAGCTGTTTTATTTTTGTTAAAGGAATGTAATTTTAAAATGATCTCTAATTTCCCCACCCTCTGAGAGCATGTCACAAAGGGGAAGGTGGTTTGAAGTCCTTTAGCCAAAGATCCTAAGAATGCAGAATTAACTCTTTAAGAGGGACACAGGATAAGACTTTTTAAGGCAGCATAGGGACATTCTGAACTCACCTGCTCCTGTAGACACACTGAATCTACAACTACATATGGATCAATTCCCTCTGAAAAAGACTTAAAAACTAGCAGAACAGCTCCTCACAACAAACAGTAAAAGGGCTACCTCCAAATGGGTAGGAGTGACAGAGACAAGGTCTCACCTAAAACCCCACCCACAGTGTGGCAACCCACAATCAGGAGGGGTCTCACAAATTCAGAGCTTCTCCCTAAGAACTGAGGGGTTCCTGCCCCACATCAAGACACCTCAACCCTTGGGACCTGCAGTGGAGGGATGAGTCCCACAAAGTGTCTGACTCTGAAAACCAACGGGGGCTCACACTCAGGAGGCACATTTCTTAAAGGGTTTGTGCACAGACTCACTCACGGCAGAGACAAGTGCAAAAGCAGCACTTTTGACAGGCAGCCAGACTACAATGTGAAGGAGATCCATTTGCTGATCTTAAAGCATCTTCCAGAGGAGCAGAGGTCTGCTGATACTGTCTGTAGGGATGGGGCACTGCCCGGAATCATTTTTGTGCTGTCCCTCTGCCTTGATATTGCTGGTGGGCGTGCGCTGGCCCTGCACTCTCCCACAACCTTGCTCAAGGTGGTGGGCATGTGCAGCCCACACAGGGGATGGTCCTTGATTGCCTGGCTCTGGTGGTAAAGCTGCTTGTGTTCCTGGGTCCCAAGGGACTGTAACTGTAATTAGAGAGAGAGTTTTTGTGAGGCTAATACCCCCAGGGCACAACATAAGCAGCAGACTAAAAATATAGCCCCTTTTCTACGAAAAAGGCCTCTATACTTGTCTTAGAGCTTCAGTCTAAGAGGTTGAATTCAGGTTTTCCAGATATCTAGAGGTTATGGAGGAGCTCTCAGGGAATACAGGCTGGGAAATGCCATGTTTGGGCTCTCCCTTGGCCTTGCTACAGCTCCTGGTATCTCCTAGAAAGGAGCTTTTCACCCAGGGGATGCCCGCAGAGCTCTGGTCTGGAGGCCAGCAGAGGTTACTACTGCAGTCCCACAGGACTGTATATATTTGCATACTTTATTTTTTTTATTTAATTTTATTATGTTATGTTAATCCCCATACATTACATCACTAGTTTTTGCTGTAGTGTTCCATGATTCATTGTTTGCGTATAACACCCAGTGCTCCATTCAATACGTGCCTTCTTTATTTATTTACTTATTTTTTTATTATTATGTTATGTTAATCACCATACATTACATCATTAGTTTTTGCTGTAGTGTTCCATTATTCACTGTTTGCGTATAACACCCAGTGCTCCATTCAATACGTGCCTTCTTTATTTTATTTACTTATTTTTTTATTATTATGTTATGTTAATCCCCATACATTACATCATTAGTTTTAGATGTAGTGTTCCATGATTCATTGTTTGTGCATAACACCCAGTGCTCCATGCAGAATGTGCCCTCCTCAATACCCACCACCAGGCTAACCCATCCTCCTATCCCCTCCCCTCTAGAACCCTCAGTTTGTTTTTCAGAGTCCATCGTCTCTCATGGTTCATCTCCCTCTCCGATTTCCCCCACTTCATACTTCCCCTCCTGCTATTTTCTTCTTTTTTTTAACATATAATGTATTATTTGTTT
>NC_138376.1:35360370-35408118 GCF_054177405.1 Leptonychotes weddellii | reverse complement strand
AAAAAAAAAAAAACATGAATTCTATGTGCAGTATTCCCCCAGCTCTGGAGTTCTGCCATTCTCATTGATCAGTAAACTTGGTCTTGGCTGGTTGTTCTCGCTGACCATCTGGGGGAGGGGCCTGTTGCCATGGTTCCCAAGGGTCTTTGCCAGACCCAAGACCTCTACAAGACCACTCCTCGAATTGCCCCACCCTTGAGGGTCCGGGCTAAGTAATCTGCTCGGGTTTGCTCTCGGGAGCTTTTGTTCCCTGCAAGCTTTCCCTATAGCTGTGGAGGACGAGAGTGAAAACGGCGGCCTCCCAATCTCCGCCCCAGAGGAGCTGAGAACTTGAGGCCCCGCTCCTCAGTGAGCCCCCAGAGAAAAGCAGTCGATCACTCCCGTCTCCCCAGTCTCTGGTCACACTCTGTGCTCACCTGGCCCGTGAGCAAGCATTTCTATCTCTGGCACACAACTCCATGTGGAGTCTCCAAACCCCACAGATCCCTGCAGTGTGCTCCCGTGCCACTCCTCCCGGGGCAGGAAGGGGAGTCTCCCCGGATCTGCTGCTTTTTGGGTCCCTGCTGGAGGAGCAGTGGCCCCACTGTGCCTCGGATCATGGTTTATGGCAACCCCGAGCTGAGAGCCCGTCGGTTTATGGCAACCTCGGCTCCGTCTCTGCAGCTGGCTTCCCCGCTCCGATACCTGGGAGCTCTGTGGCACTCAGGCACCCCCGGTCTTCCTGTGACCCCGAGAGTCCTGAGACCACACTGTCCCACGAGGGTTCTACCCCCCGCTTAGCCACTGGAGTGACGTCCCTCAGCGGAGCCGACTTCTAAAAGTTCCTATTTTGTGTTCTGCGGCTCTATCATTTGCCAGAAGCGACGGACGGAGGCCCACTCCCCCGCTGTCTATCCTCCCGAATATCGCCTTGGATTCACTTCTCCGCACATCTTACCTTCCAGAAAGTGGTTGCTTTTCTGTTCAGAGAGTTGTTGCTATTCCTTTCTTCGATCTCCTGTTGAGTTCGTAGGTGTTCATAATGGTTTGATCCCTATCCAGCTGAATTCCTGGAACCAGACGAAATCCAGGTCTCCTATCCCTCTGCCATCTTGCTCCGCCCCCCCAATACATGCCCTCTTTAATACCCATCACCAGGCTAACCCATTCCCCCACCCCCGCCCCTCTAAAACCCTCAGTTTGTTTCTCAGAGTCCATAGTCTCTCATGGTTCGTGTCCCTCTCCTATTTTCCCCCTTCATTTTTCCCTTCCTGCTATCTTCTTCTTCTTCTTTTTTTTTTTTTTTAACATATAATGTATTATTTGTTTCAGAGGTACAGGTCTGTGATTCATCAGTCTTACACAAGCACAGTGCTCACCATATATATTTGCATACTTTAAAATCTTCTGCTGAGGTCTGGCTTCCAATCAACCTGAAACTAGGTGCTAACTGAGATACACCTTGCCCTCCCATTTGAAATATTGACAGGTCTTGGCACACCCTCAACAACTGGGACCTATCAAGAATAAATCAAACTGCTTAGACAATCCAAAGGTTTAAGACACCACCAAGAGCTAGGGCAAAGTGGAAAGATAAGTCTCACCTCTACAAGGCCACTCCTCGAAGAATGAGAGAGATGGCTGTTTTGCCTAATATATAGAAATAAACACAGACAAAATAGCAGAATGAGGAAACAGAGGAATATGTTCCAAATGAAAGAATTAGACAAAACCTCAGGAAAAAACCATAATGCAACAGAGATTAGCAATTTATCTGATAAATAGTTTAAAGTGATGGTCATAAAAATGTTTACTGAACTTGAGAGAAAAATGGATGAATACAGTGAGAACTTCAACCGAGATAGAAAATATGAGAAAGTAGCAAGCAGAAGACACAGAGCTGAAGAATCCAATAACCGAACCAAAAACTATGCTAGAAATGTTCATTAGCAGATGGATGAAGCAGAAGAAAGGATAAGTTACCTAGAATACAAGGCATTGTAACTCACCCAGAGCAGCAGAAAGAGAAAAAGAGTTTAAAACAGCAAAGGTAGCTTAAGAAACCTATAGGAAAACGTCAAGCAGAATAACATTTGCATTATAGGGTTCCCAGAAGGACAAGAGAGAGAAAAAATGGATAGAAAGCTTATCTGAAGAAATAATGCCTGAAAATTTTCCTCACTTGGGGAAGGAAACAGACATCCAGATCTAGGAATGCCAGAAAGTTCCAAATAAGATGAACCCAAAACAATTCACATCAGGACACATTATAATTAAAATGTTAAAAATTAAAGAGAGAATCTTAAAAGCAGCAAGAGATAAAAGCTTGTTACACACAAAGCAGCCCCCCCTTAGATTATCAGCAGAGTTTTCAGCAGAGACTTTGCAGGGCAGAGGGAATGGTAGGATGTACTCAAAGTGCAGAAAGGGAAAAACTTCCAACTGAGAAGATTCTCCTTGGAAAGATTATCATTCAGAATTGAAGAAGAGATAGAGCTTTCTGGATAAACAAAAGCTAAAGGAGTTTATTACCATTAAACTGACCTTACAAGAAATGTTAAAGGGACTTCTTTAAGTTGAAAAGAAAGGGCGTTAATTAGTAATAAGAAAATATATGAAAGTATAAATCTCACTGGCAAAGGTGAATATACAGTAGAAGTCGTGGATTAATCACTTACAAAGCTAGAATGAAAGCTAAAAGACAAAAGTAGTAAAAATAACTCTAACTACAATAATCAGCTAAGGGATACAAAAATATAAAGATGTAAAATGTGGCATCAAAAACATAAAATGGGGGATAAAAATATAGGGTTTTAGAATGTATTTAAACTTAAATCACTATCAACCTAAAATAGACTGCTATACACATAGGATGCAAGCCTCACGATAACCACAAAACAAAAACCTATAGTAGATACACAGAAGATAAGAAGAAAGGAATCTAAGCCTAATACTAAAGAAATCATTAAATCACAAGGGAAGAGAACAAGAGAAGAAAAGAACAGAGAGGAACTACAAAACAGGCAGAAAACAATGAACAAAATGGCAGTAAGTACATACCTATCAATAATTACTTTCCATGTAAATGCACTAAATTCTCTGATCAAAAGACAGAAAATGACTGAATGAATAAACAAACAAACAAAAACTCAAGATCCATCTATATGCTCCCTACAAGAGATGCCCTTCAGCTGTCAGAACACACACAGACTAAAAGCGAAGGGATGGAAAAAAGATGTTCCAAGCAAATGGAAATGAAAAGAAAGCTAGGGAAATTATACTGATATCAGACAAAATAAACTTTAAAACAAAGACTATAAAAAAGACATAGAAGGGCATTATATAATGATAAAGGGGTCAATGTAACAAGGGATATAAAATTTTAAATATTTATGCACCCATCATAGAAGCACCTAAACATATAAAGCAAATATTAACAGACGTAAGGGGGAGAAAGTGACAACAATACAATAATCATAGGGAACTTTAATATTCCACTTACATCAATGGATAGATCATCTAGAGAATCAATAAGGGAACATTGGCCATAAATGACACATTAGAATAGATGCACTTAATAGATAAGTACAGATTATTCCATCACAAAGCAGCAGAATACACATTCTTCTAAAGTGTATATGGAATATTCTCCAGTGTAGATCACATGTTAGGACACAGTACAAGTCTCAATAAATTTAAAAAGACTGAAATCATATCAAGCATCTTTTCCAACCACAGTGATATGAAATTAGAAATCAATGACTAGAGAAAATTGAAAAAATCACAAATATGTGATTAAACAACATGCTACTGAGCAATCAACTGGTTAATGAAGAAATCAAAGGAGAAATCAAAAAAGTACCTTAAGACAAGTGAAGATGGAAATATATATATCACTATACTGAACACCTGAAACTAATAAGACACTGTATGTTAACTAACTGGACTTAAAATAAAAACCTTTAAAAAAAAGTTTACAACACAGAAATACGGCGCAATACAGTCAATATATTTAATATTATTGTTAGAGCCATTCTTTCCTATGCCAAACTTTAAATGATGAACTAAGTAGGAGACTTTCTTTTGAACATCCCAATAAAAACTATATAAGAAAAATGTTTAATGCCATACATAATGTTGATCATCATGGGATGTTAACAATTGAAAAATGATTCTTAACTGCACGTGTTATGAAAATCCTATGGAATCCTGGGATGCTGGGGTGGCTCAGTCAGGTAAGCGACTGACTCTTGATTTTAGCTCAGGTTATGATTTCGGGGTCGTGAGATCGAGGCCTGTGTCCTCCTGCTTGAGATTCTCTCGCTTCCTCCCCTGCTTTCTTGCTCTCTCTCTCTCTAAAAAAAGAAGAAAAGAAGAAAAGAAAATCCTATGGAGTTCTGAGTCACAAGTTTTCATTTGCTAAGCTGCCAAAAATTCCACTATTAGCACGCAAAGGGTTGCTAGAATCGATCATGTTGCATAAGATGCTGCTAAAACTACCCAAGCTAAAAAAACCCTCTGAAAATGCCCAGCACTTATTATCACAGACTTAGGTTGTAAAGCAAGCACAAAAGACTAATCAGAATTTGATTTTTAAGTAAGGAGGCATTGTTTTGAACTACTCTTACAGATCCCTTTGAACCAAAATGACTAGAAAGAAAAAAAAGAAAGAAAATGTAAATACAACTTACCAAAATCTATGGGATACAGTAAAAGCAGTTTTAGGTGGGAAGTTCATAATGATAAAGGCCTACCTAAAGAAATAAGAAAAATCTTAAATAACCAACAAATTTACACCTAAAGAGAAAGAGGAACAAAGCCCAAAGTCAGTAGGTATTTTTTTAAGGAAAGAAAAAGAAGAAAACAAATAATTGTACAATGTTTTTGTGGCTTACAAAAGGCAACACAAAAGTGAGGACTATTAGGACAAATAACCTGGACAAAGCAAGGTCCATTCTTCCATTCTCTGTTAGATGCTATGACACAAGCCATAATACATGGCAAAATGTGTTCCCTGTAGTAAATCCTTCAAATGAGCTAACAGGTATGAACACAGATATGACAGATCTCTTAAGGAGCAAAAGAAGTCAGCTTGTGTTATCTGTGTGTTGCAACCAGAACAGAGAGCCAGTTTTCAGCATCATTACTTCACTTGATCTTCACGCAAGCCCTCGGATATATGCTATGGACTGAATGTATGTGTCCACCACCACTGCCCTTAAGTTCAAAGCCCTAGCCCCAATGTGGCTGTATTTGGAGATGGAGCCTCCAAAGAAGTAATTAAGGTCAGGTGAAATCCTTAGGGTAGGGCCCTGATCCTTGTAAGAGACATCAGGAAGGCACTCCTTCTTTTTCTGAATGCAAGCATTGAGGAAAGGTCACATGAAGGGAGAGCAAGAAATTAGCCATCTGCAATCTACGAAGAGCGCTCTCACCAGAAACCAAATTTGCTGGCAACTGGATGTTGGCCTTCCCAGCCTCCAGAACTGTGAGAAAACAAATTTCTGTTATTTAAGCCCCCGAGTCTGGACAGTTGGTTACAGCAGCCCCAAAAGACTAATATCACATGGGTATCATCACTATCATCTATGTTATCGATTAGAAAATTTTGACCAAGAAAGATTAATAATTTGTACAGGGTCACACAATAAGCCATAACCAGCTCTCAAATTCAGCTCTGTCTGATGCCACAATCCATGTTCTATCTGCTTTATCCCCTTCTCTCTAGGAGGGGAAAATGGTGACGATTTCAAGTGTGATTTGAGACACTGTATTCAGCCCTTCTAGGCCCCAAGACATGTCCTTTATCAGGTGTCTCAGTTCCTGAAAATCCACCATTAAACAATCTTTGTCCAATGTTCCAAAGTCTTCTCCCACTTTTTGGAACCTCCTATAAAATTCTGAAACCCCTAGAATGCATAATATTTTAAGCAAGGAATCTGACATGTAGCCCTTTCCCAAAGGTATAGCCTACCTGAAATGTTCAGAACATTGCCTTTGTCTAAGTATCAAGACTATGGGCCAACCAGTTGCTCCCCAATGCCATGATGTTACAAACATCAAACAAGGAGGCTTGAATCAATAAGAGATCATAATTAAAACTAAACATAATTATTACGTGATTTAGAGCTACTAAATTCTATTATAATTTCATCTTGAAATTGGGATATAATGAAAGTTTATTGAGAAAAATACGAGAGAACAAGCCTTCCGTTATACCCTTGACATTTTTTTTTTAAGTCTCATCAACACTTGCAAGCCAGACACAGACTTCTCTAATCCTCTTGTTATCAATTAAATATCCATGTGGACACACACTCTCACAGAACATTTCAGACTGTGTGGCTTAATCCTACAAAAACATGTAGATAACCCAGCCATTAACTTTTTTGGTTATCATTTCAAACCACCATTCATTTAAGCCTGCTCTTGTTCTCCTATTCCCTACCTCGGTTACCATCCACCCAATGGCCCCAAACCAGAAACTTAGGCACCATCCCTGCCTTTTCCCTCTCCCAGCAATTAATCTCAGTAAATCTGTGGATTCACCCTCATAACCAGCTCTCAAAACTATCAGCTTCACACCCATCCCAAGATCTCCCCATCCCACCTCAGGTGAGTATCATCACTCCCTTCCATGACTGCATCACCCTCCTAACCTGCCTCCCCACCAATTCACTCTACGTGGGGTGGGAAACCTCAAGCATGTTTAAGGAATACAGAACAGTAGGGTATTAATAAATGTTTTTATATTTACCATACTATCTGTATGTGTTTCTCTTGACACATATCTATATGGTTGCTCAGCATGTGAATGCTACTTTCATGAAAGGTCTTCAATTCTTGTCAGCACCTCAGGGTGTGATGTTTTATGGTTTGAGGATAAGTCACTTCAATTCTTTGAGCTTTGGTTTCCCTATCTGTAAAATGATGTTATACCTTAACATCTAAGGTTATACCAACATTCTGAGGTTCTTTGACATCTTAAATAGGCTTAGCCACCCACTTTTAAGGTTTTATTTACTTTCGTAATTCAGTGCTAGGGATTCAGTGTGTACTTTGGTGAGGGACGTGCATCGTGTTTAAGACTTTTAGAGCTTCATGACTGAAATCTTTCTTTGGTGTTCTATAGTCCACAAGGGGGCATCTACTTTCTAGCAAGTTGAACATCTGAGCCTTGGCTTCACGAAATCATCTCTTAAATTTCGGGGAAATTTCAGTTAGCACAGAATTATAATTTAAACTGCGCGTGTAACCTATTGAGATATTTCAAAAAATAATTGTTAGTACAGATTGATTTCAATTTTAAGAAAAAGTATCTCCACAAATAGGTTGAATGTGTGATTTTACCCATGATATTGGGGTTCTGGAATATATGAAATTCATATGATGTTGGACTTGAAGTTCTATTCAAAACTATAGAGAATCCCCCATTCCTTAGCCATGTTCCTACTTAATGGCTGTGTTTCCCATTTAATTCTGCTTAATCTACCCCAGAGGGTTTTATGGAGATTAATTTAGCATATATGAAAATGACTACCTGAATGTATTGTTAAAGGCAGGAGTTTATTGCTGAAAAATCAGGATTCAGGATGTATGTTAATTATCTTAACTATAATCAGATATTTCTAGAAGAAAAAGGTAAAATGAAATCATAACAAATCCAATTTTTCTGAAATGTATTTATTTGAAATCCCCATCAAATAGAAGAAAGGTACCCACATAAATAGCATGTCTGTACTTAGCAACATCATATTTTTTATGTTACATGGTGGCTTTACCAAAATAAGGATACTGAGTCAAACACTTTCATTATAAAAATGATTCTGGGCACAATTCTTCACAAAAACAACAAAATATTTTGGAGAGCAAATAAGCAGTTTTGGGGGAAGATTCTTCTAACAGTTGAGTGAAGTTGATTCAAAGTGCACAGTTATGGGCCCCAGGTAAATTATAGGGCAGTTTGGTGGTGGAGGTGTGGGGATGATGAAGGGGTGGGGCACAGTGGGTAGGGATAAGGGAGGGGAAGGGGGGCGGGGAGACCAACTGGAAGGGGTCTGAACAGGGCAAACAAACTAATCAAAGGGACATTGTCAGGCCAGAAGACATGAGGTCAGCACTTCCCACACCAGAGGGCAGCTGCCAAGCCAAGTGGACTCAAAGAAGACTCAGAAAGTCCCATCAAAGACACAGCAGTCACCCAGAAGGATGGTCAAGGCATCGGGAGAAGATGTGAGAGATGATGTCCACAGGACTCCTTAGGAGGTGGTACAATTAGTTGAAAAACATGGGATTTTTCAATTTGGGTTTGAGTGACCTTGAGAACAAAGATTAACATCTCCCAGCCTCAGTTTCTTCAACTGTAAGATGAGGATAAATAATACCTACCTCTCAGTGTTGTAAGGATTTCATAAATTAATACATAGAAAGCCACCCATGGTAAGTACTACAAAGACATCACCATTATCATGGCTCTCCTCTCTTTCCCTTCATCAGCATTTGCATCTTTATCATTATCCCCACGGATTGTTTCCCTTCTAGGGTCTGATGAGGAAAGTTCTTAAGTGTCCTGTGGGCCTTCCCACACATGAAAGCTAAATTGAACAAAACTCTAATAAAATTTAACATACACCTTCCCTGTGACCAAGCAATTCCATTCCTGGGTATTTACCAAAGAGAAATGAAAATGTGTGTAAATAAAAAGTCATGCACCCAATGTTCACTGCAATTTTTTATTGTAGTAAAAACATTTGACATCAGAGCTATGGTTTTAGCAAAATTTTAAGCGTAAAAAATAAGTATTGGTAACCACAGGCACAATGTCATACAGAAGATCTCTAGAACTTATTCATCATGCATAACTGCAACTCTTTTCCCATTAAATAACAACTCCCAATTTCCTCCTCTCTCCAAACCCTGGCAACCACCATTCTATGCTCTGCTTCTATGAGTTTGGCTAGTTTAGATACCTCATATAAGTGGAATCATGCAGTATTTGTCCTTTTGTGATGGTTTATTTTATTTAGCATAGTGTCCTCCAGATTCAGCCATGTTGTCCCATATCACAGGATCTCCTTCCTTTGTAAGGCTTAATAATATTCCCTTGTGTGTATACACCACATCTTCTTTATCCATTCACCTGTCAATGGACATGCAGGTTATTTCGATATCTTGGCTGTTGTGAATAATGTTTTACTGCAGTTTAATTATAATGACCTCAAACTTTAAGCCACTCAAATGGCCACCAAGTGGTGAATTAATAAATAAATTACTCTATATTTACCCAGGGAACAAACTACCGACACAATCGATAACATAGATGAATCTCAAATACATCATGCTGAATGAAAGAAGCCAGACACAAAATAAGGCATTCTAATGATTTTACTATATGAAGTTGAATACGCCAAACTACTTTATGATGACAGGTATCAGGACAGAGGTTGGTGGGGACAGGACCAGGGTGGTACAGACAGACTGGGAGCGGGCTTGGGGAAACTGTCTTGGGCAGTGGGAATGTTCTAATCCTGTTTATGGTGTAGCTTTCACAGGTACACACATTACACTGTCCACTTAAGCTTTGTGCATTTGACTTATGTAAATTATACCTCAGTAACCTTGTAGTGCTCTGGAAAAATAAGAAAACCAGACAAACAAGTCCATGATATTTAGCCAAGAAGCTCTCGCAAAGTTAAGCTGAGCGACCAAGATATAGTGAAGGCAGCACGTGCAGAGCTAGCTTTCCTGGCAAACAGACAGAAGCATATAGTGATGAATAAAGCAAGAGCAACTTTCCAGAAGAGTGAGCACATCCACAGCCATTCAGAAAAATAATCAGCTGACAGAGGCCACCCCAGCAAAAGGATATCCTCTGTGAAAGCTGAATTGTCATCAAGCATAATCAAGGTCTGTGAAAAGGGTTGATGGGGCACATCCTGAGCATTTGTCTATTTTCTATTAATGTGTCTATCACTTTCCCACCAGGTCCTCTGCTCTCCCTACAAAGTACATCCCTAATCCGGCTGCTTCTCATGGACTTTGCTACAGTCCAAGCCACCGTCATCTCTAGCCTGATTATGGCAATAAGCTCAAGTGACTGGTGTCCTTGCTTCCACCCTTGACCTCTACAACCTATCCTCAGCACAGTAGCCAGAGATGTACTCAAAACTCCGCAATAGTTTTCCGTGATCCTTAAAATGAAATGCCCAATTTTCACTGTGGTCCCCAAGGTTCACATGAACCTGCTGCTGTCCACCTCTCCAACCTCAGCACCTCCCCTGAGGCACCTCCCACTGGCTTCCTGCTCTGGCCATAGCGGCTTCTTACCCTAGCTCAGATGTTCTGGACTGGCCCTGGATACTTATTATTCCCTCCACCTGGAAGGGCCCACCAAAACAGCTTCTTGCTTTTACTTCATTTAGGTCACTATTCAAATGGCCTCTCCTTGGAGATAACTTCCCTGACTCCCCTTTATAAAATGGCACCCCTACCCACCACTTTTCTTATGAACCCGGATGATGGTTAATTTTATGTGTCAATTTGACTGGGCCACAACGTGCCCAGGTATTTGGTAAAACATTATTCTGGGTCTTTCTGTGAGGGATTGTTGAATGAGATTAACATTTAAATTGATAGACTGAGTAAGCAGATTGCCTTCTATACTGTGGGTGGGCCTCATCCAATCAGTTGAAGGTCTGAATAGAAGAAAAGGCTGACTCTCCCCAAAGTAAGAGAGAATTCTCCTGCATGGTGGCCTTTTAACTGAGACATCCACTCGTCCTGCTACTACAATAGCCTGCCACCTTTTGGACTTGAACTGGAACTTTGGCTCTGTAGATTTTGGATTTGCCAGCTTTCGTAATTGTGTTAGCCGATTCCTTATTACTTCTCTTCCTGCACCCCCAAAAACTGTTGCCTATCTGTATGTCTTCTTCAGAAGAATCCAGAGCTCTTAACCACATGGCTATGCTGCCTTCCAGTGGCATCTCTTGCTTGGGTTATTTCAGCACTTTCCTAGCCCTGCTCCTGTTCGTTTGCCATGTCACATCCAACCCTACCTAAAGCTCCTCAGAGGCTTCTCACTGCCTTCAGAACACCATCCAAGCATCACACCATGGCCAATTGTGACCAGGCTTTACACCCCCACCAAGGTCACCCCCCATGGTCACCATGTCCCCTGGCCTTCCTTGCTCCTTCACACACATTATATTTCAGCCTTGTCAAACGTGCTTTGGTCCCTCAGACTCAACACATATCCTCTACGGCTGGCCTGCAGAGTTCTCGCCCGACTCTCCTGCTTGCCTCAAGCCTACCCTTTGGTTTTTCATTCACATGCCGCTTCCTCCAAGAGGCCTCCTCGGACTTCTCCAGACTACTTTATGAGCTCCGGATAAGCATGCCCAGATGGGTCTTCTCTATACCAGGTCTGGAGACCCTGTCACAGACCATCACCTTCCTTGGTTTTAGTAGTTTAACTTCTTGCCTTCCTAGCTGGACAGGAACTAGTCTCTTTCACTTGCGTTAGGACAAACAACTAGCATGCATAATATACATTGTGAAGTGGTTGATTGAATTTATGAGTAATAGAGATATGATTATCTGCCCTTAAGAACCCACCTACCCATCTGTATGCAGTTTCTAGAAAAGGGAAATCTACAGAGAAAGAAAGCAGATTGGTGTTTGCCAGGGACTGGGAGTGGGAATGGGGAGTGCCTGCCTAAAGGGCAGGAGGAATTTCTGGTGTGATTGAAATGATTTAAAATTGGATTGGGCTAATAGTTGCACAATTCTATAAGTTAACTAAAAATTGTTGAATGGTACACTTGAAATGAGAGCCATAGCCATGGCGTGTTAAGTTATACCTCAATAATTTTGTTTTTTTTTTAAGGAATGCATCCAGTGTCTGTTGGCTCTTTGCCAGCCAGCTCCAGAGATTTTTCTGATGGCGGGAAAGACACCCCAAAATCTTATGTAGCTTCACATTTTTATAAAAGCAATAATATCCAGACTTGACATTTCACGGTTTCCTATGCCACTCTACCTTCTCCGTGGAAAGTTATTTTGTTACTTTAGATTCTTCAGGATCTGCACTCATCAAGTTTCCCGGCAACAGATAAGGAAGCCCAGAATCATGTAGCCATGAGCATTTCTATACTGCATATTAAAAAAGAAATCTTTGTAGATGAATTTTCTCAAAGACTAGCACGATGTGCGCATGTGTTGGACGAGGCCAGAGAAATGTCCCGGTGGGTGCAGGCCAGAGATGGGAAAATGACTCAGACCGTAGAAGCTCTTTTCTCCAATTTCTGAACGCTTGGTGGAAAGTTGCTAAACAGTGATGTGATTGCAAGGGGATAGAAGTTCTCTGATTTCCCTTCTGCAAATGGAGCAAGAATTTGGAGCTCTCGAGCCCAACATGGGGGAGCCTGTGTGGGAACAGGCAGGCCTTAGGACCCCAGTCATATTCCAGGAGGAGCTCCTTCTTTGCCCTGGTCTGGTCAAATGAGATGGGACAAGGAATGACTTGCTGAGGGGCTGCTGCTATACCCGTGAAGGTGCCAAGTGCTAGGACAGCATGCCGCAGGGCCCAAACTGAAGAACCATGCTGCTTCTCAGGCCCAAGATCCCTGGACGGCTCAAAGCTGGCTGCCCCCAAAGTCTCTTGATCCTGTGGAATCTGGGACTGCCCGAGGATTGACGGCAGATCAGCAAAGCCAGCAGGGGAGAACACTCCACCATTCCAGCCTCAGGCTGTCTCTTACTGGGCATTTGCTCGTTTGCATAGGAATTATTGAGGATAACTGATTGCCATGGAGTTGGTTCATGTCATTTTATAAGGTGGAAGAAACAGGTCTCAGGAGAAAGAGCGATGAGAGATTACTGGACTGGAACACAGAAGATCTGAATGCAAGTTCTGGTTCTATGACTAATCAGCTTGTGACTTTGGGGAAATCACGTTTCCCCTCTGAGCATCTGCTTGTTCATCTGTTAAATGAGGGGCTAGATGAATTTTAAGGGGGTTTTTTTGACTCCGATAATAAGAATAGTACTAATTGTTATCTCCTAATCATATCCCTAATCAGAGGTGCCAGGTACATTTGCATTCAGTCCTAAGAGACAGGCATAATATTCACTGTTTGCAAATGATGAAAAGGACGATGAGGTTGGCTAACCGAATTGCTCAAGTTCAAAGTGCTTGAAAACAGAATTACTTGGCCTTGCCCAAATGGGTCTTCTCTATACCAGGTCTGGAGACCCAACTACACAGCAGAACGCTGAGGCAATTGTTCCTTATTTCCTGGGCTCAGGGGCACCATCGACATTTCCAAAGGCCACTCGCTGCTATAGAAAAGCCTCTAGATTCCCTCCCCCCAACATTGTATTTAGAAAACTTTTAAGCATAAGAAAAAACACCCTTATACTTGTTTTCTCCTAGCTCTCACTGCTTACTTTGCCACACATCGAGCCACCTAGCCTCTATCCCTCTCTTTTTCCATGGATCGATCTTATTTTTTATGGAAGCCTTTGATTTTGATTAATTTTGAGAAAGTCTTCTCCCATCAAATTTTCTCAGTCTTTTCTCCTGGCAACATACCGTTCAGTCATTACAAGGGCCAATGCAGCAGGCAGGATCCCGCCCTACGGATGAACAATCGGGCTCACGAAGGTAAGCCCCCGGCTCAGAGTCACTTCGCTGAGAAGCACTGGTCCATCTCTCTCAGGCTGAAGCTTAAGACTTTAAGCCTTATGTTCTCATGCCCTCTTACATGGCACTTTTCCAAACATGGGCGTTATGCCTTCACTTTGACCAATCTTTGTTAATTTCCACTGGGGATGTTTTTCCGTAGGCAATTAACGTCTTTTATAGCCAAATGAAACAACAACAACAACAAAACACCTCAGGGCTTATTCATTCTACTATGACTAGAACTTTTTTTTTTTAAGATTTTGTTTATTTATTTGAGAGAGAGAGAGAGCGTGCGCATGAGCAGGGGGAGGGGCAGAGGCAGAGGGAGAAGCAGACTCCCTGCTGAGCAGGGAGCCCAACGCAGGATTAGATCCCAGGACCCCGGGATTAAGACCTGAGCCAAAGGCAGACGCTTAACTGACGGAGCCACCCAGGTGCCCCTGCTATGACCAGAACTTTAAATACAGTATCTTAAAAGAGAACATGTAAATTATGTGGCCCTTCTTCCATAGAGTTGAGTTTAATATTTACAGTTTGATTTTGAGTATATGTTTACACGTGGAGTGTGTATTTGTGTGTATTCCATAACTTTACAAATCTGTGCCTCTGAACTCAGTTCACAACCTTGTCTGGGTTTTATTTATTTCTTTGTTTTGTTTTTATGTTCTTGAAATAGTAGGAGAAGAAGTTCCATCAGGTGCATACGTGTGAGTATCAGCACTCATGTGATACGGGATTGCTCAGATGGCTCAGCGTGCCTCTCAAGACCCAGGCTTATTACCCTCAACCTGTCAACTTGGCTCAAACAAGTAAACAAATTCCCTTGCCAATCCGACTGAGCAGAAAGGCGTTGTTCACCAGAAATACCTTGGATGAACCAAGACCCAATCACTATTTGTATTTTAGGCTAGTCTTCCCCTCTGCTTTCATTTACATATGGGTGTGTCTGCAGTTATGGGAACCATCGTAATTCAAATCTTACCTTCGAAATGCTTAAGTGTTTTGTGCCATGAGTCCCTTTGGCCATCTGGTAAAGCATTGGACCTCTTCTAGAAAAAGGGTTTTTAAATTAAGAAAACAAAATGCAGAAGATAGTAAAGAAAACTAATTTTATTAAAATGCAATTATCAAAATGGATTCTTCCAGAAGTTACTATAATTTCCAACTAATGACGAATGTTAATGTTATTTCAAGCTATCTGAAATATCATGTGGATATTTCATAATCTGAAATGTCATGATTTATAATATGATGTTAATATTGAATGAAAATTTATGAGATGTCTGTGTGCAGCAAAGTCATAGAAATTGTTAATATTTGAATTTTGTTACCCAAACTCACAGTTGAAGGAAATGCTAAATACCAGTCAGTATTAGTAAAAGTAAAGGTGGTTTTTTTCCTCCCCCAGAGAAGTTTACATATGTCTGAAATTCTATGCCATCACAGGAATGCTTAGTTTGGAAAGGACGTTAGCAATTCTGTCTCAGGAGTTCTAAACCTAGATGGGTTTCACAATAATTTAGTGAATATCGAAGAAATAGAAATTCCTGGGACCTAACCATGGCTTACTGAATTAGAGTCTCTGAAGTAAAATCCATGTATTTTTTATAAATCCCAAAGGTGATTCTGATGCCAATTAGGGAATTCACTGAACTCTTAATATTTCCAAAGAATTTCTCTAAAAATTTCTGATGTATATTGCCTTTCCCCCCCCTCAGCTCTTATGGACCTCCTGGTATTTTGAAAGTCTTTATCTCAGTGTATGAGTTAGGTAAACATTAATTCCTTCCTCCTCTAAAAAAAGTAAGGTATAATTTACATACAGGAACGTTTATATTTTTTAGTGTATCATATAATCACACAACTACAACAACTATCAAGATATGAAACAGTTACATGACCCTAAAAACTTACCTGTGCCTCTTTGGAGATAGCCTTCCCCTCTATCTCCAGTCCCTGGCAACAACTGGTGTTTTCTGTCCTAGTTGTGTCTTTTCCAGATTGTCCTATAAATGATTCAAACAGGCCTTTGAGTCTGGTCTTCTTACATTTAGCATAATGCATTTGGGATTCACGCATGTTGTTGTGTGTATCAGTCTGTCCCCTTTTACTACTAAGTAATACTTATTTCATGGTATTGATGGACCAAGTTTGTTTAGCCACGTACCAGTTAAGGACACTTAGATTGTTCCCATAATTTCTGGCAATTATGAATAAAACAGCTATGAATACTTACATACAGATTTTATATGAATGTAAGTTTCATTCCACTTGGGTGCATATCTAGGAGTGGAGTTGCTGAGTCATATGCTAAGTATATATTTAACTATATAAGAAACTGCCAAAATATTTTCCCAAGTGGCTGTATCATTTTGCATACACACACGCACATGCACGTGCACACACACACACACACACACACGACAAACATGTTCATAACAAAATAAGGAGGAATACTCATGAGAGTAACTGATCACATGCTCATAGTTGGTATTTGTTACTACCTATTTACACTACCCATTCTGGATTTCCTTTGCCTTCAGCAAGCACCTCAGCTAGTCATGGTTCTGATAACACAGAGAATAAAAGAGAGTAAGCATTGCTAAGAGGGTTATTTAAAATGGAGGATATTGAGGGGCACCTGGGTGGCTCAATCAGTTGAGTGTCGGTCTCTTGCTTTCGGCTCAGGTCATGATCTCAGGGTGGTGGAATCAAGCCCCATGTGGGTCTCTGCGCTTGGTGGGGAGTCTGCTTGGGGTTCTCTCTCTCCCTCTGCCCCTCCTCCCAAAATAAATAAATAAATCTTAAAAAAAAATAAAATGGAGGATCCATGTCTTCTGTCTCAAATTCTCAGAATTGTTGAGAACTCGGCTAAAATTCAGTTTAGAGGGGTGCCTGGGTGGCTCAGTCGGTTAAGCGTCTGCCTTCAGCTCAGGTCATGATCTCAGGGTCCTGGGATCAAGCCCCGCATCGGGCTCCCTGCTCAGCAGGAAGCCTGCTTCTCTCTCTCCCTCTGCTGCTCCCCCTTGCTTGTATGCTCACTCTTGCTCTCTGTCTGTCAAATAAGTAAATAAATAAATAAATAACATCTTTAAAAAAGAATTCAGCTTACAGATGAGGAATCTAGAAAAGTTGAGCAACCTGACCGTGATCTGCCACCTGAAGGTTAGGACTCCCTCTAACCCAGGCAGGCTTTCAGGACTATAGTAGTGTTAGCCCGGTGGCCTAGTGCAAGTCATGCAACCTCTCAGAATCGCAATTTGTGATGTCACTGGGGGATAGTAAGACCTGTCTCGCAGGGGTGTCATGAAGATTAGATACAAAACATGCTTAGTACAGAATCCACATTGCAGCAATTTCTTCATAGCGTCCGCTTCCTGTTGTTCCCATTTACTATGCACAATCTCTTTCTCTTCCCAATGCCTCGATGAGATGAACAATGAAAGGAGGAGTCAGCAAGGACAGCAGGAGGCCATGGGGGTATGGCCCCAGTAAAGGACCTTGAAAACACTTATCAGTTTGGTCCAGGTGTGTCTGGCCAATGGAAGACAGACTACGAGCCATGCCATGAAACTAGACAGGGCGTATTTATGGACTGGACAATGGAGAGCCTCATTTGACCCATACAGGGCATTATTCCTGGCCCGCTTTGGGATTCTTAGGAAAAAACTGAGCCTACTCCTACAGTAACATCATACCCATCACAAGGACCTGCTACAGAGGGCCAATGGCAGTGTTAGTCCACACATCTCATCTCGTCCCCACTGCAACCCCAGGAAGGAAGGATTATTTTGCCTATTTCATAGAGGAGGATATAAACCTAAGCTCACTTGGCTCATAAGCCCATGATCATAAAATACTGTACTTATTAGAAAAGACTGCTGGGGAAAAAAGGGGGAGAAATCAATTCAATAGGCTGTAAGCAAAAGAGGAAATATTATTATGAAAGCAGTGTTCCACAGATTTCCTGAGTACAGAACCAGAACTGGAAACTAGAAAGCTGTGCATGTGCATGCGTGTCCCCACCTCCCACTCCACCGCACCCACCATCTTTTACCTCAGTCTTCTCTCTGTCTCTGTGGAGCACCTTCCGACACTTCCTCAGCCCTGTGTAGAATGAGCCACTCCATACTTCTAAGGTTATATGCTACTGGCCTATCCTCTCATGATTCCTTTTCAACTTACCAGGAGAAGAATATTTTAATTCCCCCCCCTTTTTTTTTTATTATCCAGGTGGGGATGTGAAATCTGAGAGAGGCCACAGAAATTCCTGAGTCCAGCTTACTCCTATGGGTAAGTCTTGTGTATCCTCAAAATGTGCTCACCCATCTCCATTTGGACACCTCCAGAGCAGCCAGTTTCATTGTGGGAGACCTGGCTGTTAAAATACCCACCTGTGTATACTGCTCCTGCCTCTATTAATTCTCCTCCAAGGAGCATACCAAGGCTGAGGGGGCAGGCCTGGGAGGCAGGCTCAGCCCCAAGTTTTCCCAGTTCCTCCACCTGCCCCAGGCCCTGCCCCATGAGCTCTGGTCATCAATGTTCCTCTGAAATGGGTGCCTAACCACACCAGGCGAGACTGCCACCCTCCATGTCCAATCTCTGGACAAGATTTCCCTGCTGTTTTTTTCAGCCCAGCACATGGCAGCTGGTGCTCAAGGGGACATATTATTCCAGAGGAAGACCTGCTGTGGGTAGCTCAGGGGCCAGAGGCAATGATGAGGACAGAGGTGGGAGTGGAGACCCCTCTGCTCTTGAGGATGCACAGGGAGGTAGCTACCCACAGGAGGGCCCAGCCAAGAGGGGAAGTGCAGAACCCAGTCCCGCCCCCACCTCCCCACCCCCAGCCCAGCTCAGTCACAGGCCCTGTCTACGCCTTTCTGAGGATGTGGCCAGTGCCGAGGGTGGAGGGGAAATTGTGGAGAGGGGACTCTTTGATGTGGCTGAGGAGAATGAGGGCCCAGTGAGGGAGGGGCTCATCGGTGGAGGGTGGGGGGACCCCTGAGAAGACTGGGTCTCAGGATGAGGGGGGAAACTACAGGCCTTTCTCTTTCCCAACTCGGGGGTGCTCAGTGTTGCAGCCTGGGCCTTTTCCCACTCCACCCCCACCCCGTCTCCACCTGCAATCCTCTGCATGGGCTGTGGCTAGCAGTAGGGGGAAATGTGAACTCTGAGAGAGGATGGACTCTGCAGATGTCGAGGGCACCGGGGGGCAGGTCAGGACAGAGTTGGAGACCCCCCTGTACCCAGAGCTTAGTCTCAGATGCCAGAACCAGCTGGCTCCCAGGAAAAGAATCCAACTGGTCCAGCTTGAGTGAGGTGTCTTCCGAAGTTCATACGCCGGTAGAGGACCAATAGGAGCACGGCAAGCTGGAACCCCCTCTGGGAACTGCTGAGCACAGAGAAAGGGGATTGATGCTCAGGATGGATACAAACTAGAAAAGGTATCCTCCACAGCTGTACTACTTTCCTAGCAGAGGTTCAAGCATTTATTCATTTCAGAGAATTCAAACCAAGCGTGGCCTGTATTAACATAAGCATTAATTGAGGAATGTGTAATGAAGATGTTAGGTGCCCAAAGACATTGATTTAGGTAGAAAAACTAGTAAACCTGGCGTGTGGAGTAACCAGTTGGAGTGCACCAAGCCAGCTGCCTGGTGGAGACCCTAAATATTTTCTGGTTTCTACAGCAGGGCTGTCTGATAGGCCAAAAAACGAACAAACAAATAAACAAAGCAAGCCACCCATGTAATTTTAAACATTCTAGCAGCCACATATTTTAAAAAGTGGAGAGAAAGAGGGTAAAATTCATGTGAGTGATACATTTTATTTAACCCAATATCCAAAATATGATCATTTCGACCCGTAATCAGTAATATTGTTAATGAGCTGTTTTACATTTTTTGTCCTAAGTATTCAAAATCGGGTACATATTTCACATGTAGAGCACATGTTGGATGCGACATTTTCACTGGAAATACCTGATCTGTATTTAGATTCCCTAACATGTACACTGAACAAGTAGGGCCGTAATCACATGTTCCAGTTTTTATGCTACCTCTCATTCGTTATGTGGGATGGAACTAATTCTCGTCCGCGTTCGCAGTTCTTGCTCACCGAGTTGGTCTATCGCCCAGCTTGTCCTTCCTATGGAGAAGAGATCATTGGTAAAAATGACCAGGCTGGGATTGTGAACCCCACGAAGGAAAATCGTAGCTGGAACCTGGGAGCTACATTTGTTCATCTCTTTGCTTGGTTTACGGGACAACAAATCATTTTTGTCGCAGATTATACTGAGTACGTAGGAGATTTCTGAGATTTTGTTGTTACTTTTTTCTTTTCACTGAAACCATCAAGTTTCCTTAGGGACAGCGCTTTCGTTGCCCCCCTGAAATTCTATAATGGCACATAGCAGGCCAGGGGATGCTGACGGGCAAATGACTGGTGATCACAAACAAGCAGCGAATGCTCGGCCCTTTCTGGCACTTCCTGTGGATAGCGCGTATCAGCAGGGAGGAAACAGCTCGGTTAGAGAACACCCAGCAAGGTTTCAGACCGAATGCCAGGTCCTGAGCTACCGGTAGTTAAGGCATCTGGGTAATAATGGTCATAAGTAAAATCACGTAAGGACAGCACAGGTCTCACAACTCCTACTCTGGTCCAGGGACCGTCCCCCGCAGCAGACATGCGTGCTAGAGCCGCCGAGGATGCTCTCCTTCTCACGCTCTTCTCTCCTTTGGATGGCCCGGCCTGGTGGGGCCTCGGATTGTCTTATTCTTTTTCTTATTAGTGTTTTGATTCGAGGAAGGGAGAGACAGCTCCAGCTCCCTTTTCTTGGCATCCCAGTCTTCGTCCTGCTGGTCCAGAGGCAGCCCCTTCTGCCTGACGGTGCGCCGGTGGTCCCGGCACTCGGGCTCAGCCCTGGAGAAGGGGAACACGGCGGCCCTCAGCCCCCCGCTGGCCGGGAGAACCTGTCCTGGCTGCAGCATGGGCCCCTCTTCCGGCCCTCTGCACACAGCCTGGCCACGCCAGCAGTCCAGGGGAGAAGGAAGAAGGTCGAGTTCGAGCATCTCCCAGGGCACCTTTAGGGATGCCTTAGACACTAAAGAAATGACTGGGAGATGGAGATGGCGATGGCAAGCCCCTGAGTGGGAAGTTCTAGAGCTACCAGCATCTTAGTAGGTGGAGGTTTTCCTTCATTTCTTTTCCAATTGTATTTTTTCCTAAATATAAGACCATGTCTGTCCATTGTGTAAGATTTTAAAGTATGGAAACATGTACAAAAGAAATAAAAAACACTCATAATCACATATGTATGGTATGTATAGATGGATTTATGAAAAGAATAGCTAGGTGATATATAGACAGATGACAGATACAGAACAATAGAATAGATAATAGAGAAATAAGTGAATAAACCATCATATACACATGGACAAGGGGAAGCATATGAAAGTATCATCTGAAGTAAAGTGCAAAGCATTACAAAAATCACGATTCAATCAGAAGACAGCAAACCTGTTTGCCCCTCAGTCCGCATCCCCCCAACAAGCTAGAAGTGACCGCTCCATATTTAGACCACATGGTACCCCTCCTCTGCCCTGTTCTTTTGACCTTTTCCACTTTCTAGCTGTATTAGTGCTATTTATGTAAACAAGTACCTCCTCTCTCAGGGAACTTAATGTCCAGCACTGTCTCTGAGTCATCTTTAAATCTCTTTTAACATCTAGTTCAAAGCCATGGGCATGGTAGGGCTCAAAAATATTTGTGAATGAGAGATTTACTCAGAAAATTGTCAAGTACTATCTAGGTTTCTTCTGAAATTCTCTTATATCCTTTCTCTTCATTATCCTAGCCCGGGAGCCCACCTGCTTGCAACAGGGGGTGTTAAGAAATTCCTCAGTGATCCCCCATCCCTCCACTATCTCTGCACGTCCTCACACATACACACAACCTATGCACATTTCCAACTTGATGCCTTCACTCCAAATCAAGAATCTTTCTCCCTCCTTCATTAGTCAGATCTTAGCTGACTTTCAAGGTCCAGATTAATTTCCCCTTAATCAGGATTCCTTCTCTCTGAACCGTCTTAACTGTCAAAAGGGAAGTTCCTCGTGGAAGATGATGATAACTAGAAATGACTTACACGTGATGTGGCTGACCTTTGTTGTTTTGTCGGCTCAGCTCTGCTTGCCCACTTTTCCTGGTAATGGCACCCCCCCCCCCACTCTTTGGAGAACCTCTCCTCTTCTGTTTCAGTTATGCTGAGATCGTGTATCACACTCATCCACCCACTAGTCACTGGGGAGGGGCTGAGATTTTTGCAGAGAGAGTCAGCAGAGGAAAGCCAAGGCCAGGATCCCCAGGAATTTCAGCCTCTAAAAGTCATGCAAGAATAGGAGCTCAAGAAAATCATGAGAAGAAATGATCAGATAGGTAAAAGGAGAAATAGGAGAGAATAGCACCAGAGAAGAGAAAACGTTATCCAAAGAGACACGCCAAAAGAGAAGAGTAATCAGATATCAAATTAAGTGGAGGTAAGACGTGAGTTGAGAAGAGGCCATTGATTTCGCAACAAGGATCTCCCTGGATGAGCACTGTTTCAGTACAAAATGGAAAAGAAGTGCAAAGGTGGATGAGGAAGACACCCACATAGATTAACATTAAATTACATAGATTAACATTTAAGTAGCATAGAAATGCAGGAAGAGTTCGAGCCCCATGTAGGGCTCCATGCTCAGCGTGGAGTCTCCTTAAGATTCTTTCCCTCTCCTTCTCCCTCTCCCCCCCCCCAAATAAAGAAATAAATCTTTAAAAAAAAGAAAGAAAGAAATGCAGGAAGAAGAAAGAACCTCTAAATGTTTGTGTGTTTGTGTGTTTGTTCAATAAGATCTATTTGAACATGTTCAAAGGTCAGATAGGACTGAGGGGGGGAAGGAATAGAAAAAAGCTAAAAATACAGGAGAATAAAAGATGCAACAAAGAACACAGGAATGATGACATTGTAGAGATATAAAGGTTTAGGTCGGGGTCTATATGGAGAGACAACATGTAGGAGGAGGTTTAAACATGTAAACCCTTGGCTTCAATATTCTCTATGCAGTAGAAAGCCTACTTTCTGAGGGACAGGCTGAGGTATGACAGGGATGTGAGCTGTCAATGAAGGAGCAGGACAGGGAGACAGATTGCCAAACTGTTCAGAGGGCTCAGCTGAAGATAGAAATTCCAGAACTTCTGGTGGTGCCCATGAACTTATTCGTGGGTTTTTCTCTCCCAGACCAAGCACAGGAGTGAAGATGGAGACTGATACAAGGGTGGGAATTCTGGGTCACATGGTACAGGAGGACAAAAGGTTGGAAATTTAAGAATCATGCGAACAGAGAGGAAGAAGTAGTATATCATGGTGTCCAAATGGCAGACAGATGGGAGATCATGAAACCTTCAGGCCGATGATCAATCAGGAGAGAAAGAAGCAGTTGAATGAGAAGAGGTCTTGATGCACACAAATACCTGTGTGATGATCCAGGAACTGGCAAAATGAAGAAAGGGAGCTATGGTCACAGAGTGATACGTTAGAGTTTTTAAACGTTCAGAGAACAATGTTGCAGATGCTGAGGTCCACAATGGATGGAGGTCACTGAATGTAGGAGATGACGCAGGAATGGGGAGAAGAGTCTTCAAGTCAGGACTCAAGGTTCTGCTTTTACCCCCCAAATCAATTTGATTATGATTTTGAACATTTTTTTAAAGATTTTATTTATTTATTTGACAGAGAGAGAGAGCACAAGCAGGGGGAGCGGCAAGCAGAAGGAGAGAGAGAAGCAGGCTCCCCGCTGAGCAGAGAGCCCGATGCGGGGCTCGATTCCAGGACCCTGGGACCACGACCTGAGCCGAAGCCAGATGATTAACCAACTGAGCCACCCAGGCACCCCTGATTTTGAATACCACTGTTAAGAGAAAGTCTCTTGGGTTACTTCTACAGATATCTAATCACATCGTAAGCAACTCTAGTTTAACTTCTGGAAGATAACTTCATTTGCACGTTCTTAGAAGGGCATTATACAGTCATTCCCCCTTCCCACTGTGAACCGCCCTATAGATAGATTTTCTATGGATCTCATTTTGGTTTTCAAGCAACGCTGCCCTCATTCACTTACTTTACTGCCTCTTATATGAATTACTTATTAACTCAACCAGATTATAAATTCCCCAATTTTATTTCCATCCCTCCCAAAGCTGTACCTGTCAAGTACATAATTGATACTTAATTCTATTTGAATGCAGTGGGTGAGAGAAAAAAACTTAACAAGTGCTAGAAAAGTCTTTGGTGAGTGTGTGAGTAGAAGATTCATAGATGAATAGAAGTTTTAAAAGGTAGAAGGGCCCTTACAGCTGATAGCCTAATTCACCAGCTTCCTTTTTAATATGAGAAACCTGAGGGTCAGCAAGGTGGCTTAACTTGCCCAAGGTCACACAGCTGGTTGGAATACCTTTCAGGGATCTGAAGGGGCTCCACGCATCTTCTACCATGACCCATTTTCAAATTTGGTGTCCCACCTCTCTTATCTGAGATAATTGTTCTATCGTCGAAAACAATAATTATAATAATTACATATTGTTAAAATTATTATAAATATGTGTCATTATAATAATTATAACTTTGGTATAATAGAAAAACAGTAGATTTCACATAATCTAAAACAATATAGTTTCCACCCAAGCTAGTCATTTCAGGGAAAAGAAATAAAAACAACAGAAACGACAGTCAGCTGAATTTGCTCGTTTCATTTTCATGGACCTCAGACCACTGAGTCGGCAAAGACCTTGACCCCAGGCTCCTGTTTCTCTACCATTTCTCTAACTGGAAGTAAATGAAACTTACTTATCCAGGAACGCCACACAGGCGGTCTGCCCGTAGATCTGTGCGATCCTCTTTGGTGTGTCTCCAAAGAAGTCTGGGGCACCGATGGCGGCGTGCAATGCATGGAGAACTTTGAGCACATTCACATGGCCTGACTCGGCGGCAAAATGAGCTGGAGTCCAGCCCACATCAGTTACCAGGCAGGGCCTGGCTCCATATTCTAGAAGGAGCTGCATCACCTCCATGTGCCCTTAGATGTACCAGGAAGAAACAGGAGGAGGTTAAGATTAAAATGTCTCTGCCTGACTAGGGCCAGACGTAGCCTGGATAGTGTAAAAGAAGGGATGACACTTGCTTTGAGGCCCTTCCTGGTTTCCTAGCATCATCCTCTCCTCCGTCTCCGTCTCTTACCTGGGACTCAGAGCCCCACCGTTACCTCAGGAACCTTGCTCCCACCGGAGTCCTGGGCTCTGCACGTATTCCATCTACTCCCTCCAGGACCCTCCCTTCCCCTGTTCATTCCCACAGGCCCTTCCTAGGAATCTTGCTTCCCCTTCCAAGTCACCTCTGCATGCCTATGTGGGCACTGGTAAGGCTCACTCCTTTTGGCAGCCTCAGTGGTGATTCAAAAGCAAGTATTTTGCAACAACATGGATGGAACTTGAGGGCGTTATGCTAAGTGAAGTAAGTCAGAGAAAAAGAAATATCATAGGATCTCTCTTATATGTAGAATCTAAAAAAACAAAAAGACACCAAGGTCAGAGGTACAGTGAAGAAACTGGTGGTTGCCAGAGGCAGGGGCTGAGGGGTTGGAGAAATGGGTAAAGGGGGTTAAAGGGTACAAACATCGGTTATAAAATAAGTAAGTCCTGGAAATGTAATGTACAGCATGCTGACTATCGTTAATAATACTGTTTTGCATATTTGGTAGTTGTTAAGAGAATAGATCTTAAAAGTTATTGCACGAAAACTTTTTGTAAAAAAAAAAAAACTTTTGTAACTATATGTGGTGACGGATTTTAACTTCACTTACTGTGGTGGTCATTTCATAATATCTACAAAAATTTCATTACGTTGTATACCTGAAAGTGATATAATGATGTATCTCAATTATACCTCAATAAAAAATATTTTAAGTCTCACCTACTTTATAGTTAGCCAGATTCAAAGCACAGGCTTTCCATCCACAAGATGTGGGCTCATACCTGCCGGTAAGTAACACTTGCTAACTGTGGAATAGCAGACAGGAAACAAAGGTCTGAGGCCCAGTTCCCTCATTTGTAAGTGAAAAACGTTATTACGGGTGCCTGGGTGGTTCAGTTGGTTAAGCGACTGCCTTCGGCTCAGGTCACGATCCTGTAGTCCCGGGGATCGAGTCCCACTTCGGGCTCCCTGCTCGGCAGGGAGTCTGCTTCTCCCTCTGATCCTCGCCCCCATGTGCTCTCTCTCTCTCTCTCAAATAAATAAATAAAATCTTTAAAAAAAATAAAAAATAAAAAATAAATAAAATCTTTAAAAAAAAAAGAAAAACGTTATTACTTACCTCACCGAGTTCTTGTGAAGTACAAATGAAATCACGGACATAATGCATACAGCATGATGCCCAGCATACAGCAAACGTTCACTCAAAGGGGCTTCAGTACAGTTACCATCACTTTGTACCCAAATTTCTGCAAAACTCTCCCAGCTGATTTCTCTGCGGCTGGTCTTGCTTCCAGCCAATCCGTTCGCCATACAGAAATCCAAACAGTTTTTTTTTAAAAAGCAAGTTGACTGTAATACTCTCTTCCTTAGCGTTCTTCAATGGCGTTCTATTGCTGAAGGCCTTGACAAGCCCAATGGCTGAGTTTTTGCCACTACCCTCCTCCAAGTTCGTAACTGAGCCATGTGAGGGGTGGGGGATACAGCAGTGAACATGACAGAGTCCCTGTCCTACCTTTCCTGTTGGAGGTCAAGAGGGCAGAGCACTAATATTAATTGAGAGCAAACTATGTGCTAGGCATGTACACCCATTATCTTAGCGAATCCTCACCGCAAGACTCCAAGATAATGACGGTTCCCACTGTGTAGGTGAATAAATTAAGGCCTAGAGACATTAAATAACTTGCTTAAAGTGCTACAACCAGTAAGTGGTGTTGCCAGGGTTGACATGTTCCATTTGGCTCTCAAGAAATGCTCTTTCCACTACCGCACCCAGACTACTGACTGGTAACTTCATGAAAGGTGGACTCAAAGGGATGGATTTTACCCAGGCATTGCCCATTCACCTTTGATTGCAGCCCAGTGAAGTGGGGTTCGGTCATTCCAGTCCACATCCTTGTAGTTTGGGTCACAGAGACCTTTTTTCAAAATCTTTCTCACTAAATTGTAGTCTCCTGCAGCCACAGCTTGGTGGAGCTTTGTCATGTCCGACATTTTGGTCAATTCCATGACCAAAAAAAAAAAAAAACCTACGGGAAAAACATACTGCTTAGGAAATTCTCTACAATTCTTTATTCCATAGGAATAAAGTGATTCCATAGGATTCTTTATCATTTACTTTCTTTCTTACCTCACAAATTCGCATGTGTGTGTTCTGCTGAGGGTGTATTTGGATTTCAGCCACTGAGATTAGAATATGCCAGTCCCCTACTGAAGAACTATCAATGGCTCCCCTCTGCCCCCAGGAATATAGGATGAACTCTTGGTTTGGGGTTTTCTATTTGGCCTCAAACCACTTATCAGTGTTATTCCCTACTCCTTTTCCAAACTGTGTGATTCTGAATTAGTCGTGCAATTCTGTGCCTTACCTTTCTCATCTATGGCATGGGTATAATTTGTCAGAGTTGCTGTGAGGATACAGGGACAATCCATGTGAAAAATTTACTGACTGGACACAGAGCAGGCATTCCACAGAAATTTAATACTATTGGCACACCAGATGGACAAGATGTAAACATGCAAATAAAATGCTTACAAGTTTTTTACAGCATTAAGACATAAACTGACAATTCTTAAACTATAGTCTACAGATGCTTAGGAATCCTGATTCTTTCCGGGAATCCGTGAGATCAAAGCTATTTTCATTGTAAGATTAAAATGTCACTGGCCTTGTTCACTGTGCTGACATTTGCCCTGATGGGTCAAAAGCAACAATGGAGAAAGCAGCTGGTACCTTAGCACAAAACAAGGCAGTGGCGGTGGCACTGAACTAGATTAGCAGTCATGGTATTTATTCTTCACCAGCACACAAAGAGTCAAAAAAAAAAAGGAAAAAAAAAGAAGCTGGTTTCAATAAGGAAACTAAAGTGGTAAGCGTTCTTTTTATAAATGTTGACCTTTGACTACCTGACTTCGTAAAAAACGATTTTAAAATATTGTATAACAAAATGTGTCAACATTTGGAAAGTCTGCATAACTCCGTGAACAAAGGACAAGTGCATGATGTTACAAAAGCATGCATGGGTAAAGACACTCATTCAAGATAAGACAACGGATTTTAGCGAGACACAGTATGAAAAGTACGAGATTGTTTTAGATTCCAACTTACTTGTAAAGCACTACCACGTGTCCAGTTTTGGTGTAGTATTAAAGACAAATATCCACAGTTATCTGAAAAGGTTGTAAAATACTCCTCCCTTTTCCAGTTTTATATATGTGCGGAACCAGATTTTCTTTCTATATTTCTTTTTTTTTTAAAGATTTTATTTATTTATTTGACAGGGAGAGAGAGAAAGAATAAGCAGGGGGAGCCCCAGGCAGAGGGAGAGGGAGAAGCCGGCTCCCCGCTGAGCAGGGAGCCCAACATGGGGCTCCATCCAGAACCCTGGGATCATGACCTGAGTCGAAGGCAGATGCTTAAAAGACTGAGCCACCCAGGTGCCCCTTCCTTCTATATTTCAACCAAAACAACAAACTGAATGCAGAATAGCTAAGAATACATCTGTCTTCTATTAAGTCACATAGTAAAGAGATTCAACTACATAATAAATAAATAAATAAATAAATAAATAAATAAATAAGCTGTTCTCACTTCTTTTGCTTTAGAAAATATCGTTTTTCATAAAAATATCATTCATCTTATTGTATATTAGGCTTACTATGATTTTGTAAATGATTTAATAAACATTTAAATTTTTTCTAATAAGGTTAATATTGATAGCTATAATCCATATAAACAAAAGCTCTCTGGGGTTCTCAGTAATTTTTAAGAGTGTAAAGGAGTCCTGAGACCAACAAGTTTGAGAATTACTGATATAAACAAATAAGGGGCTGGGACAGAAGAAAAGAATGAGGAGAGAGCCACTTGAGGTGGGGCTAGCAGGAATGTCTCTTTGATCCCAACATTTAAGTTGAGATCTCAAGAAGAGTTTGGAATCAGCCAGACACACTGTGGCCCAGCAGTGGCATCACCTAGGAATTTATTAGAAATGTGAATTACTGAGCCTCATATCAGACCAACTAATGTACACTGAAATACGAGGACAGCCCTAGAATGGGAGAGAAGTACATAACATAATTAACATCCAATCTCCTAAGTGTTATGATGGTGGTGATTTTCTGGGGATAGAGGGAAAGGACCATTCCCCAGGACTAGGAAGTAAAGGCACTTTTTTCTGAAAGTGACCTAAGCTGGGTCCCGAAGGGATGAGTAAGAGTCATCTTGGGCCCTGGCAGTGATGGAAGATCCAATTCAGGCACAGTGCGTGTGTGGGGGAGGCACATTCTGCAAAGGGCAAGTGGCTCCAACTTTGATATACAGACCAAGGATCCACAAATGTTTCCTGTAAAGGGCTGGGTACAAAATTTTTTTAGCCTCTGTAGGCCAAGAGGCAAAAATCAAGACTATGATGTAACATTACATAACTATTATGTAACAAGAGAAAATCTCCAGCCAGAGAGGGGCCATCCTGGGGGAGGAAGGGGTGGTGGCGGTGGGTGAACATGCTTTGTGCTCAGTAGCCCTCAGCTGGTGACAATCTCAGGGGGAAGAGCAACCAGCTTGAGGTGGGGGGAGGGGTCTGGCTGGTAGGATGGTTACTTTCCTTCTATCCCAGGAATGCCCAGATCCCAGCATGCCCTCTCTCCTTTCCAAGAGCCCAACCATTTCAAGTTGAAAGCTGGTGGGAGGCAAGGTGACTTCATTGAACTAGTTCTATTGCTCAGTGCCCAGAAACTGCTGACAGCAGAGTTCCCGAAGTGTAGGTGGTGACCAGCAGGGCCCTGGGCAGAGGCCAGGCACAGCTGTGGGCTCAGGAGACAGACTAGGAGCAGACTTGGGAGCAGCTGGCTTCCCAAAGCTCACAGGCTCGCCCACTAAGCACTACCATCATAGGCGGTGACCACGGGCCCGAAAAAATGGAGTGAGCCACACTTGGCCTGTAGACCATAGTTTACCAACCTCTGGTCTATATAAAGTATCTGGGATGTAGGTAAAATGCAGATTCTGGTCTAAGATGAGGCCTGAGGTCCTGCATTTGTAGCAAGTCCCCACAACAACTACTAGTTCATAGACCACACTGAGTAGCCTTGGCTCGCTGGCTCTACGGGAGGGGGGAGACCTGAGGTAAGGGAGAGGCACTAAGGATGTAGCTGCTCTTCTTCCCTGATGGACTACATGAGAATTACTGGTGGGTTTTAAAAAAAAAGAGGCCTGGGCCTCAGCCTGCAGTGCTTCAGGGATCATTAGCTGTATCAGACAAGAACATGCCTTTTTGCACGAAGCAAGCACCCAGTCCATGCTAGGTAATGGAAGATGGCATAGGATACGCTTTAACTTTTTGGCTTATTTGTTTTAGTAGAAAACCCTTACACTGGAGCATTGGATCAATGATAACATAAAATAGTAAACAGAAGTACTAGAGGATTTCTAACCTGCAGCTATCACAAAAAGCCAAACCAGTTTTAGAATCAGTGTCTTGAAACCCATGCTTGCCTTTTACACAAACCTTGAAGCAGGTTTATGCTTAAATCAACCCCATTTGTTTCACACTTGAGTTCACACCAAGGAAATCCCACAACTTCGCACAGATAAGCTGTAATTCAAGTAAAAGTTTCCAATGAGCTGCTTAATTTATTTGCAGAGAAACCGATGAACTGATCTTAAAAACTCATATGGAAATAAACGCAAGGGACTCAGAAGAATCAAAACAACCTTGCAAAAGAATGAAGTAGGAGGACTCAAACTTCCTGATTTCTAAACTTACTTCAAAGCTACAGTAATCAACTTGTGATATGAATGAAGTACACTGTGCGGCATAAAGTGTGGCATAAAGATAGATATATAGAGTGAAATGGGATACAATTGAGAGTCCAGAAATAAATGTTTACATTTATGGTCGACTGGTTTTCAATAAAGGTGCCAGGAAAATTCAATGAGGAATAAATAATCTTTCCAAATGGTACTGACACAATTAGATATTGCACAAGAATGAAGTCAATCCTTTCCCTCACGTCATAGACAAAACTTAACTTAAAATAGATTACAGATCTAGGGGCACCTGGGTGGCTCTGTTCGTTGAGCGTCCGACTCTTGGTTTCAGCTCAGGTCATGATCTCAGGGTGCTGGGATCGAGCCCTGCCTTGGGCTCCGCTCTCAGCGCAGTCTGCCTGTCCCTCTCCCTCTGCTCCTTCCCTCTCTTGTGATCTCTCTCTCTCTCTCTCTCTGTCTCAAATAAATAAATAAATAAATTCTTTTAAAAAATGGATTACAGACCTAAATATAAGACCTTAAACTAAAATTCTTAGAAGAAAACACGGGAGTAAATCTTCATCACATTGAGTTAAGCAGTGGTTCGTAGATATAACAACAAAAGCATAAGCCACAAAAAAAAAATAAATAAATAAGCTGGATTTCACCAAAATTAAAAAAAAATTTTTTAAAGATTTTATTTATTTTTTGACAGAGAGAGAGAGACAGCGAGAGAGGGGACACAAGCAGGGGGAGTGGGAGAGGGAGAAGCAGGCTTCCCACGGAGCAGGAAGCCCGATGCGGGGTTTGATCCCAGGACCCCGGGATCATGACCTGAGCCGAAGGCAGATGCCCAACACCTGAGCCACCCAGCTGTCCCCCAATTTTTTTTTTCTGTAAACAATACCTTTGAAAAAGTATAAAAGCAACTACAGGATGGGAGAAGATATTTGCAAATTACGTATCTGATAAGAGACTTGTATCCAGAATATATACAGAACTCTTACAATCCAACAGTAAAACAATAGCTCAATTAAAAATGGCCAAGGAATATAAACAGAAGTTTCTCCAAAATAATATGCTCATGAAAATACGCCCAAAATAATAAGCACATGAAAAGATGTTCAACCTCATTAGTCATGAAGGAAATGCAAATCAAAACAAGACTGACACACAGCTCACACCCTCTAGGATAACTGTAATCAAAAAGACAGACATTATGAGTGTCGGTGAGGATGCAAAGAAGTTGAAACCCTCATACATGTGGTAGGAATATAAAACAGTGCAGCCGCTTTGGTAGTCCTTCAAAAAGTTAAACATAGAGTTATCATATGACCTGTAACTCCACATTTAGGTATATACCTAAAAGAAATGAAAATATATGTCTAAACAAAAACATGTATACAAATGTTTACAAGCAGCATGATTTATAATAATGAAAAAGTGGAAACAACCTAAATGTCCATTAGTGGATGAATGCATGAATAAAGTGTGGGAGCTCATACATATAATATTATTTGACACTAAAAAAGGAATAAAGTTTGACCCCTGCTAAAACATGGATGAACTCTGAAAACATGCTAAATGAAAGAAGCCAGGCACAAGAGACCACATATAGTATGATTCTATTTATGTGAAATGTCCAGAATAGGCAAATCCATAGAGATAGAGAGTAGATTATTGGTTGCCTAGAACTGGGATGAGGTAGGGGTGGGAAGTGACTACTAGTGAGTATAGGATTTCTTTGGGGGTGCTCGCTTTGGCAGCACATATACTAAAAATAGGATTTCTTTGGGGGATGAGGAAATGTTCTAAAATTAGACAGTGGAGCAAAGCAAAGTTATGCTTTCATAACTTTGAATATATTAAAAGTCACTGAATTATATACATAAATAAATGAATTTTATGGCATGTGGATTATATCTCATTAAAGCTGTTTAAAAAATGACTATTAATTAGAGGTTTTCTTTAAAAAATTATTTGTAGAAAACACCCAATTCACTAGCCTACAACTGACTACTGAAATTTAGCAAATTCTCCTTCACATAAATCTTTGTAAATTTGATTAAGTACACCTGAATGTCTATCTAAATGTAAAAAAGTAGTCAGTAGATATAAGTTCTAATAAACATGAATGATCTATAATAACTAGTAAACATCTGAAGGCAGGAGTAATGTAAAAATACTTACTACCTTGTTTGAACTCTGAGGCTCTCAGCACTGGCAGGCGTCTTAGGGGCCAGAGCTTTGTTGTGTTCATGCCATGGAAACCGGCCCCTCCTTCCTCATTAAAGCTTGCCAATCAACGTCAGCTTCGGGAGGGGGTGCCCGCTCCTGGAGAAGGGCCTGCCTCTCTGCCTGCACCCAAGCTGGCCAACATTCTGGTCAGCTTCTCTGGTCCTTGACAGCTTCTCTTCAAATAGCGTTTGATCGAAATGCATGAAAATTGAAAGAAAGAAAGAAAAAAAAGATTGCCAGTCCACAGGGCACTGTGAGGGAGATAAGCTGCTTGGGAACCACCATGGGGTGGTGGAGACAACAGGGCCCCTCACTTTCAAAACCAGCTGTGAGATCTTGGGCAAGGCCCTTAACTTTGGTGAAACACTTACTTCTCACCAATGAAATGAAGTTTTAACTCTTTTCTCATAAGGCAATGAAAGCTGAATAGCTGAAATAATTTAAAAAGCACCAGCAACAGGGTACAGGAAGAAAAGGAGGGAGGAAGAAAATCTTCAGGTCATTTCTCCTTGCCTCCTCTCTTTGATTCCTTACTCTAGCATCTGCTATCTTTATGATGATGCTGGTCTAAAAGGATTTCTTCCAGCCTTCCTTTTGCCTCTCTCCCTCCCTCCTTTCCTTCCTTCCTTCTCCTCTTCCCTCTGCTTTTCCTCTTCCTCCTCCTCCTCCTTCTCCTTCTCCTTCTCCTCCTTCTCCTCCTTCTTCTTCTCTCTCTCTCCCTCTCTCCCTCCCTCCCTCTCTCCCCCTGCCTTATAGCTGCCAGACACTGTGCTGGGCCTGTGGAGAACAAGGCACTCGTGTTCCTTTCTTCTTTGAGTAGAAGAGAATCCAAAGTAAAAAACAGAATATTGAAAAGCATTTACCATGCAAATTCAGTAGCCCATTAGCAGATCCTACTTCTTGTAGTGTACAAAGAATTAATATTTTTTAAGATCAGGATTTATCTTGGTCTTATTTTTATAAAGCTTTGTGTGCTATTTGTGTCAAAATTTTCATTTTTTTAGAGTGTGACTGAATAAATAACTTCCATCTGGGGTTAATGTCAAAAATCTACCCTCGAGGGTCTCTTGCCCATATTTTGATAGGTCACAGAGGCCACTGGGTAATATCTGTGGCCCAGCCATTTATCTTTGATCACACTGGCTCAGACACTGGGACTAACATTTCTGACTGAGGTGACTTCCATGGAGTATTTTGTCCATAGAAACCATTTTTAGATCTGAAAGAGACTCTAGAAATCATGATTCAAAAATTCATTTTAGAGATGAGAATGTTGACATCATGTTATTTAATTAAAGTCACACTGATACTGTGCTTTAATACATCTCTTACCATCTCCCCCACCCTCACTAAGCTCAGAATACATAATAGATGCACAGTGACCACAAGTTCAAGGGTGGGCTGGGCTGATTTGCCATTCCCTTGCATATTTACTGCTTACTGTTGACCCCTGCTCAGGACACTGCGATTTTATTTTCTTCTACCTCCCTCCAACTCTAAAGAAGATAATAATAACAAACCCATATAGACTTTGTCCTCAAACCAATACTTGTGAAGGAGGTGATACAGTGAGGAGGACAGAATGGTGACCTCGCACCTGGAGGGACAAGAAGGAATGAGATATTTATTGAATGCTTTTGTGCATCAGGCATTGTTCTAGGTGTTTTAGGGATATTACTCATCAATACATATATTTTAATTTTATTTATTTATTTGAGAGAGAGAGAGAGCACAGAGGCAGAGAGGGAGAAGCAGGCTCCCTGCTGAGCAAGGAGCCCGATGCGGGACTCGATCCCAGGACCCTGAGATCATGACCTGGGCTGAAGGCAGACGCTTAACTGACTGAGCCACCCAGGCGCCCCATTATTCATCAATCTTAATATCAAGTTCAGAATATAGTTTGCACACAAGGAAACTGAGGCTCAGAGGGCTTAAGCATACTCAGGCCAGATCTGTCTACTTCCGGTTGAGAGTTGAATGTGAGAGCTGGTGAGACTCAGCACCTGACAGTGTTACTAGTGAAGCCAGATGTCAGGGAATTTCCAGGGTTCCTGTATCTGAGACTGTGAAGGTGAGTGTCAGATTCCATTTGTGGCTTCCAAATCATTTGTTCCCTTCTGTCTATGTCCACCCTGTAGGGGTTTTCATGGAGCCTTCTACTCAGGGAGGGGATCTTTGGTACCCGTCGGCCCTTCAACCTAGCATCTCTTGTCCAGACATTTCAAGGCACTGCACTGTGCCTTGTGGGGTTCCCGAAATCCTACTCTCACCTTGGTAAATAGTCCCTGTATCAAACACTCATCAAGTCATCCAGGTTGAGGAGGCCACATGCTTCCTGCCAGGATCTGGACCAATAAAGTAGAAATTCTACTAGCAAAGGGGATGACCCAACGTGAAGTCCAGAATGGCTGCATGTAAAATGGATTGAACAAGGAAAACTACGTGAAAAGGAGGCCAGATCCTGGAGAGCCATACTTGCCCTGTCAGGATATCTGGACTTTATTTCTCCCCATGTACAACAGGAAACATTGACAGGGTCTGAGCGGGGAAGTCAGATAATTCTAAGAGCACATTTTTAGACAATTTGCTGCAAGAAGGTGTAATGTATATGCACAGAAAGACTTAGAAGGCAATCAAAATGCATACACTGTGATTCCGGAAATCCATTTCTAGGGATGCATCACAAAGAAATAATTAAAAACAGGCATAAGGATTTAAATGCAAGGATCGTTACTAAAGTACTATTTCAAAAATTAAAAATGGTGAATAACCCACATTTCTAGTAAGTAACTCAAATTTCAATAAGGGAAAATATTATATAGTCTCTTAAACTGATACTACCAATTGGCTTGGTAAAATATTAGGATTACATTGCTAAATTAAAATGGGATCTTAAAAAATGACCAATAATTTGGTATGTGTGTGCTTGCTTATATGGAGAAATGGTTAATAGGATACACACCAAATTGGTATTAAAAACCATTTTTCTGGGGCTCCTGGGTGGCTCAGTCAGTTAAGCATCTGCCTTCGGCTCAGGTCATGATCTCAGGGTCCTGGGATCGAGTCCCGCATTGGGCTCCCCGCTCAGCGGGGAGTCTGCTTCTCTCTCTCCCTCTCCCTTTGTGCTCTCTCTCTCTCTCAAATAAATAAAAAAAATCTTTAAAAAAAAATTTTCCTATAATGAGCATGTATGACTTGTGTAAACAAAAGAACCATTTTGTAATTGTCAAGGGTCCTCCTTTTGAGGACCTTGATTAGCGTAGTGACGGCAGGAATGGGAAGGCGGCGTTGCTGACACTGTGCCTGTAGGCTCACATAACTTGGCCACTGGATAAAAAGGCAGCTGATCCTACATTACAGTGGCACTAAGAGAAACCTGGGAGTCTTGGACGTAGCACAATGCTTCCTACATCTTGATTGAGGTTAGTAAGGCTGTTATCAATGCCTTGGGCAAGAAAAAATGTCCTGGAGACCAGTTTGGCAAGCCAGATCATCGGGTCCAGTTACTGAACGCATACAAACAAGTCACTGGTGACATCCACAGTTTCAGGGTCTTTAAGTAAACTAAGTCTACAAAGGGTATGTAGACACTGCCAAAGAAGACGGAAGGCTTAGCCTGGCATTGGAAAATGAGTTCAGGAAATGGCTAAAATATTGGAGGTATTCTTTGTCTTCTCTCCATTTTAGAACTTTAGAGACATGACCATCTGGGACCTGTCATCCTCTGGAAATGAGTGCTTCACCTCTGAATTCTTGTGCTTCAAACACCAATCATGACCTTGTACCTTTCCACTTCTGTCACTCTGCCTCAGGGTAGGTTCTTCCAACCCACTCAAGTCACCCATATTTTTCAGTTACTCCTGGTTATTCATGTTATGTATGTATGTGTATTGATATACATGAATTCTCTTTCCCATATGCATATAGATATATATGTGTATATGTTTGTGTATATGTATACATAGATATATTTCAAGTGCTCACTCTGTTTGCCAAATATTGTTCTAAGCAACTTACGTGCACTATCCCTTTCAGTTCTTACTGCAACCCTGCAATACAAATGCTATTATTATTTCTATTGTACAGATTAGGAAACTGAGGGTTTAAAAGGCTATGTTTAATGCCCTGAAGTTTCCTGTGCCAGAGGATAAATATATTGTTCAGGTGGATGCTGAAGAAAAAGAAGATGTAAAAAGTTGTGCCGAATTTTTGTCTCTCTCAAAGGCCAGGATTGAGGAATATGAAAAAGAGCTGGAGAAGATGAGAAACATAATTCCATTTGATCAGATGACCATTGAGGACCTGAATGAAGTCTTCCCAGAAACCAAATTAGACAAGAAGTATCCCTATTGGCCTCACAAGCCAATTGAGAATTTATAAACTTGAGTTGGGGAGAAAGCTCTGGCCCTCGTATTGTAAATGCTGGACATTAAAAATAATGATACAGTAAAAAAAAAAAAAAAAAAAAGGCTATGTAACTTGCCAAAGGCCTTGAGAGCTAGTAAAGGTAGAGCTGGATTCAAGCCCAGGTCTGACTGACTCAGCCCTTTTAATTACTCCACAATGTCTGGAAAATTGTCAGGAAGATATGTACCAAATGTTCAGTAATTACTTAATCAGGTTGGGGTTGGGGGACCCCCCATTTTCCATGTTTGTTATTTTGTTTTGTTTAGATTTCTAACAACAGGAATGTATTACTACACCTTAACTAGAAAAAAAAACCTTCTGTCAAATTACCATCAATCTTATTTGCCTTTGGCCAATCTGCTCCTTTCCAATTTTCCAAGACCAGATAAGCCTCCTCTCTGGCCTTGTTCCTGGAATAACAAACATCACAGGGAGAAGCACATGACCAGACCGACTTACTCCATGACTAAGGAGTGAATTCCAGCCACCATGGGGCTCAGAAAGCTTCAAACATCCTCAGTCAGAGCCCATGACCATCCCCCAGATTGTGACCTCATGCTCTGTCTCACCCAAGCTACAGCCCTATCTCTTTCCTTTTATTCTCCATCAAATATCTTAAAGGTGGTCTACACTCCTTGTCATTGTATCTCCATTTCTACTCCTTACTGACTCTCTGCCTTCACCCTTCTATTATGATGCAATTAGTTTTAGCAGTCATATGCCTTCCTAATTGCTGAGCCTCATGACACTTCCTTCAATCTTCATTCATCCTATTTAATCAACAGTGTTGGTGATACTTACCTTTAAAAACCTCTTTTCTCTCTTGACTTCCGCAGGACTTCTCTCTCCCATTCTCTATCCTCACTTTGACTAACCTCTCTCAATTTCATTCACTAGCTCCTCTTCCTCCTACTGTCCACGATTGTGATGTTCTTCAGAATTCTGTCTTCTACCTCTGCTTCCTCTGCAAACCCTTGATCCCATGCGTTCTCAACATTTTCACTTCCAAATAAATGACTTGTGCCCAGAGACTGAGACTGAGCTTCAGATCTGCGTGACCAACGGCCCAGGAGATGGCTCCACCCAAAGGTGCTAGCTCACTGTAGGGGAAGAAAGGCTCATTTTGTAGTGTTTGTTGTTTCTGTGGCATGAAGCCCTCCCTCTGTCTGATTTCAAGATATCAGTGTGAAGTCACTGAATACAGAGCTGGAAAGAAATGTGCCCAGACAGCTGCTGAGCAGGAATAAGATCAAATCCACCCACCACTTGGGCAAGTGGCAAAGGCTCTCAAACATTTTTTTGACATATGGTAGAAAATACATTCTATGTCAGTTACCTATGTATGTATACAGTGAAAGCAAAGTTTCTGTGAAACAACACTTAACCTTATCACATGTGAAATACTTTAAAATCTGTCATGTTCCATTTCATTAAAAAATATTTGTCTGGAGGGCGCCTGGGTGGCTCAGTTGGTTAAGCGACTGCCTTTGGCTCAGGTCATGATCCTGGAGTCCCGGGATCGAGTCCCACATCGGGCTCCTTGCTCGGCGGGGAGTCTGCTTCTCCCTCTGCCCTTCCCCCCTCTCATGCTCTCTCTCTCTAATAAATAAATAAATAAATCTTAAAAAAAAAATATCTGTCTGGGGAGGGTGCCTGGGTGGCTTAGGTCTTGATCTCAGGGTTGTGAGTTTAAGCCCATGGAGCCTACTTAACAATAAAAAAAAAAAATTGTCTCAACTCACCAAGTACATTTAATAGGCCCTTAATGGGTCATGGCTCCCAAATTAAAAACATCAGCCTCAGGTCTTTCAGACTCAATGTATACAGAATTGTGTTTATTATCTCACTTTTACAATCTGTTCCTTTTCCCAATTTTCCTTTGTCAATTAATGGCTCCATCACCTACCTGGTTTCCCCAGCTAGAGATCTCAAGGCCATTTTGGACTCATCCCTCTGCTGTCTCCTTCACCCCTTGCTGATATCTCTTAAGTAGATCTTTCTATCTCAGTTCCCACTGTCACTATCCTAGTTTATACTATCACCTTTCACCCCATAGCCTCCTAATTCATCCCCTGTTTTCAGTTTCTCCAATCTCAATGCATCTCTTTTTAGTAGAAAATTGTCTTCCAGAAACCAGTAATGCTACTGCTTAGCTTACAAATGTTGATGGTTCCCCATTGCCCCAAGACATTTTTCTTTCATTTAGAAAACATTTTTTTGGGGGGGGGGGCAACTACTGTGTGCTAGGCTCCATATTGGATGCAGGGGAATAAAAATGACATTAGACCCTGTCATTAAGGAGCTCACAGTCCAAACCCCATTGCATTACTCGGAAGACTCTGTTGGTAGTGCCAACTTACCTTGTCATCCTTCCCTTCTGTACCATCCTATCTATACACCTGAGGCTTGCCAATTGCTGAATGTCAAGTTCCCAAGGAATATCGTTCACTTTTAGGCCCTGTGCCTTTGCTTATGTAATTCCACATTCTGTTCCAGCATGCCACACACTCTTGCTCTCTTTCTTCCAGATGACTTCCTACTCATTCACAAAAGCCACTGTCTTGGGGAGGCCTTCCTTTTCACACATTCCTATTCTTGAAAAGTTTTAAATACTTAATCACTGTAATCATGTACATACTTCAAATAGCTAAATTGTTCTAAAGTACTAAAACATAAAAACCAGGCCCTCCCACCTCAGCCCACCCCAACCCCAGTCCAATTTCCCCAAAGATAATCACTCTTACAGTGTTTCTTGTTGGATTTCTGGTGATCTCCATGTGTTTCCAAAATAATATGCTATACTATTATTTCTTGGTGTATCATCTTAGGGACCATCTAATTTTTAGTAGGAGAGTGAGCATTTAGCTCACAAACACACTGGCCTTATCTTTTCTCTTCCCTGAGCCTTCTGATAGAATTACATCTGTATACTCAGGCTCTCTGCTCTCTCCGCTGCAGAATTACTATGCATCTAGACCTTTACTTCTGTCCTACTAACCGTAAACAGTATCTCTTGACTCTCAGTTTTCTAAAATGAGTCCTTTAGTAACCTAACCTTCTGTCCACCCTGCTTCCTACTTCTTCCTCCTTCGACCTACCTACCTTTACTTTTACATTTAAAAAATTAATCATATTTCCATTCTCTTGTATAATCATAGTTAATTCTACTTTGGCTTGTTTATAAGGTGATTCTAAAAGTTGAAAACCAATAAGCAATGTTCCCACTATGAAATTATGTGAATATTGTTCCTTATAGTCTAGTAGAGTGCTCTGATTATACTTCCTTCTCTGGGCCATTCAGAGAAGTATATTCTTGGACTTCTGGCTTAAATGTAGTCTCTGTGTTTAGATACCACCCAGTAGTCCAAAATCAATCTCTTGTAAGCTTTGCCACACTGGTAGTATGCTTTTTCTGGACATTTCCTCCCTTGGAGCTCCTACGTGTGATTTTTTAAATTTTAAATTTAATTAACTTAATGTTTTAATTTTTTCCTTTGCATCCATCACCATCCAAGAGCCCCAGGGCTTTCCAAGTTCCTAATCAAAATTTCAGTTTTACTGAATCCCATTTTATCCTCCAGTTTATTATTTTCATCAGGATAGGCTGGCTTCCAGGCTAGGCCTAGCTGTCATCCTGGAATTCCCTTGCTCTGCTCATGTGTGGTGGAGCCTCTTTTCCTTGGATCCTGTGCAGCGAGGATAGTTTTGACTTCTACCCTTTCCAAGGACAATTAATAACTCACTTTTCTGAATTTTCACAGTCCTGTGTCTACCTAATGAGACAGCACTCTGTGTTGTGATTTCCTTAGCTGGCAGGACACAGTCTGAAATAGTAACTGACATACACTGGCCCTTAATAAATACTATTTGAAAATACTCTTAAACACATTATTACTATTTATTTATTTATTTTTAAAGATTTTATTTATTTATTTGAGACAGAGAGAGAATGAGAGACAGAGAGCATGAGAGGGAGGAGGGTCAGAGGGAGAAGCAGACTCCCTGCTGAGCAGGGAGCCCGATGCGGGACTCGATCCCGGGACTCCAGGATCATGACCTGAGCCGAAGGCAGTCGCTCAACCAACTGAGCCACCCAGGCGCCCACATTATTACTATTTAATCCAATATCTTGATTGAGGGGAGAGTCATCAGTTTTGCTTATATTAAAGAAGTATATAAGCACTGTTATGTTGATGGGAAACAGGAGTAAGAAATAAGAAACAGCTCAACAAAGAATCAACTTATAAAAACAAGTACACAATTTTTTCCTTTACTACATAATATTAAAACAAAATCCATATCAGACCCACTTTTTAATCTGTATGTCCGTGAAAACTTGCCATTCTTTTGGAACGTGAGGCCCATTCTTTATTAATTTCACTGGACTGGGTTGCCAGATAAAAATAAAGGATGCCTAATTAAATTTGAACTTCAGATAAGCAATGAAGGATTATTAGTATAAGTATGTCCCATATATTGCATGGAATATACTTACACATACCTATATATAAGGTTTTTTAGCTTTTGGTTGTTTATCTGAAATTCAATTTTAACTGGATATCCTGTATTTTTATTTGCTAAATCTGGCCACCCTACACTGGATATTTTCTCAGGGCACTAACCTGCTGTCATCAACCAACCACTGTCATCCCAGCAGAGAATCTGGTCTGATTTTGATGGGGAAAGCACAGAGCTGGCATTGAAAGAAACAAATAAAATATATCATACTTGCCTTCCAGACCTGCTTTCAAAGTCCACCACCTTTATAGCTGTGGCGCTGAGTCTCCAGCTTCTTCATCTGGTCTTAAGGTCAAAAGGAGAAGGTCCTTAGAGATCTCTTAAGTAGGGCAAAATGTACCCTTTTGTATTGATATTAGTATTATATTAATATCACAGGAGGTTAGCCCAGGAAGTACAGGAAAATGTCATTAAGCTGATACAGTTTTTTTTTTTTTAATTTTATTTATTTATTTGACAGAGACAGCGAGAGCTGGAACACAAGCAGGGGAGTGCGAGAGGGAGAAACAGGCTTCCCGCTGAGCAGGGAGCCCGATGTGGGGCTCCATCCCAGGACCCTGGGATCATGACCTGAGCCGAAGGCAGCCGCTTAACGACTGAGCCACCCAGGTGCCCCAAGCTGATACAGTTTTATTTAGATTTTCATCTATGGTTAGGTTTAAATAAGTCACTGCTTCTTTAAAAACACTGATATTAGGTAACAGCGTGAATGTTTCCCAGGTGCCCGCTCTGTCCTAGCATTTCAGCCTCTGACTGATGTATTTTGATTAGCTCCATTTTACTGATGAGGAAACTGAGAAGCTGAAGAGATAAAAAAAAAAAACAAACTGGCCCAAGTCACGCCACTAAGTGTGAGAAATGAGCTATAATCCATGCCTTGTTACCATAGAGTCCTTAGAATAAAAATAAAATAAATTTCATCTGCAGTTCCGTCACCTCACCAAAACCCAAAAATCACTATTTAAAAAAATACAGAACTTTCATAAGGTCGCCCATAAATTTCCAACTATTTTCCCGGAGTCTCTAAATGAAACTTCAAATGAATACGTTTTAATTAGAAGGTGGGCCGAGGAGAAAGCATTGGAAAACGAAGGAGGGAATTTCAGCTAAACCCCAAGTAACTGGATTAAACCGAGTTATGAGATTGCCCCTTCTTCCAGCATTTCGCGTCAGAAATGCCCTTCTGATGGCCCTCCCCTGTAGCTCCACGCAGAAATGAAACTGAGCCAGCGGCGGGCCTTCCAGGCCCAGGCCCAGCGCACGGATTTCTGAGTCGGGGGTCTAGCGCACAGGGCACGGGATTGAGGAATGGGCACGGTCTTTCAAGATTACACATGGAAGCAGAGTAACTCGAAAGTTGGTAGGACAGACCAGGTTGGCTCGATGCCGAGCGAAGCAAGGAGCAGATGTGATCGGAATGAAGTCTGCGAAGAGAAATCGGGAGGCACAGCACCCGCCCTCTGCACGTTTGGGTCCACCCCCGGGCGTGTTAAGTTAACCCGAGGGTGAGGGTTGCGGGACCCCGGGCCCCGGGGCAGGTCTGGGTGCGCCTGAGCTCGCCGGCGTCCCAAGTGCCTCTGCCTTTAGGAGGCCGATGGCCACACGCTCCTCCCCGTCCCTCCTCCCGCCGCGCCGGGGCGGACCGAGGCCCAAGCCGACGCGCAGCCCACCCACCGGCCGCGCGCCCGCGGCGACTGAGGCTGGCAGAGGCCCCCAACGCTGGCGGCGAGGAGCAGTCGGGCTCGGCGCGCTCCGGTCCGGGGGCCCTGGTTCCGGCGAGCAGCTCACCGCAGCACCCGGGTGAGGAGGGAGCGCGGGCCGAGGCGGGAGGCCGCGGAGGTGCGGGGCGCGCTGGGCTCGGGCTGGACCCGCGCAGCGCGGGAGGACCGCCATCCCCGAGCGGACAAGGCCACGGGCGTGGGGGCCTGGGGGTGGGGGGCAGGAACCGCACCATCTCCGGCCGGGGGCCGACTCGCTGTCCCTGACCCCTCGCGACAGCGCTGGGATCTTTACGGGGAGGGTGACGGAATTCGAACCCAGTTCTCTCAAACCTTTCCCGGGGGAGGCAACCCTAACCTAAGAATTCGGTGCCGAGAGGGAATCGGGAACAGGGAACACGGGGAGATTTCTTATCTCTAGATCTCCGCTGGGACAAAACAAACAAAGGAACACCTCTCTTTGTGGAGTATTGTATTTTCCGGAGCCCAGTTCAGAGTAGTTGTTGTAGGACCAGAATTGTAAGAACAAAGCACTACCTCTGTTCTGCTCGCTTGCTCTGCACATCCCAGAGCTCCCCCACCGCGGCTCAGATAAGATCATGCCTGCTCTATCCTGAGTAAAGGGGAAGCTTGCTTATAAAAAGTCAAACAAAATCAGGCGGCAGAGAACACTGTCTTCCCCATCACACTCTGTAGAAGCTTCTAGCTCCGCAAACGAAAAGGTCAGGCTTGCATTCAGGCCTGTGGTTCTTGGGGTTGCTGCAGAGGTGATGAGGAAGGAGGGAGGGAGAGGTGTGTGGGGCTCATTAAGGGGAACTTGCCGGGTTTTTTTGAAGGACACAGGAGCTCAGGTTTAGGAGAGATTTGTGTGAATAAATCAGTCTTGCGCAAATTACCTTTGACCCAAGTGAGAATCCTGAGCTGGGACACTGGTATGTTAAGTAGGAGCTGGAAAGTGTATCCCTTAAAGTGTCGACAATCCCAAAAGGCTCAGGACCAGATCTTGGGTTCCCATGCAACTCAGGGACCAGGGTATTAAGTATTGACCACCACAGGGCATGGGTGAGCTGCTGGCACCCCAGGGGATTTCCTCACAGAGGGAATTCTGGTGGTCCCCTAGAAGCTGGTGAGAGAACCCACCTCCTTGGCATTTCCCAGCTTGCACTCATTGCCGGTGGGCCCAGAGGGTTCCTTCCCTTCCCCAGACATTCCTGCAGGAGTTGCTGCTGTGGACCGCATGGTGATGCTCTTCATGGAACTGGGCCCTTTGTACTCAAGGCTGACACCGGGAGTTGTGAGGGATATTAATCTGGTTCAGCCACTCATTTTACAGTTGGGAAATCCCTTCTGAGGTGTGATAACGGCTTGCCCAGCACCCCAGGGCTTTCCCAAAAACAGACCCCTCCCTGGGCAGCTGGTTTCTTATTTCCTCTCCACTGGACGTCTGTGCCCTTTGAACTTCAGTAGTGAGGAATATGCATTCCCTACGCAGTGAGGTTTCCCCAGCTAATACAATTTACCATCCTGTTTGAGACTCTCATCATAGAGCAGTAAGGAAAGTGCTAACTAGGTACCTGAGCAGGCATGGGACCCCTTAGGAATGTCAGCTGGAGTTTAGGAATCTGTATTCCTTTCAGTGACACCCCAGAAAATGGGTATTTCCTGGAAAAGAAGGTGATCATCAGGTTATTTATACCTTGGTTCATCTTAAGCCTCATCTGATAATTGGCTTGACTGACGTCTTGAGACATTGAGAAATTTCCATGAAAGTGAACCATTGAAGAGAAAGAATTGAGTGAAGGGCACCTGAAGGGGAACATCCCCTTCTAAAATTGCATTGTCCCAGGGTTCTGAGGAATCTCTATATTTTAAAGGAATGGGCAGCAGATTCTTACTGCCTCTTTCTATGAAGCCAGGCACCTGCCATGTGCCTTCACTGTTACTTGCTCCATTTTACAGGTATGACTCATAACACACTAATAGAAACAGTCTAATATATACAGGCTTGTAGTTAAAAAAACAACTTAGCAGTTGAGGAGAAAGAAGAAGCCTGCTATTAAGAACCAATACTGATTGGATTAAATGGCCTAGTTGATTCCTAGAGCAAGTTTTTTGTTCATTCCTTCTTTGGCTTCAAGAGATATTTATTGAGTACCTACTATGTGCCTGGCACTGAGTACAGAGCAGTGAGTAAGACAGATATGGTCTCTGTCCTTATGGAGTTCACATTCTAGAGTCGAGGGACGAGCAAGGTAAATTCAGATACTACTGGATGTTTTTGGAGAAAAAGAAACAGAGTGCTGTGGTAGAGTACTGTGATGTGTGTGTATGTGTGTGTGAGAGAGGGCAAGATGGCCACGTGGGAGGGGCCCCAGCTTCTTAGATTGGGTTTTATTTTATTTTTTTTAGATTTCTTTATTTATTTATTTGAGAGAGAGCACGAGAGCAAGCAGGGGAAGGAGCAGAGAGGGAGAGGACCAAGCAGACTCTGCACTGAGCCGTGGAGTCTGACATGGGCTCAATCTCAGGACCCCAAGATCATGACCTGAGCCAAAACCAAGAGACGCTTTAATCAACTGAGCCACCCAGGTGCCCCCTTAGATTGGGTTTTAAGGAGAGATTTTTCTTTTCTTTTCTTTTCTTTTTAGGATTTTATTTATTTATTTGAGAGTGAGAGAGAGCAAGAGTGGGGAGGAGGGGCACAGGGAGAAGGACAAGCAGACCCCCTGCTGAGCAGGGAGCCCAGACACTGGGCTCGATCCCAGGACCCTGAGATCAGGACCTGAACTGAAGGCAGACGTTTAACCCACTGAGCCACCCAGGTGCCCCCTAAGGCGAGATTTTTCTGAGAGATGACCTTGAGACGAGCCCCCAAAACACTGACAGATTGTTCTGGTACAGGGACTCACAATCACACAGGCATGACAACAAGCTCAGTACGTTCCTCGCATAGTTGGAGGGCAGTGCGGGTGGAGGAGTGAGGTTGAGGGCCAGGGGCCAGGTCACGCAGAGCCTCGTAAGCTGAGGTACACCATCTGGACTTGAAGTGCAGTGGGAAGCCCAAAGCAGAGGCGTGTTGTGATTCAGATTGTTTCAGAGGTTACTGTGGGTGCACTGTGAAGAGCGGCTCATAGGAGGAGAAGAAGAGCAGTAAGGAGACCTGCTCCAGGTTTATTACGGTGACCCAGCAGACCGTGGTAGCAGAAGGTGGGCAGAAGCTGTTTCAGGAGGTCGAGTGGAAAGTTCTTTTATGCTTCTCTCTCAGATTTCCCATCTACCTAGGGACGATGACATTGCTACATCTGGTCCACTTCTCTCGTAAAAATAAATAAACTAGTGATTACACTCTTGAAGGTAAAGTAAGACTGTATTACTACTTTTTGCAAATGATGTGTGACTTTGAATTTCCTGTGCTTCATTTTCAAAAATTTTATAATAAAATTCTTTTGACTTTTTTATTCTTTACAATAAATTATGTGTCTTGTACATAAAATGCATTTTGATCTGTTCAGAAGGTTGATACATCTTAACTGTTACCCACAAAATACAGCATCCTAGAATGGAGTGAAACTAATTCTACAATACTAGCTGGCTTACTTTGGGGAGTTAAACGTGATTAGGTAGCACCCCACATAGAAGATTTGAGTCTGGAAACTGGAATAAAAATTCAAAAGGAAGTTAGCATGTTTGCCTTTGTCCTGGATACGGCTGCGTGCAGATATCTGAGTGCAAAGATTTGTCGATCATTGAAAAGCTATACGTGGCAGCAGAATTTCAGGAGAGGGCTGTGAACCAGAGTTGAATAGGATTGTTTCCCTTAGTGAAGCACTCTCTCTCACAGAGGACTCTTGAACTTTCTGTGGTTGATCACTGACGGAAGTATAGAGGGCCAGGGAAGAGTTTTAAAGTTGTTTACCAACGAGGGTAGGGATGACCTTCTCAGGGACAGGACAACTAACTGCCACAGGGAGGCAACCCTCTTTCTCCTTCCTGCCTCATTTTGACGTGCAGCTTACTAGGAAGAAAATAGAGGTCCTTCCTCGTTTACACGGTGTGCAGTGGAGGATTCTGCTCTTGGTGACTCGATGGACTCCTGGTTATCTTCCGCATTAATGATTTATTGGCCAGAGCATCTGATTTCAGCTTGAAGTGGCTCGTCTGGTGATTCAAA
>NC_138376.1:35342419-35359870 GCF_054177405.1 Leptonychotes weddellii | reverse complement strand
TACTTTCTGTGGATGATGTTATATGATGGAAGACCCAGTTGTGACTGTCCATCAGCAGGAGAGTGCTGGAGGCTGGTGAGCAGATAGCCTGACTCTGGTTCAGCTTCTTCTGTTGGTTATTCGGGAAACTCAGTAGCTGTTTCTCTGGATTCAGACACAGTACTCTGCGGTTTCCAAGGGTTCTGGCATGTTGCTCCAAATACAAATTAGGGCAAGAACAATGAGACAGACACTCATCTCTTCAGAGAAAAATTTCTAACTCTTTATTAAGTCATCTTTTCAATCCAGGACGTTCCTGAACACATTAGCATCATTAAAAGAACCGTGTTCATTAACTTCAGAAGATTATCATTTTAGGGTGAAGAAAAATCGGTGCTACCCAAAGTTGGTGTGTTGTGCTTAAAAGCAGGGACTCAGATATTCTGGGTTCAAGCTCTGCCTCCAGCCCTTGCTAGCTGTGTGATAAGGACAAGTCAGTTAAATTCTCCTTGCCTCAATTTCCTCATCAATACAATGGGGATAATTAAACTTCCCTTACAGATTGTTTAGTGATGACTGAATAAGATAACCTGTTCCAGAAACTGAAGAATGCTGGGCACATATTAAGCCTTCAAATGTTGGCAACATTGCTATTTTATTTAGTGAACAAACTTTTTTAAAAAAATATTTTATGGAGCGCCTGGGTGGCTCAGTTGTTAAGCGTCTGCCTTCGGCTCAGGTCATGATCCCACGGTCCTGGGATCAAGCCCCGCATCGGGTTCCCTCCTCAGCAGGAAGCCTGCTTCCCCTCTCACACTCCCCTTGCTTCTGTTCCCTCTCTCGCTGTCTCTCTCTCTGTTAAATAAATAAATAAAAATCTTTAAAAAAATTTTTTTATTTATTTATTGAGAGAAAGTGAGAGAGCAAGAACAAGGGGAGGGGCAGAGGGAGAGGGAGAGAATCTCAAGCAGACTCCGTGCTGAGTGCAGAGCCAAATTTGGGGCTCAATCTCACGACCCTGAGATCATGACCTGACCTGAAACCAAGAGTTGAGCACTTAACTGACTGAGCCACCCAGGTGCCCCAGTGAACAAACTTTTTTGAGCAACTCCTAAGTGCCATTTTAAAAGAAAAAGACAAATTATAGTGCTAGGTACTCATATGAAAAGACTCTAAACATACTACCAAATTAAAAGTGTATCTTGAAGCACTGGAAACAAATTTTAAAACTATTTTATATACGTATATTTATATGTATGCATGTGTATGTGTGTATGTATTCTATATGCATGTTCAAGCATAGAAATACATCTGGAAAAAATCCGTTAGCAAGTTATTATCAGTGAAGAGACAAATCAGTTTTTTGAAGGGAGAACTTCTAAAGGGTAAAGGTGATAGACCAATACAAGATAGTTTTTGCTAATAAGATGTTAGCATAGCGCCCAATTGTAATATCATTTCTTATTATCATGAGTCTAATATGCTGTTTGTGGGACTACAAATATTCATTCATGAAGTCTATAAACATTCACGCAACACGACTGCATTCCAGGCCCTCTGTTAGGCAGTGGGAACATACATAAGACCTGACCTCTGCCTTTGGGAAGGTTTCAGTATAGGAGGATTATAGAGATCCCCCCAAATAAAACATCATCAGCACCAAAATAGTCACAGCGGCAGCAGTATGATCATTTCCTAATTGTGATGGAACCATTCGCCAAAACTTACGGAGTGTTCACTAATGTGCTAGGCATGCTTATGGATATTATTATGATTGTGATCTATGATTGTTACAGTTGCTATAGTTTGATGGGCTATTCTTTTTTTTAAGGATTTATTTATTTATTTTGGGGAGAGGGGGCAGGAGGGAGAGAGAATCTTAAGCAGACTCCGTGCTGAGCACAGAGCCCGATGTGGGGCTTGATCTCACGACCCTGAGAGCCCAACCTGAGCTGAAACCAAGAGTTGGACACTTAACCAACTGCACCATCCAGGCGCCCCTTGATGCTATTCTTTATAACCAAACCAGACTGCTACAGAGTTAGAGAGTGAGTGACCAGAAACCTACTATGACTGCTAGAAGTGTTATTTCTGTGCTCTACGATCCAGCATTAGCAAGGATTTTGCCACCCTGATGCCTTTCAAAAACCCAGTTCAGACAATGCATGTTGCTTTGTTTCCAGGTGCTTTCTTCCCTTAATAATATATAAAGTCGTGTTGCTAGTACCTTAATCGCACTGATTTGTCAGCCTATTTAAGTCCTCTTTATTGCGTGTTTTTTTTTTCTTTTAATAACCTGCCTTGAAGAAGGTTAAGCTGAAACCACTGCTCAGCTTCCAAGATGTTGCCATCCAAACTGCATGCGCTTTTCTGCCTCTGCAGCTGCCTCGCCCTGGTCCATCCTATTGACTGGCAAGACCTAAATCCTGTTGCCTGTATTAGATCATCAGGTAAGAGGTCTCTTTGTTCAAGGGCTTGAGCAAATGGCCCGTTGCCAGACTCCACGTGGCCCCAGAGCAGTTGCATGTGTGGACTTCTAACCAAGTTTTATTAGAAGGAGGCTCATGGAGACCTTGTGTTCTCCTGGGGTAGGGGACAGAGCCTCACTTGCTCCTCATTCCAACTGAAACTGAACAAAGTCCTGTCTTCTTCAACATCAAGACTGCAGGACAGAACCAAGGTGAGGCATTTCCAGACAAACTGGAAGCTCAGCTCGCAACCACCATGGAGAACTTCCTCAACCCGGCCCCTTATCTCTCTCGCCGCCGTAACCTGCTGTCACACAGGTGCAGTGACACACCCCCCCCGGCGCTCCCTCAGAGGCAACTGCAAAACCTGCTCCCATGGAGGGGGATGGACAGGCAGTTGTCGTGATCAACAGGTGTAGTCCTGGTTCGTTCTGGGAGGAGATGTGAGAAAACGGCAAGTTAGGGTCTTGGGGCCCAGAGGGAAACAGTATTTTCGCTGTCATCACAGGAAGAGGTAGGGACAAGCTGAAGAGCTCCGGGTGAGAATGGACGTGCATCTCTTGCTCTTTCTTACCTTGTGGTGGGAGGGAAGGAGAGGAGATGGAGGTTTAGTCAAGCCCAGAAGAGGTGGCCAGAGTGAGGCAGCCACCTCTAGACAAGTACATACGCCATCACTAAGAAAGATCTTTACTGCAAAGAGATTGCTTCTGGAGCTTTGCGAATGCCTGCAAGTCCCAGAGCGTTGTGATCCATGCTCTTCTCTATCCAGCTTCCCCTCAGGTGAACCACGTAGGTGGCTTCACAATGTCTGTGGCCACACACCTGGTCACTCTGGATCTAGCTGTTCAGGTTTGATGGGTGACTCCTTATTGTAACATTTACAAAAGAGCTTTCATCACCCTGTGCCTGATAAACATTGCTCTACTTCATAGTTAGGGAAGTAAAAGCATCCATAGAAAGGACTGTATGTTGTATCTACATTTGCGTAGGAGATGGCATAATATCTCACAGGTCCACTCATTCAACAACACTTATCAGGAAGCTGAGGCACCAGTGACTGAGACAGTGAGCTTGTGGACAAGCTCAAGGAGCTTCCAGCCTAGTTAAATTAATTTTCCCAGTACCTTTTCCAAGGATTGGAAACAAGTAGCATCTTACATGATGAGCAGATTGTCAGCGAGGAGACATTTACATCAGGCACTTCTTGTTGGTACAGGGTGGGAATTTCAAAACATGTCTTATATCCCCCTCATGTTTGAAAATCATTGGAAAACTGCCATTGGACTGGCAGAAACTGGGGGAAAGAGACACAACTTTATTCATCTTTGTAGCCCCAGCCTTGAGCCCAATGCCCCATTCTCAGTGCTCAAAAATGAATGCAAAAATATTTTGTAAATTATTAGAAATCATTTATTAAATAAAGTATTAAAGTAATAGATAATTGTTTATATTCGTCTAGCCAAATGAATATAGAGTAAATATGGTTATGCAGGTAAAGTAGGGGCTAGAGATATCCTTTTTGTGAGTGGAGGACGTAAAGCTGTGTAAGAAAATGTCATATTCCTGGCATATATACAATCCGCCTCAAAACCCAGGAATGAATATCAGGAATACTTGACAAATGAACACCACCGGAAATGTGTAACAAGATTCATAGCACTCAATGGGTTCTAATGCTCCTATTAAGCTAAAGTTAAAGAAAAATAGGACTTGACATGCATAAGGTTATTTTATGTGTAACAAATGAAGTAAAATATTTATTTTTTTACCTTTTTTTATTATGTTCAATTAGTCAACATATAGAACATCATTAGTTTTTGATGTAGTGTTTAACGATTCATTAGTTGTGTGTAACACAACAGTGCTCATCACAACACATGCCCTCCTCAATACCCATCACCCAGTTACCCCATCTCCCAACCCCCCTCCCTTCTGTACCCTCAGTTTCTTTCCCGGAGTCCAAAGTCTCTCATGGTTTGTCTCCCTCTCTGATTTCTTCCCATTCAGTTTTCCCTCCCTTCCCCTGTGGTCTTCTGCTCTATTCCTTATGTTCCTCATATGAGTGAAACCATATGGTAATTGTCTTTCTCTGACTGGCTTATTTCACTTAGCATAATCCCCTCCAGTTCCATCCATGTTGATGCAAATCATGGGTATTCATCATTTCTGATGGCTGAGTAACATTCCATTGTATATATGGACCACATCTTCTTTATCCTTTCATCTGTTGAAGGACATCTTGGCTACTTCCACAGTTTGGCTACTATGGACATTGCTGCTTTGAACATTGGGGTGCATCTATACCTTTTTTTGAATAGTTGTTATTTTTTTTCACATTTATTCATCATTTTATTTTTTTATATACAACTAATGAATCTTTGAACACTACATCACAAACTTACGATGTACTATATGCTGGCTAACTGGACATATATAAGTTCTGAACCACAAACTGCATCCTCTAAAGGGTGGCCATTCAACCTGACAAGTCTCCTCCTGCCTCATCCTTCATGATGAGCCCTGATGAGCCCTGATCTAACAGATGGTTCGAGAACAGGAAATCCAGGACCATGACTGGATCAGCTGTAGGCCGATGAAACTTTCCGGCAACCGCCCTGGCACTGAACAGCCACAGGGCTCTGTAGACCTACACCCCAACCCGGGTCAGCTCCAGGTTTCCTGAGGGGTCAAGTGTCTCAGAATAGGCAGCCCTGTAGCCTCATCTTGACCTGTGGCTCCTGAATGCTGAGTGAGGAGGCTTTGGGGTAGCGCAAAGGTTTTAGAGAACCAGGGTACTCCCAGGTGACTGAGAAAGGTTCCCAGAGCCTATGAGGCATTGAGATCTCATCAGAGAAAACTTGTGTGACTCGGAACCCTCCCAGGGCTCTAGAACTGAACTCCTACTTCCAGAGGTAGTACCTCCAAGGCAGCTGTGTGCTCTCTGGGGCTCCTCCTCAAAATGTGTGAGCCAGAGTCCTCCCCCCTCCAACGCCGTACTGTCACATCAGGGCTGATGTGGATGGCGGTGCAGCAGAAAACAGCCGCTCCTCAAGGAAGGAAAGACAGGTGTGGCGTCTCCCTATGGATTGGGGTCTCCCTGTTTTCACCACAAATCACGGCTTGGTATACAGTCTTAAATGGGAAAGAAAGAGCCTTTCTAAATAGGACTGAAAATGTTCGCCTTCTGGGTGAAGTTGTTTTTCTTGTTTTTTTGTTTTTTAATGTCTGAAGAAACACCTTGAATCTGCCCAAAGGGAAAATGGTATGGTCTAGTTTAGATCTGCTAACACTCCTCTAAGGGCTTAAATCTGGGTAGCCAGAGTTAACTAACTCTAGGTAAGGGCCACATAACATCAGTTGTCTGCTGATTATGTGTTGTGTTCCGTGCTAGGCACTTGACTTACATTATCACTTCATTCTTATAGCTGTCCTGCGGCCTGGTCAAGTGTTTTTGCCCCACTTCACAAATGAGGATAAGAGAGGGGAGTAAATTGCTTAGGCCAGAGCATTATAGCATCAGAGGTCTAGCTGGAATCCAAAATAGGATCAGCTGGCTCTAATACCCCAGGTCCATTCAGCTCCTGCCTTCCTTGGAACTCCTTCCTTACCTTTGGACTATGAATTGTTGACCCATGTGTCAGACCAGGTGGTCTGGTACCTTAGCCTAGTGCTTTTTCAACTTTAATAGGCACGGCTTTTCTGAGTCAGTAGCATTGGGCTAAGGCTAAAGATCCTGCATTTCCAAGCTCCAAGGTGATGCCGGTGATGCTGATCCATGGACCAACTTTGAGAGCAAGCCTTATGTATTGAAGGGCTTGTCACTGGCAGGTCTTCACACATTACTCACCAACATGAAAGATGGACTTCTTCTCATAACTCAAAACCTTTCTGGGTGATGCCCTGTGACATCAATGTAAGTTCCATATCTAACATAGCTCCGAGTGTCTCAGTGGCAGAGGCAGAATGTGATGGAAAGCTTGAAGGAGTCTAACAGAGAAATAGACTCTCACAGTCCAGTAAAAGAAAATATGTAGGCAAGCTGAATCAAGAAAGGCGAAAGTCTGGATATAGTGATATTTGGACTCACCATCTTACAAGTAAATACGGACTTGTATGGGGTTTAGAAAGGAGAATGGATAAAACTGTGCAGGTACTTTGAAGAGTTTTGGCACAAAACAGGGAGAAACAAGTTTCAAGAGTGGGTGGGTAAAAGGATATATGCCATAAAGCATTTGATGCAAATGAGAGCCCAGTGGCAATGAAAAGCTTAGCTCAGCTCTCTTCACGAATATTTACGGAGCACCAATTATGTGCCAACATTAAGATCTGAGGACCCAAAGACATGCACACAGCTCTTAAGAAATAGCCTAGTGAGGGAGACAGAGTATGCAAACACATCATTTTAATATATAGGATAAGGAGAATGATAAAAATATATACAGGAAATTGATTTAATACTGAGGTTGAAATGACTAAGTCTAGGGAGTGAGGGAGGGCTTCAGAGAAGACCTGACATCTGATCAAGATGTTAAAGGTTGAATAGGAGTTTGCCATTGGGATTTCAAACACAGGAAATAGAATTTATTAAGGTGCAGAGGCATCAGACAGCTCAGTGTGTAGCTTGTGCTGGAGCATGTGGAAGGTAGACAACTTAAAGGAAAAAGCAGAAGAAGAGGATAAGGCAGTGGACCTTCAGATCACAGAGGGTGTTTCTTACAGTGCCCAAGAACTTTAGATTTAACTTGTGAACCTACGAACATAGTAAAGGGCTCAAAACATGGAAGATACTGTCTTCCCTTGTCAGAGTGGTGGTCATACTCTTGGGATAGAGAGTACAAATGCAAGAAAGTGCCCTGTAGAGGAAAGAAATTAATGTACTTTTAGTGAGGTTGCTTCTCCAGTTTGTTCCAATAGCAATTTTGTATACTTAATTAGTGGAGACCCAAATACCTATGGGGAAGGGGAAGGGCTATGTCCACCTCTGTCTTTATCCCCACACAATACTTTGCTTACATCAGGCCCTCAGTAATTATTTGTGTATTTTACTAGTTGGGTAAAGAAATGAAGGAGGCCAGGAACTAAGGGGTGTAACTTGTTTCCCTTGGAATTTCCTTTTGCATAATAAAGTCTGGAGTGTAATGAATGACAGTGAGATAATATCTACCTTTTTTTTTCAGCATGGGCCAATAAGATACAAGCTCTGATGGCTGTTGCAAGCGTTGGCCAATCTAAAATTCCCAAAGGAAATGGATCTTACTCCGTCGGTTGTACAGACTTGATGTTTGATTATACTGAGAAGGTAATGCTTTGATTAATACCACTTATGCTTATATTCTAATACTGACTGTTACTATTTCCCACTAGAGGGTTTTAAAACTTGCCCTCGCCCTCACCTGAGAATGACTCATTTTGCTATTTGTCTTGTCCCATAAGAAGCCTTTCGCTAGTTAAGTCATTCCCCAACTTGTTGCTGTCACCTGACTAATTTATCAATAAACTCTCTTTATTTTCCCCATCCTTAATGGTCGAAACCAACATGCTCATACTTTCTTTTCACGCAGAAAGCATATTGTTCTATTTTGCTTCTCTGTCTACTGTATTTCAATCACCACAGCAGCTTAAAAAAGTTTTCTCTGGACCTCTCTGTGAACAACAAAGGTATTTGGGTCTCCACTAATTAAGTATGCAAAATAGCTATTGGAACATATTGGAGAAGCAACCTCACTAAAAGTACATTAATTTCTTTCCTCTACAGGGCACCTTCTTGCGTTTGTATTATCCATCCCAAGAGGATGACCACCACTCTGACACCCTTTGGATCCCAAACAAAGAATATTTTTTTGGTCTTAGTAAATATCTTGGAACACACTGGCTTATGGGCAAAATATTGAGCTTATTTTTTGGTAAGATTTCCATTGATCCTGCTTTGTAGGCTCTAGAATATAAGAAAACCTTGAAAACAGCCAAAGTTTCCGGCAAAGATCAAAGTAGATTTTCTCCAGTCTAAACTTAGTATTTCTTAAAAGCCCAGATAACCATCAGAGAATCAAGGGTTCTCATTGGGTTTGTTCTGCATATATTGGGGTAGATGGAGGGAGTGAAAGTGTCAGACTTTCCGATTGGCTGTAATATCTGTCTCTGGCTGGTCTTTCATTTTCCTGCTTACATACTGTGGGGGAGCAATAATCTGGTGCGTAAGTAGCAGGCTGGCTGAGATGCCCAGTGCCCTGGATGCTCGGTAGGAAGGTGAAAGCTAATTTCTCACCTACGGTAAATGAGAGACTCTACTCTCATTCCCATTGCCCACCCCCAAGGAACCAGCTTCTCTCACCAAGACAATCTGCTGTGCATTCATCACTTCGTTTGTCTACATATCACTAATATAGATGTTTCCTTCCTTATCTGTTTGACCAGACACTACAGTTGGGCCAGTGTTAACTATGTCTTCAAATTTCCCTCTCAAAACTACCTACAACTTTTCTTTTGGCCTTTATTTTAAACATCTCCTTGGGGTTTTCTTAAAAACCACTTTATCACAGAAATATGGAAATACAACTACACCTCTTTCTGGTGCCGAATAAGTTATAAATCACTTTACGTATCACTTTATAAATCACTTTGTATATCACAGAGCGGTCATCACATCCAATCTTCATGACTCCGTCTCCGTTTTATAAATGAGAAAATGGAACACAAATAACTGAGCATAGTAATGACAACAGCAATTGAGAAGTGAAGGAAGGGAAGACAGTATCTTCCATGTTTTGAGGCCCTTACTAATGTCACGAGATGGGTGCTTTGCATATATTCCCTACTTAGGTAACATTCTCACAAAAGCTCTGTAAGACATCATTTGCTCTATTTTACAAAAGAGGACGGTGAAACTCAGAGAGTTCTTGTAACTTGCTCAAGATCAATGGTAAGTGGGAGAGCTGCATCCAAAACCACAGCTGAGTGTGAAGTCAGTGGTCTGTTTCTCTTGATCATAACCAAATTAGAATGAAAGGAGTCCCTGACTTGAAGATTCTGGTTCTCAGTGTAATGCTCCTGAGGTTCAATTTGGTTTCAGAATATTCCCTTTGAAGTTTTGCCAACACCTGGGATTGGTACTACCCTGAATTGAATACACCTATAAGTAGGAAAGCGTCTCATCTTAAGCACAGAGCTGGCAGTGGGAACTGATGATTAATGATTTTTTAGTCTTGAGAAAAACTACATGCTTCAGGTCCTTGGTTGGTAGGTATCTAGTAGCAGACTTTTTAATGAATTTACTAGTAGTACATAAAAACATAAATATAAATTCCATGGGTCAGGATTTACACTAAGAAGATGTAAGTTAAATTAACCAGCAACATTCAAGTCAGAGAAAACACTAATTATCATCTCTCATTGTCTAGGTTCAATGACAACTCCCGCAGACTGGAATTCCCCTCTGAGGACTGGTGAAAAATATCCACTAATTGTTTTTTCTCATGGTCTTGGAGCATTCCGGTAATGTTTGAAAGGCTGAACAATTTTAATTCCTAAGGACCAATGACCAAATGCATCCCCCCCACCAAAAGGAGAGCAGATTTTAGAGTATCATGCTGGCTCCTGTCTTGGAGGAATTGGGGTTCCTCAAATATTGGCTCTGGTCTGTTGGTCAGTCCAGCCCTATCTTGTCAAGTAGTTTGTTCCTTCCTTCTAGCTCACGGGGACTAGCCTCATGACAAGAAGAGAAGGGTGTACATTTTTGGCTGTCACCCTGCTATATTATAATATCTACACTCTCAAAACCACCCACTGGGTTAGGTCTTCTGAGAAATTGACACCAAGATTGGATTACCTGTAAAAGACATTTATTGAGAGAAATGTCTGTGAAGGATAGAGGGAATTGAGCAGGAAAAGATAGGGAGAACCTTCAGATCATGATGCAGCTTGGACACATGAGAAAGAGATGGGGAATGGAGAGATTGATATAAAGAGTTTCAGATTATAGCACACTTCAAGGAGAGATGGGACCAGGCCACCTGAGGGAGTGCTTGACCAGAAGTTGCTCATCAAAGGAGTCCTGCATCTCACCAGAATGGGCCTACATTAGTACCTACGCTTTGCCCAGTCACTGGGTGCAGCCCACAGGAAGCTTAGCTGGTGGTGGTGGATCTAGAGGGACAGGGGCTGGGTGGGGTCTTTAATGAACTATGCTCTCTGTGGCATGATCTCTGAGTGGCACATTTTCATGACCTCCATTCCCTCTCCTCTTCCATCTTCTCAGCTGCCTACCCTTCTTTCTACCTCAGAGGATTATAAGACTTTCAGAAATAGGTGGCTTTTAGCTGGCAAGAAGTTGGGTAGTATCTGCAATAGAAATTATCTTCAGGGGGCGCCTGGATGGCTCAGTGGGTTAAATGTCTGACTCCTGATTTTGGCTCAGGTCATGATCTCAGGGTCATGAGATTGAGTCATGCAGCAGGCTCCACACTCAGTGGGGAGTCTGCTTGAGATTCTCTCCCTCTCGCTTTCCCTCTGCCCCTCCCTCTGCTCATGCTCTCTCTCTTTCTCTTTCTCTCTCTCTCAATAAATAAAGATAAATCAAAAGAAATTATCTTTGGTACTTTAATTGTAGTCTAGCTAGTTATTTGATTTCTACTTCATCCGGCCTGCTGCCTGTTTCTATGAATAAAGCTTTATTGAAACACAGCCACATTCATTCCACCTTTCGCATTGTCTGTCTACTTTGGTGCTACGACAGCAGAATTGAGTAGCTGTGACAGATACTGTATTGCCCACTAAGCTGGAAATATTTACGTCCTGGCCTTTGACAGAGAAGGTTTGCTGATCCCTTCCTGAGTAGGTTGCGTATCTTCAACAGTAGAAGACAGAGTTCCTACTACCTCCCTTTTGTTCTCTATTGCCATTTCCTATTGAATGCATGATATGAGAAGATTGTGCAGAATGAAGAATGGAAAGGGGGCATGAATGCAGTTGCTTAGCACATGATTCTGTGTCCAATCATTTAAATAAGAGTTGACCTATGTTCAGTCTTTACCCTGTTTTAGACACATAGTTACAAGCACTGAACATGTATTAACTTACTTCATCCTTACAGTAATCCCACCAGGTCCCCCACCATTACAGAGGAAAGATCAGTGACTTAACCAAGGCAGATCAGTGGTGGATCCAAATGCAGGGATTAGACTGCAGGTCCCGTTCTCCTAAGCACAACACTGCACTGCCTTCCTACATATGCTGTCTTACGAAAACTTTATAACTGTTCTAAAGCAAAGGCGTTGTTAGTCCCATTTTACAGGTGCTGACAAAGATTCAGTAATTACCTAAAGTCATATAGCTGATAAGTAGTGGGGCCAAGATTAAAGCCCAGAACTCTCAAAAGTGATATTTAGAATCACCGCATCAGGGTTTCTCAATGTTGGGACTACGGACGTTTTGCAGGAAATAATTTCTTACGGTGGAGGGTGGTCCTGTGCGCTGTAGGATGTTTAGCAACATCCCTCTACCCACTAGATGCCAGTAATCCCCTCTGCCCAGTCGTGATGATGAAGATACCTCCAGACGTTGTCAAATATCCCCTGAGGGGCAGAGCTGCCCTCTTCGAGAACCACAGCTATCTGGTTTACTCCCGGGCACTACTACGGGGGTGTAATGGCTTCCATGTTCCCAGGTTTATTAGCGGACCCTGGACCTCAATGCTTTCCTCTTTTATTTATTTATTTATTTATTTATTTATTTATTTATTTATTTATTTGAGAGAGAGAATGAGATAGAGAGCATGAGAGGGGGGAGGGTCAGAGAGAGAGGCAGACTCCCTGCTGAGCAGGGAGCCCGACGCGGGACTCGATCCCGGGACTCCAGGATCATGACCTGAGCCGAAGGCAGTCGCTTAACCAACTGAGTCACCCAGGCGCCCAATGCTTTCCTCTTTTTGTTTTGAAGGACAATTTACTCTGCTATTGGCATTGATCTGGCATCGTATGGGTTCATAGTTGCTGCTGTAGAACACAGGTAGGTCACCTGGGCTCTAACTTTCAAAAAGATTCATAAAAAAAATCAATGAAATTGTCAACTGTGGTTACATGATGAGGAAAAAAATAAAAGGAGACTGAGTTAAACTGTCAAGAGTTAAAAAGCAGCTAGCATTTCTGGTGTTTATTGTGTGCCCTGTTCATTCACCATCATTTAATCTTTGTAAGAACACTTTTAAATGGTTACTATTATCACTGTTTTAAGGAGGAGGGAAACGAAGCTGGAAAAGGGTAAGTAATTTGCCTCACCACACGGTGAGTAAGTGGCAGCCCTGGGATTTGATTTCTGGTGTGAGTCTCCAAAGGACCTCCTAGAACTGTGAAGATAGAATGGGTGGACTTGACCCGTAGCAAAGACGTTTTCTTAGACCTCCCTTGGGGGGCCTCTTTGACTTTAAAACAAAGGTAGAGTGGAAGAAGACAGGGAAGTCAGAAAGATCAGAGTGAAGTTGGGGGTGGGGAGCATGGGAGGGGATGGAGAAGAGCAAGAGCGAGTGTAAGTCATCGAATGAATCTGTTTGCATTGTAGAGATGGATCCGCCTCTGCGACTTACTATTTCAAAGACCAGTCTGCTGCAGAAATAGGGAACAAGTCTTGGCTCTATCTTCAAAGCCTCAAATCAGAGGAGGAGGAGATGCCCTTACGAAATGAGCAGGTAGATGGCAGCAGGAGGGGAGGAGGTGTGGTGACTAAAAAGCATATGCAAAAGGATGATGCTTGCTCATGTCATTTACATACTGCAAGGTGTGCTCCCCACTCTCCTATTTCCTGTTCCCCAAAGACCTGTCAGAAGATTCTGAGTGATAAAATTCCCTTAATGAAAAGCCTGGATCATAGTAAAAACAAACATAAAAATCCTGAGAGAAGACAGTACATATTCAGAAATCTTTTGCCGTAGAACTTCTAATTTTAGAAACTCAGAAGTGCTAGAAAAGAAACTCACAAAGATCCTCCCTTCCAAGGCGATATTAAAGACAGAGATGCATGCAGTATGGAAGGGTAATAAGAGGCCAGGCCTTAAAATCCAACATTCTATGTTTGAATGCTCATGCCATCACTTCATAGTGGGCTGATCTTGGACAAGTTACTTACGCTGTTTTGCCTCTATGCTTTATTGTTTACAACATAATGAATAATAACAGTATCTTTTTCGCAGGGGTGTCTGGAAGATGAGGTGAGAGAAAGCACACTGGCTTTCACCTGTGGGCCAGACTTTACAGTGGGTGCTTTACCTATATGTCCTTGCATTTAATCCCACCCACATTTCACTGAGGCATTATCACACAATAAGTGTATCACACAATAAATTACCACACAATAGATGATGTGAGCCCTGAGCTCACACAGCAGGTAAGCAACAGAGCTAGGATTTGCACTAAGCTATAACTACCTGCAAAGCTAGAGCCCATGTCATGATGCTGGGTTGTCTTCCAGTCACTAATCACTTGGATATTTCCAGTTTAGAAGCAATCAGCCACGTTTCCCACATGCAACTCCTACACAAACTCTAAAATAAGTGTCACAGCTTTTTACTTTGTCATTTCCTTTTTATGATAATCGTATTAGGTACAGAAAAGAGCAAAGGAGTGTTCCCAAGCTCTCGATTTGATTCTGGACATTGATCGTGGAAGGCCAGTGAAGAATGTATTAGATTTAGAGTTTGATTTGGAGCAACTGAAGGTGAGCTTAAGAAAAAGCCATTTCCCTTGTCCTGTCGTTCTTCATTGTTCCTTTTCATCTGCTTTTCTACTGTAATGCAAGGTATGACATGACAGAGGGCTGCAAATTAAAAAAAAAAAAGGATATGCGAAATATTACAGCAATGAGGAATGTATTACGTTGCACTAGATATGAAATGGCCAACAGCCAGCTTTGAGCTACAAAAATAGCAATTTCTCTGGTTCAACTCATTACCTCCAGGGGAAGTCGTGTAAGTTCTTAGAGGGCGCTTGCATGTTTTTGAGCTTGATCCTGAAATGGTGGTCAAAAGTTTTCAGCAGACTATTGAGAGGGGGTGGAAGACCATCAAAGTGGACAGCATGAACAAAGACCCAAAATTGTGTGTGGAGGATGGAGTACAAGGGATAGAGAGAATTAGAAGTACTTCAGTTCAGGCAGAAGATGATGGTCTGTTCTCCTGACACAGAGAAGAGTTTTTGTCCTTTAGCCAGCCCCTCCCTCTCCTGCCTCCCTGCTTTTGTACATGTTGTTCCCTTGGCTTGACACATTCTTCTCCCTGAGTCTTGCTTGCTCTTCAAATCAGGCATCACCTCCTCCAGGAAGCTTTCTTGTATTCCACTGCCAACCCTGGGCTGGTGAGTTATCTATCACGTGTGCTCCTTGGCACCACCCTGATGTATTTGCATCACGTATCTGTATCTCTTTCTCCACTGGTGGACTGGGAGCCCACTGAAAATGGTCTACAGTGCCTGGCACAGAGCAGGTGCTCAACAGACACGCATGGAATGAACACATGAATTAAACGTGGAGTGGGGAGAGGCAGAAGTCAGCAATGATGTTGGTGTTTCAAGTGTGGGTGCCTAGGAAGATCATCAGGTTCACTTCTGAACTTCTATGAATGCTCAACATGTGTATTTGTGTGTATGTATATGTATATGCATATGTACGTGTATGTATATGTGTGTGTGAGTGCATGTGATTGTGTGTGTATTTCTCTTACAAGAAATCAGAGTACTTAACCATGTCCATGAAATGAATAAGAATTTTATAATTTGAAAAACCATTCTATTCTAACCAGCTGTGAGATAATGATGAATATGTATCGTGCTTTTTCATATAGGACTCTATCGACAGGAATAAGATAGCAGTAATTGGACACTCTTTTGGCGGAGCCACAGTGATTCAGACTCTTAGTGAAGACCAGAGATTCAGGTAAGAGAAGGAGGCAAAGAAAGAAGACAGTAAGTTACTGGAAGAGGCAAAGCAATAGCCCACATGAGATAGAATATTTATCAAATTCTTAATGAGGAAAGGATCCTTCAGGGTTTATAAGTCTGTTCTTTTGCCTCCATAAAGTACCTTATATGAATTTTCCTAGACAAAAACCATCTACTTTGCTTGCTATTAAAAGCTTTCCCCATTCCTATATATTTTCCCTCATCATTCTTATTTATCTGCTTAAGGCCTTAATATTTTCACTTGGAAATTTATCCTTATATATACATTTTATCTATGACATAATGGTTGTGATATCAGTAGTGTATCTTATAGTACTTCTAGACTTCCCCAATATGCAAGGCATTTTTAAATTTTTTTTTTTCCATCTTTAAGATCGATAGAGGTCTTGGGGCACCTGGGTGGTTCAGTCAGTTAAGCGTCCGACTCTTGGTTTCAGCACAGGTCATGATCTCAGATTCATAAGAACAAGTCCCAAGTTGGGCTCTGCACTCAGTGCAGAGTCTGCTTGAGATTCTTTCCCTCTTCCTCTCCCTCCCCCTCTGCTCCTCCCTCCACTGGCTCTCTCTCTCTCAAATAAATAAATTAATTAATTAAATAAATAAATAAATAAAATCTTCTTTAAAAAGATGGAAAGAGGTCTTAAATTACAGTAGGTGAGAGTCAGGACCAGACACCAGTCTTACAACTTGAAAAATATTTTCTTTCTTGAACCACGGCATCACAGACTTGATGAGATCGTGAAGAGCCAACCATCTAGAAAATGGGTAGGACCCTTTATGAAACTTCATCTCACAAATTTTTAAAATCAGTTTCCATAAGGGAATTCTCTTCTTTTGCCCATTTAGCACATAAAGTGGAGTGTCCAAAAGGTCCAAAAACATAGGATAAACTTACTTGTAGAAAGCAAGTTACATTTTCAAATGATATACCCAGTATGTTTTTCTTCAACCTCCAGACACTTTTCCAGGTGAAGTACCTCTAAATATAAAGCAACTGGTCCAACAGTTAACTGTGAAAAAGGCATAATAAATCGACTGCAGAGTGTCCAGAAGGTCTGGAAACATAGGGGCAATAGGGCATATATTGTATGTCTTCAGACACTCCACAGTTTTGGAGAAATTGTTATTTAAGAATTTATTTTGAAAGCAATGTAGCAAAAATGAATAAAACATTTTAAAGATACTATATCTTTCTAAAGGTCACAATTCCTGAATGTCTCCTAAAGAAAATGATTATATAATTCCAAGTCCGCTACCTTATAAAGCTAATCATATTCCCTTCCCACACTGAGGTATAATACCAGTGAGATAACCCATAATAAACCAGGATGGTGTATGCCCATTAAACCTAACATCATTAGAAATTCCACATGTCAGTCAGCGTGTAACCAGCCTTCTTTTGTCATTGTCCCCAAACTCCTGCAGGTGCGGGATTGCCCTGGATGCTTGGATGCTTCCGCTGGATGATGAGATATATTCCAGAATTCCTCAGCCCCTCTTTTTTATCAATTCAGAACGGTTCCAGTATCCTTCTAATATCGAAAAAATGGAAAAATGCTACTCACCTGGCAAAGAAAGAAAAATGATTACAATCAGGTAAGTATTAGTAAGTGATTTATTTCATCATCTGAACCAGAAACTTCAAACTTGGATAAACACCAAAAGATACCATTTGGTAGGCATGATAGAGTTGTTAAATTCATTGTTTAGACTTTCAGTGAGGGAGAATATTAGATAATTTCAGGGTCTAAGTGCATTTATGCTTGCTCTTTTTTAAAATGCAGATGTTTTGAGTTTTTTTTTTTATGTTATGTTAGTACATCACTAGTTTTTGTTGTAGTGTTCCATGATTCATTGTTTGCGTATAACACCCAGTGCTCCATACGATACATGCCCTCCTTGATACCCACCACCGGGCTACCCCCTCCCCCACCCCCCTCCCCTCTGAAACCTGCAGTTTGTTTCTCAGAGTCCATAGTCTCTCATGATTCGTCTCCCTCTCTGATTTCCCCCCCTTCATTTGTCCCTTCTTTCTCCTAATGTCCTTCATGCTATTCCTTATG
>NC_138376.1:35322685-35341919 GCF_054177405.1 Leptonychotes weddellii | reverse complement strand
TTCCCTGATGGCTAATGATGTTGAACATTTTTTCAGGTGTCTGTTAGCCATTTGTATGTCTTCTTTGGAGAAGTGTCTGATCATGTCTTCTGCTCATTTTTTGACTTGATTATTTGTTTTTTGGGTGTTGAGTTTGAGAAGTTCTTTATAGATCTTGGATACCAGCCCTTTATCTGTAGTGTCATTTGCAAATATCTTCTCCATTCCATGGGTTGCCCCTTTGTTTTTTTGACTGTTTCCTTTGCTATGCAGAAGCTTTTTATCTTGATGAAGTCCCAAAAGTTCACTTTTGCTTTTGTTTCCCTTGCCTTTGGAGATGTGTCTTGAAAGAAGTTGCTGTGACTGATGTCGAAGAGGTTACTGCCTGTTCTCCTCTAGGATTTTGATGGATTCCTGTCTCACATTGAAGTCTTTCATCCATTTAGAGTTTATCTTTGTGTATGGTGTAAGAGAATGGTCGAATTCCATTCTTCTGTATATAGCTGTCCAATTTTCCCAGCACCATTTCTTGAAGGGACTGTCTTTTTTCCATTGGATATTTTTTCCTGCTTTGTAGAAGATTAGTTGACCATAGAGTTAAGGGTCCATATCTGGGCTCTCTATTCTGTTCCATTGATCTATGTGTCTGTTTTTGTGCCAGTACCATGCTGTCTTGAGTAGAGTTAATGTAAGTTCTTCATATACTGATAATTAAAATTTGCATTAGGATACATGCTATTTTTATTTAAACACAGGAGCAGGCTTATGCATTTGGGGGCTGGGGTAGGGAGAAGTATTCCATCATCAGCCTAGACTAGGAACTCTTTGGGAAAAAGGGCAGAGCACTGAGATCTGCAATGTGTACCTGTTTAGAAAGAATATGAATTTATAAATTCCCCCAAAGCTATAATCAGATGCCCTTGAACATCAGTGATATGCTGATATCATGGGTGTGAAAAAGAAACCCCAATAGAGTTTTGAACTCACAGTGTGATGTTCCAAGGTAGGGCTCATCCCTCTTCTGAAACCTGGTTATTTCGAAGAAGAAAAAAAGAGGGGGTGGGAAGGAAACATAAACCGTATAGGCAGTAAACCCTACGGGGTCAGAGAATGGTGTGTTCTCCACCTGAGGTGTTCAGGAGAGGCTGCTTGGAAGACATGGGAGTAGAATTTGTCTTGAAGGATCAAGAGACTTTAGAAAAATAGTGAGGAGGATCTAGGTAGTTTAGTTAAGGACCTCAATTTAGCTTTAAGTTAGTTAAGGACTTCAATATTTGGATGCGCAAGTCTATTTAATTTTAAAACAGAAATAATGCAGAATGCCTAGCCTGCCTCAACCCCACTTCTTTACTAGACTCTTACTCTACGTCTTTTCCTTCCTTTCACTGCTAGGAACCTGGAAAGAATAGTCCATCCTTACTTCCATTTACACTTTTTTTAAATTAATTTATTTTTTAATTTAATTTTATTATGTTAGTCACCATACAATACATCATTAGATTTTGTGTCCATTTACAGTTTAATTCTTGTGGGCTAGCTTCCAAAACCCCTACCAGTGTATTGAAACTGGCCCTACCGAGGACATAAAAGGCCCAGCAGCCTATTGCAGCCTGGATCTTGCTCTCTGCATCCATTTGACCTTGACCTTGTGGACTTGCCCTATTTCTCCTTCCCGGGATACTACAACCCTGCTCTTTGCTGTTCCTCTCATCCTTTAGACTGCTCCCTCCCTTTCTCCCCCACCATCTCCTCCTGAGGCCATTCCTTCCCTGTTGGTAGCATCCGGGCTTCTGCTCCTGACCCTGTTTCTCCCTGCTTTGTGCTTCTGACACTCAGGTTGTGATTGGAAGCAGGGAAGAAGGAACAGGAGGCAGGTGGCCCCGGTTCGGATATAGATAACAGAGGGTGGTGGTTGGCTTATAAGCAGCAGCAAAATGAAGAGGAAGAGGTGCACCAGGTGGGGCTGGAAAGATGTGTTCTAACCTTGGAATCTCTTAGCTTGAGCCAGGGAAATCTGGGTAGAGATGTCTGGCCACACACTGGGAAAGTAGAGAATTTGTGTATTATACATGAAATCTTTGGAGTAGATAAGACCACCCAGTGGGTAAAACTTGGTCTGAGAACAGAATCTTGAGGAATGTCTATATGTATGTGAAGAGCCAGTGGAGAACAGAGTGGTTAGGGGAAGAAGGGTAGGTACAAACAAGGGAAGAGAAGGTCAAGGAAACAAAGGGGGGAAAAAAACCTGCAAGAAAGTGTCAAATGTCTCAGAGGCAGTAGAAAATGAGCACTAAAAAAAGGCCATTGTACTTGATGTTAGGCTATCAGTGGATTTAAGGAGCCTCATAAATGATACCTATAAGATACAAGCTTAAATAATACAAGGAAAATGGTTTTTTTCTTTAAATCTACTTAATTCCAGGCTTACGTGCAGTGTGTTTTGATTAGCATCAAGTAAGAAGTTAGGTGGTGTTGGTAAGCAAATATAATAGGCTTCTGGCTCTGAGTACACAGTCCCTGCAACATGTAATACATTGTATTGGCTCAAAAAAAAAAAAAAAAAAAAGAGCTGGAATCATTTCTTCTAAAGCCAAGATGCCAAGGAAGACTGGAATCTTTATCTAGAAGGGAAGATGAATATATACTCTAAGATCCTTATATGCACAGCCTGTGACCCGCAAATACAGCAAAAGAGATCAAATCTACAAGTTTTATTCCCTTAGTTTTCAGTAAATAGCCAGCTAGGATACTTCCTGCACCCTAACTATAAAAATAATTTTGCCAAACTATGTGATTTATAAATGTCTCATTTCTCTTTCAGGGGTTCAGTCCATCAGAATTTTGCTGATTTCACTTTTGCCACTGGCAAAATAGTTGGATACATATTCACCTTAAAAGGAGATATAGATTCAAATGTAGCACTTGCTCTTAGCAACAGAGCTTCATTAGCATTTTTACAAAAGCATTTAGGTAAGAAACTAAGAGTATTTCATGACATAAACCAGGTGATTCTTAGGGCAAAACTGTCTTAATCCAGCATTAGTCCTGTTTTAACTGTCTCCAGCTGGTTTACAAGGTAACATAGCAGTAAATCAGTCTGAAAACAAAAGCGTGAGAAATTTAATTCTGCTGCTTTGCATGCTTTGTATCCCAGACAGCAGCAAGTCTGCCTGTTAAAGGGAATAGTTTTTCTGTGCAGACTTGGCCGACTCCCATGCTGAGGGGCCTGGCAGCTCGGTGTCTAGTCCCATCTCTTACTCAGAAGCCCCAGCTGTGGGCAGCTCCCAGGGAGGGGACCTGGTCTCCGTAATCATCTGTCACTAGTGAGGCTGTGCTGCCACCTAGAGGCACTGAGCTGTTTCATGCTCTCAAAAAGTTTTCTATGCTTATTACCATTTCTATTTTACAGGACTGCAGAAAGATTTTGATCAGTGGGATTCTTTGATTGAAGGAGAAGATGATAATCTTATTCCCGGTACCAACATTAACACAACCAGCCAACATGTCACTCTACAGAACTCTACAGGAACAGAGCAATAGAATTTAGATTAAAAGCACTTTTTAAAGTCTTGTTTAAAAATGGTCTGAAAGTATGTGTGTGTGTGTATGATTTTAATGTATTTTCTCAAATAAATCATATTGTAAAATGTAGACTATACCATAAAAGTGATTGAAGCTTGGACTAGGACTTTTTTTCTTTAAATGTAAAGAAAGACAGATGTATATCAAAACCATGCCAGCCTAAATTTTAATTTTAGTAAAATGATGCTTTTTGGTGTCAAAATCACGACTTTTACATTACTTTAGTGGACAAGGGTATCAAAATGGGCACAATGCTAATGAAAACATGTTGCAATGACATAATCCTCCTTAAAAATACAATACAGGTTTTCATGCCCCCCCCCCTTTCTTTTTTTATTGTGAGTAGAATTGAGTTTTAGCAACATGGTATTCTAGGTAGAATTTGGAAGCACTTCCTTTTGACTTTTGGTCTTGGGAAGAAAAATTAGATCAAGCAAATGATAAAAGCATTATTGTACCACAGGATTAGGGATACTAAACAATTTCAATATGGTAAATAAATGGGGAGTGGCCAAGGGTAAGAATATTGGAGACAAGGCAAATGCAGCAGATTAAAATGGATTAAAGAGAGTTGATAATCTGTTTGCCTTTACTTGATTATCTCTGGTGGATTCTACCTACTCAAGAAAGGTGCGTAAGACAGGCCAGGGATTCCAGTTATAATACATTATTCACCCAAAGGCTGTGAAGGATAACAAAGGAAACATTCAGAATTACTTTTAACTGGTTGATTTTTCCAATTAGTTTTACTTATGTTCTTTAATTCTGTATGAAGTGGAAGCAGAATAGCACAATACATGCATATGTTGCTTTAGTGAGCATTGCAGTTTATTGCATTTCTTACAAGTTGAAGGTTCAAGATTTGAGTGGAGGAAGTAACAGCAGGTGGGGTGGAAATTGCAGGAGAACTTGGGGCGCCTGGGTGGCTCAGTTGGTTAAGCGACTGCCTTCGGCTCAGGTCATGATCCTGGAGTCCCGGGATCGAGTCCCGCATCGGGCTCCCTGCTCAGCAGGGGGTCTGCTTCTCCCTCTGACCCTCCTCTCTCTCATGCTCTGTCTCTCATTCTCTCTCTCAAATAAATGAAATCTTTAAAAAAAAAATTGCAAGAGAACTTGATTCAAAGTGGGGCCTGAAGATGGGACTGACTTGCTTTATCATCTCATGATAAAACGTGAATGGCTGAGGAGTAGCTTCTTATGGATGAACAAAGAAAGTGGTTTCTTGAGATGGAATCTACCCCTCGTGGAGATGCTGTGCAGATCGTTGAAATGACCACAGAGGGTTTAGGATAGGAGTTACACTTAATTGAGAAAGCAGCAACAGGGTGTGAGAGGACTGACTCCAATTTGGAAAGAAGTTTCTGTGAGTAAAACGCTGTCAAACAGCATGCGCGAGAAATCGTTCATGGAAGGAAGAGTCCATCGATGTGGCAAGCTTCATTGTTGTCTTATTTTTTAAAACTGCTACAGCCAGCCCAGCCTTCAGCAACCAACCCCTTATCAGTCAGCAGTCACCAGCACGGAGGCAAGACCCTCCACTGACAAAAAGATCACGACTCACTGAAAGCTCACATGATGGTTAGGTTATTTTTTTAGCAATAAAGTAGTTTTTAATTAAGGTATGTACATTGCTTTGTTTAGATAATGCTATTGCACATTTAATAGACTACACTGCAGTGTAAACATAACTTTTATATACACTGGGAAACCAAAAAAGTCATTTGACTCACTTCATTGTGGTATCTGTAGTGGTTTGGAACTGAACCCATGTATCTCTGAGGTAGGTCTGTATATGGAGGTTTATATAAGCATAAAACTTTATGCTTATACATCTGGGAGTCATGAGAAATGGTTTTTGTTTCCTGAGGAATATAAAAATGTGTGCCACTCATTAGTTAAGTATATTTTGGCTTAATTATGGTCTGGTTCCTATGAATTCTTCTTAATTGTTTAAGCCTTGTGAACAGGGATAATCAGGACTTCGTAAGCAAGCCTGGTAAACTATTCCATCCCTACCCCTTGTGCTCAGTTAATAAGTAACTGTGTATTTTGATTTGACACTTCAGGCTATCTTAATGTTTCAGGGTGCAAAAACACTCACTTTGAGAAGTTTGACTTCTCCTATCCTATAGCCATTCTGATTTTAAAAATTTTTGAAGAGTTAAACTCCTTAGCGTGAAACTGAAGGCTTTCTATAACCTGGCCCTAATGTATCTTCACTGACCTTTTCTGCCACTAATCCACATCCGTATCACCTGCAGGAATGAACCAGACTTGTCTATTCTTATCCCAGGAACAAGCAATATGCTTTCTACCTCAGCTATGTTTACTGCAAAACCCTCTCCTTTCTATTTATTGAAATTATACCCAGCTTTCAATGTCCTTAGTTCTCACTGTTGCCCCACCAGGCTTCAGGGTCTGATAATGTTTCACAGACGTACATCTTCCCCCGACCTTCATGTAGCAAACCTCCTTATTCATTTTAGAAATGGATAACACTTCCAATTGTCCTTATGTCTCATTCAGTAATATCTTTTTAAAATCCTTTGTCGGTGGTATATGCAGATGCTAAAGGAGAATATAACCACAAAAAAAAGACCTAATGAGTTAAAACTTAAAAATATAATAATGACCCAATGTGCACATTGAGTATCTTTCAGGGAAAAGAATGCTATTTCCAGTCTTAAAAGCACTTCGAGAAAGGTTTTACTATCCCGCTTGACAGATGAGGAAGATCAGGTCTCAGAGGCCGTGTATAACCTGTCCAGGTCACATATCTCGTCAGCAGCACACGGCTAAGAGGTGTCCCACAGCTAGGATCTGTACCACCAGCTATATACAAAACCCTGTTTTAACAGCATGGGCTTTGAAGTTAGATGGGTCTGCGTTTGATCAGGTTTCTGAGGCTCTCCAGCTCTTTGGCCTGTAGAGAAGTTATGTAACTTCTCTAAAAAGCGTCAGTTTTCTCACCCATAAAATATGGACACTATTGCCCCCCCTTGCGGTTGAGAATTAAATGAGAAAGGCACTTACAGCACCAGTTGAGGGACTGACCTATAAGAGCTAATATTGACGATTGCTGTTTCCCCCATTACTACAGATAATCCAGAACCACAGATGTTCCAGAATCCTATTTCCTTTTTAATAAAATGAAACCACCACACCTTTCAGGAGAAACTTTATTCACATCTGGGGTCGTATTAGAATACTTCCAAAATCAAACGGAGTATTAGTCAAATGTTTAACTAGATAGACAAGGCAAAGCTTCAGAAACAAAAACAAAAAATCTGGAGGAGTTACTGCTAACAAAGCCATCCCCCAAAGTAGCATCATATGATATACTTGTCATAAACCTATAATTTTCTATTTTAATTTAAACACTATATTCAAAAGAAACAAAAATAGGGTTGTTTTTTTTTTTTAATTTGAGTAATATGTTAGCAAACTGTTTAGCAAAATAAATCCTCCTAACTGATTAGGAACATAACACATTTAAAGGGAGAACAAAGATCCCAGATCCATATATACAGCAACCCCACTATAAATCCACTGCATAATCACCCTGAGATCTATTTTGTTTTCAGTGCATATCAAAGTTTTCAAAAATGACAGCTTCTTGTGATTACATGCTCTCGATAGGCTCAAATGCTCTGTCAGTCTGGGTGAGATGCCACTTGTTTAAGAGTAGTTTCTGACTGACTGGCACATGTATGGATCCACTGTTAAATCTATATCACCTCCAGACCCCTTTTCTGGAAAAAAAAAAAAAGAGAGAGAGAGAGGAAAAAAAACCTTCAAGTTGAAAAAGAAACAAGAAAATTATTTACATGGTGCTATCACAACAAATTTAATGTCCTCTCAAAATGGTGAGAATTATTCTGTGGAGAAATTCCCACAGAGATTGCTGTTGTTTTTTTTTTTCTTTTAGTAATTTTGTTCTACACTCTACCTATTATCAAACAAAGTTTCTCTAAAATATTATAAAATTGGCATATTTTGTATTTTGCTAGAATGATGTTAGCCAAGCTGATAACCAAATAGTTCTCTTTCATTAGTATGTATTTTTCGAATAATACTATAGCCACCCAGAGCTGATTTCCTTCTCAGTGGTACCTCAATTCTAAGAACCAGTGTGCTACTTATGAACAAGATCATGCAATAACCAGTAACTTTCAACAAATTGAATCTTATGAGCTAAACTGAAAACCCAGAAAGAAATTCCAAGAGATCATTTCACATACAAAGATCATTTGAATGTATGAGCTAATCAACACTGGAAAATTCTCTAAAGTACTTTAAAATATAAATTTATCAAATTCACAATGTAATTTTCAAGATGAATTCAATCAACAAATAAGTTTTCTTATAATATTTCAAGAAATCCTCTTCTTGGTTATTTATCCCCAGAAGCACATTTAATATTTCTAACTAAAGAGTTTTGTTTTGTTTTTTTCTACTACTGACATCTAAGTAAATTGGTAAACCATTTTTATTTGAGGATTCATGATAATGGTATCTTTAAGACTTAGCAAACTGGTGATAACAGTTATTTTATTTTAAAAACACAAGTTACCCTCAATTGTAGTATCAACTGATGACATAAAGTAAAGGTCTTCCCCCCGTTTGGAATATAGCCTAACAGAAGGAACCTTTGGATTACTACCAATTTTTTGTTACAGACACAAAATGATTAAAATCAGAAAGGGGACCATAGATAAACCAGAAAAATGGTAAGCAATGAAAAACTTACCCTTTTAAAAGTATGACAATCTGATTTTATAGCAAAGAATCATCCGAGTATATTTCTATCTTTCCAATGCTCATTTCTCTGAAACATGTCTACTGGAGCATCCAACACAGGGAATAAAGTACCTTTTTCAATTTTTAGCTCCCAAACCAACAACTCTGGTGTCTGGTACATTTTTCAAAGGGCTACTGTTCAAACACATTATCCATGGTGAGCCACAGATCCTTTATTAAAGACTTGATGAAGAGGGATATTTCTCCTATATTCCTTTCAACAAATAATAGCACTGTGTGTGTACATGAGGCCCATACAGAAATTATTCATGAGACATATTCTTACAGTGAAATGAAATCACTCAGATGAAAAAAATTTCTAAAAAATATGTAATCAGAAAGACTCCCAGATCACAGTGCCTTGACATATTACCAGAAAAGTCACATATAATTTAATACCTCACACTATCCACTTTTTAAGGAAAACCAGTTCATTTGTAGACACATATGTAAGAGTTTCTTCAAATTTAAGGAAAGGATCATTTCAATCTCATTAATAACCAAATTTTAAAAAGAAAAACCTTACTCATAAGTAGTCTCTATATTTGCTAATCGATGTAAGGCCAGAATTATATCTATACTATTTTATGAACACTTTGTCTTAAATTGTTACCTTCTATTTGGCAGGTATAGGGTAGTTCATCCAAACAGAATCTTATATGTATCTATCTATGCATTTGGCTGTGGCTTCTTGAAAATTAATGAATGGAAAAGATCACAATGTAAAAGAACATTTTTTTAGTAAATACTGATGCAATATAAATGAAGCAAGTTGTTATTTTTGACAAGTAAACAAAAGCATGAAATTAATATAAGGCAGTAGAGAGAGATGTTCAATGATTTTTTATAGTGGAACATTTTAAATGACCTCAATGTGCACCACTGGGAGAAATGGTTTAACAAGTGACTGACCATTCATGTCATATAATATTATGCAACTATGGCCTTCTGGTTGCAGCCAAGGCAGAATGAGCCAACTACGGCCTCTCTCTCACACTGATTACAATTAAAAATTCTGGAAAGGGGGGTGCCTGGGTGGCTCAGTCAGTTAAACGTCTGCCTTCAGCTCAGGTCATGATCCCAGGGTCCTGGGATGGAGTCCCACATTGGGCTCCCTGCTCAGCAGAGAGTCTGTTTCTCCCTCTGCCTGCTTCTCCCCCTGCTTGTGCTCTCTCTCTCTCTCTGACAAATGAATAAAAAAAATCTTTTTTAAAAAAAGGTAAAAAAAAAAAAGTAAACTGACATTGGAACCAACAAACTCAGGAGAGACAGAACTTGTGGTATGAACCTAACAGTTGATCACCTGCTAAAACAAAAATTTCAATATTTTCTAGAAGATTTTAACAGGATCCAAAGTTTTACAACATAATATTCAAGACATTCAGGACATAATCCAAAATTATTCAACATACAAAGAATCAGGAAAAGTTAATCATTTTTCAAGGCAATCATTAAATGGCAAGCCCTGAGATGACCAGGTACTAGAACTATCCGACACAGATTTTAAAGCAAGAAGTTCAACAAACTCCAAACAGAATAAACTCAAATGCCCAGAGATTATAATGGCATAGGAATTGCCCACCATATAATTTTAAATGAAGAACATAGCATATAAAACTACGCAGAATGAAATAAATTATGCTCAAAATATGCAGATGATATACTTACATTCCATATAAACAGAAAAAAATTATGAAAGAAAACAAAACTGATCAATCTCTTTGTCTTGGATAGATGTATTACAGGTGACAGATACTTTTTCCTTTTTAACTCTGCCATTTTTCCAGATTTTCTACATCAAACATATTTTATAAAGGTCTCAGACATCAAACAATTTTCATGTTTAAAATCCCTCCAAAAAATCAAAGAGTAAAACATTAATAACTGGTTTGCCCAAAGGGATACCTGGCATAAAATCCAGAATCACTGATTTTGTTACTGCTGTTTTTCATTGTTGTTATCCCAGTATTAGTATTTTTTTTTCTCCATCATTCCCAACACAAGGGCTTTGGAAATAGCTTAAGTCATCTTTCAAAATGAAAGACAATGCTCTCGTTAATTAGTGTTTATATAATTCCATACCTCAAATGGACTCTTATCCAATTTGGGTATGCCATTCCAAACGTTCTCAGGGTTCACTATCTCCTCCATACCATTTGAAAGGTTCAAAACCTGCAAGAGAAAAAAAAATTAACAAAAACTGGTAGTTTCCAAAAACTGTAAGTGATTTATGGACCACAGCAATCCTTCTTCAAATGAAATACCTCAAAAGGCAATGAAAATAATTTTATTAAACTTCAATTTTACATTTCAACTCAACAGAACTTCTGTTCAATTAACATATTGTGTATCTATGCCTAGAGATCAAAGATGGTTAACAATGAGATCTCGAGAAGTTCAAAATTTTGTGGAGAAACAGACCTATAAGAAGAACATTACAATACAAGGTAGAAAGTACAGACTTCTGTAGCAGGAATAATAGGAATAATATAGGTATCAAGCCAAGGTTTTTTGGTAGGAGGGGGAGGGTGAAAAGATGGAGAGATTTAGAAAATAATGCTAGTGAATGCTTCCTGGAAGAGGCAGTGCAAAATGAAAATGAAGTTGCAATGAAAATCTTTCAAAAATAAGTGAAAATTAACCAGTCTGGGAGGGGGATAGAATACAAGTGAATAGAACTACATTACTTAATATATCAGAGGAGCCAAGTAGAATGGTATACATAAGAGAAATCAAGCAGTTTGATGTGCATCTAATATAAGGTACAAAACATAAACATAAGGCTGGAGAATAATATGGACACTCAAACCTAGAGCACTTCCAGGGCCTCTAGAGGACCATGCCATGTTAATGAGCCTGACTTTTCTATCCTAGACTACTGGTTCTCAAATTTTAATGGCATAAGAATGCACATTCCTTGTCCTCCCCCCCAGATATTCTGAATCAGCCAGCCAGGGCAAGATCTAGGCATCCACAATCTAAGAAACACAGCAGGTGATTCTGATACGGGTGGTTTTCAGATCATGGGAGAAGCACCATCAACTAGAAAGCCCCAGCAAGTTTTACATGCAGGAATGCCCTACTCAGATTTGCGTTTGACAAACTTCACACTGGCAGTGTAGAGAATCAACTGAGGAAGACTAGAAGTAAACCAAATAGAAGGGTAAATAGAGTAATCTACTTGTAAAAATGGGACTTAAAACGAAGGCAGTGGCATTAGGCATAAAAAGTTTTAACTACGTGGTAAGAAGTGGAAAGTGTAGAATTTGGTGACTGATGGGATTTCAGAGGCAAGGGAGATGAAAGAGCCTAAGAAGGTTTCTTGCTAGGATGCTTATATATGAACTTTGAAATGACTTTTGCACTGCACCAAAAGTGCAGACATTCAGGACATAATCCAAATTGGCACCAAATTATCAGGAGGAATGATCCAGAAAATGTCTGCTCAATTGCATTTTCTAATCTGGTAACTTCCAGTAAAATTTCCTTAACAGTCGCCAAGTACATTTGGAGATGAAACACTCCCACTTCACTTACCCTTGTGCCTTCTTCAGCGATTTCCAGAATCTCACATTTAGACCATGTGTTTCTTAGATTTGACCACACAACACATTTGGATCCAACAGTAAATCCTTTCAGAGTGTAGGTTTTCTCTGGTTGAGCTGCCAAATTGAATAAAGCCTCAATGCATACCTCTTAATCCCTTGATACACATGCAAAGCATTTTCTTAATCTGCACTCACTATTCCTATATAATCAGCATCATGTCTGGTCTGAGTCTGTCTCTTTTCCTGAATTTTTATTTTAAATTCTCCCGGTGCCCCTTCCCAATATAATTCCTTACGGCTTTCTTCAAAAAACACCACTATGATGTGATGTGTCTTTTTTAGGATATGAATCGGATTCCTGACTTTGAAACTTACTCTTAAAAGCTGGTTACTGTTGCCACATGTGATGTGGTCAATGGTTACAAGAGCCATTCCTTTTTTTTTTCTTTAAGATTTTATTTATTTATTTGACAGAGAGAGACACAGCGAGAGAGGGAACACAAGCAGGGGAAGTGGGGGAGGGAAAAGCAGGCTTCCCGCTGAGCAGGGAGCCCGATGCGGGGCTCGATGCAGGGCTCCATCCCAGGACCCTGGGATCATGACCTGAGCCGAAGGCAGACACAACCACTGAGCCACCCAGGCGCCCCTGCAAGAGCCATTTCTTTAGCGAAGCAGCATATTACAAGTTAGCAGACATTTTTATCATAAAGCTATTACTTATTATTATTTAAATGTGGCAATGAGAACTAAAAATCTAGGGTAATACTTAAATAAACCACAGTGTATCCACAGAGTGGCATACCATAGAATTAAAATATTCTGAAAGCATATTTAAGGGATTAAAATGCAGGATTCAACACTACGATTGTGATTTGTGTTTAGTTTTGAAAACTGTACGTAAATAGACACACACAGGGTGAAAGACAATAGCAAGCAAGTGCATTGCAGCTTATCAATGGTGGGATTATGGTAATTTTCATTCTCCCTAGACTGCTGCTTTCTCTCTTTTGTAGAATGGCTCATATTTAACAATATAAGAACTGACTTATAAAAAGTCTAACATTGATTATTTTAAAAATCCTAAAAGTTAGCCATTTCTTGTAACTTTTAAATCTTACTAAGTAGCCAAGAAAATATCAGTAAATGTAATTTGTAAAAAAGCTAATGACAATAAATGTTCTCCAATATTTACTCATGGCTGTTCTCTTGTATGGTTAATATAAGCTCCCTAAATCTAGTGTTTGTTTAGGGGTTTCTAAATCAATGGCAAGGTATATGCATAAAAGAAAATAGTTAAATTTGAAAACTGCCAAAGTAATCCCTATCATCAATTCATGCCTATAGCTGTGCTTAGCAAAGGAATGCTGTTTTTTTAAGACTTACCAAAAAAATAACCCCTTGATTTTAAAGCTTGTTTACATTTTAAACATAATTTCTTTTTGGAAACACTGATTTAAAGCATTCTACTTTTAAACACAGTATTAACAATTCAGCATTTCATACAGCATGATTCCACATTGATTTCACAACTTAATCTCCCCACATTTAAGATGCCCTTCATGAAATCTAAATCTGATTCTCTTTCCAGGTTCTAAACTTTTTCCCCCAAAATTCATTTAAAAAACCAACCAAGACAAAAATAAATAGTCATTATCTTTGAGACAAATAAGTACTTTTGAAAGACACGGAGTTAAATAAAGTCTGAGGAATCACCTACCTGAGACATGATCTTGTAAAGCATTATCATGGTGCTTCCTTCCGGCTCTGGATTCTTCTTCAGAGAACAAAGTCAATGATGAAATGGCATCTCTGTTGTTATACTCTATAAATTCTTCTTTATATATATTCGTTTCAGTCTGCATGTTGGGATCACGATTCTTCCCGTGTAGGTGCAGTGGTGACCAGCGCTGGTCCTCGAAACATTCCACACAACTTGACTCTCTTGTGTCTTCCGTACACGTGGGTCCTTGGGCCTTCTGATCAGCTCTGAGCAACACAGGGTTTATTCTGTCATCCAGACACAGCTGGGCTGTGGGTAATGCGAGTTCCAGCTGCTTCTCCACGTCACAGCTGAGGGGAAGCTGCACCGTAAATGGCTGCAGGGTGCCTTCTGGGTCACAGCCCTGGGGCAGCGGCGCGATGGGAGGCCCCAGGCCTAGCTCTTCCTTCTCTTCGTCCCCGACGAGGGAATGCTGTAACTCAGTGGACTCCAGTTCCAGGAACTCTTTGGATTCATCATCAGGGGAAAGGGGCACCTCGAGGGAGTTCAGTTCTAGTATCTCCTTTGTTTTGCTCGCCTGCGGTAGTAACGCGTTGAATCCTGTCATGAGGTATTGGTCATCAAACTTGGCCTTGTCAACCAAATGGCACTCTATTTCACCTTCCAGGACCTCGGGGCCAATTTTATCTTTGCATGGGTTTTCGAAAGCTTCAAAAATGTTATCAGTGTCAGGGGCATAGAATTTACTTGGCTTGGTTTCGAGAATGTTGAAGTCTTTTTCAACTCTTTCGGAGAGCTCATCTGTCTGTGGCTCTACATACGGTGTTTTCTCTTGTCCAGCTTTACTACTTGGTGTCTTAAGTCCAACCTCAGGACTGAGGGACCCAAGGGCTCCCTTTATCTCTGGGCCTTTTTTTTCATAGGGCAGATCAGTGTTACTAATACCAATCTTAGAATATTTTTTCATTTTCTCATTAATACTCTCGCCTTTGCTTTTCAAGTCAACAACTGCTAAAGGGATATTACAAACATCCCTTTTGATTTCTAATATTGTTATCTCCAACACATCTTCTGTTACTATTTCATAAAAGTAGTCATTTCCCTCCTGAGGGCACACACCTTCTGAAATATTAAATCCTGAGAGGCAACATGGAAAGGCTTGCATGGGGACCACCAAAAGTTCAGAAGGAATGTTCCAGAGGGCTTTGGGGTCCACACAGTCTTCAATATTTCCAAAGTCTACAAGTCTGACGGATACAAGATAATCATCACAAATACTGGTGATAAGTGCCCGATAATAATGTCCATCTTCTCTATATCTCACTATGCAAGGATCTCCAATATGAGGGCATGGGACACAACTTCGCCTATCTGTTACCTGTTCTCCAGCAGTTTGTACTTCTACTTCTAAATACTGAAGTTTCTCAGTATCGGCAAACTGACACCAAAAATACTCCGGTCCATCTATCACAGTGGCATAAGCCCTTACCATCTTCATCTTTGGATTATACCAGTTAAGAAACAGTGAAGTGTCAATGTCAGTTTTGTTTACAGACTTGGAGCAGGCACTTTTAATTATTTGATTAGAAAGTCCTACTTGAGATTTTTCACTGAAAGCATATCTGCTAATCATATCTTCTGCGATGATCCCATGTTCATCCACAAGAATAACTTCCCATCTGCCTTGAAATTTAACAAATTCACATCTTATTTGAACCTCATCTGTCCTTTGAGAAAAGTAATGCATCATTTCCTTACATTTTAAAATCTCAGGGACCCAAAGTCCCCTCAAGGAGCAGTGAATGCACAATCCTGGTAACAGTGCATTCATAAGGTCAAGCTTACCTACCTTGTTAGTATGAACCATAGAAACATTGCCATAATCTATAAATTGTACAGAGAGAAGGTCATTGGGTTGCTGTTCCTTGACCACAGCTCGATACCATAAACTGTCTTCCGGAAAAATGGCACATATTACATCTCCTCTCTGCAAAGGTGGACCTGAATAATATTCTGGCCTCGTTCTAGCATCATTTAACCTCTCTGAAAGATGAGTGATTTCAGCTTCATCTTCTGTTAATTGAACATAAAAGTCTGAAAGGTCATTTATATGAGAAACATACACAGCTGTTTTAAAGCCAGGCATTATAATCTTCTGAGGGAAGTCAGAAAATTTTAAAGGCAAATCTTTGTTATATAAATCTCCTATGTTTCTCTCTGAAGGAGTAGCTTCTAGTTTTGTCGCTTTCAAAGGTAGCTCAGCAAAACTTTCTTCTTTCTTTTCTGGTGTTAGGGGACACACTTGATTACCTTGATTTCCCACAGAGTCCTGATACTGAGTGACTATGTCTGTCTTTGTTGAACTTCGTAAAATCTTGGTTTCCTTACATGCTGAGGTGACCTTAGATTTGTAGGATGCTCCCAATATCTCCATACTACGTAATTTGTTTTCTACTGATTTACTTATGTACTCTGTAGGCAACAACTTCATATTTTGCTTCTTTATTTCAAGAGTTTCAGTTGCAGCAAGGAGTGCTTCACTTTCTTTTTTTTTTGTCCCACCTTTGTAGCCGAGTAGCCCTAACTTCTCATTAATGTTAGCATTAATTTGAATACTGTCATCATATAGTTCTATAATCAGTCTTCCATCTGGATCTTTTGCTACAACCAAAGCCTTCAATGACTTATCTAAAATAGTCTCCTGAAACCATGTTGTAATTTCTTCTGGTATATGGTCAGGAATATCAGATAATGAACATTTAACAGCTTGCATGGGCAAAAGTAAGACATCATATGCATCACTAGGTATTGGAAGCAGATCCTCGTTTGTTACCACACAAATGTTTCCAAAATCCACAAAAAAGACTTTATTTCGTTCTTTTTCTATTATTATCCCCCTATACCAGTTTCCATCAGTATACTTGGCAAGGCACAAGGTTCCAGGGATCAAGGGAGGTGTTTTTAAATTCAGCAAAACTTTACTTAATTGTGTAATATTACAGGACAACTGTTCTAAAATACTCGCATTTCTTCCCAGTTGGCAATAAAATGTCCAAGGGTCATCAACATGTGTTATATACACGGATTCTTCACTTCCAATTTTCATATCGTGTGTCGAATAGTAGAAAGAATGTAACTGAACAGAGGCCTCCAGAGGTTTCTGAAGTTTAACTGGTCTTGCGAGTCTCTTTTCTACCAAAAAATGGCATGCGCTCTGAAAGGGTGTGAGCAAATCCACAACATTAAACAGTTCTTCATCTTGTACTGAAGCCAAAGCAAATATTGTGCATTTTAATTCGAGATTCTCTTCCCATGCATTGCCAACAAACTCACTAAAAGCCTGTATTGCCTTTTCATCCCAAGCAAAAGGATTTTGACCAGTTGGTTGAATTAAATTATAAAGACTGCACCGAAAAGCCTGAGCCTTAACTTTGAGAAATTCTTCACTAATTGAGTAAATATTCTTCACAGATACCATTTCTTTGTCTCCATAATCTATGAACATTACTTTGACATGCTCTGCAGATTGTGCCCTGCTAATCACAGCCCTGGACCATTTTCCATTTACTGTTCGTTTTGCCAAACAAGCGGGGGTGGTCCCCTGGTAAGGAGTAGCTGTGTTCTTGCAGTAGTCCTGGATATTACACATCAAAGTTTTAAATCCTTGAATGTTCCTGGTCAGCTGACACCAGAAGTAGCCAGGGTTTTCAACATAAGACACTTTGACTTCTACTGTACTTCCAACTTTCAGCTCTCCTTTACAAGAAGAGCCTGGCTTAATTTCCAAGAAATTCTGTGTAAGAGAAGAATAAACAGATACTCTTTTCTCTTTTTCCTGCACAACTAGTCCAGTTGGAATATCTGTAATGACTGTTGTATCAGCCAAAATTTCTGAAACAGATGTAGTTTTATTGTCGCTCTTGGCTTTCTGTTCTACTTCTACCTTTTTGGCAGGAGATATTTTATCATTCTCAGCAGTAAAATGGCTTGAAACATGCCCTGGAGAGTGGACATTTCTGGGAATATTTTCCTTTGTTTCAAATTCCTGATACTTGGCATACCCAGCTTGAGCAATTACCTTACTAATGTTTTCTTCCCCTGTTCTTGATTCATCAAGAATCTCAATAACATATTGATTATCCTGCTTATCAAGGACATGGATAACTAATTCTTTGTGGAGTACGGTCTTTTTAAAAAAGGAAACTGCCTCCTGGCTCCAATTTTTCCCCAAAGGCCAAATATCTGCTAGTGTGCACCTGAGAGCCAATATGGGTAGCCGCCTAAACTGGGGAAGCAACATCTTCACGTCATACCAATCCACATTTTCCAAACTGCCACGGTCAACTAGAAACACATCCACACTCTTGTCATCTAATCTGGTGACCATAGCCCGATAATAGCCGTTTTCTTTCCATTTGACACAGCAAAGGTCATCGGGTTTGGGTTTCAAAACTATGCCATCCAGCTTACTGGCTGAGGAATAGAAACTGCACATTCTTCTCATCAACTTGCTGAAAGTGCCTTTGTGTTTCCTCAGCCTAATCCAAAACTTGGAAGGATTTTTCACAAACTCCACCTGGGCATCATAGAAGGCGTTTATCTTTAACCTGATAGATCTTAAGGCCGGGAGTGAAATCTCTTCATCCACTTCTTCAGCAGGAGACTGAGACTGAAAAGCTGTTTCTTGTTCTTCCTCCTCCTCCTCCACTCCCTGGCTCTGAAGGAACCGGTCGGCCAAGCAACAGGACTGGACTCCAAAGACACAATTCAGATTGATCCCATCTTCTCTATACAGGGTGACATAATAAACGTGCTCAAAGGAACAGTAAAATTCAATCTTTGCATTCACTGCCTGGCCCAGTATCAGGGCCTTCAGGTCACCGACCTGTGACCGAGACCAGCCTCGCCCACCGTCCCAGAGTCCATACAAAGCACAAGGGTAGGTCACCACGGGCATTCGGAAGTACGCAGGCAGCAAGTAGCGGAGGCTACTACAACTCACTAACTCCTTCCTTCCATAGTCTACGTGGAGCACTTGGGCACAGCGCTGGGGCCGAAAAGTCTCAAGCAAGAGCGCTCTGTACCAATGTCCATCCAACCCACAGGATGCACACGGAGAGCCAGGCTTGTCTGGGCTCTCCTCCCTCTCCTCCCAGGTGGCAGTGGTAGAGTTCTCATCCCCCGTCCCCGGGAAACCCCGGTAGATCTGGGCCATGCTCTCGGACAGGCGGTGGATCTCCTGCGAGAGGCTCCGGAGCTGGCAGTGAATGCGGTGGGGGTGGCACACCTGGGTCACCACCACGGGCTCCGTCACGCCCAGCTGCAGCTGCGGGTAGAAGTAATCCAGGCCAGGCTGCTCCTGCTTGGGAGGGACGCGCGGGAGGGCTGGGGCCCCGGAGCCCATGCTGACGGTGGCCGCCGTTAGGTAGCGCTTGAGCAGCGAGCGGAAGAGGCGGTCGGGCACCTGCCGCGCCAGGCCGAGCTCCTGCATCTGCTGGAACAGCCTGGGCACCTCCAGAAGGACCAGGCGATGGAGCAGCAGCACGTCCAGCACCCGCCCGTGCACCTGCTTGCCCTGCAGGCTGCTGAGGAAGTCCACGGCACT
>NC_138376.1:35233825-35322185 GCF_054177405.1 Leptonychotes weddellii | reverse complement strand
TTATATATAATTGTAATAAATTTTTGTTGAGTACCTAACAGCAAAGAAATGCTACTAATGAGAGTAAAGATTTATATAAAAAAAAGACATGGTCCGAATGAAGCAGGGGAAATCGGAGGGGTAGACGAACCATGAGAGATGATGGACTCTGAAAAACAAACAGGGTTCTAGAGGGGAGGGGGGTGGGAGGAGGGTTAGCCTGGTGGTGGGTATTGAGGAGGGCACATTCTGCATGGAGCACTGGGTGTTATGCACAAACAATGAATCATGGAACACTTCATCTAAAACTAATGATGTAATGTATGGGGATTAACATAAGAATAAAAAAAAATTTAAATAAATAAATAAATAAATAAATAAAAGACATGGTCCTACCATTAGTGGGTTATAACGAAATAGGACTTGGAGCACTTGATAAAGACACTTTATTCCTTACTAAAAGCAAATTTAAGAAATGTTATCTCTATTTAGATATGCATACTAATTCACTTATACATATAAAAAACAATTGTATATAACTAAAAATAACTATTTTTCAATGAGAAAAAATCATTTGGGAAGAGAAAAATGTGGAAGCTAAGCAAAACAAACTTAAATGCTAGGTATTCAATAGTGAGGATAAATACCACATTCAGTAGTATTATAATCAACAAGTGAGACTGAAATGGTTAAGTCTTTTAGTGTGGACACAAAATTACTGAAATTTTTATTCCTTTTTATTTATTGTGGGTTATTTTGAAGAGGATCAAGATGATTTCAAGTTGGTAAAGATAGAGCAAAATTCCAAGACACATTAATGAATATGACTTCACTGGAAAAATATGAAATGTGAAGAGACATATGTGTTAGATATAAAGGATTTGGTCAGAAGGTGGAGGTCCTTAATGTTCAAGCTAAGGCATGATGACTCCATTTTAAAATTTGTGTTAAAGACAATTCAGATTTATTTAAAATGTGTAAGACAGAAAAATGTCATAAAGACAAATCTTTTTTTGGAAGATTCAAGAGCACTGGACTGGGTTGTTGTGAAGATAACATAAGGTATTGACTGTGTACTGAATTAGTATATAATAACTGCCAATTATAATAATAATAATTAGGAAATCTATATTTTTATCCAGGCTCTGTTATGAAGTAACCTATGAGCATAAGCAGCTCTACTTCTCTGGGCTTCTCTTTCATAACACGTAAAATGAGAGGATTAAACCAGATGATCCCAAGGAGTCACTTCAGGTTAAAAAATTCCAATTTCATGTTGAATCCAGATATCAAGGAACAGTCTCAGTATTTAAAACAGTGTTTTCACCCCACGCCCCTCAAAGAATAAAGCTAAATAATGTTTTTCATGGTCCAGTTGGTATATTTTGATCCAGTCTTAATTTTAAAAGTTATAAAACATGAAAACCCAAAGAGTTCCCAAAGGTGGTCCCAATGCAGAACACTTGGGAATTTAAGTACATAATATTATTTTAAATATATTTAACAACTCAATTCATACAGGTTGACAGATGCAATGGAAAAGTAGACCACCAACAGATTTTGACTAAACTCCACATTCTGAAAGTTTCATAGAAAAACAATAAGCCACTGCATATTAGTACATCACATTAAAATATATTTTAAAGTATACTTCCCCTTTTAAATGGCAGTGCTTATACATTAGTGCAACCACAGAGCACTTGTAAACTTTTTTTTTGTTCAACATCCTCTATGTCCACGACAAACTTTGTTGGGTTAACTCCAAGGTGTTTCTTGGGTCTAAGCTTTTTGAGTGTTCCTATGCCTCCAGAAATGCCCACTGTCTGAGGTTGGGGGAACAGGTGGCATATAGGTCAATCTGAAGAAAAATCTCACCTTTCTAAAATAAGAAAAGGGTATTTGATTCAATGATTGGAGACATAAATGTATACCATAGGCAGTTTATACTCATCACTCATTAGGCAGGAAGCTTTTCAGAACTGGGTAAGATTCAGGCTAGAGACAGCTTCAGTGTGATTTCTGAGTTCTCTCTCTCTGGCCCTTAGTGTTAGGGAAGGAGAGATGAGAAAGGATGCCTGTCTGAATTGGCTGACTTCATCTCAGCCTTGCTTTTGAAATGCCCCTGAAAGGCTGATAATAACAAGTTGCTTTATGAAAAGGACCTACCCACCTAAGCTTTACTCAGACAAGCTGCATTTTTTTATATATCGAGATTCTTGGGGGCCAGAGACAAACTCTGGTTGCAATGGCATATGTAACAAAGCAAATGCTCTTCTCTATGTTCATCAAGACTCAGTCTGTGGCTGTCGGTAAGTCCTTAGCATGTGCAGTGGAGTGCTAGTCAATAATGCAGATCTAACTAAAGATGGGACACTGCCAGAAAGAAGCTTCTCTCCTTGAAATCAAGTATCATCTCAACTTGATGTTTTTTGTCCTCTTGGCAAGAAAAAGTACATCAACTTCCTTCACCACTAGGGAAATTCAAAATGTTTATTCATGAATTTTCATTCACCTCCCTTTAATTTACAGTATGTGCACTTTAACAACAGAAAAAGGAGTCATCAAATTTCAATTGAAAATACTGACAACAGTTTAAATATATTTCTGAATCACTACGTATGTATGTATTCTTCCAGATTCCTATTGTCTACTTCAGGTCTGAGATGCTGTCTCCCTTTTGGCAATTCTCTAAGTAGGCTCCTCAGCATAGAATAGCATCTCAAAGGTCAAATCTTCTCGCCCAAGATAAGTGCTCAGGATTCAAATCTTCTTGAAATTCTGTGCCGGGTCTCATTAGGTGGCCTTGTGTAATCCAACCAGATTGCTTTTGAACAAAAAGAGGAGTCAAAGAGAACTTGGGTTTCCAGAGAAAAACAAAGTGCTGCCCCCTATAAATCACAGTCTCTGTGGAGTAAGGTGTCTTCCTAAAGAGGTAGAAATAATAGGGGTGTGTGTTGTAGATGCCCATATTTCAATGATACTGAACACAGTATCTTTAAGGGCTGCATCTTTAAGGGCTTAAAATGGACTGACTCCACTCATCTCTCTGATTTTTTCATAAGTAAGCCAGAACACCAGTGACCAAGGGGTCTGAAAGATTAACCAAAGAAGTTAGTGCATATTTCAAAGTGATTATGAATATTCTACATTTATGCATATACATCTTTGAATGACAAAGTAATTTTGAATCCACTTAGGCTGAAAACAAATACTTTGGTATTTCACCTTTATAGAGCACTTTATAATTGACAAATATTTTCATGTCTTATTTCTCATAGATTTCTCTGAACAATTTACAATAGAAAGGAAAGGTAATGATATCCCTATTTTACAGATGAGGACATTGAGGCTTAGTAATCAAAAAGCTGGAGTATAGGCTTCTGGCTTCCATTCTAGGGTTCCTTCTACTGAACCCTTCCTGGCTAAGAGGCTGAGACTCGGTATGCCTGAATTGTAGACTGGGCTTCTCTGTGTGTAGTTTGTCTGTGGAGCGTGACAAGGAGACAGTTAAGAACTTGAAAGTGAAGATGAAAGATTATCCTTTGAGAGTTAGATCATAAGCTCAACACCTGATATATCACAAAATGGATATAAAATTTCACATTAAAGAGAGAAAAGAGTTTCCAGCTCAGAAAGACTTGACTAACATGAATGAAAGTATAACCGCATCAAAAGGAATTATAAAGGGATGAGGGTTTTTCAACAACAGAAGATAAAAACAACAGAGACACAGAAGGAAATTGCAGAGGAAACACTGGAAGTAATCATCAGAGAAAGGGTATCTTGGATCCAGTTCCTGTCTGGTTTGGTTCATAGGTGATAGGTAATATTGACCAGAGAGAAACTATCATACTAGAGTCAAAAAAGAAGCTTGAGCAATTAGAATATAAAATGTATTTGGTTAGAGAGTTTGCACAGCAATATTTATGTCCTGTGTTTGGAAATACTGAGCATGTTACATTGGGAGACAGACTTTACCAGTGGATTTAGAACACATCTTGGCTAGTTAAATATAATGGAGACACGGACAAAATAAAGAATATATATATATATATATATATATATATATATATATATAATATTCTTGTGACAACAAAAATGAAGTGAGCCAGTGATATAACTGCAATCAGATCAAGGAATAGAGGTCTTAGTTAAGAGTGGATTATGTAATCATTCCTAGCTGCTCTGGTAGTCAGACTTCTGTATGCAAATGAAGTAAATATTAATCAGTGAGTGAGCAAAACAAGGTCATACTACCTTTACCTAGTGGAAGGGACTGAGGTTGAATTTAGCTGGGTTATGAATAGAAGTTAAACAGGGAGATCAAATAGCCAATAACAGCAGTATTATACAAATGGCGTATACTGAGCCGCTGTGTGGGAGCACATGAGGGCATGGCATGTTTACTTGTTTTTTCTTCCCTAGCATAGTTATAACACGGTAAATAATGCAAGTGTATATGAACCCGTGTTGTCTGCTCTGGTCTGCCTGTTGGAAAACAGAGTCCTTCTCCGTGCCTTTTACTGTGGGGCTGAACATAAGGGCTCTTGGGTATTCCTAAATACTAAGATTATGGATAAGCTCCTCCTGTTACTATTCTATGTTTAGCAAGCAACCTTCTGATTATAACTTGCCTTCACGTATAGCTTGAATTTAGGAGGAAGCACACTGTTCAGAGGACTTCAGCATCTGGATCCCTTGCCAAGTGTGTTTCTCAACATGAATGAGTCAATACTGTGGTTTGATCATCAGTTTCAGTGAGTTCAGTTGAGGGTGAATCTGTATTTGCAAGGCCAATTTACTTGGAAGTGCCCATGAGTCAGCTTTTAAACTCAGGGTCATACACTGTGGCAGATCAACAAGGCAGTGCCACCCTGGTTACCTCTGGTGGGTAGCCAGCCTTTCTCTAGTAACATCTCTTTACCACTACACACTGTCTCTTTCCCCTGACAACTTTTATAACTAGCTGCAGGATGTGGAGACACTCCGTATATTGTATTAGTTAGGAGCATGGGTTTAGAACTGAACAGACCTGCGGTCAGTTCCCAGCTCTGCCACATACCAGGTATATATATGAACTTGAGCAAGTTTCTTATACTTGGAGCCATGTTTTTCTCATCTGAAAAATGAGGATAACACCACCTGTTTCCCTAGGTTCTTATAAGACTTAAAAACAAATAATGTGTATAAAGAGCTTAGCACAGTGTCGGTCATATATGACGTACTCTTTTTTCTCATTTATACTTCTTGAGTCTCATGCATAAAGAGAATGGGTCAGATTAAATCGTCTCAGTATTCCTTTGTCTTATTCTCCCTGCCCCCATACCTTCTGACCCTGATTCTGTTTTTCATTAATGGTCTCACCATCCTTACAGTCTTCCACACTAGAAATATAAAAGTTCCATTTCCTTCCTTCCCTCCCCCACCTTCTACATAGAGTCAATTATTAAATCCTGTAGAGTTAACAAAAAATGGCCCTAGAATCTGCATTCTCTCCATTTTTACAGTTATCTCCAGGCTAGACCAAGACTTCCTTTCTTGGGTTCTAGCTTTCAGTGTATCTTCTACATTGCTGCCAGAATAATCCTGTCCCCAACCAAGCCTTAGTACTTTGCTCCCACAATTAAACAGCTCCTTGCTTACTACAGGTTCCACCTAAACCACTCAACTTGCCCCACAAGGTCCTTCTTAACCTGGTCCTTAAGTACTTCTCTAGCATTCTGCCCCACCACATCCCCTCTGAGGACCTGTTCTTCAGCTATACTGAATTTTCTGCAGTTGTCCAAACCTATTGGGTCCACACATGACTTGATGCCTATGCTCATGTTGCTCCCTCATGACTTTCTTTTTAAATGCCCACTGATCTTTCAAAGCTCAGATCAGATATCATCTCTGTGAAAGACTTTGTGACTTCCTAAACAGGCAAAGCCATTTTTTACTTTACTATCCATGTTCTCACCCCATTTTGTTCATACCGTAAGTAGAGTACTAATACAACCTGCTTAGTAAGACCATGTCCTCTGGAGTCAAACTTCCTGGGTTTGATTCCTGACTCCATTAAATAATAACCACCTAACTTGGCCAAGTTATTCAGACTCTTTAAGCTTTTGTTTCTCCTCTGTAAAAGACATATGATAATAACCTACTGAAGAGATTATTGGGAGAATTCCGTGAGTTAAGCCATGAAAACGATTAGCACAGTGTTGGTGCTAATACCAAGTGATTTAATAATACTGGCTTTATTATTCCTGAAATTTTAACTACTTACATGTCTGTCTTCTCCAACACATTATAAACTGTTCTCATGCAAAAAATAAGCATCTTACTCCTTAGTGAGATAGTGCCTGGTTCATGCAGGCCAAATCAGGATCTTCCTTTCCATTAAGAAATATCCACAGATTTGAGATAATTTCAAGGTATAATCAAGACAATCAAAATAAGGTTTTATACTTGGGTACACTTTTGTATCAGATATTGCTAAGGGCTTTGGATATTAACTCCATGTCAATAGATACCCACTATTGCTTGGTGATGTCATTTATTCCCAGAACTTCAATTCCCATCTATATGTAGATGGTGCTCACCTCTAAATCTCCATCCCCATATGCTCTGTAAGATCCAGATCGAAATATGAAGGAGCCATCTAGACATCTGTTCTTAGATGTCCTATGAATACTCAAAACTTAAAAAATCTAGAACTATGCTTGCTATTCTACCACGGAATCTTCCCTACAAATGATCTCCATGTTAGGAAACTACATCATCTGTTGCTCAATTTGGGAATCTGGGAATGAAGCCCAACTTTCCTTATCTTCTCTGACCATTTTCCCCTCCCCATCCAGTCATGCTTCTAGCTCCTTGCTATCTCCTAAATTATTTTTTGAATCTTTTTCTGTCCCCATTGTAATACTCTCATGCAAGCTATCATTATGTCTCATCTACCACTACTCCGGGCCTTTCCCACATGGCAGCCAGAATGATCTTTTTAAAAACATACATGTCATCAAGTCGGTGCCCCTCATACTTACGGGTCCTACAGCCCTTCCCAAACTGTCTTCTGCCTCTCTCTGGCCTCATCTTGTGCCTCTCTCATCCATGTCTCCATGCCTTGGCCTGCTGGGTTTCCTTCAATTCCCTGAACTCATCATGTTCTCTGTCCACTCCAACTATCCCTCTACCCAGAATGTTTTTTCTGCTCCTTTTACCTGGCTAAGTCCACTCATTCTTCAGAACTCAATTTTAAAGTCCGTTCTCCAAGGTGTTTCTAATCTCCAAGCCTAGGCTGTATGTGCTTGCTATATATTTTCATAACACCATGCACTTTTCCTTTGCCACTCATCACTTCTAGTTTTTTATTCAGTGTTTGGCCTTACCTAAATTAGAAGCTCCAGCACTAGAGCAAGGCCTGAGATTCTCCTGTTCATTCCAAAGCCAGGCATTGAGTACAGGGCTTTGCATGGACTAGGTGCTCAATTAATATTATTATATTGTGTAAAGTGTTGATTGTTTGAATTTCTAAATCCATGACTAGTTCATTCTTTCAAATATGTTCTAACTTACAAAATACTTGAGTACCTTATTTTTATTATATATCTTATGTTACTTGAATAAGTCTATCTAATTCTACATCTTAGCTTACCTCAGTAAAAAGTAATACCCAGATCAAATAAAAATGACATGCTTTCTTACTAAGCCGAGCTTTGTGGTAGTAAGTATTAATGGATATGCAACATTTGCCAGCAAAGTAACAAATTTTGTTTGAAACAGTAACATTTTCATAGGAATAGTCTCTAGCATAAAATCTTTATACCTGTCCCAAACTTACAATACTTTGGCTAAATGGACTACTAAAGGTTTTACATTGCAGAAAACCCTATCCACTGGCTTTCTAACAGAATGTCAACCTATTCATTTCTAGATGTAATTGAATTATTTTACTTTAATCCAGCAAGGAAGGTGATGGGACTCTGAGGAGAGGTAAAAAGAAAACAAAAAGAGATATAAAAAGGAGAGAAAGAATTGTGGTTTGGGGGAAGAGCCATGCTAAAAACCAAAAGAGAAAAGGGAAAATATTTGTGTAGATTAAAAGCAATTTAAGTACAAAGAAAACAAAAACAAAGGAAGGAAAAACCTGACGTTACCATTCTCAGCCAAGATGGTAAAAAGCCTTTATATAGACTCATGAATCCTTCTCCTTGAACAGCCTGAATCAAGCAGTCAGTTGATGATTTATACAAAAGTCCCCTAAAAAGGAAAGTGGACAGTTTGCTAAACTTTTTGTGTGTAAATAGATGTATAAATAACACATAAATTAAAAAATAATCTAAAGAAACTTACTATAAGGAAACAAACATTTTCTGCTATTTTAAAACAAATATTTGTGGTTCAGTATATATAAATCACCTCTTTCGAGTTTAAAGATAATTTCTTTAGGTGTCTAAGGTTGACTCTTCGGATTCATCCCACCCTTAGTCTTATACTTAGAATTCACTCCACCTGATCTCTTCCAGAGAGAACATACTGTTTTATATCAAATCAAATTCTCCATGTTACCTGTAAGTCATAAGCTTCTGAAGAAAGTGCTCTGTAAATTCTCAGCAGAGTATATTTTCATAAACTCTTTGAAAACAATAAAATCACAATAAATACCTTGTGTCTAAAGAATATGATCATTAAATTAACTTATATCCCCAAATGCACAGTATTTTTCCATCAGACAAAGAGCAGGTAATTACATAAAAACAGTTTGCTGGTTGAAGACATGATCACACAGATATATTTCTATCAAGAATAAATACAAGGAAACATCTTTAAGGAACATTATTATTACAGACATTTGAACACATGGAGAGTGATGACTTTGTATCTACCTTCCTTGTTTATCTCGTGGTTGATTCATTATTCGGCTTTTGATGACATCAGCAGGGGTTCCCAGAATAGAAGCTACCAGTCCAGAACATAAACTATAAATACAAATAAATGAATTTGAAGGATAATAAATATAGCGGTTTCTAAATTGTAAGAAAAGGAAATTTGATAGTTAGAAAGAATAGAATACTAAATATATTACTGTATTATTCTTCATAATAATCTTACTTTTGCTTAAAATCAATGCTTAATGAAATCATTAGAGGTAGAAAAAAATAAAAACTTTTTAAAGAGAATGTCCAGTCAACAAATATACATTGGACACCTACTGGTGACAGGCACTCTTCTAGGCAGTAAAGAGGACACATGGGATCCTGTCCCTGAGGCCCTTACTTAGGAAGAGGCAGAGAAGAAATGAATAATTTCAGATGCCGTTAAGTGCTACAAACAAAATAAAATGGGATAGCATGATAGGGAGTAACTGGGTGACAAGCCGTCGTGGAGAGGCTCTTGAGTGACAGCAGAATGGTGAGGAACAATTATGTAAAGACATGAAGGAAGAATGTTGCAGGCCAGAGGAACAGCCCAGGACAAGCCCTGACTCAGAAATGGCCATGGTGGGCTGAAGAGAGAGAGCAGCCGACACGGCCACGGCATCCTGAAGGAGTCCAGCCAGATGAAAGATTGAAGAAGCAGGCAGAGATCAGCCCATGAAGACTACTGAAGGAGTGTGATTTTATTCTAGATGTGAACAAAAGTCACTGAGAGGACCTTCCACAGGGCAATCACCTAATTTGGTTAATATTTAACCAATAAAAAAATCACTTTGACCAGTTTAAGCCTCACTCACTAAGCTATTCCATTTGAATATAATCTTACTTTCTTCTGTCCATCCTAAGGAATCTAAAATACAAGCCTAATTATAACATTTTCCCCTACTTTATGCCATCTAAGACTCATTCCCTATTACCTGACTTACCTCATACACTGGCTGTCATACATATTACTCCAAGATCATATCTCTCTTCACCCATTACACTCTGACAATATAACTAAGTGTAGCTCTGTATTTACCATACTATGCAACACCTCCATGCCTGCACCCCTACCTAACTGGACAATTCCTGTTTATCCTTCAGTCTATGCTCAGGCATAAAGTCTAATGAGTTTCTATTTATCCCTTCTCCCTTTGCCCAACAAGGTTAATGGCTCCTTCTTGTCAGTTACTCAGAACAGACAAAATGGCTGTGGTCAACCTACTGCAGAGTCAGTCGCAATTCAGTAAATGAGTGACTAAAAAGTTAAGAAATCACTAGTAGTTCATTATACTTGTGGGCATGAGAGGCAATACAGAGCATGAATTTCCACAAACTGAAAACCCACGAGCTGCTTTAAACTTTTCCACAAGAAAGACCTATGATGAGAAAAGGGGTGGTTGACCTGAGTCATGGAGAATGAAGTCCCGCATCCCATAAGCTGAATCTACAGAAACTGGGATCAAGGCAGCCTGAATAACAGCTTATGTTTGGCTAATGGAAACCTGGAAAGGAAAATTGTGAAAAACTTTTAGGTCCTTCTGGGACATCAAATACCTCACAAAAATAAGGACCACTGACTTCTGTCCCAAGGCTTTTGAAGTCTCTGAAGGCTCTATGGCAGGGAAGTTGAAGCTACCTTAGGAATCTTCATACTCTCTCTTACTCTAAACTGCTGTAGCAGAAAGTACCCAGATTTTGTCTACCTCTTTCAGGTCAGGATTTATAATTCAAAGGGGAAAATTACTTTAGAAATACTTGAATTCAAGGGAAGGAACCCATATAACCTTTTTCACATTACAGCAAATGACCCAACTGTGCATATAATGTCCTTGGGTCTCTGTCCACACGACAGATATTGTCTATGTGGAAAGAGCTCTTGTTTCACCGTATACATTCCAGTAGGTGTACACTACTGCTCTTTTTATATTCTTTCCTATTAGTTCAGATTCTTTGAAAGTTTAATACCATTGGTTTTAATATACCTTAATATTTTCACAAAGGAACCTCTTAACTAACACCTAATATAGTGTGATCTGGCTAGACTTCTTTAAAACATAAATATTAAAAGACAGAATAATGTATTCAGGAGGCCTCAAGGAAGATGGTATCTAGAGTCAAAGGGAAAAGATAGAGCAATAAAAGGAACATTGATTTCACCCAAGTTACTTGCACTGAAATGGACATTGCTGCTTTTTGCTATTGGCTTTCATCACTCCTGGCTAGCAACAGCCCAAAATGAAGCCGAGGACACAGCTGAAGTGATAACAGACAGAAAGTGACTGGGCGAGTCTTCTGATCTCTCCAGGAGGCCACGTGGCTATCTGCAAGACCAGGTTCAGATACTCCATCAGCACTGTTTCAGAGAAAGCCAGCCTCTTAAGGATGAACTAAACAAGCATGCTCATGTGTCATCTTCACACAGAGTAAACTCGCCTTTCTTACAGTTTTACCTCTCCACAGCCTCATGATTTAAAAAGAAGAAAAACAAGGTTATCCTGCTCTTTCTGTCCTATATCATTTCCTGACCATTAATTCAACTCCCTACTTTTCCTCTGTTTCCTTGATTAACATAACTTGCTACCTGCCTTCCCACCTCACTAAAATCCTGGCTTGTCTTTTCTGCTCCTGCCCTACCCCAGGACTTTTTACTTACCCCATTTTTAGAAATTGTGGTAAAATAGACACAACATACAATTTACCATTTTAATCATTTTTAAGTGCACAGTTCAGTGCTTACACCGTTTTTATTCTTCTTTATATCAAAATTTTTTTTTCCTTAGGTGTTGGATGTCTCATATAAAGCTCTCTGGTTGTACAGCTACAATCCCCTTCATTTTCTTCTAGGACACAGTATCCAGAACTTCCAGACCACATAGCACCATTTATCTACTTAGATTTGAGTTCATCATTAGCAACTTCTGAGCTGCCTCATATACCACACATATTCATACCAACCCATTTAAAAAACTGATCCAGTGGGTACAGCTTAAAAAGGAAACAAATGCCCATCATCCTAAAACCTGAATTAGAGAAGAATAAGACTAAGTTATTTCACATTAGGACTGGAATATATACAGCTGGAAATCTTGTTTTTCCACAAAAGACAGATCTGTTTGGTAGGGTAGTATATGTTAGGAAGATTTACACCTGCCAGGAAATCCATGATTCTTTGGCTAGATGTGGTATTTCAAAGACCATTTGGATAGAAAGACAATGAAATAGAGTGTTAATATCAATGTGGTACTATAGGACAGACCTGAATATCTTGCTTCTGGAGTAGATCATAACACCAGAACAGACCAGCATCTTGAAAGATGAAAACGTCTCACAAGGTGACTCAGCTGGGTAGAAACTAGAGACAAAAGTCTCCTGGGCAGAGTGAACAGCATCAACAAAGATAGTGCAGGAAAGATGGCAAGGGTAGATACAGATATAATACATATGTTTATCAGGATGGAAATAAGAAGTGGAAGGAGGCCAAAATCCTCAGTTTTCTCTGAAAGAGGAGGCCAGACTATTGGCTACAGAAAATCTGGTGTAGCTTGTGAACAAATCTGGGTGAGAATGTGGAATGGAAAAGAATGGTAAGCAAAGACATAGACAAAGATTGCTCTAGTAGCACTAAAGATCACACTTATTTTAAGAGTGGAGGAATGAAGAAAAACTACTCTAGGAATATAAAGCTAAGGTGAATCTGAATTAGGAATTGCTTATATCTATATATCTCCAAATCTCATTGGTTCAACACTATTAATATACTTTTGGGGTCATCTAAATAGCATAAAGCATTCTGGAATTTGGACACAAGATCAGAAGCTAAATGAAATCACTATAATGTTATGAACACTAGACATCTATAAAGTAACTCAATCTAATGGATAATCTGAAATTATGTTGCAAAGAGATAAGATACTGCTCCTTCCTGGAGTGCTCTTCTTCCTGTCTCTGTCAAGAGCTACAGCCCTTCAAAACACCTAATTCTAGCTCCTTTATAGGCCCCTCCAAGTGGTTATTTTTTTCTTCCTCTTCTGAATGCTACAGAAACTAGTCACTTTGTTTCAGCATTTAAGATTTTATTTATTTATTTGAGAGAGAGAGAGGGGAGGGGTAGTGGGAAAGGGAGAGGGAGAAGCAGACTCTCTGCTGAGCAGGGAGCATGACAACGCAGGGCTCAATCCCAGGACCCTGGGATCATGACCTGAGCCAAAGGCAGATGCTTAACTGACTGAGCCACCCAGGTGCCCCTGTATATTTTTATATTTGTCTTGTTTTCCCCTTGGTCAACTCCCTGCAAAGGAGCCTGGATTACCCTTTGTACCCACTGCAGGGCCCTGCAGGTCCCTTTATCATAAAAGATGCTCAAACATATCTGTGGAGTTGAATTGGAGAATTGATCAACAGAATCTGACTCCAGGAGGGTCCCATCAAGGTGCAAATATTTGGGATCGTTTAATATGAAACATTCTGCAATTTTGTCTCTCTCTTCCCCGTTTTAACTGCAAAAAATTTTAAGAAAATTGTTCTTTTTAAATGTACTATCACATTACTCTAAGGGTAATATCACTAGATTCTCGATCAAAAGAGACAAAAGGTTAGAATTTATGCCAAATATGAAGAAAAGTAATATAGAAAATAATTCAAACTAAAATAATCACCTACCTCGATAAACCATGAGTCATGATATTGTCCTCAAGTGGTGTATTCAGTACCAAATAGTGTTTCACTGTATCATAAGTGGTTAAATCTGGCAATAAAAAGAAAAAGAAGGCTGAAATATTCATTTGGCAATGAATTTCTTTTATGTTAAGAATATATTAGTCTTAGGATGCCTGGGTGGCTCAGTCGGTTAAGCCTCCGACTCTTGATTTTGGCTCAGGTCATGATCTCAGGGTCATGACATCGAGCCCTATGTTGGGTTCCACGCTGAGCATGGAGCCTGCTTAAGATTCTCTCTCTCTCCCCCTATCTCCCTGTCCCTCTCATCCCCCTGCTCACATACACACTCTCTCTCAAGAAAAAAAACATAAAGAATAGGTTAGGCTTGGGGCAGGAATGTGTACAAGGATGAAAGATACCATTATCATTCTCAAGCATGGGAAAGTGACCTACAGATGGAGGGGGAGAAAAAGAGGAAGAGAGACAGACACTCAATTATATTGTTTGAACATCTGAATCCAGCTATGCCTAATGTCAGCTCAACCCCTGGACTTCTTAGTATTTGAGATGATAAATTCCTTTTTTAATCCTAAGTAGGTTGAGTTGAAATTCTGTCACTTATAAATAAAAGGTCCTGGCCATTATTCTACATTAAGCTTTTTATATTTTTTTTTTCTAATGACAATGAAGAGCTGTTGAAGAGCTTTAAACAGGGCAGTGATATATTACAACTCTGGAGTTTTATAATAACTACCTACAGTGAAGTACAGGAAGTAATTATAAAGAGGCAAGAATGGATAGATGCATTTGGTCATTCACCAAATATGTGTCTACCGTGTGGTAGTAGGCATTATTCTAGGTGCTAGGGTAAGAGCCATCGACAAACTGAACAAAATCCTCATTCTTTGTTGAGGGATGAGACAGCAAGCAAATACGTAAACCACAGCATTTCAGATAGCTGTAACTGCTCTGAAGACAAATAAGGCAAAGAAAGGGGATAAGAATATCAGAAGGTGGAGAAGAATGATGTATGTGAATTTTAAAGATGTGATCAGGGAAAGCTTCTTAATAACATCTAAACAGAGACCTAAAGGAAACATGAGGAAATAAACCTTATAGCTATCTAAGAAAGGGTGTCCCAGGAAAAACAACATATGTATTATATCCCTGAGGCAAAAGTCAGCTTGGTATGTTAGAGGAACAGCAAGAATACTGGTCTAACAGGAGCAGAGTAAGCAAGGGCTAGAGAAGTAGCAGAGTCCAGAAGATGGGGAGATACAGAAGCCAGGGCAGGATTTTGAGCAGAGCAGTGATGACTCTGGATTACTGTTTACACGGACATTTTGGCTGTTCTGCTGTGACTAGACTACAGGGAAACAAGACAGATTAGAGATGAGACTATTGCATTTATTCTGGTGAGAATTGATGATGGTTTGGATAAAGGAGTTGTGGAGCACTGGTCAGATTCTAGATATGTTTTGAAGGCGGAATCACCAAATTGAATAGAGAGGGAAAGAAAGGAATCAAAGATGATTACAAGATTTTGAGCTTAAACAGTTTGAAGGGCAGAGCTGCCATTTTTGGAGATGGTGAAAATGAGAATTGACTGATTTAAAATGTTTTAAGTAAGATGATGGAGTGGTGACCTTGATCAGAGCAGTTTCCAATGCATGGTGGGACAAAATGGCTGTGAGGTAGGTATAGGAAGACTAGTTTGGAGGCTTCGTAGTGATCCAGTAGAAGGAGGTAAATAATACTTGGACAAAGGAGTGGCTCCAGGGATGAAAAGAAATGGATGGATGTGAGATACAGCTAGGAGACAGAAGTGGTTGGACTTGGTGACCGATTGGCTATAAGGAGTAAGTGAAAGGAAAGAGACAAAACTCAGGCCTAGGTTTCTGCATTGTTCAAGTGAGAAGGTGAGATATCAAATATTGGGGTTGGGAAGAATGGAGAAGGAAGTAGTTTGATAAACGAGTTTGATTTGGACACAAAGTGATATATTCAAGATAACCCAAATAAACATGCTGAGTAAATAGCTGGAAGCTGGAAGAGAAATCTGAGCTACAACAGATTTTGAAGCATCAAATTGAGAAATTACAATCAGTAAAGATTCCTGATAACTAAAATAGGTACCAATATGATGCAGTAGCCATGGATGGACTGAAATAGCAAAATAAAAAAAAAAATAGATTTACTTCCTTTGATGTTTAAGTGATATGTTACTATTACCCTCAAAAAGGCCATTCTTGGGGCGCCTGGGTGGCTCAGTCATTAAGTACCTACCTTCGGCTCAGGTCACGATCCCAGGGGCCTGGGATTGAGCCCCGCATCGGGCTCCCTGCTCGGCGGGAAGCCTGCTTCTCCCTCTCCCACTCCCCCTGCTTGTGTTCCCTCTCTCACTGTGTCTCTCTTCCATTTTCCCTTTTTTTTAAAAAAAGGCCATCCCTTCATTTCCTAGAATCATATAATTTTGGTCTTAGAAACAATCCTTTCATTCAATAATACATTCATCAAATGTTTACTGACTACATAAGGGACTAGTTAAATAATGATAAATAAAACATCCTTGCCTTCAGGGGACTCATTATTGAGTGGAGGAGATAGACACACAGTAGAAAGCAATGGAATGAGGTACAAGTGATCACAGAGATAAGCACCAGGAACTACAGAAACTCATAAAAGGGCATTTCACACAACACGGCTAGGGAAGGGTGGTTGTAGGGTTCAGGAAAAATACAAGGTAAAGAGACATTTCAGCGGAGTATGAAAAGATCTGCAGAAGGATACCAAATAGAAGAAGAGGGAAGTTGAGAAAGTAGAAGATGAAGAGCAGCGTGATATGTGCAGGCAGAGGAACCTTCTAGCTCATGACTCTCTGCTTCACTCTTTACTCCTGAATCAGTGAATTGCTCAATTCCCTGAAGGCACCTGTTGGATTGTAAAGACCTTCTATATTATGTTATGAAATTTCCACTTTCTTCCGTGAGTGATGAGAAACCAGTAAAAGGTTATAAGGGTCCCAGTAACATGTTCAGACCTGTGTTTTAGATATATCCCTCTGGATACTGGGTATAAATTTGAGGACAGAGGAGAAGACCAGCCTGATGGCTATGGCAGTGCCCTAGCTGTGTGGCTTTGATAGTGAGAATTGTAAAAATGGTCATTTTAAAGACACTAAGGTGGTAGGTATTGGAGAGGGTACACTTTTAAGAAATATTTAGAAGACAGAAGCAAGGGACGCCTGGGTGGCTCAGTCAGTTAAGCATCTGCCTTCGGCTCAGGTCACGATCCCAAGGTCCTGGGATCGAGTCCTGCATCAGGCTCCCTGCTTCTCCCTCTGCCTGCTCTGCCTGCCACCCCCCTCTGCTTGTATGTTCCCTCTCTCTCTGACAAATAAATAAATAAAATCTTAAAAAAAAAAAAAAAAAGAAGCGGTTACTGACTGACTATGAGAAGTGAAGGGCAGGATGAGTTAAGGGAACGTTCAGGTTTCCAGTCTGGGATGCCTGCTGCACAAGCTGGGGGAAGAGCTGGACATTCTGGATATAATGATTGTCACAAGGTTACATGTGCCAGTTTGGATCTTGGAGGAGAGTGTGGGTAGAGAGGAGGCCTTAGAAATAGTTTAGTCCTATCTCCTTATTGTCACAATTTGCTTGTTTTAGGAAATCCTTTTCATAGATCACCATGGAGAAAAGGGAAAATACTCTAGAGAAAATATTCAATTAAGGTGTTACAACACAAAAGAAGACTGCTGCCAATGTGTATTACTAAAAATAATAAAATAGAATTTTTCATTTTCCCTGATGTCAGTGCTTATCATTACAATGGTGAAGGCAGTTAGGACTTATCAGAGTTCAATAAAGTTTCCATTACCTCCCATATTCACCAGTGCTGCTCTTTGTATATTGGGTACCCAGCCTGCCCAAAGCCCACGTATTCCTCCTTCAGATAAGATTTTTGCAAATGCATGATGCACACCACGAAATCTAAAGGAAAAATAATAATGAAATGTGAAAATATGCATTTCTATGGAATGCAACTGGATAAACTTCACCTATAGCTGTTATGATTTGGAGTAAAATAACATCTTAATTATCCAGAACTGTTAGAAATTTTTAAAAAGTCAATCCTCACATATTCTCATAAAAGAAATGACATTTTTAGTCCAAAGAGTAGGGAGGCCAATCTTATAATAGAAGTTCTTAAAATTGAATACTTTTTTGGCTTATAAAAATTTACTACCCTATCCTGATTTTGTTCATTTTTTTTTTTTTTTTGTACACAGGTGAAAAATGGTGCTGAACCATGAATCAAATCTGGAAACCTCTGTTATAAAATAATAGTCTGGGTTTTATATAGTCAGAAATACCTAGAGTCCAATGCCACCTTTACCACTTAGTAGCTGAGTGGCTTTTACTTAGGTACTACATTCCCTGATTCTCACCAAAAAGATAATATGATATATTTATTGGGCATGCATAATTGCTATAATGTTACATGGGAAGTTATATTCACAAATGATGGTCATTGTAGTTAAAATCTGTTATGCACTTGTTAAGCACAAGACTTTTTATATACATAAGATAAATTTTATTCCTTAAAACTCTATGAAGTGTGAATTTACATTCCAATTTCCATCTGAGGAAACTGAGGCTTAGAGAAGTTAAGGAACTTGACTAGGGTCAGAGCTAAAATGTGGTAAAGGCTGGATACAAATCCCGGGTTGTCTGACCCCAAGGTTGATGTTTTTTACAACAATAGGAAATGTTTTTTACTACTATATCAAACCAAAAATTTCCAACAGTGAAGACAAAGGAAGGGGAAAAATTGATGAGATGAGTTAAAAACTCAGATTTTTCTGGATCCCAATAGTTCTCTCCATATAGCCAACCATGGCAACATCACTTCTTCCTGCTACTTTAGTAATTAATTAGAAGTTGTTACAAGATGACAAAATGGATCCTGGGATTCTGTAAACTACTTGGTTAAGTCTGAGTGGTACCCTTTTCTCCTCTGTGGTGGGTGTTCTCTCTGTTTGGAGGGCTCAAGGGGGGCCTGGACTGCCAAGCCCAACCTCAACTTCCACTGAGCCAGCTAGAGGAGCAGCACTGTGAAGAGCAGTGGTCAGTGAGAGTGATGGGCTCCCAAAGGAGGTCCCAAACCCTCCTTCACCTCTGGCCCAGCCACAGACCTGCAGTGTTCAGAGGAGCAGACCTCTTCATACTCAGCCCAAGGCATTCTGCACTTTTCCTCTTTTCTGGGAGAGGTCTATCAACCTCTAAGATTTTGCCCCTTTCCCAGAGAAACAGACTAAGTGGTATTTTAATAAATTGTTGAACATGAAGTCCTTTGAAGAAAGGCAGACTTCAATAATGTAGAGTAATGCAACAGGAGAATTTTGTATCACAAAGGCCTAATAAAAACCTTCCTTAAACTTGGGGAAAAGAGGAGGAATGGGATTAGACAAGGAAGTGGGAAGAACTTGTAAGGTCAATCTTGCTATTTCCCTTCTTTCAGGGATAAAGGGAAAGGAACCTAGCTTTTAGCCATGGAAGAGCTGAGGCAGTCTGTCATGCAAACCTTCTGAACAGTCCCTTTTAAAGATAAAGAAACAGAGAGTAGGAGTGCTAAGTGACTTCTACAACACTAAACCACAACAACAAAATTGGGATTCACACTGGGGCAAATTGCAAATTTTAGTGATCAGACTCTTTATATCAAGCTGTAATGGGACAAGTCTAGCTGATTAGGCTGGGAAAAGCAGCAAACAACTACGAACACATATAATTTTTCTGAGAGAGAACACGGGCACCTCATCATGCAATGAAAAGATCCGTGTTAGCCCTCCTCTTAATGAATACATCCTCCAAGTTGAAAGAGTCAGAATTAATGTCTTCACTGAATGTTGGATTACAAAAATGCATAAATCAGTAGGTACATGTTCAAACTATGATGGGGGGAAGGAATGGAATCAGTGAATTGGAGAACTTACCGCAAAGGTTTTCCTTCAAGTTTCCTTTTTCCTTCCATTTGCATCTGAACCTTCACTAGATCAGTTGGGTTGGCTAAAAATTGGCCAACAACACCAGCCATCATACCTCCAATTACTGATTTCCTAATTGCAAAGGGAGATACATTTTTTAATAGTTTCTGTTAATTTTGCAAATTTTGTAGTGAACAGTACCAAGCTGGTCCAGCCCCTGCATAGGGGATTTAAGACAAAGTGAAGAAAAGGATGGACATACAAATCACAGAGGAAAGTAGATGGTTTGTCTGTTTATTGAAGGGAGGGTTAAAGGACTATAAGGAGTTGAAATTCAAATCTGGTTTCAGGGGCCTTCTATGGCCTGAAATTCAAAAGAAGGGCAGTTGCTTCAAAGTTATAAATATCTGAACCAACCATTTAATTGTAGTTTAATTCTGACCACAGGGGAATAAAAACAGCATAGATGTAATCAGTCTAACACACAAAAGCTGGTAAGTCAGAGTTTGTAAATTACTATTTTAGTAGTTTTGCAAAGTAAAGGGGGGTTGATAACTTTTTTCTCTTCGAAGAAACTCTCTCTGCCCCTAGACTCTTCCTTCTCCTCACCTCCCAAAGCCAACAGTGATCAAATCTAGACTACTATACTTAAACATGCTTTGAATCCATCCCCTCCTCTCCATTCCAGCTACTTGTGTTGCAGACCAGACTCTGATCATCTTTTACCTTTTCTTTGAAGAAAAGGGATAATTTCTTTCCTTTTACTCTAAAACTATATTTGAAGAGGTACAAACGGGTATAAAGTAAAAAGAGTCCCTATTATGAGTTCCCTTCCTCTGAAGCAATCACAATTACTAGTTTCTTATGATTTCCTGCACATAATAATAATGCATTCACTGATTGCTTATTATTTCAGGCCCTGTTCAAGCATTTTAAAAAACATTTATTTTTCATATCAACCCTATGACATTAGTACTACTGTTAAATCCTCTTTACAGATAAGGAAACTGAGGCATAAAAGCAGTTAAAGGACAGCTCAAGTCACACAACTAGTGAGTGGTACGGCCAAGGTGTAACAGCAGGAAGTCTGAGCGCAGACCACACAGTCTTAAGCACTAAGTTACAATCGATAGTTTGTGTACACACAAATGTATATGTATAAATACTCATTTTTAAAAGAACATATGTAGGGGTGTCTGGGTGGCTCAGTCGGTTGAGCCGCCAGCTCTTGGTTTCTGCTCAGGTCATGATCTGGGGGGTCATGGAATCAAGCCTCACATCAGGCTCTGCACTCGGCTCGGGGTCTGCTTGGGATTCTCTCCCTCTCCCTCTGCCCTCCCCTTCCCCCACTTGCACTCTCTCTCTCTCTAAAATAAATAAATAAAATCTTAAAAAAAAAGGCACAAATGTAGAATGCCAGGTTGTATACTGTTCCACACCTTAATTTTTCCTTAATAATATCCTTTAAGATATATTTTTCCTAATAATGTATCTCAAAAGCTATCAATTCATATAGAGCTGCTCCATTTTAAAAAAGTTTCATAACATTCCATTTTATGGACACATAACAATTTATTTAGACAGCTTAACTTTTAACTAAGAAATCTGAACATTTACATGGCATTTGATAGGCCCTGCAAATTGTTTTCCATAGAACTTGTATCAATCTCCATCAACACCAACAGCCTAGGAGAGTGCCTAGTTCTCACAATGATGAACACAGCACTGTTTTTTCTCTTTGAGAATGTCATAACTACTGCCTCCTCAGTAATTGTGACATAATTCTAATTGTTTAGGCATCTGTCTCTATTACTGTGTGCTCAGCGATGGCAGGGACTACTATCTTTTTCATTACTCTAGCCTCAGTATTGGGTACAGGACAGGCACACCATGATCACTCAATCAAAAATACCTCTTGATTGAATTGTTCTGACTGGGTCAAAAGACATCAAACCCATCTACCCTGAGAGTTGACTTCACAGTGAAATATTTCCTTTGAACCCTTTATACCTTTCTCTTCTGGGGGGAATTACAGAATGTAAGGATTATTACTCTATTTCATCACTAATCCTGGGAAAACAATTAGTATAGCTTAGTACATTATAATTTTTTTAAACAAAGCCAAGAGATTTTACCTGAAAGGTGAAATTCAGCTTATTGCTATTTTCTTATAGTTGTGACTTAGATTTTTTTTAGCCCAGAAAAGATATTATAGACATCCTTATAGGTTAGTCATATAAAACCTACCTCATTCTTTCAAAGCTGTATATTATGCTTCCCTGTATATATCAAAATTTATCTACTTCCAAATTGATAGTTATTTAATTTTTTAAAAAAAATTACTATTCTCAACACTGCTACAGTCAATATCTGTGTGTGTGTGGGTCTGTGTGTTTATGCATAGGTACGGGTATTTCTGAATGTGAGTATATCATAAAGGAAGAGTTGCTGGGTCAAAAGATTACACATTTAAACACTTTAACAGGTACTATATTCTCCAAAAAGACTATATAGTAACTTACATTCCTGTTAACAGCTTAATGGCTAAAAGATAGTTTTAATTAGTTTCCCTGATCACTGGTGAGGTTGAACATTTTTAGATGTTTAATGAACATTTATATTTTTTCTTTTGTGAATTTTGTCTGTTGATATCCTTTCTCTATTTTCTTTGTGTTTTTATATTTTTTTAGTTTATTGGTATGAGTTCTATGTATATTATTTATAATAACTTATTTTTGTTTCTGTTACAAATATAAGTGATATGCACTTAACATTCATTATCTCATCTAATCCTACAAAAACAAAAGCCTGATGGTAGGTATTACTTCTACAGCTAAGAAAACTGAAGATCAAAATGGTAAAGTAGTTTAACCGGATTACATACGTACTAGTAGAGCAGGAATTTGAGCCTATCTCTGTGTAACTCAAAAGCTTGTCTCCCAGTAGAAAGAGGCATGAAGAAGGTGCTCTTTTAATATTGGGACACCTGGGTGGCTCAGCCAACTAATATTGGGACACCTGGGTGGCTTAGCCAGTTGATCTGCCTTCGGCTCAGGTCATGATCCCAGGGTCCTGGGATCGAGTTCTGCATCGAGCTCCCTGCTCAGCGGGGAGCCTGCTTTTCCCTCTGCCTGCCGCTCCCCCTGCTTGTGCTCTCTCTCTGACAAATAAATAAATAAAAGTCTTTTTTAAAAAAAGGAATTCTTGGGGCGCCTAGGTGGCTCAGTTGGTTAAGCGACTGCCTTCGGCTCAGGTCATGATCCCGGAGTCCCAGGATCAAGTCCCGCATCGGGCTCCCTGCTCGGCAGGGAGTCTGCTTCTCCCTCTCCCTCTGCCTGCCTCTCTGCCTACTTGTTCTCTCCCTCTGTCAAATAAATAAAATCTTAAAAAAAATAAAAAATAAATAAAAAATAAAAAAGGAATTCTTTTAATATTAAAATATTAAATAATATATATGCAAAATTTCATATACATATGCAAATGTATGTTTGTGTACAATGTGCAGTAAATGCTCACTTATTTGGATTTATATTCTAATTATTTATTATTTTAAGCCTATAACTTGAGGCAATTTGGGTACAAATACAAAATTTTATACAAATCTAATGGATACACATTAGTGCCTTAGGGTCAGTAGTATATATTATTTTCAAAACAAAACTTACCAAAGGGGATAATGCTTATCTTCACTTTTGCCAAATACAACTTCACGAAGATGTTCGTAAGTGACCATGCGGCCTCCGGAGTACACTGTGTAGAATGGATCATTTAAAAGGTGAATTCAGCTAGATGTTTAATAAAACAAGAGGGCATTTGACCTGGCCAGTTGATCTCTCTAGCTGGGTTGTTCTCTCATGCACACGTGGTCTTTTCTTGATGTTTCTGTAAAGGTGGCATGCTTTCTTAAGCCTCAGGCCTTCTCACATGCTGCCTGATTTTTCTTGAATGGATTCTTCCTCTCTGCTTTGCTAACTCCTCCTAGTCCTCCAAGACTCAATTCAAAGAACATGTTTTCTAAAGAGTGCTCCCTGACCTCCAGTGTTCTAGACTGCCACTGCACCTGCCAAGCTTCTCCTCTGTTCCCCCAGAACTACCCAGGCATACATTGAATATGACACTTATCACATTAACTAGAGATTAACTTGATTTTGTTGCTCATCTTTCCATCAGACCATGAGCTTTTCAGGGCAGGCTTTGTGTGTTTTCATTACTCTATGTGCCCTAATACAGAGCTTGGTACACAGCAGGCATTTTCATTTAATAAACATGCATAACTTCACTGGATAATTCATTATATTGGGGTAACTTTTTCAAAAAGTTTGTCAAAAGTATGAAATGAATCTTAACTGTAAAGCCGTATATGATGGTCAACAAAATACAAATGAAAAGAAGTGAAACTCAAAGCAAGCATGGGAAGCAAAGGAGAAAATATTAAAAAAAAGATTGGGAAATAAAAATCATTAAAATCAGTACATGGTATTCATAGAGAGCACTTTCCTTGATATTTCAGGAAGTCTGATAAAATATTTTAACATATTCAAAAATACACAAAGCACTAAAACAACAATAGTCTCTGTACACACTTCTGGAAAGCTCTTGATGAAGACACTCTAACTCACTCATCTGAAGAACTGAAGCTTTAAAAATCATAAGCTGGTAAGTGTTAGTACTGGACCCTTTTCTGGTCAAGGGTCCCTACGTACTTGCAGAAATATTATGAACGTAGAGGAGAAGAATGCCGCACCTGTCCTACCTCCATTTGAAGCCAAGTTTATGTTCTCCTGTCCACAAGCTGAAAACCCAACAACTATCTTTGTGAGTGCCACTGGAGAAGCAGAGCAGAAAAGTATTCTCACTGGCTGTGGCACAGTTACAATTATTTCCTTTTAAGAGTGACTAAAGGCCCACACAGGTAGGTAGGTAGCCTTGGGAACTGAGGCGAAAATCAGCTGCACTGCAATCACTCAATTGCCAGTATTGGATCAGTCATCCCTGTGCTCTTTCAGAGTTGCCTAGTCTGTAGTGTATGGGACAAAGACTAGTGATATTTGGCATTTTAGTCAAATATATTTTAGTTTTCAAAGAACATGAAAAATTTAAATTTTGTGTTTTAAAGTTTCTAAAGTGGAGGAAAATATCAATTGCTCATTTTTTTTCTTAAAAATCTTCGAACATTTAGAGAAGTAGAGAAAATAACTCCCTCTGTATCCTTGAGATGTATCAATTGCTAACATTTTTGCCATACTTGATTCATTTTTCTGCTTAATTATTTTGAAGTACATTACAGACATCATGACAGTTCATCCCTAAATGTTTTTATATGCATTTCTAAAAATGTAAGGCAATCATTCCTTAATAATTGGTGGTTAATTTTCTTAAGAGAATATTCATTTATCACTGTAGTAGAAAAAACTACTGGATTTGGGCACAGCTAAACACAAAACCAGAGGACACAAACACAGAACTCATAACAAACTTACCAGCTGGAATCAAGATAGATACCTATGTGTCTGTAAATGGCAGGTGTCACTCCTTGCCAAAGCTTTAGAAAGCCTTCTTCTTGAATAATCCCTAGGGCGGTGCGTACCATGCCCCTATAGGGAGCAGATTCTCTTGCACTGTCTCCCAACCGAGCAAGGGCAGCTTCTCCTTGCATTTGGAGTCGAGTTTTTGTGAGATCGAGGGGAAAGGTTGCTAATAAAAAAACAAAATGAGGGGGAAACCCATAACATTCAGAGAAACAAACAAAAATTCTAAAATTCTAAAGTCACAGGACTAATATTTTAGTCACCACAAGATCAGTGATTCTCAAATTTTAGAATACATCAGAATTAGTTAGAGAAATTGTTAAAAATTATTTCCTAGCCCCATGCCTATGGATTCTGAGTAGGTTGATGGGGATTTAGAAATCATTTGATTCTTATGCACTCCCAAATTTAAGAATCACTGTCCCAAAGCACCCCCACCCCCAGATCATCAGGAAAAAAAGTGACAAGACTTGGGTTCTTTTTACTCAGAAATTTCAGCCTAAAATCTACGTTAGTCCTTAATTTTTGCTTTCCAATGGGAATAATTTCAGATATCCATATTCTGTGATGCTCCTTTGACTGCACCCATGATTAAGACCCAATGTGACTTTTAGAATACTATACTAATTCTGATAGGTTCATAATAAGTGCAGGTGAAGCTGCATTCTGTAATTTCATGGGTGATATTCACTGATCTGAAGTTTGAGATACAGAAAATGTAATAAAAAGTTTATACAAGGGCAGCATGCTCAATATACTTTCAATTAAGGCATATATTGGGTTGTTTTTCCAGTACTGGGTTTTATGTGTGGCCTCCTCATGAGGACCAATTGTACTTGAAAAGTTTTTTTCTAACGATTACATTTTGAATTCAAGAATACATTTTACCTTGAAACAGTGAAGCTAACTGGCCCACATTAGGAAGATCAAGCTCATAACTTTATACTCATAATGTCCCGAATAACTGAAGTAATCAGATTCAGGTAAGTTCATGAACATTATTGACATTACATGAATCTTTTCAATGACCACCACCTGATAGAAAATCATAGTTATGCTTTTTTCCAAGAGAAATCAGAGTAGGGGGAAGAGAATATTAAATCTTACCACTGGTCTTTGGAAAAAATATCTTGCTGATAGTTCTCCTAAAACAGAAGTAGTTTGCATGTAGAGAATTTAAACAATGCCTTATTAACATACGAACCCTGAAAAAACTATATAGGTTCTTCTATATTAACATGGGTTATGCCTCTCAAAATAATTCTGGTTTCCTTACTGGTTACTTAAATAATGTTTCAGGTTCTGATCCTAAAGTGTTTTGTACTCAAAACCATCCCATATTTTGATTTCCTAACTTCCCATCCCCAGCCCCCACACCATTCTCCACAAACCTTTAACAAAAGGAATGTTTCTTTGCCATTGGTCACAGGGGGAAACATCAGGTTAAAAAAAAAAGCTGGAAATATTTAATTCAGCAATCTGATTTTAAATTTTTTTTGAAAAAAGTTGAATTGCATTTCAGTAAAAACAGTGGATAACAGAAATTTTTCCCATCAGCTTTAAGAGAAGAGAAAGAGAAAAAATAGAGGGTCCAAAGGGCAAGAGTAGAAGAGCACAAAGGGCAAAACAATGGATCCTGTTCTGGCTGTGCTGGAAATACAAAATAAGTTAATTTTAGATGAGGACAAAGTAACATTTTCTAATGATAACACACCAAAACTGTTGCTTGTTTTGTTTTTCAACAGGCAAGAAAATGAAAGGGTAATCTTAAAATGCACAGTGAAGGCTTCACAGGGAACACACAGGCACTCTGCTCACAAAATTATTGGAAGGAACACCACCTGCTCATGCAAGGGCATCATAATTCTCCCTAGGTGGCCTCGAGTTTTCTCTGACTTGCTTATGCATAGGTAACTATCGGCCTCTATGTTCTTACGATATTTAATGCTTTCATTATAATCAGTAGCACACTGTAACTGTCTGTCACTGCATGTCTCCCCACCCGCCTGTAAGAAAGGTCAGGGCTGAGTCTTTTAAGCACTATCACCACAGTCTAATATTGTAGTAATTACAACAATGTTGCAATTAATAGGTGCCCCGCCTTGGATTTCACATTTATATATTATCTACTTCTCAGACTCCTGAAACGTAGACACAGTATAGATGAGATAAGCTCAAGGAGGACAACTGGCAGATGTTGAGAAGATGCTCAGTAAGTGACAGGTTAATAACTTGAGTCCACAAGAGATAATGACATGGTGAGGCTATGTAAGAATATAAACCAGAGAGATTATTTCAATAAGGATGAAGAGTGGACTGTGTTTTTAAAAGGTCATCCTCACAGATGGGAAAATGATTCCTATAGAGGAATGACAGCTCTTGCAGCTCCCAAGCGTAGACATTCAGACACAATAGCACACCTCTGAGGGAGACGAAATTGGAAGGAAAAGACCTTAGTGACCTCCAGTGCCGCCTCGTCGCAAAGCCAGCCTTGTCCCCGCCCTGCCACAACGGCCAGGCAGGTGTGCAAGAAGAGGGCGCAACCCAGCGGGCCGCACACCCCGGGGGGCCGAAGCCGCCCGCCGGTGCCCTCACCCCCCACCCCCAGCGCGGCACCTCGACGAGTCGCGGGGGAGGCCCAGGCGGGGGCGGCCGGGTACCTAGCTCGGCCACGGTAGCCGCGCAGCCTGACAGGAGGAACTTGCTCGCTCGGGGCCATCTCTGGGCAAGCGGCAAAAGCCTCTCCTCATCCTCTGGAACCGACATTCAGCAGCAAGACGGGACGACAATATACCCCTTCTGGCCGGCGCCCAGCGCCACGGCTGGCCTGCCACTCTGCCAGGGCCGCCCGTCCTCAACCGGCGAGTGGTGGAGCGGGGACCATTTCCCTCGCTCGGCTCAGCCAGCCGGCCTCGCGAACCCACAGCTTTCCTCGCAGCCCCGGGCTGGAGAGCTCCACAGAACTGATAGCTGAACAACAACGCGAAGCCCACGAGGCTTCTGGGAAATGTAGTCCCCCGGACTGCGCGCCTCTTGGGCGCCATTCTCTGATTGGCCGTGAGCGAGGCTTACTCGGCGCCGCCCGCCCCGGTCTCCATGGCAACAGAGCAAGTTCTCCCCCCGCCTTCCACCCCTCGGCACCCGCACCAGTTTGGTCCAGCCCCTGCGCTGGGTCCAGCGTGGCCGGGTCTGGTAAGACTAGTGGAGGTGGGAGGAGGGAGCGATGATGCAGAAGTCATCTAAAAATTGGGGCGGGGAAAGGAGGCTACAGTTAGGAAGGCAAACAAACTGCGGAAGTTGTAGCAGACAAGTTGGGAGGTCCGGTAGGTGCCCCCTCCCAACAGGGAATGAGCAAGTGCCACGGCGGCAGGACTTTTCCCTTTTCTGATTCTGGAAGGTGCTAGACAAAAACATGGAACTAATTTCCCCGACAGTGATTATAATCCTAGGTTGCGTTGCTCTTTTATTATTCCTTCAGTGGAAGAATTTGCGTGGACCCCCGTGCATAAGGGGCTGGATTCCTTGGATTGGAGCTGGATTTGAGTTTGGGAAAGCCCCTCTAGAATTTATAGAGAAAGCAAGAATCAAGGTATGTGGCCTTAGCAGGTGGGGTTTCCGGAGGAGGTAATGTTTTCTTTTTTATTTTCTTTTTTTGGATCTCAAATGCAACATTAAAACACAGGCAACATACCTGCTGTCCACAGACGATCATTCCTCAGCTATCAACAGCTAAACCTTATGCAAGTTTTTTCGAAAGAAATGGATTTTTATTGGTTATTAATAGATTTTTATCAGCTTGTAGCTTCCTTTTTGGAAGTAGGTATTAATTTATAAATGCTAGTTACTTCATCGTAGTTTAAAAGTCCTAAAGGTACACATATTAACTAAACACTTGGCAATAATTCGGAAAGACAAAAATGAAATACGGTTAATTTAAATTTATGAAAACGTGTAATAAATTAGTATCCTAACTGAATTTAACACCAGGCTGCTGTAAAAATTACTTGCAAACTTAGTCTTCACAAATTTAGCCCGCACTGTATTTTCAGCTGGTGTTATTATTTGATGATGATGAGATCCATTTTCACTGCATACTAAGGAGATTAGTAAGTTGTTGTAGTAGATGTTTTTGTCCTTAAAATAGCTTTCAAATATAGTGTATCTTTCAAAAATAGTATGTAAGTTACTGCCAACTTTTTTCCTTTATTTCAACGAATGCTTCAGTGTACATTCCTGTGTGTGTTGTGGGGTTGTGCTTTTGGCACTTATCCAATTGTTTCCTCAGAATAAATTCCTAAAAGTGGAATTGCCTAGTCCAATGACATGAACTTTTAAATTGTTCATGTTATTGTGTCACTCTTGCAAAAGAATGTAACAATATACAACTTTTCTTGATCTTTGAGTGTAGGGGATTGCCTAGTTCCTCATATTCTGGCCCACACTAGGTGCCATAATTATTAGGAGTTTGATATAGGAAAAATGTTATATTTTAAAGGAATATTTCTTTGTCTCCCATAGCCTTCCTTAGTCATGATTTTGATAAATTTTAAGGAACATTATTTACAAGCATGTCTCAGAAGGTCAAGCAAGGTCAAAAAGATTATTCTGTTTGCTTCTAAAAGGTTTGTAGTTTTCCATTTTACGTTTAGGTCTGTGATCCATTTTGAGGGTTTTTTTTTTTTTTTTTTTGGTTTGGGTTTTTTTGTATGGTAAAAGTAAGGGGTGAGGTTACTTTCTTCCCCATCTTGATGTCCAGTTGTTCCAATATCACATCCTGAAGGACTGTCTTTCCTTCATTGATCGCCTTTGCAGCTTTTCAAAAATTAATTGGCCATATATATGTAGATCTATTTCTAGCCTTTCTATCCTAGTCCATTGATTATATACCCACTCCTTTGTTAATACTACACTGTCTTAAATACTCTAGTTTTATAGTAAGTCTTTAAATCAGGCAGTGAAAGTTCTCCGTATTTCTCTGTAATTGACTTGCCATTCAAGATTATTTGCATTTTACTCTAAGTTTTAGAACTGGCTTGTCAATATCTATCATAAAGACTGCTAGAATTATGAATGTAAGTTAAATCTATCGAAAAATTGGGGGAGAATTGACTTCATAACCATAGTAAGTCTTCAAATCTATGACTGCTGTGTATCTCTCCATTTATTTAGCTATCTAATTTCTTTCAGAAGTGTTCTGTAGTTTTTGTGATGTGGTCTTGCCTGTGGTTGTTAACTATTTTATATTTTGAGGCTATTGTAAATAAGATTGCTTTTACTTTTGTTTTCCACTCGTATCCTGTTGAAACATAAAAAATACAACCTGTTTTCTGTATATTAACTTTATACCTTGTGACTTTATGCTAAATTCAGTTGATTACTTCTAGTAGTTACTTCGGAGATGCTTTAGGATTTTTATACATAAAACAATATGTCTTGTAAACAGATAAATTTACTTCCTTTTTTCTGATCTTGATGCTTTTTATTTCTTTTTTCTATATTGTAATCAGTAGGATTTCTAGTATATTGATGAATGGAAGTGGTGAGAGTAGACAAGCTTGTCTTTTTCCTACTATTAGGGGAAATTGTTCGGTATTTCACCATTAAGTGTGATATTAACTGTAGATTTTTCAAAGGTGCCTATTTCAGTCCTGACCTTCGGCCCACACATAGAATTCATAGATGCCACCAAAGAAATAAATAGTGACTTATTATCTGTTCATGTCCATCGTTTCCCAGCTGCCAGTGAAATCCTTATTTCACCTGATTCTACCTCATCGTACACAGAAACAGAAGCATCTGCATTTGTTTTAAAAGTTGCAAAGTATTCCCTGAATCACAGTTTACCTAAACAGTGACTTAATGATTGACATAGTTTGTTTCCCATATTTTGCAGTTATAAATATTGTAGGAACAAGTGTCATTTCTATGTGTGAAAATGTATCAATAGAATGAATTATCAGATTCAAAGTATAAATGCATTTATAATTTAGAGTGAAATAGGAAACGTTTTGAGTGTGTTGAGCAGAGGAATGATGGGCTCTGATTTAAATCTTAAAGGTTCACTTTGGCTGCTCAGTTAAAAACAGGAATGCAAGAACAAAAGAAAGAAGATAAGTTGAAGGTTATTGCAATAATCCAAACTTAAGATCATTGTGGTTTCGGAGACTGTGGTTTCAACCATGGTGATGGCAGTGGAAATTTGGGAAGTGGCTGGATATATTTTGAAGGTGGAAGCAGCAGGATTTACTGGCAAGTTGCATGTGGTGTGTAAAAGAATGAAAAGGGCCCAAGATGACTCCAAGAAGTTTGGCTTGAGTAGCTAGAAAATGAGATTTGCTGTCAAGTGAAACAGCCACAAATACAAGAACTTACTGGAAGGGAAGAAGTTATCAGAAGTTCCACTTTAGCTATGTTGGAGTTTGATAAAAAATAAAATAAAATAATTAAAATTTTAAAAATTAAAAAAAAGATATGGTGAGATATGTTGGAGTTTGGGATGTTGATATCCAAGTGGGAATACTGAGTTAAGCAGCTGGATAAATAAATTTGGAGCTTGCAAAAGATGTCCACTGATGCATAGTTACAGTCTCTTCTACCAATCTTCTATAGCTGTCATTTCCCCTGAAATTCTTTTCACATATTTATTTCTATTTAATGTTTTTTTTTCACATTTCTATACTCTCTTTTCCTTAGATTCTTTATTTCCTGTGGGTTATAGTCTCCCTTGTGCTTCTCATCATTGTCATCTCTCTTTCTCTTTTTTAAGATTTTATTTATTCATTTATTTGAGAGAGAGAGAGAGAGCACGCATGAGTGGGGGTGGAGGAGAGTGAGAAGAAAAGAAAGAATCAGACTCACCACTGAGCATGGAGCCCAAAGCGATGCAGGACTCCATACAAGGACCCTGAGATCATGACCCGAGCCGAAACCCAATTGGACACTTAACCAACTGAGCCACCCAGGCACCCCAGTCATTGTTATCTTTTATTCAAAAATGTCTTTATTGTTTCTTTCTTTCCTGCGTTCCTTTATGTCCTAATTTTCCTCTTTTGTCTAGGTGCTTCTTCCATGGCTTCTTATATTTCTTCTTTGCTTATTTCCTTTGCAGTTGCAATTATTATATTAATTTTTTTATTCCAAAAATAATTTTATATTACAGTTTTTTTTTCTCCTTCTTTTATCCATGGACATCTTTTTGTATTACAGGTTTTAGGTACCCCATGGAGGAATGTTTTTGGTGAGTTACTTCATCTATAAGGAAGTTCTGCTCTCCTTTTTTTTTTTTTTTTTTTTTTTAGAATTTTTCTTATAGTACTGAATTTTTCCTTTTTTGTTTAACTGTATTTTAAGGAGTTGAGTTGTCTCGGACCAAGGAGGTTTTGCTTGGGGGCAGTTGCCTTCCAGGTTTCTTAACCTTTTATCCTCCCTTGCTACAGGGAAAATATAGTGTCTCTATGCACCCATGGCTCTGCTTTTAGGATATAATCTTGCAGATTTGAGCTCTCACTGCCTTTCTTCAATAGCTGCTGCTAGTAAAAGAGGCGACCAGTCTTCCCAGGTGTACTTTTCACTTTTAGAGGATAGTGCTTCCTGGAGCCCATTTTCTGTGTTATCTTTTGCTACCCCCCCTCAATATCCATGGCCTGTTTATCTTAGCCCATCTCATAGTGGTTACAACTCTGTATATTTCCTTCTCATATCTCAGAGTGTATATTTCCGAGCTTTTCCCTTGTTGAGCCCCATGCACATCCCCTTTTTCTTTCCCACCATGCTGTGATATGTTCTAAGAGCAGAACTGAGGAGTTCTGTTGGAGTTTGGGATGTTGATATCCAAGTGGTATCCAAGTGGATGTTGATATCCAGGGGCAGACTGTTGTAGTTAGTAGATTTTCTTCTTATTGTCTAGCTCAATATGTTGCTTGTGCACCTATGTTTCATTCTCCTTGTGGCTCTGTGTGATTTCCAGGAAAGAAGTGGAACAATTCAGAAAGAAGTTGCCATAATGTCACTACCAAAATTGGAAGTCAATCTTCTTAAAAATTAGGTGTTTTTTGCTTTTTTTTCATATAGGTCCATATTCTAAAGTCATGAACATATATACAATGAAAGGTCTTCCTCTCATCTCTGTCCTCTAGCTGCCTATCTTCTCTTCCAACAAGAATATTCCCATTCTCTTGTATAACTTTCAGAGATATACTGTGAATGAAAAAAAAAATGAATTAGAAATGTTTGCTTCTGAAAAGATGGGGTAGTTGTACTTTCCCCATCCCTCCCACTAAGTGCAGCTAAATCATAATTGAACATTATACATAAAACAAACATAAGAAGATTCTCAAAGGTGGGGAGGGGAAGGCAGGCAGCTAGGGACCACAGGATCTGATGAACAATATGGCACTGAATTTCCTTGATTTTTTTCTGCTTCACATATCTAGATTGGACTCTAGAAAAGCCAGCAACCTGGAGATGCCTGTGGGTACAGATAAAAAAATAAGCCTCAAGACAAGCCTAATCTCTGTAGGTAAAGGGCCAGGAAAGGAGCAGCCTAGCAAGACAGAAAACTTTTAGACTGCAACTGCTCCAGGCAAACACCACAGGAAAAAATTATGGCATCACCTCAGTCAGCAAGTGCCAAGTGAAAAAGGCTATCCCTAAATCCTGGCCAGACTGTAATGAAGTAACCCTCCCCCTCCTAGCAGGGGTGGTGTCAAAGGAGGTGTAGAGGAGGGTCATGACTTTCCATACTGTTCAGCAATAACGAGGCCATCCCCGCTGCAGTGTTAATGGAGACCACTCCAAGAGCACAGGCCATACCACCAATGAGAAATAACAAGGAGTCCCCTCCTATTCACTGGAGTGGCGACCCATGAGCCTTAGAAGATGGGTCAGGAATTTCACTACCACTTAGCAAGAAAGAGGCTACTCCTCAAACACCTTCTCACCTCCAGGCCAGTGGAGGTCATGTGGGAGCAATAATGAGGAATCCCTTCTTATCCCAGCCGGAGTGATACAAGAAGAACCTAGTAGGGAGACTTGCTTTCACCCTCAACCAGCAGGAACAAGGAATCCTCTCCCCATGCTGAGTGATAAACCTAAATTTCTATCCCCCGATGTGGCAATAATGAGGTGGCATTCCCCTTCTCATACCAGAATAATGCCAAAAGAAGCCTGGAAAAAAGATGAGTTAAATAAAATGCAGTGTCATAACATAATATCCAAAATATCCATATTTTAGTAGAAAATCACTCCTCATACCAAAAACCAGGAAGATTTCAACTTAAATAAGAAGAAACAATCAATAGATGACAGAGATACTAGAATTATCTGACAAGGATCTTAAGGCAGCCATAATAAAAATGCTTCAACAAGCAATTGTAAGCATGCTTTAAACAAATGAAAAAAATAGAAACAGAAAGTCTGTAAAGAAATAGTACATACAAAGAAGAAACATGGAAATTTTAGAACTGAAAAATACAATAACTAAAAAAGAAAAAAACCCCTCAGTGGATGGGTACAACAGCACAATGGAGAAGAGTGAAAAGAATCAGTGAACTTCAACATAGGTCAATAAAAATTGCCAAATATGAAAAACAAAGAGAAAATAGACTGAAAAAAAAAAAAATGAACAGAACTTCAGGGACTGTAAAAGACCTAACATGTCATCAGAGTCCTAAAAACAGAAAAGAAAGAGGGTGAGTCTGAAAAAGTATTTGTAGACAGTAGGGCTGAAAATTTCCCAAATGTGGCAACAGACATGAACCTACAGATTCAAAAAGCTAAGCTAATCCCAAACAGGATAAACCCAAGGAAGTCCACAGCAAGACAAATGACAGACAAACTTCTGAAAACTAAAGACAAATATAATTCTTAAAAGCAGCAAAAGACAAATGGAATTTTATCATAATGGGGAATGAAACTGGAATTATAGCAGATTCTTCATCAGAAACCATGGAGACCATGAGGAATGGCATACCAATTTTCAAGTGCTCAAGGAAAAGAACTGTCAACCTAGAATCCTATCTCCAGCAAAAAATATCCCTTAGGAATTGAGGAGCCAAGACATTCTCAGTTGAAGGAGAAAACTAAGAGAATTTTCTTCTAGAAGACCTACTATCCTAAACAAATGACTAGAAGTAGTTCTCTAAACAGAAAGGGACAAATGAAAGAAGAAATCTGGACATCAGGAAGGACACAGTAAACAGAAGATATGTAAATGCAGTAGACTTTTTTTCTCCTTTTGTGATTTCTAAATTATGTTTGGTGGCTGAAGCAAAAATTATAACACTGCTTGCTATTGTCCTAGATGTATGTATTACATTACAAATGGGAGAGGATAAAGTGATATAAAGGGAGATTCACTTGAAATGGTAAAATGGCCACACTATGCAGCCCTTGTGGAAGACAGTACGGAGTCTCCTCAAAAAGTTAAAACTTTTTAGAACTACCCTACTATCCAGTGATTGCACTACTGGCTATTTACCCCCAAAATACAAAAACTAATTCAAAGGGATGCATGCACCCCAATGTTTATTGCAATATATTTACAATAGCCAAGATATGGGAGCAGCCCAAGTGTCCATTCACAGATGAATGGGTAAAGAACATATGGTATATATATATATAATGGGATATTATTCAACCATAAAAAAAGAATGAAATCTTGCCATTTGCAACAACATGGATGGAGCTAAAGAGTATAAGGCTAGGCAAAATAAGTCAGTCAGAGCAAGACAAATACCATATTATTTCATTCATATGTGGAATTTAAGAAACAAAACAAACAAACAAAGGGGAAAAAAAAGGAGAGATAGAGACAAACCAAGGAATAGAGTCTTAAGTATTGAGGACAAACTGATGGTTACCAGAGGGGAAGTGGGTGGGGGAAGGGTGAAATAAGTGGATTAAAGAGTCACTTATGAGCACTAAGTAATGTATAGAAATGTTGAATCACTACATTGTTCACCTGAAACTAATATAACACTGTATGTTAACCAGGCTGGAATTAAAATTAAAAACTTCAAAAAGTGGCTGTATCAATTGACTATGATAAGTTATGTATATATACTGTAGTAGCAGGAGTAATCACTAAAAAATTCTACACAAAAAGGTCCACTTAAAAATACTACAGATAAGTCAATGGAATTCTAAACAATGTTCAACTAACACACAGGAAAGCAGATAAAACAGAAAAACAAAAACCAGGGAGAACAGAAAAATACAAATAAAATAACAGAGACTTAAACCCTAATACATCAATAATTTAAGCTATGAATGATATAAATATAATTATTAAAAGATATTTGCAAAATGGATTAAAAATGGTGCAACTATATGATGTATAATAGAAACTCACTTCAAATATAATGAGATAAGCAGGTGAAAAACAAGATTATGGAAAAAGATATATTGTGCAAGCATTATTCAAAAGAAAGTAGGAGTGGCTATGTTAATAGCAGAAAAAGTACCTTCAGAGCAAAGAAAATTACCAGAGACAGAGGGGGACATTATAAAATGATAAAGGGGTCAATATGCCACAAAGAGTTAGCAATTCTAAATGTGTATGCACCAAATTACAGAGTTGTGAATTATGTGAAACAAAAACGTTTTAGAACTGAAAGAAGAAATAGACAAATCTACAGTTAAAATTAGACATTTCAACAACCTGAACAATGGGTAGAACAGCTAGATAGAAAATCAGCTAGAATATAAAAGACCACCAACTAAAAAAGATCTAATGAATATGTGTAGAACATTCTACTTAACAAAGCAGGTTATGTATTCTCTTCAAGTGCCTATGGGATATGACAAGATAGACCATATTCAGGGCCATAGACCCCCACAAAATTTAAAAGAATTTGAATCATACAATGTATTCTCTGTCTACAATGGAATGAAACTAGAAATCAATAACAGGAAACTCTCCAAACACTTGGAAACAAACAACATATTTCTAAATAATCTATGAATTGAAGGGAAAGTCTCAAGGGAAATAAAAAATTATGCTGAATTGAAAGAAAATAAAAATGCGACCTATCAGAATTTGTGGGACACAGCTAAAGCAGTGCTGAGAGAGAAATTATCACTAAATATTTTCATTATAAAAGAGCATAAGTGTGAAATGAACAAAGCTTCTCTGTCAACCCCCTCCCCACAAAAGAGCAAAGTAAGCCCCAAACTAGAAAAAGGAAGGAAATATTAACAGAAATCAATGTAAGTGAAAACAAAAAAATATAGAAAAAATCAGTGAAAGAAAGAGCCAATTCTTTGAAAAGATCAATAACTTTGAAAGACCTCATACAAGAAAAAGAAAAAAAAGACACGATTATTAATGTCAGGAATAAAATAGGGCGTAGCATTGAAGACATCAAAAGGATGATAAGGGAACACTATATGCAACCCTACACATAGAAATTTGACAACTTAGATGAAAAGGACCTAATTCCCCCCGCAAAACGCAAACTACCACAACTATTAAGTCTGAAATAGATAATTTGAATAGCCCTATATTTGTTAGGAAATTGGGTTCATAATTTTAAAACTCCCAAAAAAGAAATCTTAAGGCCCAGATTGTTTCACTGGAGAATTATGCCAAATGTTTAAAGAAGAATTAACATCAATTGTATAAACAATCTCCAGAAAATAGAAAAGTTTATTTTATGAAGCTAGGATCATCCTGATACCAAACCAGATAAAGACAGCACAAAAGAAGAAAGCTGCAGATCAGTATTCCTTATGAATACAGATGCAAAAGTCCTCAACAAAATACCAGCAAATAAAATCCAGCAATATATAAAAGGAATTATAGATCCCATGACTCCATGGGTCTCTTCCAGGGATTTAAGACTGGTCCAATATATGAAAATCAGTTAGTGCAAGCCACCATATTAACAGGTGAGAGAAGAAAAGGCACATGGACATATTGATTTGTACAGAAAAAGCATTTGACAAAATACCACACCCATTCATGAGTTTTAAAAATTATCAGAAAAGTAATAATAGAGGCTTGTTCAACTTATTAAAGAACATCTACAAAAATTTTACAGCTAACCTCAATCTTTTTTTTTTTAAAGGATTTTATTTATTTATTTGACAGGGAAAGATACAGCGAGAGAGGGAACACAAGCAGGGGGAGTGGGAGAGGGAGAAGCAGGCTTCCCGTGGAGCAGGGAGCCCGATGCGGGGCTCGATCCCAGGACCCTGGGATCATGACCTGAGCCGAAGGTAGATGCCTAATGGCTGAGCCACCCAGGTGCCCCTCAATCTTAATGGTGAAAGAATAAATGCTTCATCTCTGATTGTAAACAAAGCAGGGATGTCTACTGCCACCATTTTTATTTCACATAATGCTGGAAATTCTGGTGAGTACAATTAAGCAAGAAAAAAAAAATCATATGGAAATGTCTCTATTGGCAGATGATGTGATTGTTTACTTAGAAAATCTCAAGGAATCTACAAAAAATCTCCTGGAATTAATCAGTAAATTCAGCAAGATCACAGAATATAGTCAACATACAAAAATCAATTGTATCGCAACATACTAACAATGAACATGTGCAAATGGTAGTTAAAAATACAATACCATTTATAGTCACTCAAAAAGAGAAAGAAATATTTAGGTGTAAATCTAATAAAACATGTATAGAACTTTATGATGAAAACTAGAAAACCTTGATGAAAGAAATGGAAGAACTTAATGAAGAAACATACCGTGTTCATGGATTGGAAAAGACAACATAGTAAAGATGTCAATTCTCCTTAAATTGACATATAAGTTTAATGCAAATTCTATCAAATTTCCGGTAAGGTGTAGATATAGACAAGATTATTAATAATCCATATGTAAAGGCAAAAGAACTAGAATAGCTAAAACAAGTTTAAAAAAAATAAAATGGGAAGAGTCGCTGTACTCAGTTTCAAGACTCATTACATAGCTACAGTAATCAAGATTATGCGGGTGGAGGGATAGTTACAGAGATTGATGAAACAGAGTTGAGAACCCAGAAATAGACACACTAAATGTCCAATAGATTTTAGACAAACATACAAAAGCAATTTATTGAAATAAAAGTAACCTTTTCAACAAATGGCAGTGAAGCAGTTAGACGCCAATAAGCCAAAACCAAAACCAAAACAAAATGTACCTTGACCTAAGTCCTGAGTCGTATATAAAAATTAATTCAAAATAGATCACAGACTTTTATGTGAAACATAACACTATAAAATTTTTAGAAAAAAATAAGGAGACTGTCCTCTTAATCTGGGGCTGAAGAATAGTTCTTAGACTGAGCACCAAAAGCACAATCCATAAAAACAAAAACTGACAAATGGGACTTCATGAAAATTACAAGATTTTGCTCTGTGGAAGACCCTGTTAGGAGACTGGGAAGACAAGCTGTAGACGGAGAGAAAATATTTGCAAGCCACATATCCAATGAGAGACTGCTATCTACAATATGGAAAGAACTCTCTGCACTCAACATTTAAAGAACCCCAACAAGTCAACTAAAGAAATGGCAAATGACATGAACAAGTTCCTGAAAAGGATATAAAGCTGGCAAATGAACACATGAAAAGATATTCAACATCATTAGCCAGTTGAGGATATGCAAATGAAAACCACAATGAGATATCACTACACACCTATCAGAATGGCTAAATAAAAAAGAGTGACAGCGCTCAGATGTTAGTAAGGACAGAGAGAAACTGGATCATTCATAGATTGCTGGCTAAAATGTCAAGTGGGACAACTACTCTGGAAAGCACTTTGGCAGTTCTTTAAACAAGAAAGCACACAGCTGCCAGCAATTCCACTTCTAGAGAAATGAAAACATGCGTTCACACAAAAACCTGTGCACTGATGTTTGTAGCAACCTTATTTGTAATAGTCCTAAACTGAAAAGAATACAAACATTCTTCAACCATGTTTAAACAAGCTGTAGTACATCCATACTATGGAATACTACTCAGAAATGTAAAGGAATGAATTATTGATACATACAGCAACCTGGGTGGATCTCAGATGTTCATACCAAGTGAAAAAAAGCCAATCTGCTGAAGTTTCCATTATTCCAAATATTCATCTTTTCATCTTCTATTTGTATACCATTGATTCTATTTGTATATCATTCCTGAAATTCAGTACTATAGAACTGGAGAACGGGTTAGTAGTTGTCAAGGGTAACCAAAGAGGTGGTGGTGAGAGTAAAATGGGTGTGACTATAAAAAGGCAACTTGAGTCATCTTCGTGGTGATGGATATACTCTGTACCTTGACTTCATCACTATCAGTGGCCTAGTTGTGATAACACTGGATAGTTTTGCAACATGTTTACACTAGGGGAAACAGAGTAATGCATACATGGGGTTGCTCTGTATTATTTCTTATAATTGCACATTACTCTATTGTTATCTCAAAATAAAATGCTCATGAAACAACACACAAGCACCATTTCTACAACATACTGTATGCACTTGCCTTTGCTTCATAACATCCAGACATTGCACAAAGGAGGACAAAAGCCAAGCCAGTAAGACAGATACACCCCCACTGCCATAGAATTTGTAACATCGGACATGATCATTTGTACAGTGCACTTTTGCCGTAAGTTATTTTAAATACCTTGCATCAGCAGTTATGTCAATTCTTCAGTGTGTTTGAATTTGGCTGTTCTACACTGTGGTCCAGGTACCTATATGTGTTACATAGGCCACTTTCCTAATGGAAAGTTAAGAATTCTTATTTGTACAAAACTTAAAACAGTAGAAATTATTCATCTTCTAAATATTGATTAGCAAGTAATTGTAGATAAGTAATACTGGAAAGTCATGCAGACGTCCGGATCACCAGTGTAAGAAAATGAGACTTCACTGTTTGGTGGCTTCATGGTTTTCATGCCCACAGTTGCCTGATGGAGCCCAACAATGGGTTGTAGGAATGATCATGTGCCATTTCAGGGGCACCTAGAAATGACTGCAATATTGGAGTAGTGACAAGCATAATGTTTTGAAATACTTACAGTAACTGTAACAGGATATGAAAGTATGGGTGACTGCTCCAAGAACGTACATGTTGGATGTGGTATTGTAAAGTTAGTGCCAACACAGGAGGAAATGAGAAGGAGAGGTTGGAAGGAAGATGTTTATTATACTCACGGGTCTGAGAGGGGGGCCTCTGCAGGCCATGCAGGGCCACAGGGAAAAGCACTGGTATCAGTCAGGAGGCAGAAGATAACAGCCAGAGAAAAGCCTGTGCCTGAGCCTTTATTGGGGCTTCCTCAGGAAAGGCAAAGCAGGGCAGGGAAAACAATTTAGGATTGGCTACTTTGAATAATTCTTTTCGGCTTTGGGCTATACAGGTGGTTTCGGGTTGCCTGGTACCTGGCCTTGGAATGATTTTGGGCAGGGGAAATACTGGTGTGTGAGCATAAGATAAGGAAGTAGATGGGGATATAGACTGAAGATTGGTTGGTTTGCATGTGAAAGATATGCTTCTGGCTGGCTGAGCCCTTCACTCTCTCCAAGAACTGGCTAGCCCTGGGAGGGCAGTCTCCACCCAGTAGTGAAGCCTCCCAATAAAGTCATGGACTTCCTGAAATCAAACTCAGGACTAGCGTGTGTTTGTAGGCTGCTGGTAATCTCATAGAGGGCAGATCTGATGATGTGGGATGACAGGAGGCATAGACATAAAATGAAGAGAAGGCAAGAACGTAGAATCCATAACACAAATGAGGGAGCACTGGCATTTCACAGGGGCAGGACCTCTCATCTGTGCTAACCTGGGGTGAGGCACAGAGAATGGGTACAAATGTGTATCTTTGCAAGATTTGGTGGTAAGAAGTTGTGAGTGCTTTTACTTGATTGCCTGAGTTTCCTAGTGAGTTAGAAAGCAGGAACGGTAGGTATCTCAGAGTGGAGAGGGTTGGTCAGGTATCCAGGGGAAATAGTAATTTTGGAAAGTGAGAAAGTGAACACATTAGAGAGCTTTTTAGGATTGCAGGACATTGTTGAGTGACCACAGATTTAAGTCAGCTGTTTTGTATCTTTTTCTTAAGGGTCTGGAAATATCACAAAACTGAGCTAGAGGTTGCTCGTAAGCCTACTGATATCTGGAAAACAATGTTTAAATATCACTGTTTGACATAATTTCTAATAATTATTTCTAGGGACGCCTGGGTGGCTCAGTTGGTTGGGCGACTGCCTTCGGGCTCAGGTCATGATCCTGGAGTCCCGGGATCGAGCCCCACATCGGGCTCCCTGCTTAATGGGGAGTCTGCTTCTCCTTCTGACCCTCCCCCCTCTTGTGCTCTCTCTCTCTCTCTCATTCTCTCTCTCAAATAAATAAAATCTTTAAAAAAAAATAATTATTTCTAATTATTATTTCCTACTACAAGAAAGGAAGTTTCAAATAACGATCAAAATGAAGGTTAAGTATTAGGACAGAATAAATTATGATTTGTATAATTTAGATTTGGCTGAATCCAGCAAAATTTATAATTACTTATCATATATAATCATAATAATTTGTATCTTGACTATAACTTCAGCATTAGGGTTCTTGCATAATCCATGGCCCAATAACTTATTAGAAATTCTTACTAATATCTGTATTTGTGTTATCTTTCAGTATGGACCAGTATTTACAGTCTTTGTTATGGGCACCCGAATGACCTTTGTTACTGAAGAAGAGGGAATTAATGTGTTTCTAAAATCCAAAGAAGTAAATTTTGAACTAGCAGTGCAAAAGCCCGTCTATCGTACAGGTAAAGAATATTTTCAGATAGTTTGTTTGAAATACAACATCGGAGTCCAAGAGTAGCTTTGTTAACAATCATATCCTCGCTCCTCTATCAAGAATGTTGACAGCCCCTTCCTTATTTTACTCTTTAAAACCGGGATGGAAGGTAGAAAGAGTATCTGATGAGTTTGGTCGTTGAAAAACAAATTATTGGCAGCCTCATGTAAGTCTTAATTAGATGTGGGTAAGAGATGAGGTTACCCCACTGCTCTTTATTTTGGAAAATATTTGGAATCTGTATCCTGTTACAGCTCCCAAGATGTCCTTCACTCTGCTCTGCTGCTGTGCAGACAATGCTTCACAGGCTATAGCTCTTGGCTTGATCACATGTTGCTACTCTGTTCACTGACAGTAGAATTCCACTGCTTAGTACGCCCTTTACTGTGGCATTTCCTGACACGTTCCATAGGGCTATTAAGGTAAGTGGGGCTTGGCCTCATGTAATTGGTGGCCTTTTGTTCTCCCTTGTCAGAGACTGCTGGATTGTATTTGTCAGCATGCTTCCGGTGTAACTGTCCATTTTATTTCTTCCCAGGCTGCAAACATGCGGTGCTGAGGCCATTTGTCCTCCTAAGAATGGGGAGCTGTTTCATTTTGGTGCCCGATTCTTTCTCTGCTTCCCTAATGTCTGTGCTTGCTTCTGTTGTCTATGGCTTCTTTCTCTTGGTTTCCTTTTTGGCTTCTTTCTTAGGTTCCTCTTCATGTAGCCTCTCATGCATCTCTTGCCATTAAAACAAAACAAAACAAAATTTTAAAGCTGTCAGTGACCAAGAACATGATGGTTATTTCTTCTTGTCCGCATGAAGATCACAACATGTTGGTTAAATTCTTTGACTATTTAGTGCTTCTCGGTATTTAAACTATGGAATTCCAGATCAAAGAATATAAATATTTTGAAGTCTGAAGGCTCTTGATCTGTAAGTTCACATATCCCTCCAGAAAAATATGCCAACTTACTCACCGATCAGGGATGCATGGAAATGATCAAGTTTTTTCACCTCTGCCTCCTCTGGGGATTTTCATGTTTAAATATTTCTATTTTAATAGACAAAATATGTTAATATGTGCTCTTGAGCCAGCCTCCCAGTCCTCTCATATATCCCCCTACTAAGGAGAAGATGTATGTTTGGGAAATCGAAATATTATTTTTATTTTTATTTATTTATTTATTTATTTTGGAGATTTAATTTTACATTTTTTTATTATGCTATATTAATCTCATACATTACATCATTAGTTTTTGATGTAGTGTTCCATGCATTGTTTGTGTATAACACCCAGTGCTCCATTCAGTACGTGCCCTCTTTAATACCCATCACCAGGCTAACCCATCCCCCTACCCCCTCCCCTCTAGAACCCTCAGTTTGTTTCTCAGAGTCCATAGTCTCTCATGGTTCGTCTCCCTCTCTGATTCCCCCCCTTCATTTTTCCCTTCCTACTATCTTCTTTTTTTTTAACATATAATGTATTATTTGTTTCAGAGGTACAGCTCTGTGATTCATCAGTCTTACACAATTCACAGCGCTCACCATAGAGCATACCCTCCCCAATGTCTATCACCCAGCCACCCCATCCCTCCCATCCCCCACCACTCCAGCAACCCTCAGTTTGTTTCCTGAGATTAAGAATTATTTTTAATTAACTTATACAAAATGTAACCTACACATAATAGGCTGACGAACTAGAAAACTAAAAACTATTTTTTGAAAAAGTTACTTTACAGACAATAAGACAGGATTAAAGAAAAATACAAAAGAATAATGAGTTTAAAAACTGATACTCTTACTAACCAAATTCAAGCAGGAGTGTGTATCATGGAAGGAACGTGAACACTAATACAAAGGAAGTAATGGAGCCAAAGCTCCTCATGGGGTTAGGAAGTGTAGACACTTGAAGGAGAAATCAAAGTTAGCAGAAGAAATGTGTGGCTTGTAGTTGTGGGTGTGTGGGAATGGGGTGAAGTTGGTCAGGGAGAGAGTGTTTTGAGCAGATAGAATGTCTAATAAAAGTACTGAGGAAATATGAATATAAATATTGGAAATATCACACTGTACCTGAGATACAAATTTGCGGGGAGAAGGGTCTGGAAATATCACTGGAGAACTAGAAAGATGGTGGAAGGCCTTGTGTAAACTTTGTTAAGGGTAGGAAGCCAATGAAAGCTTTTAAATGTGGAAATAAAAATCACTAGATTTGTGTTTCCCAGAGGCCCTCCTAATCACCCATTTGTAGATCACCCCTGAACGTGAATTTCCCTATAGACTTTTACTATCTCATGGGATAGGTTGAATCTTTGCCTCCTTTTACTTGCAGGAGGTGATTTTATGTACTGGGAAGACTTTGGCTCCAGTCCCTACTGACCAAGTAGTAGTATAGGTAGATTGACTGTTTGCTTCAAGGAGTTGTTGCTTCTTTTGAAAATAGTTTTCTCTGTTTATAGCGTCAATTCCAAAGAATACTTTTTTAACACTGCATGAAAAACTTTATATCATGATGAAAGGGAAAATAGGGACTTTCAACCTATATCAACTCACTGGACAACTGACTGAAGAATTAAATGAGCAACTGGAGAACTTAGGCACTCATGGGACAATGGAGCTGAACAACTTAGTAAGGTAAATAGATGCATTAGTATTATTTGATCTTGTTGGTTTTTGTTTTGGGAGGTTTTTTGGAATAAAAAACTTTGAAGCCTGTGCATTGAACTTTAAAAATTATCTGGTGGATTAATGAAGTCTATCTAGCTAGGTAATTAAGAGATTATATTAATCTTTTACATTTTAATTAATGGAGCAATTTTTCATTAGCACTCCAATTTTAAGGTGAGCCAATACAATCATTTTAATACATTTACAGTAATTTCTCCTCAGTTATTTCATGCCATGTAGAATATACCTACCTACAGGGGATGCTGAGCGACAGGTGAGACAGGGAAGGGTGCTGGAGGGAGTCAAGTGGCCTCAGCCATGTTCTGAAGCTTTCTGGCAAAGGTAAGGGCTGGGCCTAGGAACCTTGAGAAAAATTCTTCCAATGCATTAGGAGATTGGGTAAATTGAAGTTACCAGTTAGGCACTTTTCCATCTCAGTGGGATACTGGGATGCTGAAGGCAGGATTCAATAGTTCAGACTCATAAAAAGAACAACAGTTAATATTTTTTTAGAGGTCCAGAAAGAGAGAGAGGAAAAAACCAAACAAACAAACAAAACAAGGCAAGCAACCAACCAAATTTTAGTGTGCCCAGTATCTACAATAAAACCAAGCAAATTCTTGGCTATCTTTGAAACTTTGGGGGAAGGAGATCCTGAAAATTTTCTAGTGAGGAAGGGATGGCAAATAAAACTGAAACAAACAGTACTCAGTGTACTAATCTAGGTCATATTAACAATCTTTGATATTCTTTCCCTTATGGATGCCACAGTAATCATTTTTCACTTATGGCAAAATGTAATGATGATAGGTACTATCCTTCAACGTGTAGTAGTTTAAATCTGTAGGATCCTGTGAGAGCTTGGCATATTTGGTAACTAGTATTGCCCTGATTCTTTGGCTCTCTTTTGCTGCTGTCTAAAGTCATGGACTGTATCTTAATTATTGCTATTATTTGCTAAATAAGTACTCGTTGAAATTATATTGAATCAATTTATTTCTGCACATCATCTCACGTTTGTCAGGATCTAACAATGCTTGCTTAGAAAGCATTTTAAAATCTTCAGATAAATGAACCACAGTTTCAGTTACCCCTAAGTTATCTTGACCACAGTAAGCAAATATTAAAACCTTTCAAGAGTGACTCTTTCCCAAAAGAATCTGCCGCATATTATTATCTACCCCTAATATATAGCTATTAAATAATGCCCTTTATTGTGTCCTTTGCCTTTCTTCTTTGGTCATTGGGTCTGACTTTCTATGTGTTTTTCTTTGTAGGCATCTCCTTTATCCAGTCACAATGAATATACTCTTTAAAAAAGGTTTGTTTCCCACAGACGAGAGAAAAATCAGGGAGTTCTATCAGCATTTTCAAGCTTATGATGAAGGTTTTGAGTACGGATCCCAGATGCCAGAACGTCTCCTAAGGTAGAGAGCTCTTCCCTACAATTAATTCACTGACCAAGCTCCTCCCAGCAATTCATAACCGTCTCATTTCCCTGTCATATGTAGAGAGAGCAGCATCTACGAGGAAGAGACAGAAGCTACTTCTTAAGACCAGTTTGTTTTTGGTGTGTGTATGACTTGACGAAGGAACTGAAGAAGAAAGATGCATTATTTCCTTTTTTTTTTCTTATTTTGAGGAGCAAAAATTTAACAGGGAGTAAGAGAGAGACAGAGAAGATATGAGAATGAAACAAAGAATTTATTTTGAGGCCTTTTATCCTGTTTACTGCTTATTATGATCACATTCATTGCTATAGTTTGGAACCATGCTAAATCATCAAGTATGACCCGTGGTTGTCCTTGTTCTCCCTGAGACAAAAGGAGGTGTGGTCAAATGTATTTTTCACAGCAGCCTCAGGGGTTTGAATGTAAAATAACACATGATTTTTTAAATGTCTTAGCAGTTGGTCTATAGTGGTGACTGGTCAAAAAATATGAAAAAGATCATAGCCAATTTGCTTTACCTGACTTAAGCCAGCACCTGTCACTGTGCTAGTTCTTCATCCTCCAGGAACTGGTAACAGCCAGAGTAAAAGTAGGACAAGCAGGTCATGGGCTCTGGTTTTTTGTTTGTTTTTGTCTTTGTTTTTTATTCAATGCCAATCCTATAGGGATTCAAACATTTGTTTGCAAAACACCCCACTAAGATGTGGCTGCCTACCCCCTTGATTTTCCTTGTGATCTAGTAAGTCTGAAGGTAGACCTCGAATGAAATTCTAGAAAAACTGAAGAAATTTGGAGAAATAATTATAATTCCATAGATATTCCCCCTTTAACGCCATGACCTGTTATTCCTGATGTGCTTTCACATTAATTTATGCACATGTTTTTTTCTTGCCTAGAAACTGGTCAAAATCCAAAAAGTGGCTTTTAGCACTTTTTGAGAAAACTATTCCAGATATGAAAACATATAGATCTGCAAAAGATAATTCCATGGTAAGTATCCCTGAGCTTTTTTGTTAAAATATGTGGGATGAAAACAGTAATAAGCTATGATTTTTAAAATAATTTTTTTGTCAAAAATCATGAGATTATTTAGGTAACATTTTGTGTCAAGTACTGTGTTGGATTTCTACACTATTCTATTAAACAACCTCATAATAATGAGGTAGGTATTAATAGTCTTCTACATAAGAAAAAAACTAAGGCTACAGACAACAACATATAACAAGGTGCTGAGGTTTTTATTGATTTATATATTATACAGTTGTGTCAACAGTGACAGGTGGGAGTTATGGCACATTAGACAAGGATAGCAGAGCTCTGCAAAGCAGACTTTGTTCTTGATGCCACTACCACTAATTATTTCTCTTTTCAAATAAAGGGAGGTAGTAAGGTATAATTTGAAAAGCAAGGCACTGGAAGCCACTGTTCGAAGTGTCCTAGGTCTGTGGTTATTCAGGTGTGGTTCCTAGACCAATGGTACCAACATCGCCTGGGGACCACTCAGTCAGAGCCTCTGGGGTGGAGCCCACCAATCTGTGGTTTCATAGGCCTTCCAGGTGGTTCTGATGCTTGTGTAATGACAAGTTCTCAACCCTGCCTGCTCATCAGAATCTCTGGGAGCTTTTGAAAACTACCTGATTGTCCAGACCCCCTCCCCACCTCGGAGACTGGGATTCACTTGGTCTGAATACGGGCTCAAATCTAGTCCCCAGTCTCATGACCTTGGGCATGGCACCTGGCCTCTTGGCTCAATTTCTACATCTACCTCATAGAATGTGGGGATTAAATGAGTTAATATTTGTGAAGCAGTTAGAGAGTAGTGAGGACTACATAAGAGTTTATACCATGTGTTTATCATTAAAAATCAGACCTTTTATTTATTTTTTTAAAGATTTTTATTTATTTATTTGAGAGAGGAAGTGAGAGAGAGAGAGAGAGAGAGGGTGTGCATGCATGCACAAGCAGGGGCGAGGGGCAGAGGGAGAGGGAGAAGCGGACTCCCCACTGAGCAGGGAGCCCGACACGGGGCTCCATCCCAGGATCAGGAGATCATGACCTGACCTGAAGGCAGATGCTTAACCACCCAGGTGCCCCCAAAATCAGACCTTTTAGTATTTATAGATGATATCTAGTGCTTTTGTTCACTTGCCTTTCATAATTATAGCAAGTGTTATCACAAGCAACTCTACCTAACACTGGAGAGGAAGATTGCTTCAGAAAAAAAGGGATGTATGAATGTTTAGATATCTCCCACCTGAATAAAGGGAATAGAAAGCTACTCTGGAATGCCCCACATTGATAAACAGTGTTTCAGCTAAGGATTCTATTTTACAAACAGACCCTGACAAACACATTTTTGTTTGCATAATTTTCCAGGATTTAGGGGTGAAGAGGCATGTGTATAAAAACTGCACCCAGATAGATCTGTAATCGATGGGCCTGACAAACAGGGTTTTTAATGCCCCAACTAAAACTCTCCACTGACAGTACTTCTAGAGTAGCATTTCTTTTTCCTACTCTGAAGAAATGAGGCGTTTTTAATCCTACGTACTCTCTCTATTTGAATAAAGACAGATTTTGAAGTTTGCTGAAGCTAATCCACTGTTTAAGACTTTGGGACAGAACTCAGTTTGAACATTCAGGAGCAGTTTTCATTTTTTTATGTATCATTTCTGTTTCTTCCAGCAGTATTCACACTGAGCTTGTGTTTTGTACCCAATTTTTTTTTAAATGTGGTCTAAGAAGAAAATAAAAGATTCTGTTGTCTTCTGTATAAGTAGATTTCAATGGCCTAGTTAAGCAGAAGACTGGAAGAAGTTTTCGTTTTTTGGAAATATCACACACACATTTCATCACACCATAAACATCAAGTGTGGTGATTTCTCCCTTGTTATTCTAGATATGTATTAAACTAGTGTTTTCATTTAAAACGAACATTTCACCAGAATAGCATATCCAGAGAATGAAATCCATGTATAGGATTTTCCATGAGATGTAAACTTGGTGTTATAATAATTTATGTTGTATGATAGAAACTAGCAGTAAATAAAATTTATACTTAAATGATTTTCAATTTTGCTAGCCCATTGTTACAGTAACAATAACAATAAGACATTGCTAACACTTATGGGGAGCTTACTCTGTGCTAGGCATAATATTACACATTTCACAAATTCGTGACTCATTTATTTTTCACAGCAACTCTAATACCCAGCAAACTGGGGATTATTAAAACCAGAAAGCTGAGGATTAGAGTGGTTAATCACTTTTGAAACACTACATGTCTTTGTAAGTCACAGTGCTAGTCTCTCATCGTGTATTTTCTTTGATGGTGATTTAACAGTTGTTTCATGTATCCTAAGATCTGAAGCAAAACTACTACATGATGGTACAATACAATTCTCTTAATCCCTAATCCATGAGAGTTGTGGGCTGTCTCTCTCATGGGGCAGTATAGGACAGTAGCTAAGAGTGTGGGCTCTGGAGCCAGGGCCAAGCTCACAGAGTTTGAATCCCAGCTCAACCACCGACAAGCCACCTGTCCTGGCAAAGTTCCTTAACTTAACTGTGCTTCAGTTTCCTCAAATGTGAAATGGTGAAGATAAAAGTATCTACTTCTTCGAATTGTGCTGAGGATTGAATGGTTCGATACTTGCAAAGCACTGAAAACAGTACTTGCCTTCGCAAGCAATGACTAGGCATTAGCTGCCATTATTTTTATCACCTGAACCTGAGTTATTTAAGATTCAAAATACATGAGTAACTTAATGAAAATGTGTCTGAATTTCTTCCCCATGATGGGGAATGACCATTGACAAAGGTGTGACTGGGAAACCTCCCAGTGCAGATAAATCTTTCATGGAATTTGTGTGATGACCTGAGAGCAACCATCAGTGGCCTTGGATGGGGCCCTGATCTTAGTTGGCACCATTCCAGTCAAATATCACTTCTCTGCATATTGTAGTATTTATACCATATCCTGGCTTGGCAGTGCTTTCTCCATAGTGTATAGGCTGAGAATCTTCATGGCAAATGGGGGAAGGGTTGTCTCTGGAATGCTCCAGATATCTGTGTTTCTGTGTTGCTTGCATTTTCCTAAAAGCAGAGGCTTATTTTAAAAATTTGTCAAAATGATAATATGTACTAAGTTTTGTTTTAAGCTCTTGATGGGTAGTAACTGATTTAATTCTCACAACAATCCTCTGAGGTAGGTACCATGTTATGACCATTTTATAGATGATGAAATTGAGACACAGAGCTTAAAGTAACTTGTCCAGTGTTACCCAGGTCTTGACTAACTAAGCCAGGTTCTGGTTCCACGTGTGAGGATCTTGGAAGTTGCCACTCCATCCTAACAACAAGTACAAGGCTGAACAAACCAATATTAGAATTATCAGACTGGGACTTTAAAACAACTATGATTAATATGCCAAGGGCTTTAATGCGTAAATTTAGACAGCATGCCAGAACAGATAGACAATATAAGCAGAGAGATGGAAATCCTAAGAATGAACCACAATTAAATGCTAGATATAATAAACAATATAACATAAATGAAGGATGTCTTTGATGGGCTTATTTGTAGACTGGCAGAGCTGAGAAAAGAATCTCTAGAGGATATATCAGTTGAATCTCCAAAAACTGAAAAGCAAAGAGAACAAAGACTAAAAAAAGAACAGAGTACCCAAAAACTATGGAACTGTGGGACAACTGTAAAAGGGATAGCATACATACAGTGGGAATACTAGAAGGAGAAGAAAGGGAAAAAGGAACAGAAGAAGTATTGGACACAATAATGACAGAATTTTCCACAATTGATGTCAGACACCAAACCATAGATCCAGGAAGATCAGAGAACACCAAGCATGTAAACACCAAAAACATATCATTTTTAAATTACAAAAAAACAAAGATAAAAAATCCTAAAGAAGCCAGAAGGAAAAAACACCATATCAATAGAGGAACAAAGATAATAATTATATCTGACTTCCCCTTAGAAACCATGCAAAGCAAAAATAGTATAGAGTGAAATATTAAGAGTTGAGTGAGAAAAAAAAAAAAAGAAAACACACCAATCTGGAATTCTGCACCCTGTGAAATTATCCTTTAAAAGTGAAGGAGAAATAAAGGCTTTTGCAGACAAACAAAAAATGAGGGAGTTTGTTGTCAGTAGACCTTCCTTACAAGAAATATTAAAGGAAGTTCTTCAGCGAGAAGAAAAATAATACAAGTCAGAAATTCAGATCTACATAAAGAAGGGAAGAGCATCAAAGAAGAAATAAGTAAAGGTGAAATAGAAATTTATTTTCCTATTCTTAATTGATCTAACAGGTAACAATTTGTTCAAATTATAGCAATACTATATTCAGATTATATACACACACACACACACATATATAGACACACACACTTATGTGTGCTTATATATAAATGAAATCATTATGTGTGGTTATCTGCATGCCTGTCTGAATCCTTTATCATATCCTTCTATAATAATAATCCAGTAAATAAAATGTTTCTCTCACTTTTAGCCAATTAACTGAACCTGAGGAAGGGGTTGTGGGAACCTCTGATTTATACAGCTAGTCAGCTGGAAGTACAGATAGCAGCCTAGACTTGCAGCTGGCATCTGAAGTCCAAGGAGGAGGCTCTTAGAACCTCCAATCTGTAGCCAGTTGGTCCAAAGTACAGGTAATAACCTGGGCTGTGACTGGCATCTGAAGGGCAGGTGGGAGGTGGAGAAAGGGTATAGTCTTGTAGGACAAAACCCTTAACCTACAGAACCTCATGCTAGTTCTGGGTAGATGGTGTCAGGATTGAGTTGAACTGAGTTGAATTATAGGGCACCCAGGTAGTGTCCTGAGTATTTTTATTGTTGTTTGGGACTCCTCCTTCCACATATACACACACATTAGAAATTGGTACCAGAACTTCAGAGCGAGGATGTCCTCTTTACCACTCCTTTTCAACATAGTACTGGAAGTCCTATGCAATAAATCAAGAAAGGAAATAAAAGTTACACATATTGGGAAAGAAGACATAAAACTGTCTTTGTTCACAGATGTCATGATCATATTTGTAGAAAATCCAAGAGAATCAACAAAAAACTACTGGAACTAACAAACAATTACAGCAAAGTTGCAGGATACAAGTGAATATCCAAAAGTTAATTGCTTTCCCATGTACCAATAAAGAATGTGTGGAGTATGAAATTAGAAACACAATGTGCCATTTACATTAGTATTCCCCAAAATGAAATACTTGGTATAAACCTGACAAAAGGTATATAAGCTCTGTATGAGGAAAGCTACAAAACTCTGATGAACAAAACCAAAGAACTATGTAAATAGATATTTTATGTTCATGGATAGGAAGATTCAATATTGTCAAGATGTCAGTTCTTCCCAACTCAACCTATACATTCAATGCAGTCTCAATCAAAATCCCAGTGAAGTTATTTTATGGATATCAACAAACTGATTCTAAAGTTTATATGGAGAGACAAAGACCCAGAATCACCAACACAATATTCAAGGAGAAGAACAAAGTTCTTCAAAAGAGCAATGCTACCCAACTTCAAGATTTACTGTAATGTTATAGTGTGGTATTGGTGAAAGAATAGACAAGTAGATCAATGGAACAGAATAGAGAGCCCAGAAATAGACCCCTTTAAATATAATCAGCTGACCTTTGACAAAGAAGCAGGAGGCAATATAGTGAAACAAAGATAGACTCTTCAACAGATGGTGCAGGAACAACTGGACATCCACATGCAAAACAAAAAAAAAAGAAAGAACACATCTAGATAGAGATCTTATACAATTCACAAAAATTCACTCAAATGAATCACAGACGTAAGTGTAAAATGCAAAAGTATAAAACTACTAGAAGATAACCTAGGAGAAAACCTAGTTTACCTTGGGTATGGTGATGCCTATTTAGATATAACATCAAATGCACAATCCATGAGAGAAGATGGAAGCATATGAAAAGATGCTCCACATCATATGTCTTCAGGGAAATGCAAATGAAAACAACCCTGAGATACCACTACACTCATTCTGGTCAGAATCTGGAACACTGACAACAGCTCACCTCCTGGTGAGGACGTGGAGCAACAGGAACTCTCCTTCATTGTTAATGGGAATGCAAAATGGTGCAGACACTTTGGAAGACACTTTGGTGGTTTCTTACGAAACAGAGCATACTCTTGCCATAAAATCTAGCAATTGTGCTCCTTGATATTTGCCCAAATGACTTGAAAACTTATGTCCACACTAAAACCTGCATATGGATGTTTATAATAGTTTTATTCATAACTGCTAAAACTTGGAAGCCACCAAGACACCCTTTAATAGGTAAATAAACTGTGGTACATCTAGGGAATGGAATATTATTCAGCGCTAAAAAGAAATGAGCCATCAAGCCATGAAAAGACATGAAGGAACCATAAATGTATATTACTAAGTGAAAGAGACCAATCTAAGAAGGCTATATAATGTATGGTTTCAGCTATATGACATTCTGCAAAAGGCAAGATGTGGAGAAAGGAAAAAGATCAGTGGTTGTTGGGGAGGGAGGAGAGATACATTGGCAGAGCATAGAGAATTTTTAGGGCAGTGAAAATAATTTGTATGACATTATAATGGTGGATATATATCATCATGCATTTGTCCCAACCCATAGATTTTACAATGCCAAGAGTGAACCCTAAGGTAAACTATGGAATTCAGGTGATTGTGATGTGTCAACGTCCTTGATCCATGGTAAAAAAAAAAAATACCATTTTGCTGAATGGTATTGTTAAGTAGGGAAGACTATGCATGCGTGGGGATAAGAGTTATATGGGAATTCTTTGTACTTTCAATTTTATTGTAAACTTAAAATTGCTCTAAAAAATAAAGTCTTTAAGAAAAAAAAAAAAAAACGAAGCCAGGATTTGAACCAATGCAGTAAAGCAGTTGTGCTCTAGAGTCCCTATTCCTAATTACTATGCTACCGGTAAGTGTATAAAACCCTTAGCATGCCTCAAGCTGCAGACCTAGGAATGGCAGAAATAATATATTTGAGATTAAGGAAAAACTCACGATCTTTGTTTATTAACATCATTCTTTGTCACATAGCTGTGGTTTGATAAAATGTCTTTCTTTTAACAGACGTTAATGCAGGCTATGCTGGATATCGTAGAGACGGAAAGAAAGGAAGAAATGAGCCCCAATTATGGGCTCTTATTACTTTGGGCTTCTCTGTCCAATGCTGTCCCTGTAAGTATATTAGTAAAGTAAGGATTACACTTCTGTCTACTGCAATTTCAGTTTTTTTCCTTCATTATTCTTTCTTTTTTTCGGTCTTTTCACTTCTTGATTATGGGAAAGAAAAAGGCTACAGTGGATTTGGTTGTGAGCTAGAAAAACAAAACTGAATGCCTAATGAAATCTGATAAGATCACAAAGGAGGCAGAGCAAGATGTCAAGTGACTTCTGCCCTCTGCAAGGCAAGCCTGTAGTAGGCTAAGGGAAAAGCTTGCACCTTGGGGTTAGTTGTGACAACACCTGCTTATGGAGTACTTTCTTTGTCAGGCAACATGCTTAGTATTGGTGCTGCAAAGATGAGTAAGTCTTGACTCCAACATTTTACTGGGGAGAGAGTAGGTAAATGGATAGTCTGGGATAGAATTGGGCTTGAATCAAGATAACCCCCGCCAGAGCTATAGAATCTCATGGAGAGAATTTAAACCCTCAGCCTCCATTTCCTCATGGGTAACAAAGGGATAATACAACTCCTGATATGGTCCTAGGACTTGGGTACATAATGAATGGTAACCCTCCTTTCTCCACAAGGTGGTTGTGAGGATTCAGTGACATAAACCCAACTGGTGCCCAGTGAATATTAGTTCTTTGTCTTCCCCTCTACCCGTTCTCCTTCGGCACACTGTTCCTGTTTGTGTTTCTTGGCGTCTTGGTCCTGTAAGCTTCCCCATGAATGGAGCTGGTGACTTTGGAACTCACAATACTAAAGAGAGCAGACTTTTTAACTGTTTCTTTCTAAAGCTGTTATGAACTAGATTAAAGCCATGTGATATGTCTGCCCCTTCTTGCCTGATGCACATCAGGGAGGATCTCACATTAGCTTAAGCTGCACTGGTATTATTTGAGGAATTAAAGGGTGACCTTTTTTACATATTTGTTTTCTACTGAACAGGAATATTCAACCCATCTCTAATGATAAAGGTGGCCATTTTCTTTTTTCTTCTAACAAATAGAAATGAGATATTTCAGGTATTATTTATTTCTCCTTCCTCTTAGTGAAGGCTTTCTAAGTACTGATAGTCTAGTTTCTTTTCACGTGTTATAAAACTGATTGAGTAAAGAGCAGAAATAGAAATTCTGGCCTCTCTGCTATATGTAGTTCATCTGGCATGGGCAAATAAAAATCGTCTAATCCTTTCCCCTTCTTTATGTACCTCTGATATTACGCCCTGATTTCTCTTTGCATTGCTTTCTTGGATACTGATTAAGCTATAGCAAAATGAAAAGGCGAACATCAGAACAGCTCCCAAAGCAGCAACAAAACAGCCACTCCTGTCACAGGATTAATTTTCAAGATCTCATTAGAGAGATCCTCCAGAAGAAAGGGACACAAAGCCCCATTGATCTGACTCATGGGAAGTCAGTTCTTTGGAATTTGTTCCTGGCACCGGCCTGAAAGGATTTAAATAATGAATTTCAGAAAGAAAGTGTCTGATGATTAGTGAGAGTTCCATTTTGCTGGCTCTCGTTGGCACCTCCAAGAAGCAGCTGGTGTGCAGGCAGAGACCCTGGAAAGGCTTTAGAGTCAGGCCCAAAGCCAAATCCCAGTGCTGGGTGACAGCAAGCCAAGTGTTTAACCTCTCTGAGCCTCAGTATTCTTATCTATAAAATAGGATGAATGTTATTTACCTCATAGGATGGTCATGAACATTATTATTTTTAAGATATGGAAAGTGGCTGACAGTCCCTTGAAGAAAGAAGGTGCTCAGTGAATGTTAGCTTTCTTCTTTTATAAAAAGTAAGGCCATCATTTCAATCATTACTTTCAATGGCCCATTAATAAACTGCCCTGACTTCCAAAACTGGACCACTCAAATGCCCCAGGGTGGGAGTGGCCACTGCTATCTGGCTTCTGTGATCTCCCATCAACACTTAGAGAACCCCAAAAAGCCCCGCCATTGGACAGGTGGTGGGGCCTGGCCTTTCTTGGTGCCCAGGTCAGGTTCTCTTCTCTCCCATTCTGGGCTCTGCCTCAAAGCCCGTGGAACTCAGAGCTAGGGCTTGAGGTAGTCTGGGGACAGGACAGATCACTAGAAGGCTCCATGGTGGTCGAGGTGAACCTTGGTAGACTGGCCCAAAATATTAACCATAATCAGTGAAATCATTTGTATGGGAAAACCATTTCCAACTTACAAGAAATTCCCGCCAAATGAAATTTTTAGGAACATTTTTCCAAAACGAGTTTCACCGCTGACATTTTATCTTTGTTATCGCTTCTCCCAAGCTCTTTCCGAATCCTGACCCCACGACCCCCCATCCCACCCCGCCTCACCCTCAACTCCCACAGCCTGTGTTGTCTGTCCCACCCATTGCCTGTACACTTAGTTCTTTTTTTCTCCTGATTTTTATTTCATATCCCCAACTAGATGTGAAAGTTCTTTGGGCAGGAATGATACCTTATACGTGTTTGTGTTCACCATGATTGTAGAAGACTGTCTGACCTGTTATAGAGACTCCATCAGTATTTGTTAAATCTCTTTTGAATGGAGGAATAAGTGATGCTGAAGAACATACCCATTTCATCTTCTCTTACTGGGCAGGGCTTTCCTCCTTGTCCCTTTCACCTTTGTTCTTACTCCAAAAGAATTGCAGTGGCTGCTTGTGAAGTTCAGTGAGCCAGGTGGCCCTTCTCCTTTTTGAGCAGCCCTCATAGACCTGACCCCTTTGGCAAAATATTAATTGCTACTTTGGGGAGCAATTTTTAACTGGGAGTATGCAAAGATCCCAAGGTCATTTATTCTTGTTTGTTTCAGTAATATATGTAAATTTCTTATTTACTCATACCTGTCTTTTATGTGACTCTTCTTTTTAAAAAAATGTAATTGAGGGGCGCCTGGGTGGCTCAGTCGTTAAGCGTCTGCCTTCGGCTCAGGTCATGATCCCAGGGTCCTGGGATCGAGCCCCACATAGGGCTCCCTGCTCTGCGGGAAGCCTGCTTCTCCTTCTCCCACTCCCCCTGCTTGTGTTCCCTCTCTCGGGCTCTCTCTCTCTGATAAATAAATAAAATCTTTTAAAAAAAATAAAATAAAAATAAAAAAAATAAATAAATAAATGTAATTGAGTTTTTTACCAAGTTTAAAAATGATAAATAGCACCTTCGTACAGCCATTTATAATTTAGCTGAATTCCTTGTGTTCATTACAAAATAAGTATTACCCAATTTTTGTGAATCTCTAAAACTCTAAGCACTATTTAGTATAACTCTGAACCCCTCTTTTGTATTACTGAAAATCTGTGTGCTATCACTAAGCTATTTTTCGCCCAGTATGAACTTTGACCCTTTAAATGAGATGAATTGAGTTTGGAGAGGTTATTAATTAAATCCAGTAATTCAGCACTTCCATCCGTAGATAATAGTAGCAGGGGCCTGAGTGGGGAGACAGAAGAGAGCTCTCTGAGCATGTTTCTTCTACTGTAAAATGGACTGGATAATGTCTAGGGTAAGTCTTCGGTACTCTGAATCATGCCACGGAAAGAGGCTCTCCAGATGGTGGTGGCCTTGGTTCTCTGGTACCGTATTTACCCTGGCACCAGTGGGTTTCATGCCCCAGGGCGGAAAACCATGAGGAGTATTGAATTTGGCTTACTTGACCGCTTCCCTTCAGACAGTTGCTCTTCCCTTTTTGGCCACAGAGGGGAGTATTGGGATTATGTAAAGGTACTTAAAGTTACCTCACAAAAGAAACAAAAAGACTTATGTGTTTCAAATATGAAGTAGTATCGGAGTCTTTCAGGACTGATTTTCCTAGATGAAATTTCTTTTACAATACGTGTTTATAGAAGAGAGGCAAGGGAAACCCAAACTTCTTTTATTGATTTTATACAGGTTTCCTCTAGTGTGTAATCTAAAAATAGAAACAGGGGCGCCTGGGTGGCTCAGTCGGTTGAGCGTCTGCCTTCGGCTCAGGTCATGGTCCCAGGGTCCTGGGATCGAGCCCCACATAGGGCTCCCTGCTCTGCGGGAAGCCTGCTTCTCCCTCTGCCCCTCCCCCTGCTTGTGTTCCCTCTCTCGCTGTGTGTCTCTCTGTCAAATAAATAAATAAAATCTTAAAAAAATAAATAAAAAATAAAAATAGAAACAAAAACATCTACCCGAGTTAGTGGAAAGTTAATTTTTGAAATATATGGCAGTATAATTTTAACCTTGTAATACCACAATGAGGAAAGATGTGAAATAATTTTCTTTGGTCTAGAGAGAGAATTTGCAAGCATGCTATGTTCAGTAACATTCAGGTGTGAAAGGACCATTATTTTTGATATTGACTACTCTCATAATTTAGTTTATGGGATTTGAGGTATATTTTTCTGCACTTATTGAAAATCACCATATTTTATTTGCGGAATATATGATTTGCTCATTCATTTCTATTTCACGAAAATTAAATTTTAAAAAATATTTTCATTTGGATTAACATTTTAAGTGTCATAATTTGCTGTTTCTGAATATTTAATGTATGCATATATAATATTTTATAATGTGTATTAGTAAAAAGAATCCTTCATTTTGTAGTAAAGATAATTTATATAAACAACAGAATTAAACTATAGTGACAGAATAAAAGTATAGATTTGACCTCTCAGAGGTCTGTAACATCTCTCTTGTTCATAAAATCTAGTTGTTTCCAAAACTGCTCCTTACTAGCATGCTTTTAAGTTTAATTTAAACATTTTCCTGGTTTCTTTTAATGTTTATGGTGAATACTAAGTATGCTTTTATTCACTGTCAAAGAAGGTTGTATTGTGTGATACATGTTTTTTGTTTTGTTTTGTTTTTTTAAGGTTGCATTTTGGACACTTGCATTTGTCCTCTCTCATCCCACTGTCCATGAGACCATTCTGGAAGGCATATCTTCTGTGTTTGGCACAGCAGGTACTAAACCTGAATGAACTTACCTGGTTGCAGAGATATCTAATGTGTGCTTGTCACATGTTATGGGCAAAACTAAATGCCCAGAATTTTATAGAAATTGAGCATAATCCAAAATTGAACACAAGTTGTTGTGTGTTTCAGGATATAAACTGATCAGGAAGATTCCTAGAATTTAATTACTGTCCAGGTGATTTTAGAGGGCATCTAGTCTAACCCCCTTACTTTCCAAATCATGAAAATGCTGGAGAGATTGTGATTTGCCTAATTTCCCTACTTAAATGTAAATACACATACACACACACACACACACATACACACACAGGCTTTTTCTTCAAATCTCTTGGCCCCTCAATTATTTTTGGAATTCAGGATTTTCTAGATTTTGTAAAAAGTAATACAGTGCATATATTACATAACACAGATGTCAAGTAAGGTTTTGTCACCAAAGGAATTGTTTTAAAAGTTAGAGATTTGGGGGGTTAGAACTGTAGATGGGGATTGACACCTTGTATTTTTTAGTTCAGATTTGGACTCTTCAATCATCATCTGTTTTAAAAAAGCAGAAATAAGCTTGAATGGAGAGAGCGTTCAACTACTTGTTTATTTGACCTGTTTGGAAGTAGTATCTTTTAGAAAAACCTAAATATGTCAAATTATGTATTCTGATATAAAAAGAATAATAAATTACTTGGAAAAAAACAATGTAATAGGACAAAAGGTAGGATGCCAATTGACAGCACCCCCCTGCTTCATGATTGCTGAAAATATTTTATTTGATATTTCATTCTTTATTTTCTACTGCTTCTTAATGAATTAAAGGCAGAAAGCAAATTGGCTTGCTCAACATCACTATCTAAGCCATACTGTCTCTTGAGCCTTGAGTCTTATCTCATAGAAATAGTGAGGATTAGAATCACTGAGTACAAACCATGCTAACAAGTTAGATTCTGGAGATACGTTAGTGAGTACAAGAGAAAACTACTTGCCTTTATGGAGCTTACCTCTACAAAGTTAGTGGAAATACTCATGCCTTTACGTCCACAAACAATAAAAGGGAATGTGTCCTTGACCGTCACATTTCCGACTTCAGCATTTCCTTACTAGAGTCTACTCCTCATTTAGGGTTCTCCAAAATCCTGGTCTTTAGGAAATCAAGAAGTAGTTATGGGATGGTGGAGATAATGCTGGGAGCCTGTCTGACCCAAAGGCTACAACAGAAGTATTACATTCATCTAAGTGTCTACAATACTTGAATCTTGAACTCTTGAACACAGTCCAATGGAGAAAGACAAAACCTTTATTCTTTTTCTACATTCTGGTTTATTTTTAGAACCCATTGTTCTCCACTGACAGACAAAGGCTCCTCCAAATAGCGATACCAGTGTATTAGCTACATATATATCAATGCTTTCAGTTTTTAAGACTCTTGCAAACTTGAAAACAATTTACATAAAATATCAAATGTTTTTGCTGTGTTTATACGGAAGCAATTCAGATCAATTCATGTATGAGATGTAGTAGCAGCTCAGGAATTTAGATGTGAGAGGAAATTACTCACTTGCTCTTGGAGGTTGATATTAAAGAAGATATCCACGTGCCCATACAAAGGATCCTGTCAAAGAAAGCACATTAGAGTGCATGGAACAAGAATCTGACTCAATACAGCAGTTCTCCATTCTTAGTTCTTCACTATTACAAGATGACCATTTCTTTCTTGGAGATGTCCTTAGTGACTTGGACACCTCTTCACATCTCTATGGCCTCAGGCATGTTGCTCAACTTTCTTATAAGTTTCAGGGTACAAGCTGCTATTGAATCATTGGTCCTTTGTGTCTGGCTTTTTTTCACTTAGCATAATGTTTTATTTTGTATCATGATGTTATACATTAATTGATTTTCACATGTTGAATCTCCCTTGCATTCCTGGGATAAATCCTACTTAGTCATGTGGTATAATACATACAATTTTAATGGCTATAAAATATCCATATTACATATAGGTATTTATATCCATAGAGCATATATCATTTTTATGTTGCTGGATTCAATTTGCTAGTGTTTTATTAAGGAATTTTAGGAATTTTACATCTATATTAATAAGGGATATTGATTTATGGTTTTCTTTTCTTGTATTTGTCTGGGTTGGGTATCAGGATAATTCTGGCTTTATAGAGTGACTTCAGAAGTATTCATTCCTCATATTTTTTGGAAGAGTTTGTGAAGGATTGATGTTAATTATTCTTTAACTATAGGATAGATTTACCAGTGAAGTGATCTGGTGCCGAGATTTTCTTTGTGAGAAGTTTTTGATTAATTCAATCACTCTACTTGTTACAGGTCTATTCAGGGTATATATTTCCTCTTTTTTATTAAAATATAACTGACACATAACACTGTATTAATTTTAGGTGTACAATGTAATGATTTGCAATATGCATATGCTATGAAATGATCACCACAATCAGTTTAGTTAACATCCATTATCACACAGCTATAATTTTTTTCTTGTGATGCAAACTTTTAAGATCTACTTTCTTATCAACTTTCAAATGCATAATACAGTGTTGCTAACTGGTTGCCATTGCTGTACATTACAGACCCAGAAAAATAGGGACACTGAACGAATTTGCATGTCATCTTTATGCAGGGGCCATGCTAAACTTCTCTGTATTGTTTTACATTTAGTAACACTATTTTTTCTTGGGTCAGTTTTGTAGTTTGTGTCTTTTTAAGGAATTTATCCATTTCATCTAAGTTATTTAACTTGGTACATATAACTTCATATTATTGCCCACAATCTTTTTTATTTCTGTAAAATCACTAGAAAATTATCTCCCTCATCCTTGATTTTAATAATTGTGTCCTCTCTCTTTTTTCCTTGGTCAGTATAGCTAAAGGATTGTCCATTTTGTTTTCAAAGAACTAGCTTTTGGTTTTGTTGATTTTGTTTGATTTTATTTTTTTATATCACTTTTCTATTCACTATTTCATTTTTCTCTGTCCTCATCTTTATTATTTATAATTTATATCTCTTTATGAATATTCTTTATTTTGTTCTTTAAACACAATTTTTCTTAAAGTCTTTGACCATATTTAAAATCTCTTATTTAAAGTCTTTTTTTTTTTTTCATAAGTCCAACATTTGGGTTTTTTCAGGGATAGTTTCTACTGATTGCTTTTTTCCCCTGTGTATCATCTATGTTTTCTTGTTCCATGTATTATTGGATATTTCTCATTGCATGTCTTGCTTTTTTTTTTGAAAACTGGACATTTTAAATAATACAGTGTAGCAACTCTGGAAATCAGATTCTCCTGTTTCCTCATGGTTTATTGCTGTTGCTGCTTGTCATAGCCTTGTTTGTGTGTTTGTTTATTGACTTCATTAATTCTGGAAATTGTGTATTATTACACTGTATTTTGTATTATTATCATGTGTGGCCACATATGTTTCTGCTTGGTTAGTTTAGTATTCAGCTAATAGTTGGACAAAGATTTCTTTACACTAAGAACCAATAAGACTCCCATATTTGCATGTTTAGGATTTTGTTTGCATGTTGGAGCATGCCTTCAACACTCAACTAAGCAGTTGGTAGCACTGCCTTAACTTTCACTTCCCACTTGCACAGAAACTCAAGGTCAGCCATAGGTAGACAGTAGAGCCTTCTCAGGCCTTTCCTGAGCCTGAATGAGGCCTTGGGCATTTGTGCAGTCCTACAAAATTGCATGCATTTTTATATTTCCAGGAATACACTGGACCTTTTAAAGCCCCGGGGACGTCTCATTCCCTAGCTCTTCATTTTAATCTTTTTGGTTTGCCTGTTGTTTGTCCAAACTGTTATCTATTGCCTCCCGTAGCTGCAAAGTTAATTATCCTTAAAGGTTTCCAACCAACACCCCTGGGGGAAATTCCACTGTGTGAGTTCCAAGTCAGGTCAGATAAAGATAGTCTTATAAGTGGGACCTTTCAGGACCTGCCAGATAGGTCACATAATGAGAACTCTCTAGGAATGAGGTCTTGAAGGAGTTCCAATCTTATTCTGACCCCTCTGGTAACTGCTGGGCTGCTGGTTTGCACTGTGGTTGTAGGCTATTGGTTTTCAAGGCTACCGTGGAGCTATGGAGAGACGGATGGGAATAGGGCAAGTTAAAGTGTCATTAAGCTTGTTCTTCTTACGAAGATTTAGCCATTTTTCTTGGATAAACACTCCCTGGGTTGCTGCAAGCCTTTGGTTAATTTCCAAAGTTCTGAAAAAGTTGATTCTGACAAATTTTATCAGATTTTTCATTGATTTTAAAGAGGGACTCTTTGGAGTCCTTAGTCTGCCATTTTTGCTGACATTACCCTGAACCGTAAGTTTTAAAATTTCCTTTAGGAAACCTTCCAGATTCATTGTTAACCCTTCATTCATCTATTTATCTGGTGGCCCTCAAATATCTTTTTGAGTACTCACTATGTCAAGGCATTATATGAAATATCAGGGCTATGAAGATGAGTGTGTGGTGCATGCTCTCAAGGAAGTTCATGAATGAAGTGCATTTTATAAAAATGAAAACAGATTTGGAAGTTTACAGAAGATGTTAGGAGAGAGAAAGGAACATTTACGATGTTTCTTTGGAGATGTGCACTTGTTGATGAATTCTGTAGGTTTTCTGTACTTGGAACCTTTTCCTTGTTTTTATTCATCTTTCAGTCAGCTTGAATGTCATTTCCTCAGATAGATCTTTTAGGCTTGCCCTGTCTGAAGTCACTTTCCCTAACTCTGTGCTTAGTGATTCTCTGACTCACCTCACTATTTCCTTTGTAAGAATGATTTTTTTGTTTATCTATATCTATCTATCTTCTGCCTCCTTCATCAGAACATAGTCTCTCCAACAGCAGGAACAATGTCTATCTTGGTCTCTATAGGATCCCCAGCTGCCTAGAACCCAAATCACACAAGTATTTTCTGAACAAATTTAATGAACAAATACAAGCATATATTTTAAGAGATGAATGTCTTAGTTTAGCTTTCATTTGTGGTTTTATCACCTATCCCATTAGACAGCTTATATGAAATGAGTATTTTATGTAAAGAAGTTTCGGATAAGTTTCTGCCTCTAAGTTTTGAGTTAATAGAACCCTAGTTTCAGCCAATATCTAATCTGTGCTTTGAGACACTCAGTAGTCTCAAGTCCAAGAATCCACAAGAATGGTAATGAATGCTGAACATGTCTCTAGGGTTTTGAACTCTATAAAGCATCTTCTTGATTATGGTTTTATTTTACCCATTGATCCTGGGTGAAATATACATTATCAAATTATTGAGTGTCTGATGAAGAATATTTTGCTTTGTTACAGAGTTTTTGGGCATAATTCCTGGAAATTAGTCATTTTGTTTTAAATTTTAATGTGTAGATCACCACACATTTTTTCAGTTGCCTGTCCTAACCTCAAAAACATAGTGCAGATATGGGGGTCAGAATGCCTGCATTCAAATCCAGTCTGAGATCCTTACTACTGGTTAATTCCTTATTCAAGTTGCCAAATTCTTTAAGCCTTTTTCCTCTTCAGGCAAATGGCAAAATAAGAATGCCCATCTCATGGAGTTACTAGGAGAATATGGTAAAATATAAAGTTGACAGCACAATGTCTTTCAAACTGTAATCATTTTATGAATCTTAGCCATGACCAAAACTGATATAACCGTATTAATTATATGAAATTTTATAACCTTGCCATATCATGAAATTAGTAACTATTATGACTTCGAATTTTTCTACTTCTAAATATTAGTCAGTGTTGTTTTTCAAAATATAGTTTTCCAGGTGCTTGGATGGCTCAGTCGGTTAAGCATCTGACTCTTGATTTCAGCTCAGGTCATGATCTCAGGGCTGTGAGATCAAGCCCCACATTGGGCTCCACCTGTCTCTCAGTCTCTCTGTCTCCCTCTGCCCCTCCCCTCTCTCACGTGCACACATACATGTTTTCTCTTGGTCTCTCTAAAATAAAATGTATATATATGTATCATAGTTTTCTGGAGTGTTTACAGCAATAATTGAATTATTTTATATCAGTTGGCCATCCCTTTAAAGAGACTGAATGCAGTAGAAATATAGCATGAAGATATTTCTGTCTAATATTATCCTAGGAGGTAGAAATAGTAGCAACAATAATAGCTAACACTTAGCTAGCTCTTAGTAAGTACCAGGCCCTGTTCCAAGTGCTTTTCTTATTGACTCCCTAATCCTTGAATCATCCCTCCTAAATGTTATTATTTATATGCATTTTAAACATGAGGAAAATGATGTGCCAATTAGGTAGCTTACCCAAGACCACACAACTAGTAAGTGACAGAACTACAGTTTGAACCCATGTTGGCCTGGCTCAGGAGTTGATAATACAAATTATCAAATCTCCTTATTTCAAAATTATGCTCGGAATGTCTGAATTAACATGCTGAGGTCCAGTTTCCAGCTTAATTCCAAGGCGTGAACATATTAATCTTCCTAAAGCATACCTCTAGTTACATTGCATGTGTATTCAGAATATATTCCTGGAGTAATGTTCATACCCCTGAGCCTGAAACCATAGCCTGATGGTCTGATCCACCTTTGCAATCAGTATAATAATCTAACTAAGGTGGCCCCTTGAATACCCTCTAAAACTCTCTTCATTTTCTTTCTGCTGTTCTATTTAGTGTAAATGTAACCCTAAATGTGATTTAATTTTGATGCCTTTAGAAGACCATACATAAGTAAACTTGTAGATTAGAAAAGTATTTTCTAAACTATGTACTTCATTCTTGGGTCAGAAAATATGACTACTATGTTCATAACCAAGGTGATTTCTAAAACAAATGTATTATAACTGTCAGGAGAGTGTAATTTACCCCACCCAAAAAATGGTGACTGATAATAAACACCATAAAAGATAGCTAGTTTGTGGTTTATGTGTAGAATCATCTTTACTTATTGTGTACCTATGCCTTCTTCTGACCAAGGCCACCTGAACATGTGGATCCCTAGTTAATGACCTCTGAGGCTCTGTTCCATTAATCACCAATCCCTTGGTAAGTTCAGCTGCTCTACTGGCTCTTTGCCCTTGATCTGTCAGATCCAGGTACTCTGTACTCAGCAACATCGAGTGACTTCACATCTCACTCAGAATAAAATCTAAAGCCTTCATGTGGCTGTGGAGACTTTTTGTCATCTCAACAATCTTGTCTCTGTCACCCTGCCTCTTATTTATTTCACCCCAGCCATATCCATTCATTCATTGAACAAATATTTATTGAGCTCCTATTATGTGCCAACAACTATTTTAGGAGTTTGGAGTGCACAAGAAAAACAACAATTACTTCCCCTTTGGTGCTTACATTCTGGTAGGGGAGACAGACAATAAATCAATGTAATGCATAAGTAAGCCCTAAAAATATTAGATGGGGACAAATACTGTGTAGAAAGAAATCAGAGCAGAGCAGGGGAACAGGTGGGAGCATTCAGTAGCTGGATCAGCGTGGGTCTTAATGGCAGATGAGATCCAGGAAAGGACTTGAAGATGGTTAGGAGTTAGACAAGCAGGTATGCAAAGGAAGAGCTTGTTGGGGTCAGAGACTGCAGGTGTGGCCTCACTGTGTTCTCACAGAATTCTCTTGGATCGACATCATCTGTGGCATTTTTGTGGCATTTTGTCCAGAGAAGAATGTGAGCATATTTCTAACAAATGAGAAATAACCTGATTTACTATATTAGAAATATATAAAGAGGAGATGTCATGGTTTTCATTGCAGCGGACATCTTCCCCTTTTCTTGACAAGCATATGCCTCATCCTTCCTAGTTTCCATCCTCACAAGAACCTGCTAGAATCATGGCTTCCAGACTTCCGTTTTCACTGACCTTCTGCCCCTATGGATGGATATTTCAGGTGGAAAAAGTTCACTGTGGGACACCTGGGTGGCTCAGTGGGTTAAGTGTTTGACTCTTGATTTTGGCTCAGGTCATGATCTCAGGGTTGTGAAATCAAGCGTTGGGCCCTGTGCTGGGCGTGGAGCCTGCTTAAGATTCTCTCTCTGCCCCTTCCCCACCCACCCTGCTGTCCTCTCTCTCTCTCCCTTTCCAAAAAAAAAAAAGTTCACTGCAAGGTGATTGCAGCAGAAAATCCAGGTGGATGTGTCTTCTCTTCCTCATCGAGCCCCTCTTACCACCACTGGAGATCACTCCCCTTCTCCTCCTGTGGCTCCATTCACTTGCCCCGATAACGGAACTTTATCATTTCTTCTTTTTTTCTCCACATTAGTCACTCTGGTTACTCCTTCTATAATTTATCAGCAAGGTTTCTTAGAGGCAGCTGCAGAACCTAACTAGGCTGATTTAGTGAAAAACCAAATGTATTACAAGTTTATGAGTTCACAGAATATCTAGGAGGACCGAACACCTAGGCTTGGAGGATACACAGCCTGAAATCATGCTCCACATCAGGCTGCAGAGCTGCTGTGGCAAGCGCAACGCTGCCACTAAATGCCGAGCACATTGTGGCCACCGGCCCAAGACCCTAACGATGCTGGGTCCTCAGGAACCTGATCCTGCGAAACTTGCAGTTGCTGCCCCAGAACACTCTTCCAGTCTCCACTTCTTTAGGTCACTAACTCTTGACGCAAAGCTTGGGTTGGTCAGTCTGACTGGTAAGGTCTTTTCTTCATGGTAACATCCTCGCTTCAAGGGTGGCAAAGAAAGCAAGAATCTGGCATTTTTTGACTTGATGATAGGCAAGCTTCTGTTGAAACATAGCGTTCAGATAGTGCATAGCCAAAACTAACACATATCAATATGTGTATGTAACATAATATATATCTTTACATAGGTACATGAGTATAGGAAATAAGTATATTATATTACTATATAAATATATTTTTATTAATATAAACACATTTCATAAATATAACTATGTACCGTTATATCTGTATATTTGTGTACATATTCACATGCATCCCTTACCTGTTCCCAGGTGAGGTGACCCCTTGCTAACAGATTCCATGAAAGGAGACAAAGTATAGTTAAGTCTTCTCACCTTTCTCAGGAAACGTCATACTTGTACGAACTCTGAATTTTAAAAAACAGTGCAATAATTAACTGACACACCTTTGTATTGACCAAAGACAAATACTTATCTTCTTTATTCTGTTTATTTAAAAGTTCACGCACTTACAGTTCGAACAAACTTGTTATATGTGTTTGATAAAGAAAGGGAGGGGTTTTTTCTGAATCTCTTCTTCTTCCTATAGGGTTTTATCTAGTCTCAGTATCCTGAATGTTGTACCCATAGAACTGTTCTAAGAAGAAAATTAAGTGACTCATATTTTTACTTTAACATTAAACTACATATTATGCCATGTTTGGCTTTATTTAAGTATTTGCATTTTAATTTAAGTGTCCTTCCATTAACCTACCATGATGGTTTACTTCTCTTCTCTTTTTTATTTTACTTAAGGTGTAGAAATACATATTTAGATGCTTCTTGCATTTTTAGCATCATAATACTTTGTATTTTCAAGATAACTACTAAAGGACTGCTGGATCATAAGAGATTAACCAACACAACGTAAATACTCATATTTATGAGCAACTGACCAAAAGCAATCTCAGGCATTAACATTTGGGTCCTGTTCAGACTATTATAAAGCAATTTTCCTTTCTAATTCTGTACCCCCATGCTGAATGTCTGCCCACCAGGAGAGGGTCATTCTATCTTAAAAACAAAACAAATAAAAATGCAGTTGTAGTTTTTAGCTGGTTGTATTGGCCCTTTCTACCTATTCTTTTTAATGTAAGGGAGCATTAATACTTTTTTTCATGCAGTTTTACTGTGTGTTTATTTAAAGGAAAAATTCATAAAATTTTTATGTTAATATACAAGGAACCAGATTAGAAATAGAAATTAATAGAAATTGCATCTACATAGAAATGCATCCCTGTCTTCTATAGAGTCATCCATTTGTGCATCATAAAAGGTACATTACCAGATTTCCATTGGATTAGAGTCAGGAACTTGATTCATGAGTTTCAGTCGGGCCACTCACTAATAGTGTGACTTTGGATACAGGAGAAAATTTACTCATTGCCAACCATTGTTTTTTGGTTCCCTTGTGTTCTGATTTAGCATCAGTCCTGACTGGAGACTACTGACATTGACACTATCCGAGTAGCCAGATGCTATTACTTGGTGACATTGACTTACATGGCTACATTCACCATACACTGGTGAGAAAAGATTCTGTCTCTGCTCCTAATTATAAACAAGTATAAAAACTAGCAGAGTGATAGGGGTGCCTGGGTGGCTCAGTCGTTAAGCGCCTGCCTTCAGCTTAGGTCATGATCCCAGGGTCCTGGGATCGAGCCCCGCATGGGGCTCCCTGCTCTGCGGGAAGCCTGCTTCTCCCTCTCCCACTCCCCCTGCTTCTGTTCCCTCTCTCGCTGTGTCTCTCTCTGTCAAATAAATAAATAAATAATCTTTAAAAAAAAAAAAAAACTAGCAGTGTGATAAATGAAGTTCAGAACATATGGTGATGTCCTAGGCAGAGTCCATGTTGTTTGTATTATTTTAATTAGTTCATCAGTTTTACTTCATCGCATTTAAACATTTTCATTTATTCTTGAAACCTTACCTATAGTCAATTCTTACCTATATTATAATTTGTATACAACCTCCCTCCACTTGAATGTGTCTCAATACCATCTTGCCAACCAATAACAACATTCTTGGGAGGACTCCATCATGGCATAACAGAGACCTAAGTCCCTCCGCTAACTGAAGAAGCTCACTCGCGTTATCCCTCTGCAACCTGCCAGGGTTCAATGGCTGATAGCCAAAGTTGTGTCTGTGATCAATTCTTAGCCCTTTGTTGCCCAAAATATTGAGAAAAGTGATCAAATAGCAGAGCCAAGGGCACTTCAATGGAGTCATGAACAGAGGAAAGTTATTAAAAAATTTCTCTCTACTCCCTCTGGTTGCTTGACAATATGAACTTAATATGGAGGTTTGGGAGGTTGTAACATCATACAGGAAATTTCTTGCATAGCCTTCTTTTCCTTTGCTAGCGCAGCTTTTTAAATATGGAATGGACCCAGCAAACATTCAGTTATGCTGGAGCTTCTCAAAAACTACTTTTCATTCATCAACCTTGAAGACCTTACATCGATTACCTAAGAAAGTATTTATTAATGCAGGACATTCCATCTGGAACTGTTCCATTCCACTCTAAATATATAATTTTCTCATCTTCTTTTCCCCTTGACCTTACAGACAAGATGGTGTCCCTTTAGAACGTACAACTTGTCACTTTCGAATCCATTACCTGAGCCATGAAGGCCAGGGTGAAACTTGCCGGTAAGATTTCTGTTCCTCGAGAGATTTCCCAGGTGGCTTTGTTTCTGCCAGCATTTCTTGCCTTTCATACCTGATGTGTGTCTTCTGATACTCTAACTCGGGAGACTGTGTGTGAAGTCACTCTCTTCTTTTATTGCCTAGCTTCAACAGGCTGAAAGAGATCCTTCGGATAGCTGTAGATCATTTGATATCCTGTTCAAATTTACAAGCTTGGAGACGGGTCCTACTCTGGCACTTCTCATTTTATTAAGTCTTCTGTTATCTCACTCAGTGGACACGTTCATCTGCTTTATTTATCCTCTACATTTTTCATTCTGACACAGCTCTTTTTCCAGTGTGTTCTGTTAGAGAATTATTCAGGTATTTGTATAATCTTTCTTCCCCTTTAGAAAATACTGAGGTAAAAGCCTTGAGGTTGGGTTGACAGGTCCAAAGAACACCATCTAAAAATTCAGAATCATTATGTAGAGTTTATAAATAAAGGGTATTTCTAGGTCAAAATATATTTAACATTTTATTATCTGCCTACTGTTGTCTTCTGTAGTCAGTCTCTCTCCCTTATATTTATTATCAATTGGACTATGTCCTTTATTCCTTGAAAAAGTCACTGTAATTATAAAGCAGGCTTCATTTCATGTTTCAGTAAATAGAGAAACCAATAACCTCTTTTCAATATATGAAAGAAATATTTCTGAAAATAACACAAAGTATTATTTTTTTAGAGGAGAATCTTATATGGTTGACTTGGTATGGTGGCATTAAACTTTTTTTGAAATGATAGAATGGGATTTGGAATATTTTATATGTGTATGTATCAGAAGAAAGGGTGGGAGGGGTTGGTTTGTGGGTTATCAACTCCTGATCTTCCATCAGTAAAAATAACATTGTTCCAAGCAACATAGCATTCCTTGGTGCCTTTTTTTTTTTTTTAAGATTTTATTAATTTATTTTAGAGAGTGCGAGCAGTGGGGAACAACAGAGGGAGAGGGACAAGCAGACTCCCCACAGAGTGTGGAGCCTGATGTGGGGCTCAATCTCACGACCCTGAGATCATGACCTGAGCTGAGATCAAGAGTCAGATGCTTAACCAACTGAGCCACTCAGGGGCCCCTCCTTGCTATTTTTCTCTGTCCATAGCTATCACTACCTCCTTCAAAGAGAGTCAGTCTATGGTTATGAATGCCAAACTGAAGTCACTGAGCAGAAGCTACTTCCAAAAGGTATTTCTTCTAATGTTTCAATAGATGTCAGCCCAAGTACCATGCACTGGTTATCAACCCCAGAGGAGGATTCTAAGCACTTCTGCCCATTGCAGCATGGTATCAGAGTCTTCAGGAAAAAAAAAAATGCAGTGAAGCACTAGATGGAACAGCATTTCCATACATAGAGAAGAGACAGCAAACTTAGCTTCGGTAGTGGGTGTCAGTCCCCCTAGCTTACCTAAACTCTGTGCCTCAATGGAAGGGACTCTGTGCCCTCTCCCATTGGAAGGACAGATAAAACAGTGTGGTTGGCCAGATGCCATATATTGCACATGCTTTAAGCAGAGACAAAGGGGCATTCACTACGCCTGAAACAAGGAAGGATATTCCCACACAAGGTGGTAAGACCAGCACAGGCCATGTGGGCTCTGTATTTCCTGGTGAGGAGTGCTCCAGGCCCAAGGCCCATTCTTATGCAGCTGAGTAGGAGTCCAAAGACTGGCTTTCCCAATGACAGGAACATGCCTCTTTGATAATAAAATTTTATCTTAATTCCTTCAGATGCCAAAAGTCATGTCTACCCCTAGAAAAATCAGAAGAACCAGAGCTGGAAGTTCCAAAATCACTGAGGGCTTGGAAGAAGCTGGAGGCTGGAAGAGAGAATGAACTGTGGTTTGCCAGCATCCAGTAATGCCCCAAAAGCCCCTAGTGCTCATATTCCCAGAATCTGTGGACAGCCTCTCAGCTGCTTCTTTGCTTTCTCATCTATATCCACTACCAATGCCTTAAACTGCCTTTTTTTTTAAAGCCTTCCTTTTCATTTTACATCTGTCCTTCCTATTCATTTAACTGGTATTTGTCTTGTACAAAGAAATTGGGTTAGGACATGACCTATATAGAGGAGTTACAACATTTTATAAAAATATAGTTTTAAACTAAACAACCTAAATAAAGAAAAACGTACACATGTTCCTCTACAGAAAGGTTTAATATCATGAAAATGTCAACCCTTTTCAAGTTAATACATATTTAATCAATTTTAATGAGAATTTGATGGATTTGAGGTGGGGGAGAATTAAATAAATGACTTAGATTTTTTTTTATTTAAAATGTAAATAAAAACAAATGTAAATAAAAATAAAAACTACTGGAAATATAAATTAGTAAGACTAGATTTGTCCTACGGATACTAAAATGTATTATAAAGCTGCTATAACAAAAGAGAACATAGTTGGTACAGGAAAAACAATTGATGAGCACAACCCTTATTTATTTACCTTTTGCCAACAAGCAAACTCATGATCTTTTCTTACATCGGGCTCCCTGCTCAGCAGGGAGTCTGCTTCTCCCTCTGACCCTCCCCCCTCTCATGTGCTCTCTCTCTCTCTCTCATTCTCTCTCTCAAATAAATGATCTTTTCTTTCAAGATTAAAAAAAATTATAGGAAAAAAACATTTCTAAAATTCTGTTTCACATTCTTGAGGCAAAAGTTTAAACTATCAACATTTGCGGGGCACCTGGGTGGCTCACTAGCTTGAGCGTCTGACTCTTGAGTTCAGCTGAGGTCATGATCTCACCTTCATGGGGGTAGAGCCCCACATCAGTCTCTATGCTGGGCATGGAGCCTGTTTGGGATTCTCTCTCTCCCTCTTCCTCTGCCCCTCCCCCACCTCTCTCTCTCTCTCTTAAAAAAAACTATCAACATTTGCAATGAATTAATATTCTAGAAACCTGCAGTCATTGGAGAGACTATACCTATCAAGAATTTATAGGAAACTGCAATGAACTAAAAGCACTTAACTTCGTAGGCTGCCATGTACTTTATAAACTTTCATCTATTCTCATCTCGCTCTTGAATTTTCTATTAATTTAATGTCTTACAGAGTTTTGTCTCACAGAACATGTACAATAAGGCGCATGTGTAATAATGTGCATGCATAGAATGAAGTTAATATTTTGTAAGAAAGAAAGACCCAAAGACTACATCTTTTTTTTTCTCAAAGAAATATTGGAGAGATAATACAGAATACTGATTTTTAAATCAAATTTTTGCAGGGTCTCAGCACAATAAGCTCACAGTTTGCTTGATAAAATGGGAGCGCAAGCCTTGTATTTTCAAGAAGGGTAGAAATATCTTTTGCATATGTTTTCTCACCTCTGGAGCTTCTCTGAGTGGACCTCCTTCTCTCAGTCCTTTCTTCATATTCGAGAGGTTTCTGAGAGATAACTGAATGAGGCAACAGGATATAACTGACCTCAAGGGATCTCTTCTACTCTTTCTTTGGTTAACTCATTATCTTTTTCTTCCGTGTGTGTGTGTGTGTGTGTAAAATCGTACTTACTCCCTAATTATTTTAGGTGCCCCAATAAACTCCCATTCTATGTCCTCAGATGCCATAAATCCAGAGTCACCCCCTACTACATGGACAAGGATCTGAGCATTCGTCCAGAAGGAGGGGAAAGAGGCAAGAAGATAGGAGAGGAAAAGGGAGGAGGAAGGATTAGAGATTGGAAGACTGTCATCGTGTGGGATGGGTCCTTAAACAGCTCAGATCTCTGACACAAGGGAACCCCTGTTTTATTCCTCAGGCCCCACTACCCACTGACCTTTCTCCATCACTCTATCCCTTCTTAAAAATAAAACAGCCTTTCCCTTTCTCAACACACTGGTTTTTGTTTTTTTTTTAATTTATTATGTTATGTTAATCACCATACATTATACCATTAGTTTTTGATGTAGTGTTCCATGATTCATTGTTTGTGTATAACACCCAGTGCTCCATTCAATACGTGCCCTCTTTAATACCCATCACCGGGCTAACCCATCCCCCCTCAACACACTGTTTTGAATCTCCTTTATTCCTTTCACATCTGCTCTAAAAATTCCTTTAAACTTGATTTTTTCTGTTTAAAGACATTTGGTTGTGGTGTGCTCTGTGTCCTACCGATATGAGTGGGGCCTGGTCTTGTGGCCCATACTACCTGAAAAGGTCTAGCCCCAAACACAATCTACTACATCAGGGAAAACCTGGGTCTTGCTGTGCAGAATAATTACCTCATAATTTGCATCTTGCTTAAACAACTTCATTCTGTAACCTTGTTTTCTCACTACTTCATCATTTTCTTCTTTCCATCCTTGCTACCCTCTGTTTCTCAGTTCTGGTCTACTCCTGTTCTAGGCCTTTCTCTCACTGTCTCTCAGTCTTCAGGAATAGAGGGAGGTACATATTTGGAGATAGGAAAGGTCATTGGAATCTTTATCCAAAATTAAAAATAAATTTTCCCTTCTAATAATCAGAGGTCAGTTTCACAATATTCTTTTTAAATTTAAGAGGATAATTGTAGAAAGCTATTGCTTTCCCCATTTGGGAGACAGGCCAACAAACAAATCTTCATCTCACTAAAAATTAGCAGAAATCTGTAACTAGCACATTCTTACTACCTGTTACTGTTATAGGGTCATCTGATATATAAAACTCGTTATAAATAGTGTTATCTATTTCAGGACATTTTATCCACTCTGATTCTCTCTATTTGAGATGTGCTAACTTTTCCCAGTAAATATAGGTTTCTCCTGGGAAGACAATAGCAATTTTGTAAAATAAGAAAATATTGCTGGAATAAATTAGAGGCTAAAAATTGAATTTTTGAACATTGTTTATCCTATGAAGTTTTTAAAATTCCTGAAGTGAAGGACTGGATGTAAGATAATTCTTTTCCCCTCTGGAATACTGTAAATTATTTATTAGTTCTCTTTAGCTTTGTCTCTGTTCTCTAAAAACTGTTATTTTTTTTTTTTCAGGAGCTTATCTTGAGGTCCCTGGTTGAGAAAACATGCCAGAAAGCTAGTTTCCTGCCCTTATTTTCTGTCAGCAGTTAATGTCAGTGCTTCATTATTTTTGAGTAGAGGTTTTAGAAATGCTATGTTCTTTCCAAAGCTGTTATATAATTTCCCTAAATAAGTCTAAAGTAAACACTAGCTTTTGTTATTTGATTTTTCTTTTTAAACAAATTATTATACAATTTTGGAAGCAAATTTCTTGATCACATTTTGGTGGGAATCATTGCTCAAGGCTATGACATCAGTTTATTTTTCAACCTTTGCCTCATGTATTTCTATAGGTTCATTGTCCTTCATGTGTACTGTGACCTTTTGCACACACCTGAGCTTCAGATATTTTAAGCAAGCTGCTCCATGAATATGAAAAGGCAACGTTTGTAAAGGATCTCCCAGCCTAGAATAGCAAACAGAACTGAGAATCCGTGCTTTCAAAAGTAAAGAGAGAGATGATGGAATGTGTAGGGATGCACTCTTTACATTCCAGTGGGAGTTGATGATCTGCTTCTTGTCACCTTGCCATGTGTCCCTGGGTGGTAAATACACCTGTCTTTCACCGTGGAGGAGCATGGGGCCTCCTGGGTATTCCACCCCTACTTTGCAAACCCACCTTCTGATTCAGACTCCTTGGAATTATGTCTCAAAAGGTCTGAATGACTCAGCAAAAGCCTACTGTTCCCCTTTGTTTCTGTCAAAACATGGATTATTTCCCCAAAATTGTTAGTTGAATCTTTATGTAGTGTTGTTCCTGGTCTATAGATACAGAATATTTATATTGTACATACTTTTTCACTTACTGGTTTTGGGTGCATGCAAGTATATGTGTATGTTTGTGTGTATGTGTGTGTGTGTGTGGGTGGGTGGGTGTAAGGAGAAGGGGCTTGATTAAAGAACCAGAGGACTACAAAGAACAATTGACTTTAGTGATTCTGCTAGAGTCATGTTCCTTTTTTTAAGTCCAAGAAATCATAGCTTTATGATTAATTTTGGAATTTAAGTTGCTTTTCTTTCTGCCTGGTTGAGTCCTACTCATCCTTCCAGGCTTAGCTGAAAGCCCAGCCGTAGGCAAGAGGGGATGAACACCCCTGCCACTTGTAGCCTCTCTGGTGAAGCTAATATTATAGTCATTTATATACAGAGAGTATTTTGTGTCCTTGTGTCCAAACTCCTTTAGGGCAGGGACTGTGTCTTTCTCATTCCTTTCTTCTCTTTCTCCTCTTAGGGGAAGTGGTGGGTCACGGTAAACGGGGACAGAGGTTTGAAGGCAAATCTGACATGTTCAGTTTGTCTCCTGGGGCACATTAACTCTGAGGCTTGATAGCTGGCAGGTAGTTATGAGGAATAAATGAAGTGGTCCAAGATATTTGTGACATTAGATGGTCAGTAAATTAGTATTCCTCTCTTCCTGTCTCTTACAGCACCTATGCCTGGGCAGGCACATAACAGATAGGAAGCAAATATATATTGAGTGAATTAATGGCTAACATAAAAGAATTCCAATATATAACACATGATTAACAGGTATGATTCATTGTGTTGTAACGTGCTTGCCATCATGCCTATGGAATCCCAAACCATCTATATTTTAGAAATGTTTTACTGTTTCTGAATGCAAAATCATCCTTTCTCTTGTTTGGTTTCAAATATCCTAAGATGTGGTTTGACCTTTATTGCATTTATGCCAAGACTTAAAAGATGGTTTCTGAATTTTACCCCAAATCACCCATAGCTTCTTCCCTGGTTGTCTTCTGTACTGGTCCCAATCTCCGTTAGGCTCTAGTTCATTTGATGATTACCTTGGCAATCTTCCAGTGGAGCCATCTATTTTTAGAGTCAAAATGCTGGGAGAAGAAACCACAGATGTGCATTGAAATATGCACAGTATGGGTACAGAGCCATTTCTAAGACTTATAATAAGAAAAGTCTTTAACCTAAAGCTGTTGTTTGAAAACTTAGCATATTTCCTTTTCTTTTCCTTTGTCTAGTCCCAGAATACTACTCTCTTTGTCCAATATCACACTGGGATTTGAAAAACTAAAAATACTTTATCAGAACATCTATTTTCCAAGAGTACTCTGTATCTCTCATACATTTTGTTTAAAAAATGTTAAAGAAGACAATTTCGGTGATAAAAGCAACCTTATTTAACACTTTATGAAATGGGCAGTCTCCTTTTTGCAAAATGGGGTGGGAGGCAGGAAGGTTTTATAGGATAAAGAATAAAGAACAAGGAAGAGACAAATAGAAAATACTGGCTGGGGCCACATAGTCAACTTTGTTTGGGGTGAAAAGAAACAAGAAAATAATAAATATAGAGCCCAGATGTGGCTTGGCATTTGGGGATTGGTCAACTGAAGCAATGTGTGTTTATGGTCAAGTGGAGCATTTACAGGGACATGAAAGTTATCTGAGTTTCTGATGTAACCCACTGAGCAGGAAGCTCCATCTTGGACCTAGAAAGTTCTTTCAACAACTTACATATCATATTAGACTTTAAATATTATTTTGAACTCAAAACAAACTTTTGTTTCTGTTATATAATACAAAACATTTTTGCACTTTATAATTCAATTAGTTTAATAAGAATACTTAATTTAAATATTTATTTATTTATTTGTTTATTTTTTAAAGGAGCTCAGAAACTTCACTATCCTTAGGGTCAAAGTTCTTTAGGCCAGAATTATGCCTGTCTTATGATAGGTAGGTCACTTTGGAGTCACAGAGATCTGATTTTAAATACAAATCCTGCCTGCTGATAGTCATCTATCCTCAATCAAGTAGAAAAATACTTATTTTCTGTATCCTGTAGCTGCAGTAAAATAGAAAAAAATAGAGGGATTGTTTGTCTAATGTAGATTCTCTAAATAGATTTTTAGAGAGAAAATAATTTTTTTCAAAGAAGGAGATTTAAAATCTGAATTGTAGGTCACTGCCAATTTATTTGTAGCATTCATTTGTCAAGGGCCCTAGCTTACTGAGGCCATCTTGGTTTTCAAGATAAGTGAAATTGGTCTGAAACCCTTTCCAGCATTCTAGGAATCCCTGAAGGGAGGAATGGGGAAGGCAGCAAGTAGTGGAGGCTTGTATATCTTGTAGCTTTCTCTTGACTCCTGGCTCTTGCCTTTGCTGATTTCTCATTTCCCACTCTCTTTTCCCTTCTGCATGCTTTGCTCCTTTTTGGTATTGCATTGCCTCACTGGACATCACACAGATCTTTATTTCCCTAAGTGTTAACTTAAGGCTATGTCTTAGCAGACTTTTCAGAATATTAAAAATATGGAACGAGGAAAGAGAAAAATACGTTGCAGCCAGAAACAACTTAAAATTGAGTATTTGACATCAAGTTGAATATTCTGTTCTTAAAAGTCTTATCGACCATTGCCCTAAAGAATTTTCCTTGGCCTCCTATTAGGTAACCAGTTACCTGCCATGTAGCTGGGTTCCTTCTCTTCTCTCAGATCTCCAGCCTTGTCTTACTTACCTTGAAGACTGCAGCAATTCCAGTACCTTCTCACTTCCCTTTGTCTCACCAAGGACATTCAGGCTTTGTACCATAGGGCTTCATCTTTTAATGCATGCCATTTGTCAGTGATTTTCTTTCCTTCTTTCTTCCTTTCTTCCCTTTTTCTTTTTTCTTTTCTTTCTTTTCTTTCATTTTCCCTCCCTCCCTTCATTCCTATCTTCCTTCCTTCCTTCCTTTCTTTACTCAAATACACTCTAAAAGAATTTAGGATCCCCTCATACATTTTTAATTTGATGTGTAAAATTTATTATTCTGCATTTCAATAATCTCAAAGGATACCATTCCTGGTATATTGCCTACATGCTTTTAGTCTATTTAAAGTATTTAAATGTCAAAAATTGTAGATTTAGTTTGTTCGGTTATAGAAAATGGCTGCCTTATAACCTAATTCCCAAAGCCAGTTCTTATTACCAAATTAATCAACCAATCCAACTTGTTTTCTAAATGGAAAAAATCTGTTTTATTTTTCTCAATTCAATTCAAATAAATATGTTAATATGTGTCAGTCTGATGCTCATCTCACTCTTGAATTCTAAGATAGACATGTGGACAAACATGGAAACAGCTATATGGTTTGTGTGCAAGGGCTAGTGGACAAATAGATGAAATAAGACCTGTCTGTTTTCAATATTTCTTTTCTGTGTCTGCTTTACTTTGCTTTCAAGGGCTTCTCTTTTAGGTACAATGTGTTCTCTACTTGTCCTTTTGTTTGGCACTCAAGAGATTTTTATACTGCAGGGAAAATGTGCCAGTGTGAATATCAAGATGACTGAGAGGCAAACTTTTATAAAGTGAGGGAAAGTTGATTACCTTAGGGAGGTGGGGAAAGAGAACTGAACTACAGTTTTTTCTTACACAGACCAATTTTAGAAGAGAGTAAATATGGAAGTATCAGAAAATTGATTTCCTTAACATTATTGTGTCCATGTGCCCTCTGTTTATGAATGTGATTTGGAGCCATTATAGTACAGTATTTTTTTAAAAGATTTTATTTATTTATTTGACAGAAGAGAGAAAGAGAGCACAAGCAGGGGGAGCAGCAAACAGAGGGAGAGGGAGAAGCAGGCTCCCGCTGAGCAGGGAGCCGGACATGGAGCTCTATCCCAGGACCCTGGGATCATGACCCAAGCTGAAGGCAGACGCTTAACCAACTGAGCCACCCAGGTGCCCCAGTATATTTTAAACAAAGGCATTTCTTTTCCTAAGAGGCAGTTTATATTTTCCATGTAAAATTGCCATATATTACAGGACTATTCAGATTCTATGCTAGCCATTGTCCACTTGACTTAGTTATATAAAAGATATATGTAATAGAGATCACACAGAATTTATAGTACTCGTAAAATTCAAATGAATTGGAATTAAATCTGAGCTTGTGAGCAATAGGAAGTACACTGAGAAGCAAACCAGGAACTTGTTCCTTTGAAGCCTATTAGTCAGGAATTGGCAAGCTTTTTCTATATAATGCCATATAGTAGTTGTTTTAGACTCTATGGAACATAAGGTGTCTGTCACCACTGCTCAACTATGCCATTATAATGTGAAAACAGCCCTTGACAATATATAAACAAATGAGTATTTTTGTATTCCAATAAAACTTTATTTGCAAAAACAGATGGCAAGATGGATTTGGTCTGTGGGCCATACTTTGCCAGCCTGTGCCCTTAGCTGTAGCCTCTTATAAGGGAGAAGAAGAATAAGACCTGAATATATGGCTACTTGTAAGCTCAAGTCAATGACCTCCAGAAGGTACATTGGCATTCTAGTTCAGATGAAGATAGCGTCTTTGTAGCTATAAAAATGATAAAATTTTGGACCAGTTCTGAAATCCTGGCTAATTAAAAGTTCAGAGTTAATTATCACATTATTAAGTTTTAAGGTTCATAATAAATAAAACCCCTTTGCTATCTTGTACTTTCATGTTAAAAAAAGCTAGTGACTTTTGGTGTCAATACAGTTGACCATTAAACCACACTGGCTTGAAGTGTACGTGAATTCTTTAAAATAAATATATTGGACAATATTGTTATAGGTACTGACAGATGATTTATCTTATAAACAGATGATGTAAACTTATAGTATTCATAAATATGATACCCAATATTGTCAATGTATTCCCTTTTCCTTATGACTTTCTTAATAGCATTTTCTTTTCTCTGGCTTACTTTGTTCTAAGAATACAGTATATTACATATAATATAGAAAATACATATTGATCAACTGTTTATGTTATCAGTAAGGCTTCCAGTCAATAGTAGGCTATTGGGGGGGCTTGGGTGACTCAGTTGGTTAAGCGTCCAACTCTTGGTTTCAGCTGGGGTTGTGGTCTCCAGGCCGTGAGATCAGGCCCCACGTTGGGCTCCACACTCAGCATGGATTGTGCTTGGGATTCTCTCTCTCTTCCTCTCCCTCTGCCCCTCCCCCATCTCACGTGCATGTGTGCTCATAGTAGGCTATTAGTAGTTAAATTGTTGGTGAGTCAAAAGTTATTACATGGATTTTTGACTGGGGGGTGGGAGGGCAGTCAGCACCCCTAATCCCTGCATTGTTCAAGAGTCAGTTGTGTATCCACTCAGAATTTCTAATTTAAATCTTATTTTTTGCCTACTCAGTGTGTTTCCCTCCATTGTCTTAAAGAGGTCATTTAAAAACTGATAATAAAAACTATTTTAAACCCAGATTATTTAATAAAATTCAAGCATTTCTTCTACTTCTTTCAATCTAGCACAGTGGTTCTTAAAGTGTGGTTGCTGGGCCAGCAGCATCAATAGCACCTGAGAACTTGCCAGAAATGCAGATTCTTAGGCCCCACTTCAGACTTACTGAATCAAAAACTTTGAGGGTAGGGCCTTTAGATCTGTGTTTTAACAAGCCTCCCAGGTAATGCTGAGGCATGCTTAATGTTTGAGAACCACTGGTCTAGCATATACCAAGTTCTCAGTAAATTCTTATTTATTTAAAGATTCTCACATTCTCCCTCAGAAATGTCTCTAAAATTTGACTTCTCCTCTGCATCCCTCCCATTGTTGTTACACAAAATAAAAACTTCTTAATTGATTTCTCCCTCCACTATTTTAGACATTTATCCATTTACTCATTCAGTAAAAATTTATCAAGTACCTACCACGTGCCAGACAGTGTGCTGGATACTAAGGATACATCAAAAAATAGAAAGAACAAGATTGTGAAAAACATGACATCATATCCAACAATCAACAATAAGCCAAATTATTTCATATATTAACAGGAAATCTAAAGGAAACAAAACAGCATGCTAGTGATTTGGGAGACATTAGCTGGTAAGGGAAGGGCTTCCTGAGGAGAAAATATTTTAGCAGAGGTCTGAAGGATAAGAAGGAGCTAGCCTTTCAAACAGTTGGAGTAAGGCAGAAGAAATAATAATAATGATGATGGTTACATTTACTGAGTTTTGGCCATATGCCAGTCATAGTTGTAAGAACTTTACATGTATTAACTTTTTTAATCCTCACAACAACCATATAGGGCAGATACTTTCATTATTCCTATTTTGTAGGTGAGCAAACTGAAGCACAAAGAGGTTGGATCATTTATAAAGGTCACACAGCCCCCAGGATTCAGTATGAGATGAGATTAGAGTGTTAGATGGGGGTCTCATTTGCCAAAGTAAGAATTTTGGATTTAATTCTAAATAGCATTGAAGCCTTCAATGGGATCTGCACAGGGTACTGACCTGGTCTGATTTACGTAAGGATGATAGCAGAGCCAGGTGGGAGCAAGGAGCGTGATGGGGGCTATCACCATGGGCCAGCTGAAAAATGATGGTGCATTTGGACAAGAGTGATAGCTATGGAGATGGAGTGATGTGAATGGCAGTAAGATCTATTTGGCAGATAGAAACAACAGGTTTTGGTGATTAATTAAATGGGAGTAAAAGGGAAAGGGATGAATCATGGATGACTTGGGCTTGAGCAACTGCACAAATTTTGCTACCATTTGCAGTGATAGCAAGACCAAGGGAGGAAAGGCTTTATTCTGGTGGGGAAAATGAAGAGTTCGATGTTGGCCAAAGCATGCTTCAAGATGTCTTTTAGACATCCAAGCAGTGCTATCAAGAAGCCAGTTGGATAAACATAAGATGGATCTCAGAAAGGTGATCAAAGGCAGAAGATAAAATTCTTGGTATGACCAGCCTGTTGGTGGTATTTTATAGAAAAGCATTTGTTTGAATCCCCAAGAAAAAGAATCTACCTAGAGAAGAGAAGGCCCAGAAATGAAACCTAGGCACTCCTGGGTCACACTCGGAGGTTGGATAAAGGAGCCATCTCTCACTAGCTCTGGCTTCAGCTGGTATGGGCAGCCTGGGACTTCAGTGGAGCACTGAAGTCCCTTGATCTAGTGACTTCCTGCACTGAACTCTATTCCAGCTAGCTGAATTCCTCTTCTGTGAACATGTCCTTCACTTTGGTGTATCCAATCCTTTGTTCTGGTTTTACTTCTTCTGGAAGCCTCTCTGACATCTCCTTCGCAACCACCCATCCCCACCGACCCCAGTCTGGTCATTGTCACCACTGTGCCCCATAGCACATTGTGTGCCTCAGTGCAGTAACCCTTACCCCATATTAACTACTTTTAGTTCTTTGCCTTCTCTATCAGACTATAAACTCCTTAAGAGCCAGGGCTCTTCCATTCATCTTCATCCTCAGCACTTGGACACTGCTCAGAGGTTCTCAGTAAATATCTGCTGGGTGAATGATTGAAAGACTTCCTCAGGCATGGTATCCAATTAGTATTGGATAGGCTCTCAAACTGTAGCTTTTCTCCCAACTGAGGTTTCAGGGAAAAGAATCATTTTATCAGCTATAGAACAAAAGTTGATCAGGAGGGTGTGGTTTCTAGAGTTATTACTAAATTCACACTAATAATAATGGTAACAGTAATAGATACCACCTTGTACTGAACACCTACCACATGTTAGTGCTGTAAGTTTGTGCGTCATTTATAAACTCATAAATTAGAACCTCAGAATTCCTCATTTTAACACTGTCTGGGGAAAGCACTTACCCTTCCTTGCCTTTAGTTTCTTATATCCCCTGCGATGCTTAGTTAGCACTTTGCTCTCCACTAAATGCCAAAAAGATATTTGTTCATTTGATTTAGTAGTGATATCTCTGGCATTTGCAACAATTTCAGTCCTTTTTTCAAATAAAGAATTTCTAATTCCGACCATGGATTTTCTAAATTATTTTTTCTGAATTAGCTTAGAAAGTACAGGGATACTTCAAGAAAAGAGTAAAGAAGTACAATTTTGGTGCCATTAGCTTTCCATGGCATATCGAGATAGTTTTCTGATGGTAATAATGCCTTTGGCTTGCAATAACTACTTGTTAGAGGATTTGGCCACAGGCACACTCAGGCATATGGTATGTGCTGGTAATGCTCAGACAAATGAAAACCAGGGTTTGTTTGTTTTTTGGTTTTTGGGGTTTTTTTTGAAAGATTGTCTTAGGATCCATAGCCATTACTTTATATAGCTAATTATCTTTTATGTCCTTGTTAAATAGCTATTGATGATGCCTGTATAGATAATGGGAGTTTTAAAAAGTTTGGGAACGTTGGCATAAATAGCTGTCTCTACTACAGGATTTCTCAAAACCTGTAATATGCTAATGTGTTCAGTGAATCACCAATAGAATATTAACATTTCCTGGTATTTGGTTGGCCATAAAACCTTTTGTCTGCTTTAAACATTTGACATCTTGAAAATGTTCTTTCATAGAACACAATTTGCAAAAACTGTTATATTTAGGTTGTGAAGATGCAAAAGGCATACCTATTATTTTCCAGTCCTTGTAATGGAAAAGCAAAAGCAACAGTTTTGCGAGACACTGTCTGTGAAGGTTAAGCAAGTAGTCCACATTTGTCTGTCTTTAATATTAGGTTACTTAGGTCTGAGCAAATGAGCAGAAGGTCTTAATAAAGAACAGTGCTGTGGGGGTGCCTGGGTAGTGCAGTCGGTTGAGTGTCCAACTCTTCGTTTCAGCTCAGGTCGTAATCTCAGGGTTGTGAGATCGAGCCCTTGTTGGGCTCTGTGCTCAGTGAAGAGTCTGCTTGGAACTCTCTCTCCCTTTCCCTCTGCCCCTCCATGCCACTCTCTCTCTATCTCTCTGTCTTTCTCTCTCTCAAATAAATAAATAAATAAATAAATCTTAAAAAAAAAAAAAAGAGAACAATGCTGTGTATCACTATTTCATTGTTGAAGTTTTCATCCTCTCTTAGCCCAAGACAGGAAGTCCCCAAATTCCCTGGTCTCCACATTTTCCAGAATGGCCTTGAAGGTGGCCTATAATGGCCTCAGTGGATCTCTCACTGTTCCATCACATTTACCTCACCTTCTAGGCCCTCTACACCCATTACCATTTTCTGAACATACCCATGCTTTCTGCAGTCTTCCTTTTACTCTTCCTCTTTCCTTTGCCTGGAATATGCACTCATTTATCTCTCCATGTTGAAGCTGGACCATTTGTTAATTCAATATTTATTTACTAATGTCTACTCTCTGCAAAGAACTAATTATAGTTGTAATTTTAGAGGAAGACACTCACAGAATTTTTTGGTTTTCCTTTAGTTGGTCATGAACCTCCCTGCTTTTATATTAGAACAAAATACTGGAATAGTTTACATGTCACAGAACAGTTTCCTTGCTTGTGTGGTGTACCAGTTAACCATGTGCTTGTCTCTTACCTCCTAGTAGCCTAAGTATATTGCAAGAATGCCTTAATTGTTGTAACTCTAGTAGAGCCTAACTCAACTCCTGGCCCTTATTCAGAGCTCAAGAATCTGTCAAGTCGAATGGAATGTATAGATGCCCCTATGGGTACTAACAGAACTATAGCTCAAAAAGCCTGTTTCCCAGATTCCACCAAAGACATTTGCTTCTGACTGCTCAGGAATTCCATATGTACTGACAGATAAGATTTCCCAGGCAGCACCCACCTAGACCTCTCCTGTAGGCTGGGCTTGCTTTAGAACTAGCCTTATCCAGAGTGTAAGAGAGACATGCCTGGAGACCTTACATTTCACTCTTAACCCATTCATTCCCAATACAGTTGGGAAGCAAATGTGAAAGTTGACTTAACTAAACTGACAATGTTGTTGACTTTTATTAAGCAAATACTGTCAAAATCAAATTGAAAGCTGAGTTGTTTTAAATAATTTTCAAAATGCAAACATTTCATTTGAAATACCATTAACTGAAATGTCTAATTGGACTGAAAGACCCTAACCATATTTTGGGTCATAAAAAGATTCACCCCAATCCTTTTTCAGGTGCCTTCAATCTAAACATAAGCTGAAGTATGCATATTACATTAGGAGTGTTTGATACACCTATGTTTAGAGGGAGAACTCATCATTCCAGATGTAATACATGTGCCCCATTGTCCCTTTCCTCATGTTCTTTTTGGGCCTTCTGAGATGTAGGGTTGAAAAATCAAAAGCAAAAATAAAAATGAATCATCAGGGAAGAGGTAGAAGTAGTAAGGCAGATGGCTTCTCAGATCTTTTACTTTATGCTTTTGATGCCAATCTTTTATCACTGTTTCCTTAAGTAGAAGAAGAATATGGACAAGAAAGAATGAAAGGAGTGAAAATTGAACACTTTTCTGATGGACCCTATCTTAATCATTTGATAGCTGTAGGAAGGTGAAGACCAAGGTTGGATCCCAGTCCATCACCTTGAAATAATCAACAATGGTTTAATTTTGGGGGCCATACATTTGATCTTGGTAAGAGGAAAATGATAAAAAGAGGCACTCAGTTACTAAACTTGGTATGCAAAAAGTAATAGCAATGCTAACACTTGTTGTCAGAGGCAGCTTCTAATCTGTGGGTTGATGATCTTCCATGAAATCACTTTCTGGCTTCTTTAAGTGCACCTTTTAAAAATTTTTTGGAATTCTCTTTACAGGTAGAGATAAGATGAAAGTATCTGAGGATGACTTGAAGAAACTCCCACTAATCAAGTGGTGTATTTTGGAAGCCATTCGTTTAAGAGCCCCTGGTATCATTACTAGAAAAGTGCTGAAGCCAGTTAAAATTTTGGTGAGCTTTGGTTTGGTTTTAAAAATGAGCATTGGGTATTATATAAGACTGATGAATCACTGAACTCTACCTCTGAAACCAATAATACATTATATGTTAATTAAATGAATTTAAATTAAAAATCAATCAAAAAGAGAAAAAAATAATCAACTTTGAAGGAAAAAGAGTACATATAATGCCCATATATTATTAGATAATTCCTTAAGTTCCATGAAACACTAATGAT
>NC_138376.1:35199326-35233325 GCF_054177405.1 Leptonychotes weddellii | reverse complement strand
GAGCCGCGTGTCAGGCTCCAAGCAGGGCATGGAGCCTGCTTAAGATTCTCTCTTTCCTTTGCCCCCCCACCTCTAATTAAAAAAAAAAATAATGACCCCCCTTCCCATACACCACTTCCTGCTACCATAAAAAGACATGTTTTTAATTGTAAGGTGCTTATATTCTAGGTGCATAAGGTAAGTGTTTTGCAAATATCTTGAGGACATTTCAAAATCCCGCAGGGTTAAATAGATAAGTGGCTTCCAGTGATTGGTTCTGGGAGTTACTAATAAAATGTTTCTGTCTCAGTAAAGCTGACCGCCATCTAGTGGTTACACACTATGGGAGAGCTCTTTGTCCTATGGTTCCTGAACATGATAATGGAAGAGTGATTTTATGACACGGTTTTTAGTTCTTAGAATAATTTATATATCATGAAAACCTACGATAGCATAAACAGGGAAGGACAATGCAGACTCTTCTGCTTGAGGAAACACACTACTTAGCCTCAGTCCCACAGCCACAGCGATCCCAAACGCAAAATCAACCAAAGACACACACAATACTCGCTTTGTCCTATGTCTTCCTAACCAGTTGTCTTCATATTCTTTCTGCCCTAACAGTTGCTTCAGGAGTGAGGGAAAAAAAGAGAGAGAGAGAGGATCCACTGTCTCTTCCTTGACACTACCATGAGTGTCCCAGGGACAGAACACCCACTGCCCTGTCCTCAGTGCTACTATGGCCGGTGTCCTGTCTCAGATTTTTCTGTTCCACAACCATAACCTAGGGGTCCACTGTGGTTCCCATCATCAGAAGCACTTGCTGCAAACCCCAGTATCGAATATCAAAAGCTGCATCACAGCAGACATATACTAGTTTCTAAAATGTTCTCATTTATCTCATTTATCTAATATTTTTCCCGTGTAACCAAATTTATAGGCACATGTAACTAATCATCAGAATTAGAACATAGCCATCGCCTAAGCTGGAAAATAGAAATGATCCTTCCAGGAAGGGGTTAGATTTTCTCACCATTGATTATAAAATGTATGTGTCTTCCCTACAATATAGTTGGAGCATTATTTTTAATGACCCAAACTCTCCTGAAAGTAGATTTCAAAAAAATGACTTGAAACTGATTTTTCTATCATAGAATTACACTGTTCCTTCTGGTGACTTGTTGATGTTGTCTCCATTTTGGCTGCATAGAAATCCAAAATATTTTCCTGAACCTGAATTGTTCAAACCTGTAAGTTATCTCTTTCAATATACATTGTCCTTTGATTTTAATTTCTTTTAAACCAGGAGTATGAATTCATAGATTAACTATCCCTCTATCATTAAGCATCCCTATTCTCTGGTAACTAACAACCAAGTTGACTACAAAGGAAAAATTTAGACTTGTAATATGGATGGTATAACACAAATGAGATAGAAAAGTTTTTGAATTAGATTCACCAACTTTAAAATAAATGACCTGAAACCAGCAAAGTACATGAAAGTAAATATGTCTGGTTCTGACAGAAGACTTATTTTATATTTGTCAGGCAAATTGGTTTTGTTATTGGTTTCCAAGGAGTATAACAAAAGAAGAACAAGGCAAATTAAAACTACTTTGCTGTATCTTAAAATTGAGGAGTTATGGGGCTGAGCAGAATCTTAAGAGTTCATTTAGTCCATTCTCTGCCTTTAGGTAAACTTTTTAAAAAATGGCATCCAAATGTATTCATTCCACATCCCAAGTTCCCTCCAGTAAGCAGGACTGCCAGTAACTGACTGAATTTATTACCAAGGGCAATTCTGTGATGGAGCCTGAGACCTTATTATAAATAGTCTTCCTTTTCTGAGGTCAATTCCGTGGTTGATTTACATTATCATTTACATTTACCACTTAACAGAATTCTTTTTAAACCTTTTCTATTTATTGGTTCACATTCCAAAAACACAATTGTGTCTGATATTAATAACAGGTTGGGAAAAAATTACCAACAGCCCTGCAACTTTATATGCAAGGATTAGCTGTACAAAGTCATTTTTAGCCTAGAGAAATAAAGTTAAGCTTATTTATATAAGGCTGATTTGGAAAAAAAAAAATGCTTTCTTCCCACAGGAACGTTGGAAAAAGGCAAACTTAGAGAAGCATGCTTTCTTGGACTGGTTCATGGCATTTGGAAGCGGGAAGTACCAGTGTCCTGGAAGGTCAGTGAGACAGCTGGGCCACATTTATCCAAAAAGTCTAAGAAAGATGATGGCTCTGAGGGGGGGGAAATTTTGGCTTAATCACCCTTTTCTTTATTATCAAACTACAGGGAGATCCAGGAGACCGCGTTTTGTTTGGTTGGCTAGTTGTATTGTGCGATATCTTTGTGGGAATGTCTACAGTGGCTTCTGATGAACCTCATGAGAACAAAAATATTATAATTGCTGCTACATGATGAAAGCAGGGTTATTAAAATTTTTTTTATAGAATGGATTAGAGTGGGGTGTAACTTAGGTTATATAATCATGCTTATATTCCATGTGAGAGACATGGAGTGGTAGGATCTACCAGATTGGGAAAATAATCAGAAATAGGATGGATCAAGGGGAAGGATTTGTGGAGGACTGTGGCTTGAATGTAGGTGGCTGGAAGACATGATGGAAATAGAGAAATCAGGAACAAGAGCAAGTTTGGTGGACAAGATGTTAAGTTTTCCTTTGAAAACTACTTAGTCTGAGATGTGGCAAGTATGTATCATATAACCAAAGTCTGTAGGTTAAATCTGAATGTTGAATAAATGTAACAATAAATAAAACCTCCATAGTCTAGTTTTTCTGTTTTTAAAAGTCCTTAACTTTTCTATTTAAGTAGCCAAACCATGAAACATTGTTTCTAAAGACAGACAAAGCAGAATTTTTCAGGAAAGTGATGACTTCATTTGGACAGTGTTCTAGCAAGATGGATCTTTGCACTAGAAACTTAATCCCATAGATCTTTAGTATAATCCTCAGAAAACTGCACCCATTCTAAATTTGTATACCAAGAGCCAATTTATCTTCTCATGTACCAAATCCTTAGTGAGTCAGAGAAAATTGCCTTTAAAGTAACTGACGATCAAAGTTCATCATGAACACATAGCCTTATGGCCTTGCAGCTGTCACCCCTTGGAGTTCTGGCCACTGAGGCAGTATGAGAACCCCTCTCATTAGTGAACACAGAAGGTTTTGCTGAATTTAGTAAATAAGTATTCAGTGCTGCTATCAGCTGCCAACCAAAAATCAGAATGGAAGAATATTGTTCCTGCTCTGAATAATGGGAATGCTGGAAATATGTTTGGAGGAAGAACCCCTGCTAAGCACTTCCCCATTGCTGGGAAGCCCTTGGAAACAGGTAGGAAGGGAACTCTTCCCAGTAATTCTATTGCTGGAGAAGTCTGGTAGTTTTGTAGAAAAACAGGAGAAAGCAGCAAGAACTACCAGACTTCTTCAGCAATGGTAGCATGCAGAATGAGGTGTTCGCCTTACAGTGGACATTCTCTTCTTAAACTATGAATTTAAATGAAGGAATAGAACAGGGGATTTCCAGTGTCGAGTGGATATCTCTGAGAGTTGATGATCTCAGCACAAAGGAATGTGCTTCCTGTATTGTGCTTGCGTGGGCAGACACACACACACACACACACCACCCTCCATCCAACAGCCTTAATTTCCCTTGCTTCCCATCCCTGCAAGAGGATGCCTGGTCGGCTGTCTCACTGTGGTCGCTGATATGGGTTACATTCCAGTGTAAAACAATAACCCTGATCTTTGGCAAGATACCTCACTTACAAAAGCTTGCTTGGTTAAGAAGAGGGTGTAGTAAGAGTAAGTCTACAACAGTTGAGAAGTGGAAATGAAGCGTGGATTCCTCAGGAGTAGAAACTGTGACCTCTACTTTTTGTGTATGTGTTTGGGTCCTTCCTATATCCTGGGGCAGTACTAGGCAACACTTGTATTGAATTACTAATGAAAATTACACAGTGATGGGAAAATTAGTTCAAACATAGGTCTGGCTGAGGGCGCCTGGGTGGCTCAGTTGGTTAAGCGACTGCCTTCGGCTCAGGTCATGATCCTGGAGTCCCGGGATCGAGTCCCACATCGGGCTCCCTGCTTGGCAGGGAGTCTGTTTCTCCCTCTGACCCTCCTCCCTCTCATGCTCTCTGTCTCTCATTCTCTCTCTCTCTCTCAAATAAATAAAATCTTCAAACATAGGTCTGGCTGATAGTAGATTAATAGTAGTAGGGTTCAACCTAACAGATATCTCTGGAGCACCTAATATTAGTATGTTTATTCTTCCATTCAGTAAATATTTACTGAGGGTATGCTCTATGCCAGGATAGGGTTCTACGAGCTACCTTGGAAAACAAAATAAGGGATGAAGTCCCTTCCCTCAAGGAGGTTATTGTCTTAACTCCAGTCACTTCAGGAACCACTGGGGAAATTCAAAGATGCATAACATTCCTGAGTCGCTTATAATGTAGCTGGGGAGATGAGACAGAGCAACATGAAAAACAAGCTCTACTTAACAGCATAAGATGACCCATGAGAAATGCCAAATGACATATGTACATAATAACCACCGTAGGAGTTTTGAGGAAGGAGATTAGAAAAGGCTTATGGACTCGATGAGAGTCATCAATAAGCAGCACAGAGGAAAGCTCACCTTCCCAAGGGGCAGTGATATCAAAGTTTGAGGGGAGCAAGAAAAGTAAGCACTCACAGGAATGGGATGGAATGCAATGTACCTGTATGTTGGGGTTTGTGAAGCTCTGCATACAGTTGGTTCTACATGTTTATTTGAACGATAATACAATCTTAATAACTGTGCCTTATTCAGTAAAGTATCTCGCAGTACTTGGAGAAGTACTTGTATACTTAGAAATAGTTGAGTGCTTTTGAGGAGGGAGCACACTCAAATCTCTGTGGATTTCATGATAAGTTGCAAATTCAGTTTACTCTGAGGAGTTTGTTACATAAACAAATGTATCCCCTCAACTCCGGTTGTTAAGTAGACTTGAACAAACTGTATTTACTTACCTAATTGTTTCCTAACATTTTCACTATGCTGTGCACATGTCCTGGGGGCGGGGGTGGGGGGAGGGATATAAAAAAGAGTTGGGAGTGAGGGTGGGAAGGGGTAGATGTGGTCAATTCCCAGACAGAGTCAGGCTACCAGACCCCTTTATGAATTGTTAGCCCTGCTTCTCTCTCTTACTGCTTTACTGAGGAGCAGTGACTTGCTGAAAGGAGCCCAGAAACCATTGGCAAAATTGCAGTCAGCTTTTTCCCAGCCATTTCATTTTGACACTTCATTATGAGGCTAAGATTTAAATCTGTCAAGCGCAGAAGAAGCAATTCAAGACTGACTTTTGATACTGGGGCCAAAGTGCTCCTAAAATAAAACATGTTCATTTCTGAGCAGAGAATGTCAGAGAAGACCCTCTTTTCCTTCTCTTTACAAACTAGATCTCCAGCCTGGAACACAGAATACCTGGACGGGATTTCCATCTGTGAGAGGAAGAAAGGACACTCTCTGCCTGGGTGTCTTCCACCGCTCTCCCCTCTTTGTTTTTGTTTGTTTGTTTGATGGGCTTTCTCCCTTCATCCAACTCAGTGACTGCTCTTTTTTTTTTTTTTTTTTAGATTTTATTTATTTATTTGACAGAGAGAGACACAGCGAGAGAGAGAACACAAGCAGGGGGAGTGGGAGAGGGAGAGGGAGAAGCAGGCTTCCCGCTGAGCAGGGAGCGCGATGCAGGGCTCGATCCCAGGACCCTGGGATCATGACCTGAGCCGAAGGCAGATGCTTAACAACTGAGCCACCCAGGCGCCCCACAGTGACTGCTCTTGAGCAAGTTAGATGTCTCCTGTTCAGAAACAGGGTTTAATTCCCAGGAAATGAGGACCGAATTAAAACTGTACGGTGTCACCATACTGCCCATGGGCTATTGTCTACCCATTATCTAACATTCTCTTCCCTTCCTGACAGCCCTCGCTTTCGTTTGGGGATCCATGGGATTCTGGGGTGCTGATTCCGCCCCCAGCTCCACAGGAGTGGAGCACTGTTCCCTAAGCCCATCCGCAAATCCTATCCCTGTCCCCTCCCTCCTTCCCATAATGATCGGTTTCATTGTCAGTGTAGGTTTCAAGCAGTGCCATTAACTACCTAGGTTTCTGTTGAGACTTCTGGGTCAAACATAATCATTCCCTGTGGGATGTGAATTACAGAAGCACTTGGCCCCCAAAACTGTTGGCAGCTATTTTGAGACAATAAAAGCAGGCAGTGTTAGGATGCAATTGGTCCCGTAGAGCAGAGCAGTGGAGGCAAACTGGCTTCCTGGGAACATCGCTGAGCTGCTGGAGTGATCTCTGCCTGAGGCCAGCACCAGCTCTGTTTTTCAGGTACATAAAGCAATGCATTGTCAACTTCCTCTAGATCAGTGATTCTTAAAGTGTGATCCCCAGACCACCAGTAGTAACACTACCCGGAAACTTGCAAAAAATGCACATTCTTGGGCCCTTCCCCAGACCTACCAAATCAGAAACTTTGGGAGAGGGGCACAGCGATCTGTGTTTTAACAAGCCTTCCAGGGGATTCTGACGCAGGTGAAAGTTTGACAACCACGAGCCCAGAATACTTTGCCTCCTGCCACCAAACTGATTTTATTTTCCTAAAAGATTTCAAAGGCAGATGAGATTATGGGGAAAGTCCTTCCCCTTTAAGTCGAGTAGCCATGCGTGCATGAAGGATGCCTGTGAAAGTCTGTCAGTCTGCTGCCTTCCCTGAATTCCAGGGCGAGATCATTCTATTTTCATAAGCCGCAGCTGGTAGCAACTCGGAATATACTTCAGAGCCCCTGCTCCTGGCAACCGTGGCAGTTTTCCAGCCCACGCTGCCATTGCCCACAATGACTTCTAGTGGGGGGGGGGAGGGAAGCAAGAGATTTTCTTTTCAAAAGCAAGAGAGGGAGGCAATATCAAAATCAAGACGTTAAACTAAAATCTTTCGCTTCCCGTAATCTTAGCATTCCTTTAGTACCCCGTGTTTCTTTCTGATGGAGCCCTGTTCTAGACCCCTGGCCTTTTAGAGTGACCCTCTACTCCTCCCTCTCTTTGGCCTTCCATGACGGCTCCCACCTCCTAAACCAGGTCTTCATGCCCCACCATCAGGTGACATTAGAGTTTCCTAAGCCTTCTCCCAGGCTCTATTATCTCTTCTTTCCGTCCACCTTACTCACTACCCACAGATTCATTGTCCTCAAATAATCATCTCAGACTCTCACTCTCATGAAGACTCTGGTGCTGCTGCCTGCAGGCCAAGCTCAACAGCCTAGAACTCCAGGCTCTCCACAATTTGATGCTGATTTACACCTTTCTGAACATGGGGAGGCGCCTCCCAGAGGGTCTACGAGCCCCCAGCTACAGTGCCCACTCCTTCGCTTGCTCATACGCTCTGCTGCATGTGGAATGCCCGCACTCAACATGTCTACTTAGTTAAAGCCCGTTTCCTTCCGTCCAGGTCTAGCTCAGGTTTGACCTCCACCAAAGCTATCACCGATTGCTCCAGATCACAGCACTCTCTGCAGACTCCAAACGTCCACAGCCCTTTTGTTTCTACCTTTACTCATAGCGTCACCCTGTCTCTCCATGTGCATTCCTAGCGTGAGGTCTGTTGCGTCAGACTCTGTGCTCTCGAGGTCTGTGTAGTGCTCCCTGAATATTTATCTACAAACGGGGAAAACACCCAAGTACTAAGTATTTAAGGAATTTTCAACATGTTTATATTTTAATGAGCTTTATTTGTAGATGTGTAATGTTGTCCTTGTAAGTGTAAAAAATAAATTTGTTATAAATAATATGCCTCATTATTTTCACTGTTTTGACATAAGAGCATTAAGAAAACTTTCCTAACATGAACATAGCTCAGTTTGCTTCTGTAAAAATACAAATTTATGAAGCCCATTTTCTTTGACATAAAAGCTTTTAATGTTACAGGGACGTATAAGTTAGTCTCTGATATTTTAGGCATCAAACAAAATTCAAGAACATGGTAAAGGCTTGAAAACACTTTTTTGCGATTGTAGAAAAAATGACTAGTGAAAAATTGAGGTAATTTTCCTACCATATTCAAATATTTGGCTTTGGAGAAAAGTATCATTTTTAGTACATATTACTTACTATCTGTATTATTAATTCACTTTACCTTTCCTCTAACTAGGATATCAATCAAAATGCTTAGAACTAATATGAAATATGTTAATTTTATGCTCTTTTAATAACTAATACCTAACTTAATAACTAAACTGACTTAACCCTCAAAGATAAAAGAAGAAAAATATTAAAGCCTCTCTCAAGCACAGTATGAATTGGTCAAAAGCCTCCATTATCATTTTACCTATGGGAAGTGCAGTTTTATGATTTTAAAGAACATCGCAGGGACTCAAGTTAGTTAAGGAAATGCCTTACAGATTGTAGTGGGAAGCTCTTTTAATGAATTCATAAATATTTTTCCAATTATTTCTAATCAAAATATATGTAGTATTGCTAACAAGTCTACTCTTAAATAGCTTGTGGACATTGGGTCTTGCTTACGTTCTCCTCTGCGTGTAGAGGAACTATATGTTGAGGGTCTTCTGTGTGTCATAATGCTTAAAGAAATGGCGTTTCCACACACAGGTAGAATTTTTCAATAAGCGCAATTTATTCACTAGGTCTACAGCATATTCAGGATCAAAGGCCCAACACTGTCATTCAAATCCTCCATGAACAGGGTCATCCTGCTCCGCCAGCTTCATCTCTCATCACCTCACCTCCTAGAGGGCAGGGTGTGAAGCCCTCACAGGCCCCTCGATGTTCCAGGGCCCCTTGTGAGCCTGTACCTTGGAACAGGTTGTCCCTCTGCCCCGAGTGCCTTCCTCACTGGAACGGCCGCCACCCTGCCTCCCAGAGTGTTCATTGTCCTTAGGCTGCGGCAGGGCCTCTGCGGAAGCGCTAGCGGTCCTCTATGCCAGGGGGCCCAGCTCATAGCTGTGCACTGCTCTCTAGCAGACTACTGTCAGACAAGGGCTAAAGCCAGAGCTGCAAGGAAATAGGATTTGTTTGGATCAAGTGGAACCTGCGAAACTGTTTTGGAATTCACAAATGCAGAACTAGCCAGTATTTCTCCAGTGCTGCCAGATAAGCGTTGAATACTGGGAAGTCACGGCTTATTCTACCCCCCAAAACGTCAGCTGGGTTATCTGAGAAAGGGATCTCGTCTAATTTACTTCCAGGAAAGGAGCTAAGTACTGAGAATTGGTCATTTTAGTAACTGGGAACTTTGATACTGAATTTCATATGTTGGTTGGTGCCCGCCACATTTTTCATTTGATATGGGGGCTCGTGCCCTCCATGAAATACTTCATGGGGCTTTAGAGATAGCACTCTTTTTTTGTTATTCTACCCCTTTGGCTACTCCTTCCCGGTGTCCTTTGCTCATCTTTCTCACCTTCCTGACCTCCAAATTTTGGAGTGTCCCAGAACTCTCTTGTCAAATATCTAGGTGTTTTTTTTTTTTTTTCCTATTTAACTTACTCCCTTAGTGAGTTCTCCTGTCCTATGGCTCTAAATAATCCTCTGAATAGTGATGACTCTGTATTTATATCTCATATGTCTCCAGTCCTGACTGAATCTCTCCTAAACATCAGGCCCATTTACCCAGCTTCCCCTCAGCGACTGCACAAGCTATGCTTAACAGGTCCAAAACTGAGCTCCAGAAGACAGCTCCCCAGCCTGCTCTTCCTTCGTCCTCACTATTGCTGAGGTAAATAGCAACTGTATCCTTGCATTTCCTCAGGTCAAAAACTCATTGTCAAGTCAAAAGTCATTCTTGACTCTGTCTTCCACATCTATAATGCAAAGCCCATCATCCAGAGTATATCTCGTCTCTCACTCTGGCTCATGACTATTTCTGCCATCCTGGTCCAAGTCACCACTTTCTATTGTCTGGAAAATTGTAATGGCTTCCTAATCAGTCTTCTGGCTTCCATCTCCATCACCTTATGTTTTATTCTCAGTGTAGCAGTCAGAATAATTCTTTTGAAACCTAAGTCATGTTTGCTCAAAACTGTCCAATAGCTTCCCATCTCACCGAATAAAATGTAGTCTTCAGCATGCCCCGTGGGCTCTCTACTTGCCCGGGGTAGTTCTCTGACAGCAGCCCCCCCACCCCGCCCGTTCATGCTCATCTCTGGCAATACTAGCCTCCTCGTTGTTCCTCGTTCTCCTTTCTCTGGATTTGTGCACCTTCTACTCCTTCTGCATGGAATTCTGTACTCAGATATTCATATGGCATATTCTCCTCCTCCATTCCAGTATCTGCTGAAATGTCCCCTCCTCAGGGAGACCTTCTTCACCTGAAATATTGTAGCCCACACCATCACTCCATTTCCCCTTATCTTGTCTTACTTATTATTTTAGTACTTATTCTTATACTTTATATATGCCTTCCTTGTTTATTTGCTGCCTACTTACTACCTCTCTGCTAGAATTTAAACATTTTTATGAAAGCATGAGTGGTTTTTTGTTTACAAAAGTAAATTTTGTTAAGTTCAGCACTTAGAAGAGCATAAAGCACAGAAAGACAATAAACATTGAATGGATAAATGAATGGAGATCTCATTTTATTATAAGAACTCTTAGTATGTAACCTAAGTGACAGTTCACTGTTCCCATAACTGTTACTCTTTTCCAGGAGGGGTAAGGAGGAAGGGCATGTGACTTATATCCACACCCTTAGTTGTCTCCTCCAAATTAGACCCTTAGTGTTCTGCGATGTTTGCCACGGTCCCAGCTCCTCGTGGAAGATGAGGTGCTGTTTCTTTCACACTATCTCCAGCAGAGAGAGGAAAGTGAGGCTCTTTACACTTTCTGTTATTTTATTATCTTTATTCTTCACAGCACTGTTGTACAGGACCATGTAAGTGCATCACTCGTGACTGCATTTAAAAAAAATTATACAGGTTTGATTCCAGACCATTGTAACAAAGCAATTATAGCAATAAAAGTGAGTCAAATGAAATTTTTGGGTTCCCAGTGCATATAAAAGCTATGTTGTGGTCCGTTAAGTGTGCAATAGCATTATGTCTAAAAAATGCATGTACCTGACTTTAAATACTTTATTGCTAAAAACATGCTAACTATAAGCTAAGCTGAACTTGCAGCTAGTGGTAATCACTGATCACAGATCACCATAACGAGTTTAATAATAATGAAGGTTTGAAATACTGTGAAAATTACCAAAATGTGATTGAAAGACACAAAGTGAGCAAATGCTGTTGGAAAAATGGTGCCCATAGACTTGCTCAATGCAGGGTTGCCACAAATCTTACATTTGTAAAAGAGGCAATATCTGTGAAATGCAATAAAACGAGGTATGCCTGTGGTATAGTCAGGAAAATATAAAAATTGTACATGGGGCGCCTGGGTGACTTAGTCGGTTAAGCGTCCAACTTGTGATTTCAACTCAGGTCACGATTTCCTGTATCTTGAAATTGAGCCCACGTCAGGCTCCTTGCTCAGCCCACTCAGCCAAGAGTCTGCTTGAGATTCTCTCCCTCTGCTCCGCCTCCTCCACTCATGTGCATGCGTGCTCTCTCTCTCTCTCAAATAAATAATCTTTTTGTAATTGTACATAAAATATTTCTTTTACCAGGGCACCTGGGTGGCTCAGTCAGTTAAGTGTCTGACTCTTGATTTTGGCTCGGGCCATGATCTCAGGGTTGTGGGATTGAGCCCCAAGTTCCCCAAGGGCTCATACCCCGCAGGGGCTCCATGCTCAGTGTAGAGTCTGCTGGAGATTCTCTCTCTCCCTCTCCTTCTGCCCCTCCCACTCATGCTCTCTCTCTCTCAAATAAATAAAATATTTAAAATATATATATTTCTTTTACCATAGCTCAGGAGAAAAGCACTTCACAGGAAGTCCCCTGTCTCTACCATTGACTCCTGTACACAGGGCTGTTCTTGTCTGTTGCAAAATAGCCACAGAGCAGTCACCCTCCTTTTCACTTCATCCCTTCCCCAAGGACTTGCTTTCACTCCAAGATCCATCACCTTTCTCCATTAGTTCATTTCTCAAAGTCTGAGAATAATACTGGGGTCTTTCAGCACGACTGTCCACCATTGTCCTTGGGACTTGAGTTCCTCGAAACAGTTCTTCATGGGCATGGCACATCATCTCCCCCTCTCTTAAGATATGCTCAAAATGTGGATTCTTCAAATTCTGTACTGAATAATTGACTGCCATTTCAATATCTCTCTTTCTCTTTCACATAGCTCCCAAAGACAATCATCTTTCTTTCCTATGAGATGGTTTGCTCCAAATCTATAAAGAGGAAATTAAATATTTACCCCCAAATTATCAAGACTGGTCTCTCTCATGATAAAGTTAGGGTATTATTATAAAGAACAATGGGAGGAACACTGAACATGTATTTCTTATAAATCACAGCATCACAGCTGAAGTTTTGCCAGCCTTTGTCCTGGGCCCATTTCTCTTATCAGTCAATTAAAAAAAAAAAAAAAGAAATATAAACAAACAAACAAAAGAACAATGTTTACTTTTTCCTTTCAAATCTTCAAAGCTGTTCTATTGTCTTCTGGCTTTCATAATTTCTGATGAGAAGTCTGTGATCATTTTAATTAAATAATTAATTAATTTGCTTATTTATTTATTTTTTATTTATTGTGTCCCCCCCTCCCCTGGCTGCTTTTAAGATTTTTTTTCTTTGTCACTGTTTTTTAACAATTTGATTATGATTTGCCTTGGAATAGTTTTCTTTGTGTTTCTTTTGCTTTGGGTTCATTGTGATTCTTAGCTCTGTAAATTAATAGTTTTAACAAATTTGAAAATGTTTTAGCTATTATTTCTTCAAATATTTTTCCTGCCCACCTATCTGCATCACCAAATTACATGTATGTTAGACTCCTTGATACTATTTTATAGGTTACTTATACTCTGTTTATTTCTTTTTTCAGTCTTTTTAATTTATGTACTTCGTTTTGGATGTTCCCCATTGTTCTGTTAAGCTCCATGATCTTTTCTTTTGCAGTGTCTTATCTTCTCTTAATCCCATCCAGTGTGTTTTCATTGAAGAGACTGTATTTTTCAGTTTGAAACAGAAGTTCAGTTTGTTTGTTTTTTTTTATCTTCCATTTCTTTCTTCATTGTGCTTCTACCTTTTTGAACATCTGGATTATATCTAACTGGCTGTCTGCAATGTCTGTCATTTCAGGCTCTATTTCTTTTGAATGATTTTTCTCTTACTTATGTGCCATATTTCCCTGTTTCTTCTAGGCATGGTAATTTTTTGAATAAATTCAAGACATAAATTTTAAATTTTAAGGTACTAGATTTTATTGTATTCCTTTAGTTTTAGGCTTTACTGTGGCATGTAGTTAGTTGCTCAGAAAAACAAGTTTTCAAGACTTGTTGTTAAGCTTTGTTAAGGTAATGCAGGAGTAGCATTTAATTTTAAGATAAGATAATACCACTTCCAAGGCAATAATCTTGTAAAGACTCTATTCAATTGTCCAAGCGTTACAAGATCTTCCCACTCTTGCATGTGGAAACACAGGCTTCCATATCTTGTGGGAGCCCTGGGCATTACTCAGGTTATTGCTCCTTAGCTTTATTTTTCATCTTTCATCTCCACCTCAGTAGCTTCCTTTCACATGCTGAGTTGAGTACTCAGCCAAATACCCAAGGAGACCCCATTGTATTTCTCTGAAGCACTCTTGCTCTCTCTGTGAAACTCCCTCCTCTCTTTTATTCTTTCCTCCAAATTCTAGTCTCTTTAGCTTCCCTGAACTTTGATCTCTGACTTTTTAATTTAGTGAGACTGTCAGGTCTGTGTGGGTTTTCCCCTCCTTGCACAGTGACCTGGAGACTGCCATGGACGGTGAGTTGGAGATTTCAGGGCTCACCTCATTTATTTCTTTTCTCTTGGGAATGTCCATCCTACACTATAAATCTTACTCAGTTTTTGAGTTATTTAGAGCAGGACATGGCCAGAAGTGGAAGTTCCATTTTGTTAGAAGTTTGACAAAAATTTAGTTGTGAGAAATTCTGAACCTGAACACAAATTAGCAGAATTGCCTTTTCTTAGAATTGCTCTTTGATTCGAATCAGTAAATACTGTGTATGTTTTATTTCATAAACATTGATAGTCTCTTAGAATAAATTGTTTTTAGCACATGTAAGTAAGTAGGGTTAAATTTGCATCATAAATATTTGTGAAGAGGTGATGTGTTATCCAAGTGGGTTTTAACAACACCTGGAGTACTCAAGATTTCATTTGAAGTAAAATATAGACAAGATGTTTCAAGAATACTAGTAGGAAACAAATGTAATTATCTGAGATGAATATAAGATCATTCATATTCATTCAGTCACTCAGTAAATATTGAGGAGTCAATGGAACAATGGTTCCCACTGTTTGTGAATACTGTTGTTTATAAGGGAATACAGGCATGCAAACAATTTACTGTAATATGGTTAGATATAGTTGGATTGTAGATAAGGACATTGGTGGAAGAATATGTAAAGTGCCACAGGAACACAGAGAAGAAAGAAAGCTGGAAAGGGCAGGAAACTGAATTTGTTTTATGGAAGTCATCTCTTTCCATCATCTATTCATTCATTCATTCATTCATTCATTCATTCATTACATTACATTCATAACATCATTTAGTCACCAGTACAGTGCTCTGCACTGATAAGTCCCAACAATACAATTCCTCCTCTAGGAGAGAAGTGGCTAATAAGCAATTGCAATTCAGTGCAATAGATGCTATGGCTGAGATGTGCACAGGGGACCACAGAAGTGGAGAGGAAGGGCACCTCATCATGGAAGCAAATGATCAGAGAATGCCTCCAGAGGAGACCTAGCCTCAGGTAGGGAAAGGGCTTGCAACAGAGAGCATCACCATTCAGGAAATGTTAGGTATACAGGGGGCTAGAGCATGGGTTTCAAAGAGGAGTCAGTGGGGAAGAAGCTAGGAGATAGATGGGGGCATATTTTCAAAAGGCTGTCTGTGTTCTCTTACGGCATTTTGAAGAAAAAAGGGAGCATTGACAGATTGTGTGTGTGTGTGTGTGTGTCTAAAATGAGGAATAGTGATAGATTAATGTTTTAGAAAGTTCACTCCAATGGTAGAATGAAGGATAAAGTGGAGCAAAGTGAAACTGGAAGCAGGAAGATTAATCTGGAAGCTGAGCTAATTTAGTAATCCAGGAAACCAATCATGAAGAACCACACTGAGGAAGTAGTGGAGGGATTGGAGATAAGACAACAAGGAGAGGGATCGGGTAGTATTTAGAAGATAAAACAAAACAAAAGGACTCAATGCCAAATTGGATATAGAGGGTAAAGAAGAGGATTGAGTCTATGATGACTTCCAATTTTCTGACCCATTGGACTAAATGTATTCATTAAGAGCTAGGACCCCTAAAAGGCATTACCTACCCCAAGGAGAGCTCAAAACAACCCACTGAGATGCAAGAAAAAATAGCAGAATTCCATTTATACTTTTCTCTGTATTTTTTGTTTCTATTTGTGTGTGTCTTGCAAAATACATAGTAAACTAATATACTAGTATGTGTATATACTTTATAAGTAAATGAATATCAGTATATTGTCGGCTGTGCTCAAATATTTCATTATCAGGGTGTATGATAGAAAAGTTTGGAGACATCTGAGTGAAGGACTACAAAAGGAATAATAAATGTGGTAGTTATGGGGAATTTGGTAGTAATGGGGTAGTTATGGGTAGTTATTTGCCTATGAACAGTTAGGCAGTAATTTCTAGTGGGCGATAAGAGTCTAGCTCAGACAAGAGCATCCAATAGAACTTTCTGTGATCATGCAAAATGTTCTAAAGATGTACTGTCCAGTGTGGAGACCAGTAGCCACATATCGCTATTGAGCACTTGAAATATGACTGGTGCAACTGAGGAACTGAAAATTTTCATTTTGTTTAATTTTAATTTATTTAAGTTTGAATAGACACATGTAGCTAAATGGCTACAATGATAGGAAGCACTGATCTAAAACTTTGAAGAGAGACCTTCAGCTCTCATTTATTGAGTGCTTCCACTGGCTAAGTATTTTACATACATTTCTAAGCAATTCAATCATCCCAGCTACCCTCTGAAGTAGACAGTATTATAAAAGAAAAGAGTAAGTTCTTCCTTACTCTATGCTTTTAATGGTCAAAGTTCATATTGTGAAGAAGAGCATACTTGCTCTGAAATATGTGTACATTCTAGATATTCTCTCTTGGTAGATATTTATGCATCTTTCACAACCAAGTGCCAATTTTATATTTTTCTTTCAGGTGGTTTGCTCTGTTACAGATTCAAATATGTATTATTTTAATACTTTATAAATATGACTGTAGTCTTCTGGATCCATTACCAAAACAGGTAAGTGTTTTCAGAATTTTGAATATCATGGTTTTCAAATTTGCTATAAATTCTAACCCCTTGGTTTTAATTACTAGAGATAAGCTGCTAATTTCCTCACCTAGGCTTGATCTTAACAGGTGTCTTACATGGAACCGGACTGAGAAGATAACCCCTTAATTCCCTTACTTCTGAGTCTAATGTATATGCCATGGTAGCACAAGACCAAGACCAAATAGCAAAAAGCACCACTTACAGTGTTAAGAAGGTCCTCAGTGAATTCACCAATTTTGACACTGTTCCCTATGCTAAATAGGCATGGCCTTGATGTTGGGCTTGTTTCCCTAAAGAGGCATGTCTGTGGGTCCCAAACTGAACCATCAGTTTTAGAGGCAAGTCATAGCCCTTAGTCCATTTGGGAAGCAATGTCATGGAAGAAAAGAGCAGACAGTGAGCAACCGTAAAGACAGTAAGCAAGAATAAAAAGCCTGTGACCTTATTCCTACCGCTGACCATTGAATGGTCTAATCATTGAACTCCTCTGTGTTTCTATAGGTCTGCTCTCCTAGACCAGTGGCTTTCAAACTGGTGCAAACATCAGAATGACCTGGAGGGTGGGGGGCTTTTTAGAACACAGAATACTGGGCCCCGCCCCTAGAGTTTCTGATCTAGGACATCTAGGGAGGGGCAATAATTTGCATTTTTAACCAGTTCCCAGTGCTGCTGATGCTGCTGGTCTGGATAACACTCTTAGGACCACTGCCCTAGGAAATAGGGAGAGTGCAATTTAATTCCAGATGTTTGGAAGTCATTTTGAAGACTCTGGATAAAATGTGCTGTTTCAACTGAGGGTGAAGCTCAGAAGTTAAGCATTGCAATTTCAGGGCTATTCACATAGCATGTTGTGCTTTGATTTATTCTTGATATAATAAGGCTAGTGTATGGAGGGATAAATAAAACTCTTGGGTGACATTTCAATAGAAATTATGTAAGTGCTTAAGTGACACAGACAATATTGTATTACTCATAAATATGCACATTTCAGCACTTGCCCCTGATTTCTTTTGCACTTCTATTTTGAGTACACTAACTAGCAGTGCTGAAGAGCCCTCAAAATCCTACCATGAAAGGGAAATCAAAAAACCCTTCATAAAGGTTCTCAGCAAGTATAGTTTTATTATCAAAATGAAGAATAGGGCCAGGCATATACTCACAAAATACCAGTTCCTGGTCCACTGAGTTGGATGTCACAATTTTGCCCAGGACTGATTCCCCATCCAAATATTTTCCCACCAGTGAGAGGACACAAGAATGCCTTACCAGATTAGAAGGATGACATTTGTCAAAACCATGTAACAACTAACCCTAGCGATCAGTAATTTTGACCAGTTCCTTAGGCAAGATTTTGCCCAGTACTTTCTTCCTAGCTAAGAAGTGTATTAGTTATATTTATTATACTCTTATACACACATTCTATTTCTGTTTTGACGCTACTAAGAACATTTTTAAAGAAATATCTCAAAAAAAGGAAAGAAATATTATCTCAGTTTGTAAAAAGTGTGTAAGTGAATTCTCATGATCTCAAAGGGCATTTCATTTCATAATTCTTATTCTAGAAAGAGATGAATTGAAATTATGTAATTATTGGAATTGTTTTAATAAATTGTAAAATGGGGTGATCAAAAACTACAGGAAATGACCTTTGAATTGCCAGGCTCTTGTAGGAGCTGGGAGGGGATGTGTTGCCTGGGCATGTTCTGAACACTCTTGTCAAGCACGGGCACATCTCTGGGCTTGGAAATCAGCTTCCTCAAAGAAATATACTTGTCATAGTAGCAAAAATCAAATGCTAGAACCCCCAATTTTAATTTTGCAGAAGCCCAGTGTTTTATTTTATCTCAAAGGGTCTTAGGAAATTAATTTTAACTCTCATTAAGAACCAAACACTAAGCAAATACTATAAAGCTTCCCAAGATCCATGACCAGGCAGCAGTGTCCAGATGCTGGCAATGGGGGCTGTTCATTTTGAAGCATTTATAAGACCAATTCAATTTTCTTGCAAAAGCAAGCACATTTTTGCTAAGATAGTGAAGTTTTGCTTGTTTGGTTGGTTGGTTTTGTTCTGTTTTGTCTTTTGGGGGGTCATGAATCCTTAGATAATCTCACGAAGCCTATGGATCCCTTTCTAGAGAAGTACATAACTTCTCATACCCACAAATTTGTTTGCAATTTCGAGGGGTCCATGGCAACCCTGCACCTCGTTCTATCAACTCCCCTAGGGATCTCCTTCTTAAGAAGCCCATGCTGTGCCTTGTTGCATTCAAACTTGACCATAGACTGATGACTTAAATTGGACTGATTGTCTTTTCCTTACTCTTGATCTTCCCCCAACCCTCAAGGCTGACAGAACAAATTGCAAATGTTCTGTTCCTTGAATGGAAGGCTAAAATTGATGCTTGACATTATAAGACACTTCAAGTCTTCCAAGCAAACACTCTAGTCTCTTAAACCTAGACTCCGTACTTTTAGAGACAATTACACTTGAATAAACCTTCGGTCTAAAACTGTTGGCTTATGTCTCTTAATTTCTATATTTCTTCTGCATTTCTGCTTTTAGAGTCCTCTCCATTTGGTGGGTGTCCAACAGCCAGAAGGACAATGCCGAATTGAATTTAAACAAAGAAAATGACATCTGTTGGGCCTAAAGAGTGCCAGGGCCTTCTGGAAGAGTGACTGTCCCCATCCACTAGCCTGGCAGCATCTAGCTCTGAGCTCTACTAAAACATACGGCTTAACTTTGTTTTAGGATTTAGCTCAAGAGAATGTAGGTAGGTGTGTTTGGTAACTTAAGAGTAGACCAAGAATCTGACATCACTCTCACCGATACGAGATCTGAATATATGGTTTGTAGAAAATGTTTAAATGATTTAAAGAAGAGGCGTTTCTTAAGGAGTTGTAATTTGGTTTCGTGCATAACTGTATTAAAACTTTAATTAGAAATAATGCCTCTTGAGTGAAAATCTTAGTAAACTGTGAAGGCAACATACTTTAATTTCTGTTTTGAAAAAGGCTGAAAGTCTTAAACTCTAAGGAAATATTAAATAGTAATTTCTGGAAATTTTTTAGTTTTCTTAATATGATTCTCAACTGGCAATTGGAATTCTTAAGTTCCATTCATATAATTCTTTATGGTAAATAGGACTAGTGCTGAAACAATGAATAAAATGATAGCTTTCTAAGACCTGCGAAGACAGGGAGCATGTCTTACACTCATTCCGTGCTCAACTACACCTAGGACAACCCCTTCTGTATAAGGTTTATTCAGTAAAGGTATACTGATTGATATATTGATTTGTATTTTAATTGAAGGTGAAAGCACTCTTGATTCAAGGCATTAGTAGTTATAGGTGAAGAGGTACTATTTTTGTGGGTAGAAACACAAATAAAGTGATGTCAAGGCAAATAACAGCATTTGAATGTATTACTTAGGACTTCTGCCTGAAATATTTACTAGGAAACCCTGAAAAGAAATCCCGTCATGCCCCGGGGGAAACATACAACAGTAGTAACAGAGTGATCAGTGATGTCATGATTTGTCCTCTAATATTCAGTAAAATGCTGCTTGCCTCCTTTATTTCACAATAAATAAGCTTTGTGTGCATGTCGTCCTCTGGATTATTTGCTCCCCTGTGCTAGAATTATCCTGCAGAGTTGATAATGATTGCTTAGTCATCTATTTCCTACCAATGAGCAGATGACTCCCTAGGAGAAAATTAAGTACTCTGGAGTGCATTAACTCTTGCAGACTAATACAGAGATTCTGAAGCTTAGCTACCTGGTGCTTGCAGCTTAGCTTAGTGGGTTTGGGGTGTAGAGACTGGAGGGGCTGAAGGAAGCAGTTTAGAAGACCTGGCAGGGTTTGCTAAATATGGCAGGAGTGATCTTGGGGCAGACATGTCTTCCTGAACATCTGAGGCCCACAATGAAACACTGTATTTGCCTGTAATATGCATTTCAGCTGAATTTGCGGCCACTCGGGGCTAGTGTTTATCTCCATATTCTTGCTTGGTAAGGATAAATGTTAGCTGACAAGTTTATGCACTTAAAAAAGAATGCAGACGCAGGAGATCCATTGACCTTTGATAAATATAAAATAATGGTAAAAGAAATATACTTGGAGGTCCCATATCTTTTTATTTTCCTAGCCTGGGATTTTATATTATATGTCTAAATCACTGCTCTGTCCAGGGTAAAGAGTTCAAAGTGGCTGGCTCTCCCCTGTAGTGCTGGTGTAGTAAGAACTCAGTATTGCCCTCTTCTGGTAGGTCAGGCATTCAGCTGGGGCAGTGACTATGTCTGCTTTGGTAAGAGCCTCCATCTTGTCAGCCATTGTCCAAATTTCCTTTCAGGCCTTGATCAACCAACCAAACATTTTGCCATTGCCCAAGAGTCTATGGATATTCTTACCTCAGACTATTTCTCCCTCTACACAAAGGACATGGCCAAGTATACTGCTCAAAACTCTGCCCAGTGGGAGAATTTCCCCTCACCACTGTCTTTTGGGGGCACTTCTGAATGTGGCTGAGTGGAGTGAAGTCAGTTTGCTCCATCATATCAAGCCAACCAATATGTCATCCGGGCCCAAGACTTTTTCTCTCCTCTCTGTCAACTAGTTATAGCCAGTGGGTCAAAGGTGTGAATTGAGAGAGATGCATCAGTCTAACAGAGGTAAGTGATGACCTGTTTATGTAACTGACTCCTGGACTTGCTCAAACCTGATCCCAAATGTACCATATTCACTGTATAATAGATTGCTGCTGCAATATACTTTTAAGATACTTGGTAAATATAACAATACCCAGTTCATGATGCGCAGCTCTGGTCAAATATTCACTTGGCATGTTCAGGCATTGGAGGCTGAGAAGTATGTCAGGAGTTGGTTTTCAAATGATAAATAGTTTTCAGCTGCAGAAGGCATGATCTTGCTCTGGAATCCTAGGGCTCTATCCATCTATCTATTGGCCCATCACCACTGGTAGTGGTAGTGCTTGAAGTGCAGTCAGAGCTTGAAGATGCTACTGGTAAGCTGGCAGTGGAAGTGGGAGTAATCTTGCTCGCCACTGATGAACTTGAAGGCATGTTCTTGTAGGGTGGACTTGCATGGAGGCACAAGATGGCCAAGCTCTTATTCTTTGGACAGACTTTCAGAAAGTACTCTGATGTCAAGTGCTTGTCGAGATCTGGGTAGATATTGAACTTGGGTAGCCCAGTCTTAGGAGGCAGGTTATCAAAGTCACCGTGGTTCTTGTCCTTTTTCTACCGGAAGCCCATGTAAACACCGTAGAAGAACAGAGTTGCTGTTGCACAAGCAGTGTGCTGAAGAAGGCATAGGAGGAGAGAAACAGAGACACACACATAACATGGAAGGGGTTTTCCTGTGAAGGGGAGAAAAGGGAGAGTGGTGTTTGGAAGGGGACATGAAAGGATTTCGTTCCTTCTTTCCTTCCTTCCTTCCTTCCTTCCTTCCTTCCTTCCCTCCTTCCTTCCTTCCTCTTCTCTCTCCCTCCCACCGTCCCTCCCTTTCTTTTATACAAGGAAGACACTAGCATATTTCAATGTTTATGGGAAGAAGCCTGTAGAGAGAGATACATTGAAATAACAGTCAATGGAAAAGATAGTTTTTTGTGCCAGACCTCTGAGATGGGAGGTATTGGGATAGAGATCCTACACACAGGAATTAGCTGTAGACAGGAGGCAGGAAGGTGACATATTTCACTCTGAAAGAAACAAGGAGGAAGGACTCAGGGTAGAGGCAATAGCAGGAAATTGAGCAAATTCTCATTTGACGGGTTTTATTTTCCCTGTTAAATGGAAGGTGAGTTATTTTCTGAGAGTGAGGGGGTGGGAGAGGTGGGGGCAGCAATGACGGGAGGGGAGATATTCTCATGATGAAATGCCATGGCCGTTTTGTGTTTGAGCTCCCGAGGAACTTCCATCAGCCTGCAAGACAGCTGGAAAAATAAGATTAATGCAGATTGGGACTTTGACCATTGGAGGAATGTGTGGCAGGAGAGATGTGTGGTTGACAGTAACCTAAGGAGTATCAGGTGGAGAGGGAAGGAAGAGGAGGCAGAAGAAGGCCGAAAAGAAGAAACAGTCAGCTGGGGAACTTGAAGAATCAGTGTAGTGGGAACAGATAGTGAGAGACCCGGGAGGGCAGAAGGCTGTGGCCAGAGGACAGACTGTCTCAATTTAAAATTTCAGAGGACAAGCAGTTAGGGGTGGGATGACAGTGCTCGAGGGGAGGCTGACATGGTGGTCAGGTGAAGAGAATGGAGTTCAGAAGGTAGCCGTGATGGTATTTGGCATAGCCACCACCTTCTAGCTGTGTCCATATGGTGGAAGGGTGAAGCATCTCTGTGGGCTCCCTTATAAGAATAGTAATCCCATTCGTGAGGGTTCCCCTCCCCCCCATGACCTAATCACCTCCCAAAGGCATCACTCCTAATGCCATCAACTTTGGGCATTAGCATTGTACCATATGAATTTGTCGGCGATACAAACATTTAGACCATGGCAGGAAGTAACCCTCACAGTTGCTTACCTTTCTAAGTGGAGCTCAGGCTACGGATTTTGCTCTGATAGAGGACCCTGGACAGCACTCAAAAATGCCTCTCTGAGAACAAACTGGTGGTTGCCAGAGGGGAGGGTGATGGGGAGATGGGCAGAGTGGGTGAAGGGGAAAGAGAGATATGGGCTTCCAGTTATGGAATGAATACATCATGGGGATGAAAGGCACAGTATGGGGACTATAATCAATGATATTGTAAGAGTGACGGAACAGGACAGGTGGTAGCTAACACTGGTGGTGAGTACCACGTAACATACAGACTCTTGAGTCACTCTGTTATACGCCTGAAACTAATGTAATGTTGTGTGTCAATTATATTCAAATAAAAAAAAAATAAGACCCGGGCGCCTGGGTGGCTCAGTTGGTTAAGCGACTGCCTTCAGCTCAGGTCATGATCCCAGGGTCCTGGGATCGAGTCCCACATCGGGCTCCCTGCTCGGCGGGAAGCCTGCTTCTCCCTCTCCCACTCCCCCTGCTTGTGTTCCCTCTCTCGCTGTGTCTCTCTCTGTCAAATAAATAAATAAAATCTTTAAAAAAATAAATAAATAAATAAGACCCTACCCCACCAATGCTTCTCTGGGTCCTGTGCCTCTTGGTGTAGCAGTCTGGGAGATGGTGGTCACCTCTGCTACCCCCACGAGAGTGGACCAGGGCACCCGGCTTTCATCAGCACAGTATCTTTTGTTTTAGAAAAGGTTTTAGAATACACATCCCCATATTTCTCCATTAATGTTGGCTTTGGGTTATCAAAATGAACTTGACTGGAGTTTTGTTGTTAGCTTTACAATCTCATTTTTTGGTATTTTAATAAATAGCTAAAGGTTATTACTGACTCGGGAAAAACTTGTATAAACTATTTTCTTGACAAAATAACTGTTACTTTCTAGAAACCAACAGTAAGACTTTTTGTCACCTGAGCAGTTACCATATGCTGCTCACTTGGCTAAGCTCACCTCTCCATCCATTTATTTTAGTCTCATAAACACATTTAGTCTGATGTGTTCAGTTTGTTTCTATTATTATTCCTATTTTACAAATGAGAGAAATGGAGCTTGGAGAGACTGAGTGACTAACTCAAGATCACATGGCTAGTAAGTGTTGGAGGCATGATATGAGCCCAGGGCTTCTGGCTGCAACACACAGCCTCGTAACACCAAACAGCACTGCATTCTTCCATAAGACAAAATGTTACCCACAAGTGACAGCACTTTTGACCTTTGTGTCATCGTAATCCACACTCTCAGTTCTCTCTTAACTCCCAGGGAAAATGTGGCTAACTTGTGGTGTAGTCTAGATTAGCAAGTATAGGAGGAAGAGGACTCCTGTTTTGCGCCAGTTTCCTTCCTCCTCAGCTTCCTTCTCCACCCTGACCCCCAACCCTCATGAGAACCTCCAGATTGACTGGCTTAGAGTGAGACCCCACAGATGGCGGAGGGGGCCATCCACTGTTTTAAGGAAAAAATCTGATAAAAAATGCATCTTTTGGTAGGGGTATATAAAAATATTGAAAAGATAACATAAGTTCCAATAATATATCATGCATTGTCTATTGAGACAGCAATTGGCTTTTTTTTTTTCTTTTAGCATTGTTCTACCTCCTTCCTTGACAAAAACAGTCATTGACAAGAATATTGGTCATTAGGGACCCAATAGGCCATAGGGTAAGAAAGATATATGGATTTTCTCTTCTGGCAGAGTCAGGTACTAGTTAAATACCAAATCGTCTTAGTTTAAGCTTTGTCTTCAGGTGACTCGGAACTTTGGGAAGAATTCTTTACAAGTGACCTAAAGCAAAGGGTGTGGTGTTTGCTTCACGATGCATATAAGCTCTCCTTTGATTTTTATTGTTGTTGTTACTGAAAATAAACATGTGTAGAATACATAATTTGAGATATCAGCCTAACATCTGGTTTTACTGCTTAAGAAGCTAAAATCCAAGCTGGAGAATGTTATGTGCCCTTGTAGGATGTTCCGTGTTGGTGAAGACAGCCTTCTGAGCGAGACGGTTTAAGTGAGTGTTTCTCTGAAGACAGAAAAATGGAACAGATAAGTAAATTTCCAACTTCTTTGGACAGCAAAACTTTTCATTGCTCAACACATTGCTGTGTAGATCTCCCAATAAAAAGACAGATAAAAGCTGATAAGTCCAACCTAGCGTTAGTTGAATATACTTCATTCTTTGTCGAACCCATTAAATGCACACCTCTGCAGAGCCCCAGGGATCAAAACAGTACATGCTGAAAAACGCTGGACTAGATGAGCTCTGTGTGGCAGAGACATTTAATGCCTGCTGAATGGCAGGCGCTTCCCCAAACTTCCCAGGACCCGACAGTTATGCAGGGTCATGTGACTAGTTTGGGCCAATGGTCTGTAAGTAGAAATGATGGGTGTCAATTTCAAGTTGAAATATGGACGTAGGGATATAAATCGTCTTTATTACCCTCTTTCCCCGATACTGTGATGGGGGAGCTAGCAGCAAAAAGAAGGCAGAGCCTGTATCAGCCTTGGTCCCTGAGTGTCGATGAGGAGGAAAGAATCCTTTCTCCAAAATTTGCGCGAGACAAATTTGCACGTGTGAGCAGGAAATACTGATATTTGCCAGACTGCCTGAGCAATCTCAGAAAGGAAATCTAGCTCATGTTCGTTTTCATGCCTGTAGTCTTCTTTTCTGCAATCTAAAAAGCAATGAAATATTGGTAAATGCTACAACATGGATGAACCTTGAAAACATGCCTAGTGAAGAGGCCAGATAGAAAGGACTATGTATTGTATGATTCCATTTACATGAAATATCCAGAAAGGCAAATCTGCAAAGAGAGAAAGCAGATTAGTGATTGTCTAGGGCTTGGGGAGGGGGGGCGGAGAAGGGTGAGATGCCTGAACGAGTGACAGCTAAGGGGCAGAGGGTTTCTTTTGGAGGCCATAAAATGTTTTAAATTGGTTGTGGTGATGGTTGTACATCTCTATGAATATATGAAAAGCCATTGACTCTTACACTTTAAATGGGTAAATTATATGGTATACCAATTATATCTTAATAAAGCTTGCCATTTGCAACGTGGATGGAACTGGAGAGTGTTATGCTGAGCAAAATAAGTCAAGCAGAGAAAGACATGTATCATATGACCTCACTGATATGAGGAATTCTTAATCTCATGAGACAAACTGAGGGTTGCTGGAGTGGGGGGGGATGGGAGGGATAGGGTGGCTAGGTGATAGACATTGGAGAGGGTATGTGCTATGGTGAGCACTGTGAATTGTGCAAGACTGTTGAATCACAGACCTGTACCTCTGAAACAAATAATACATTATATGTTAAAAAAAAAAGTAGAAGAAGAAGATAGCAGGAGGGGAAGAATGAAGGGGGGGGGGCGGAATCGGGGGGGGGAGATGAACCATGAGAGACGATGGACTCTGAGAAACAAACTGAGGGTTCTAGAGGGGAGGGGGGTAGGGGGATGGGTTAGCCTGGTGATGGGTATTAAAGAGGGCACGTACTGAATGGAGCACTGGGTGTTATATGCAAACAATGAATCATGGAACACTACATCAAAAACTAGTGATGTGATGTATGGTGATTAACATAACATAATAAAAAAATTTAAAAAATAAAGCTGTGAAGAATAAGCAATGTGGTATGACTCTTAGAACACAAAGCAGATGTGCAAAAAACACAACTTTTTTTCTTTTTAAGATTTATTTATTTATTTGAAAGAGAGAGAGAGAGAGTGCATGCAAGCGGGGGGAGGGGCAGAGGGAAAAGGAGAGAGAGAATCTCAAGCCAACCACCCACTGAGCATGGAGTCAGACCAGGGCTCAATCTCAGGAGTGAGGAGCCTGACGTGACCCATGAGATCATGGGTCATGACCCATGAGATCATGACCTGAGCCGAAATCAAGAATCGATGCTTAACCGACTGAGCCACCCAGGCGCCCCTCAAAACCACAACTTATTAAATACTCTATAAAGCATCAGAGTTCCAGATTCTGAGGTCCGATTCTTTGGGGCCAGCAGCAAATCCTATATGAATAATTATTTCTGAGGCCCCTCTATCCCCGGAATCACAGTGAAATTAGGGATGTTCCCAGGTGCATAGAGAAAGGGACAAGTGCCCCTAATCACCAATGTTTCCAATCTGCCTCTGGCCTCACTGCCGTCCACTGAAGCCCCAGGACTTCTTGCAGTCTCTGTGCCTCCCTCCGCACAGCTAGAACCCTGGGGCTCTCACATCGCCATCAAGCTCTTCGGGACTTGGCTCTCCAGACTCAGCCACCTCCCCCCTTGCCAGGCCAGTGGGAGCTCTTTCTAGTTAGGGAGTGCTTTTTGCTTCTCCAAACTGCACTGCGGTGCAGTGCTCCCTGTTCTGTAAGAGTTGGCCTTGAAGGCTCATAAAACCCCCAAGGTAGCTGAATCTGAAGGACAGACGGCAGTATGGTGCCATATCCTTAGGTGCCCACTACAGGCAGAATCTGTGGGGCAATAAGTCCCAGCTCCAGGCTTATCAGCATCTTCTGTCACGAAAGGAGGAAGGGCGAGGCAGCTCAGAGCAGTGGAAAGAACCGAGTTTAGACTCAAACCCCTACATCCCAGTCCTGGCTCGTGCATTTACTGCTTAGTGTCTCTCAGCAACAGTTTCCCAGCAGGCCAATTCCAACAGCCACCTCACCCTAGAGCTCAGACTGAATCACTTTGTGAATTCTGCTACCTATCCAGTGCCGTATGGCAATAAGACGCTGTGATGATTGGGCGCCTGGGTGGCTCAGTCGGTTGAGCGACTGCCTTCGGCTCAGGTCATGATCCTGGAGCCCCTGGATCGAGTCCCGCATTGGGCTCCCTGCTCGGCGGGGAGTCTGCTTCTCCCTCTGACCCTCCTCCCTCTCATGCTCTCCGTCTCTCATTCTCTCTCTCAAATAAATAAATAAAATCTTTAAAAAAAAAGACGCTGTGATGATTAAAATGTTTCTGGATCGACTTCTTGGCCCCTACCCTCCCCTGCAAACTGAAGTCTATATTCACCGCAGCCCTCGGCACTGCTTGACCTAGGAAATTTCTAGCTGTCATATTTTCAGGAACCCTGCTGTGTTTTTCTCCAGGAGCTGTAAGCCCTGCCACTCTGCTCTTCCTGTGACAAATGTCCTCTCACTTCAGTTTTAGACAAACAAATCTCTTGTCTGAGCCCCACGCCCTTCACATTCTCCTCGGCCAGCTTGCTGTGACCAATTTGACTTCTTCTCTGACTGACTGTGTAGAGGTGTCTCTCCCCTCTGCTTTCTCTTGGGGAAGAGGCCACTGTGAACCCCTCAACGGCCTCTTCCGTGAACATGCTCTTTTCGGGTGAGGTGAAGACCAACGCCAAACACAAAGGACAAAAAGACTTGTCTAGCCCCCAGTTGCATTTCCAGCATTCTTTTCCCAGGCTGTGCTAAGCTGTCATCTGGCCAAAGGGAAAAATAAATACAAAATCAAATAAAAATAAGGCACTATCCCCCATACGTCAGGATCTGAAACATAAATAGATTATACTTCATAAAAATGTTTCTAGATGAGCCCCCAAACCGCAATCCAATTTGTAAGACTCTACACAGTGAGGTTTTGCTGAGGTTTTTCTATGTCATAATGTCTTTCAAGAAAGTACCTTTGAGGATATTCATTTATTCATTCATTCATTCATTCATCTAAAATGAGCCAACAGAGTGTCAGGCACTGGGTAAAGAGAGAGAGAGAACACATTCTGCTCTCAAGAATATCCATATTAATAGAGGAGTCAGACTATCTTCCTCCCAAGAGCCCTTCTAACATCACATACCCATTACAACCCTATGATCTATGATATAGGTACTAACATTCTCTCCATTTTCAAAAGAGGAAACTGAGGCACAGAAAGGTTGAGTAACGTTCCTAAGTCACACAGGCAGCAGGTGGTAAGCCAGGTGTCAATCTAGGCATTTTGGTTCCAGGATCTATGCTAGCTTTGGCTTTGCTTCCTTTTCTAGTCACTGTTCATATTTTACCCCAAAGGAGTGAGTCCATCGATGGTTCAGATACTGTGTTGAAGCCTTTCAAAGTCCCACACCTCTAAACACCACATAGGAAATCAGCTCTTCCAGTAACTTATAAGCCCAAGCATATCTGAGACGTTTTAAGTATCAGGGAGCAGTTCTGTCCACCGGGAGGTTGATTTAGTGCATTTTTAGTTCTTTAAAAAAAAAAATCTGTTTTTGCTAAATCTTTGGGAGGAATAACATATAATCAGAGAAAGGAGACTCGAACCCTAGTAAAAAGCATTCACTTTGTCTAGCTTGCTAGCCGTGTTATTAAGATGCTTCAGCTATTTCACTGTGCAAATATCTATCAACTTCCATCAACATTCCATTAACCCACAGGACCAATCTCCAGAATCTATGTGTGGTAGATGTCAAGTGCGGTAGACGGCTATAGAATTTGGGTTCATTTCCAACAAAACAGCCACTAGTAGGCAATAACTAGCATTTATAGTGCTTGATAGTGTAGTTGGGGGAAAAAGTCCATTCAACCTTCTACCAATTCCCCCACGTAGTTCGTTTCTATGAAACATTGTGCTGACTGCTGGATCTCAGCTCCCTGTCTGCCTCCCTTCTCAACAGCCATCCATTATCAACCCCCCACCCCCAGCACATACACACACACACACACACACACACACACACGCACAGATACACCACACATTCTTGGGACTTTCTGAAATATGGGGCGTGCTTCCTTATCACAAGATTATATGAATACATTTCAATATAGAAAAAGAAAGCAGAGCATCTTTAAACACAGTGGATGCAGAATGAACTGCTGCTATCAAAATCCCAGAGTGGATGAAGGACTTGTGTCACCTCCCAGCGAGGGGCATCATAGCCACACCTTCCAGAGCCCAGAGGAGGCTCTCCTGTTGTGATCCCCATCTTCCATGTGGACAGACAAAGGTCGAAACTGCAGACCCCTTGCTTTGTGCCTTTTCCCTTCATACAGTGCCACTTTCTCCTGTTTCCAGTTTCCCTTTCCTGACCCAGGAGCCTTTTCCGATTGTCACTGAGATCGCCAGACACTTTTCCACCAAACTGTTTCTCCTTTCCTCCGGGAGACTCAGCATTACATTTCCCAGCCTTTCTTGCACTTGGGTGTAGTCACGTGACTGAGTTCTGAGCAGTGGAATTTGGACCTGAGTGGTAGACTTCTAGGCGAGCCTAGTAAAAACTTTCCATGTAACCACTCTCTTCTCTTCCTCTATCTGGGTATCTGGGTTTCAGTGAATGGCCCTGAGGCCCCAGTGGAAGGTGAAACCATGGACAGAAGAAGTTGGGGTCCCTGAATACTGTGTGGAGAAGGGTCACCTCCCACCAGCCCAACCCACATTGAAATGTAAAGAAAGTACTTGATAAAGATTTACAGTGTTGAGCCACTAAAATTTGGGGATTGTTAGTTCAGCAGATATCCAACCCCATGCATTTACATAAGAATTGTGTAATATAATTTAAATGCTGTGCTGTCCTCTGAATCAGATTTAAATAAACATCAGCATCACTTGAAAATTATTTCTGTTACCATGCCATGAAGAAAACTAAACTGAGTTTTCTTAGTTCGGAGTGCAAGTACCATAAAATGAAATGAAACAAAATTAATTTAAACCAGATTAAAATTTTATCTGATTTGATGTACTGCCTTTCATCCATCAATAAATGGAATGTGGTGAAATATCTTTATATATCCTTCAAATGTTTATGTTCTATTTATATGACTCTTCAAGAGCTATGTCCCAACGAGCTTGTTTTTGTAATTCTGAACTCCTTCAGAAAGTAGTTTTATATTTAATGCAACATGTTTGATTGTTGCTAAGCATCCATTTGGTGCAAATTAATAAAAACACAAGCACTAGCTTCAAAAGCCAAAAACAGAATGGGGTTGGAGAGGAGTCCCTAGAATTATTTCCCTCTGATTTGGAAAAACAATGTTTCACATGTGAAACCCTACCAGGTTTTGTTGTTTTTTCTTTTTTCTTTTTCTTTGCTTTGCTTTTGCTTTCCTCCTTTATCAGAGGCTTCTTCTCTAGTTGAGAAGAGAGCATAAGTGCAAAATTGTGATTGTTACATGCTTTTTTATTTTTTTTAAGTTTTTATTTAAATTCAAGTTAGTTAGGGGCGCCTGGGTGGCTCAGTCATTAAGCGTCTGCCTTCGGCTCAGGTCATGATCCCAGGGTCCTGGGATCGAGCCCCGCATCGGGCTCCCTGCTCTGCGGGAAGCCTGCTTCTCCCTCTCCCACTCCCCTTGCTTGTGTTCCCTCTCTCGCTTTGTCTCTCTCTGTCAAATAAATAAAATCTTTAAAAAAAAAATAAAATAAAAAAATAAATTCAAGTTAGTTAAATATACAGTGTAATATTAGTTTCAGGTGTACAATTTGGTGATTCATCACTTCTATACATCACCCAGTGCTCCTCACAAGTGTACTCAGTACTCCCCACCACCTGTTTCCCCCATCCCCCACCCACCTCTCCTCTGGTGACCATCAATGTGTTTCCCCACTATGTGCATCTTTTTTGCTTCTTAAATTCCACATATGAGTGAAATCATATGGTATTTGTCTTTCTCTGCTTGACTTATTTCACTTAGCATAATTCCCTCCAGTTCCATCCATGTCGATGCAAATGGTAGGTATTCATCTTTTCTGATGGCTGAATAATATTCCATTGTATATATGAAACACATCTTTATCCATTCATCTATCAATGGACATCTGGGCTCTTTCCATAGTTTGGCTATTGTGGACATTACTGCTATGAACATTAGGATGCATATGCCCCTTCTTTTCACTACATCTGTATCTTTGGAGTAAATACTTAGTAGTGCAATTTCTGGGTCATAGGGTAGTTCTATTTCTTTTTTTTTTTAGTTTATTTATTTATTTATTTTATTATGTTACGCTAATCACCATACATTACATCATTAGTTTTTGATGTAGTGTTCCACGATTCATTGTTTTCATATAACACCCAATGCTCCATGCAGTATGTGCCCTCTTTAATACCCATCACCAGGCTAACCCATCCCCCCACCTCCCTCCCCTCTAGAACCCTCAGTTTGTTTCTCAGAGTCCATAGTCTCTCAGGGTTCGTCTCCCCCTCTAATTTCCCCCTGTTCATTTTTCTCTTCCTACTATCTTCTTTTTTTTTTTTTTAACATATAATGTATTATTTGTTTCAGAGGTACAGGTCTGTGATTCATCAGTGAATTGTGTAAGACTGTGATTGTCACATGCTTAGAGGTTGGTTAACTCCTCTCTAATTCTTCAACCAGGGAAAAGCCTCATCTGCAGCCGGGAAGTGCCTGGCAGGTGGAGAAGGATGGCAGAGCCAGGACTGGACTTACTGCATGTATGAAAGGACGAGAAATGACTCCGTGTGGTCATTCCAGGCAGTGGAAGCTGCAAAGGAAACCAAGGATTAGTTATTGCAGGAGAGACACTTGTAGGCACGTGAACCCGAAGACAGCTGCTAAGCCAGAAGATCGGAGACACCAAGTCCAAGTTTAACAAAGATATGCGTGACCGCACTGCAGTTTAGGGAGACTCTCAGGTTGCATGTGGCTAGCCCACCCGAGTCCCAAGTCTAGAGGCTTCCCCTTGACCATTTAGCCCCCCTCTGCAAGCTTGGTGGGCTCCATGGGGTTTATGAGTGCTTTGAGCAGTGGACCTGCTGCCAGGGGGGGAATAGGATAGGGGATTCTCCACACACAGCAAGTCAAACTGGGCTGAAGCAAAGACACAGGGCTCAGACCAGGATCACCCTCCTGGTTGACAAATAGTCATCGTGCTGATTGCTGCTAAGGACAGTCTTCATCCTATGCCGGCAGGAAGGAAAACTAGCGTGGCCCTTGAGTATAGGAGATGTACAGGGCTCACAAGGTGGGAATGTAGGACACCAGGTCGGCTCCTCTTGGGCCCTGGCTATGGCTCATGCACGGTGTTGATAGCGAAGAGGCCAGGCTATCTTCAGACACTGTGCCTGCTCCTCTGCCTGTTCCCTTCAGATCATGCCCACCACCCTCTCTCTTTTCCCTCTGACCTCTCTTGCTTATTTCCCTTTCATCTTTTCTTTCCTTCTGCCATATGATCTTTTTCTAATCTGGGGACTGTGGTGAACAGAAACCTTTCTTTTTCTCAAGTTCTATTTTGCCCAGATTTCATTGGCCAAAGCAAATCCTATGCCCTTGCTGAATGTCAGTGCGGTGAGCACTGGGGGGTGAGCAGTGGGGTGAGCATCCTCATCATCCGGCTCCAGCTCCTTCTAACAAGTCGGCTGTGGACAGGATTGGACCTGTAGACAGTGAGGGGACCAACTTATTCCACATTAGGGCATCAAGGAGGCAGAGGGAAAGGAGTTTGATTTGAAACTTGAAAGAACTATTGAAGTCAGACCCAACCCCAGGAAGATTTTGGCCTCAGTGAGGAAAGAGTAAACCTTGGCACAATACTAGGATTACTGAGCTGTAATTGATAAAATTTAGTTAATGGATGAGCCATGTGTTTGGTCAAATTAACTTGAAAGAGAAAAATGTTAACTAGCCTATCATATGCAATAGGAACTTTGAACCTTGGTTTTATGGGGTTTCGTGGGAATGGCAGCAGAAGGTAATAATGAAATCTTTGGGAAAAATTGTATTCGATGAGCCAGGGGACCTCCAAAGATACTCAGTTTGACAAATATTACTTAAATGTCAAATGAAGAGTTTCAGTCTATATTGGAAAGGAAACTTTTTCTTGTTTTCTTTATTGTTGCTGTTGCTCCTGTTCCTTTAATTTCTCTTCCCCTCCTCCCCCTCCCCCACCTCCTCTCCTCCTCCTCCCCCTGATCTCCCCTCTTCCTCTCCTCCCCTCCTCTCCCCTCCTCCTCCTCCTCCTTGCCCTC
>NC_138376.1:35154387-35199226 GCF_054177405.1 Leptonychotes weddellii | reverse complement strand
CCTTCCTCTCCCCTCCTCTTCCCCTTCCTCTCCCCTCCTCCTCCCCTTCCTCTCCCCGCTTCCTCTTCTCTTCCAACCTTTTTCTTCTTCTCCCTTTCCTCATCACTATTTCCATCACCACTTTTTGATTTCTTTGAGTGTTCAGTCAAGTCTTGTGGAGTTCTTCAAATTGTACTTTTTAATACTAAAATGTACACCATGGGGCGCCTGGGTGGCTCAGTCGGTTAGGTGTCTGCCTTCAGCTCAGGTCATGATCCCGGAGTCCTAGGATCGAGCCCCGCATCGGGATCCCTGCTCAGCGGGGAGCCTGCTTCTCCCTCTCCCTCAGCTTCTCCCCCTGCTTATGCTCTCTCTCTCTTTCTCAAATAAATACATAAAATCTAAAAAAAAAAAAAAAAGTACACCAATTTTCTCACTTAGCATTATATTTGGCTACATAAAAGGAAAATTCCAAAGTAACAGTCATGTAAGCATACAAGGGCTCATTATGTCCCATTAAGGACATCCGAGGTCAGCAGCCCAAGACGGGCTTGACATTCCATAGCGTCACCAACCTGACACAGAGAAGGGCAAAGAGACCTGATAAGGTCCCACATCAAGTTAGTGGCCGAACTTGGACCACTGGAGCACAAGACGAATTCCATAACTTGAACAATGAAACTCCAAATGATTTCTAAATTTAGCTCATTTTGAGCTTGCTTTTTATTCTCCTAACTTCCTTCTTTTCTGTGATTTCCTTCAGCTCCTTTGTTGGTTTTATCTTCCCTTTGCAGCTTCCATGTGATGAAACACACTGCTCGGTCTTATTCACCGGGAAAACCGGAGGTGTCAGAAACGCAGAAGTCGCCGCCTCTGAGGTGATACAGGCTACCTCCTGATGGTTCTGACAGGATTTGGGGAGGTAAGAAGAAATACTGCCCAGAGCCCAGAAACGGAACGTAAGAGAAAAAAAAAAAAAAATCAGAGAGAATTCACCTGGTTACAAAATGGGACACAAAGGTCCTGTTGACTTAAGTCATTTTTGGCGCTTTTGGCCTTTTTCCCCTATAAATAACTGTTGGGCTAGACTAATATTATAAGAAGGCAGTAGATGTGGTAGAAAAGGAGGCAGGCTTTAATTTCAGAGCCTCCGGGCTTATATTCAGATACCACCCATCTCCTAACTAAATGTCTTGGGTAAATTATTTCCATAGCCTCAATTTCCTCATGTGTCAAATAGAGGTAATAGTCTCCACTATTAGCAATAGTTTCCACCTCCACAGGCTGGTTGGTAGGATGAAATGAGATAATATAAATAGACATTTTGGCCCTCCTTCTTTCTTTCTTTATTTACTTATTTATTTAATTAATTTTTTTTTTTTTTTTTTAGAGAGAAAGAGCAGGGGAGGGGCAGAGGGAGAGAGAGAATCTTAAGCAGACTCCACGCCCAGCACAGGGCTTATTCCACCATCCTGAGATCATGACTTGAGCTGAAATCAAGAGTCGCAGGCTTTAACCGACTGAACCACCCAGGCGCCCCACTGGCCCTTCTACGTTCAACAAATGACAATGAACTACAAAGGAAACAAGTCATATGGAAATTCATGTTTACAGAATTAGGTAAATTAGTTACTGATAATTTGAATTTTTAAATAATAATTACAGTGGTTTAAAATATTCTATTCCCAAAGGAAGTGCAGCCATTCAATTTTTAAAAAAATATCCAACGTACAAACAATTCAAGGAACAGACATCTATTTTACTTACTACTGTGTCCAGACTGGAATAGTTTGGGGTACAAGACAAATATTCAGTAAATATTTGTTGAATGAATAAATACATGAATGAATGAAACAACTTTCATTTATTCTCAATAAACTTGGCACCATAGTTGTTGCTGGAAGCATAAATAAGACTCACCTTTCAGGAATCTCAGATTTTAAGTATAGACAAACCGACAGGATAATTTCAGGTAATGATTAAGTGCTATGAGAAAAATTAAACAGGATTATATGATAGAAATTGACTCAAGAAATGTGAGGGGGCAAAAAGAGCTTTAGATCTGATGGTCAGAGAAGTCCTGAGTCTTAAAGGAACACTAGTCACAGGACGATATAGATGTATTGTTGAAGATTTCTTCAACAAGCACCGTATATACATTCATTTGACTTAAACTAATAGAACTCTGTTTAGTTCATTTTGGAAGTGTTTCTCCAGGTATTCATCACAAGGCTTCTAGTCATAGATATTGCTCTCTCCTAGATATTGCGAAACTCGAAAATCCTGAGGCTTTAGGATCTCCCTGGGACAACTTTGAAATTGTTATATTGGGCAGTGTTTTCTAAAGTATGTCTTCATGAAACATAAGACAGTCATAGGTGTCTGACAATAGAGTAACATGTATTACATACATCCTGATGTTTTCTCATCCTTCTTTTCTTTAGAGACAGAGAGAAAGAGAGAGAGAGAGAGAACATGCACAAGTGGGGGGGGGAGGCAGAGGGAGAGAGAGAGAGAGAGAATCCCAAGCAGCCTCCACACCCAGCACAGAGCCCAACATGGGGCTCGATCTCACGATCCTGAGATCATGACCTGAGCTGAAATCAAGAGTCAGATGCTTAACCAGCTGAGCTACCCAGACATCTGTCTCATCTTACTTTTAAATTTTTATTTTATTTTTTTAAGATTTATTCATTTATTTGGGAGAGAGAGAGCGTGCATATGTGCATGAGCGGGAGGAGGGGCAGAGAGAAAAGGAAAGAAAGAATCCTCAAGCAGACTGCCCGCTGAGCACGGAGGGCTTGATTCCAGGACCCTGAGATTATGACCTGAGTTGAAATCGAGAGTCGGCTGCTTAACCAACTGAGCCACCCAGCGCCCCAAATTTTATTTTAAATTTATTTTTTTCCTCTCTCTGTACACATATTAACATAAAAATACAGTTTGGGAAATACTGTTATTGTGTAAAAGATGAAACTTTGGTACAAATAGAAAGGGAAGAAGTTGGTCCTTTGTCCGTAAGCCTTGCAATTCTAAAATGGGATATTTACACAGAGCTTTCAGAAACTTAAAATAAGCTCTAGATATCATATTTACCTACATTACCCACTTTGACTGAATCCATTGAACTGAGAAGAGTTACTCATGTTTAGTTTTTTTGGTTACTGGAGGTTTTCAAAAGTAGTCCTGATGTGAAAGGGGCATATACTTGGGTTCCCTTTATTTTTGCTTCATGAGTATTAACAACGTTCAAGCAGATCTGTCTCTGGTTTGGTTGGGTTGGGTTGGGTTGGGTTGGCTTTAGCATAAGGCAAGCAGTGAAATATGGCAGAAACTTCATGAGTTTTTTGGGGTTTTTTTAAGATTTTATTTATTTGAGAGAAAGAGTGAGTGAGTGAGAGAGAACACGAGCAGGGTCGGGGGTTCAAGGGGCAGAGGGACAAGAAGACTCCCTGCTGAGTAGGGAGCCTGACTCAGGGCTCCATCCCAGGACCCCGGGATCATAGCTGAGTGGAAGTCAGATGCTTAACTGACTGAGCCATGATATGACATGACATGAGCTTTTGCATATGAACACCACACTCAGTTCCTTTGCTCCATCACTCACTAGAAGTGATTTTAGACAAATTACTCAGACTCCCAAAGCTTCACTTTTCTCATCTGAAAATAGGGACCGTAATCACCATATCCTGCTTTTTGCAGGGGGAGTCAAGCTGATGGAAAGGGCCTGGAGGAGAGTGTCATTCTAGCCTCTTTCAGAAATGCTAGCATGGGAACTGTATATTCTCCCTCTAAACCTCTTTTCAAACCCCCACTGGAAATTCAATGGGAAAAACAGAATGTTTGCTCTTTGTTCCTGCAATGATGACTCACAGACTGCTGATTTATTGAATCAATTAGTGAAGAAGTAAAATTAGTGTCCTATTTTATAGGTGTAAAATGAGCTGTTCAGCAAGTACCTTGTAGGATATACAGCATTCTAAGCCAGTGCTTTTCTGGATACTTTACTTTGCTATTTCACCCAAACCAAGCTAACAGGAGTTCAAACTAACAGGAGTCCCTGGCTAATAAAATAATTTCTCCTTAGCTGCCTAAAATGTTCTAAAGATGTAGAAAATCTCAACAAGTAATGACTGAATTCATCACATCAGCTGTCTAATAATAACTATGAGCTCTCCAACTGTTCCCACCACAGCATCGTGGAGAAAAGTCAGATTGCCTACGTCTTGGATGACTACACCATTTTCAGCAGACCACACGCACAAAATTCAACACAATTTAACTTTGATAAGAACTGATTAAGTTAACAACACCATTTTAGAAGATTGTTTAACAAAACATATTTTTAGGCCTTAGAAAATGTCCATGAAGGATTTCAAGCCCATAGCACACAATGTTTTCAGTTCTCAGGAACTGCCTCATGAGTCATTCCTAATATTAACCCAAAGTTGAACCAGTGGTATGTTCCTTTGCTTGGATTATTTAGTTTTAATCTAAATGTTGATTTCAGAGCTGCGGAATATAAAAGTAGACTCAGACTAACTGGCATGGAGAAAGAGAAGCAGTGTATCATCGGAATGAGGGGAGCCTGAACATTCCACCACATATCCTTCCTTCTTCTAGGATGCATTGCCTCCTGATGGAAAGTGGCTACAATTATTGAGTACATCCTGTTTCATCAGAATACCGTAGGAAAAATAAATCATGACCAGAATAGGAAAAATCCTGGACTTAAGAGGCAAGCCACTCTCTGAGTTTTACTTTGTTCTTCTGTAAACTGATGATTTCATAGATTATTTCTAAGAAATCTTCCAGTTTTCTGATTCTATCATGGTCCAAAATCCATACATAACTTTTCTCTTTTTTTTGACTTCTCAAGGCATCCAGATACCTTCCATGTTCTTTCTTTACAGTTTGCTTTCTGTTAAGTCTTTAACAAGAAGCCAAGTCAGTCTAGTCTCCCCAAGACAAATACTGGATTATTGGGAGAGAGGCTAAGGAGTGTTTGTGATGGTGGAGACCGTCTCCCTTTTCCTGAAACAGAAAATCATGAAGTTGAACCTTTAGTTCTACCTGTTGGTCTTTTTCACTACCTGCTGCAAATAAAATTGATCATTAATTGGTGACCCTTTCATCAATCAAAAAGTATCTTTTACCATCTTCTGTGACATGAATGATACGTCAGGAATTACTAGAATAGTAAGAAAAGTTAAGGGCTTTGTCTTTATTACTGAGGTTTTTACATTCCAACAAGAGTGAAAAGGCTTGTGTAAATAAATAGTTGATACCATAGACCAAAAAGATAGCATGTGTTAAATTGTGTGGTATTGGCAATAACTGCATAGAAATTCCTTTGCAAGTTTTGTTTTGTTTTGTTTTTGTTTTTGTTTTTGTTTTTTTTGTGGGGAAAATAATTGGGGTAATGCTCCAGGGAGAAAAATGAATGCTAAACCTTGAGAGTGGGAAGAATTAGGACGGAAATGGCAGACATTGTAACAATTGAGGAAAGTTTAAGGAAAAAGATATGAAAAGGTGATGGGTAGGGGCACACTGGTTCCCCATTATCTTCTCATCTTGTCAATTAAACCTTGCCAAATAGTGGCTCCAAGGACAAAGCACATTGTGCCTGGCTAACATCTAAGGATGAGGAACTTTCCTGAAACAAAAGGGAAAGGGGATGCACGCAGGAATGTACGATGCTGTCTGCAATTAGAAAATCCAGTAATTAACTTGAGTTTTCCCTAGCAATTGCAATAGTTGAGTTTATCCCAGGGCCTAAGGAATTTCCAGGTTTTAAGAAAGATCCTACTGGCTCTCCTTGCTTCATTAAGGTTACCTCTCTTAGATAATGTGTCTTTTTCTGGGCATGTAGGTGAGGATCAGAACCTTCCTTAGGCATTGAGATAGAAAGGTGACAGGAGTTAATTTATCAAGTCCAAAGACTGTTGAGAAATGTGGCAGTCATAGTAATCTTTTTCAAGCTAAAAGGGACACTTAAGATTACTGAGCTTTTCATTTATATATGGAAGAATAATGTCCAGAAGTTTAGGTGACTTACCCAAGGTTGTCACAACTGTTTTTATATGAGAACAGTTTGATTATAATTTCACTATAATGTTCTTCTTTTAGTGAAAAATATTTATATTATTTTTCCCATCTCTCTGCTATAATGATAAAATCCTTACCCAAACAAAAAAACAAAACCATTTTTTAACATCGCACGTGTACCCAAATTCTTGTCCTTGGACACTAATTTGAAGAAAAATTGCACAAGGGATACATATTTCTTATGGAAAATTTAAAAAGACAAGTAAATACGAAAGGGAAAATTAAAACAGTCTGCAATTTTGTCCCTAGAGAAAACCATGGCTATATATTCCATATATCTTTCCTGTGCGTTATATACATATTTTTAATCTAAAAAATGAGATTTTACTGTTTTAATGGTGTGCTATTTTTCAGTTAATATTTGTAAGCAAGTTTTAATGTAAATGCACATACTTCTAAGCCTCATTCTTGACCCTACATAAAAAAAAGGAGTTGTAGTCATCCCTGGTGAATTGCTTAAATATATTCCATAAAATGCAAAGTTTCTTCAAAACTACTGACCTTGCTTGAAAAAACTATGCATTTGAGCATAGATATACAGAAATATGAAGCTCTTCCCCTTTTAAAATCAGATGATATTATCAACTCCTATTTTAAACTTGTTTATGGAACTAGAGTAATACGGAACATAGATATATAAAGGTGATTACAGCAGTGGAAGTTTGACCTTTGAAAAATCCTTCCCTGTATAAACAAAATCTGGAATGTTTTAAAACCTCCAAGCCAGTCAGTTTCTTTTTTTATTTATCACAAACCTGGATCAACATAGAATGTCCCCTTTATTTAGAGTATGGAATGAAAATGCCTCCGTTCCCTAATCATACATGAAGGAGGTGTTTTTGGACACCATGTGTTCTTTGCCTCAAACCCACCTGGCTCTGCTGGACTCTCAGGGTCCTGCAAACCTGGCCTCACCCTGCAGCCCTACCTGACTTCCCCGAATTGGTGGACCTGCTTGTTTGGTTCTGCTTGAGTTTTTCTTCACTGTCCCACACCCATCCTGCTCTTGCTCCCAGCTCCATTTTTATACTGATCAGGCTTCCAAAGAATATCCATCCTTTCCTATTCCAACCTATCCTTCCTTTACATTACTTCCTTTACTTTAGACCGTTTGGTATCCTGTGTGTGCCAAGCTTCTCCAAAATCACTTAAGACAAGAAATTTCCAAATCCTATGGTAAGTCTTCTAATGTCCTCTTAATGCCATGCCACATTATCTCCATGGACTACATTCTCCTTTATTGCAGTGAGCACAAATTCAGCTTGTTTAACTATAGGTGTGTTTATGGTGGTCTTTGGCTGGAGGACATTGACACCAAAGATTCCTTGAGCTATTAGAATCATAGTCCATTATCTTGACTTTATTTCTTTCAGGGAATGTGTGTATTCTTTTGTTTCCTCCCATGTAAAGTCTCCAGACCAACAATGAATGAATGGAATGTGAAATTAAAAACATAGTACAATTTACATCAGTACCCCCCAATAAAATCTTTAGGTATAAATTTGACAGAATATGTATAAGATCTATATGAGTAAAGCTACAGAACTCTGATAAAAGAAATCCAAGAGAAACTAGATAAATGGAGAGATATTCCATGTTCATGGATAAGAAGACTCAATATGGTCAAGATGTCAGTTCTTCCCAAATTGACCTACAGATTCAATGCACTCTCTATCAAAATTCTGGCAAATTATTTTGTAGGTATTGACAAACTGATTCTAAAGTTTATATGGAGAGGCAAAGACCCATAATGATCAACACAATATTGAAGGAGAAGAAAAAAGTTGGAGGAGTGATGGCACCTGACTTTAAGATATATATAAAACTACAGTAATGAGGACAGTGTGGTGTTGGTGAAAGAATAGATCAATAAATCAATGCAACAGAATAGAGAGCCCAGAAGTAAACTCACATAAATATGTGGACAAAGAAGTAATGACAATGCAACTGAGCAAAGATAGTCCCTTCAGCAAATCCTCACAAAGATATTTATAATGTTATAGCGGCTTTATTCATAACTGGTGAAGCATCTTTAAAAACTATTAATGAATCGTTGAACACTACATCAAAAGCTAATAATGTACTATATGTTGGCTAACTAAACATAAGAAAAACAAAAAACAAAAAAACAAAATCTACAATGCCCAACATGCAAAAAAACCTAGGTGTTCTCATAGCCTGCTAGTGAGTGTCCATTATTAAGAATTTTTGAAGGGGCAATTTGGCAACATATATTAAAATCTACAACAATAAACATAAATCTGTTTTAGGAATTCCATTTCTAAGGATTGTTTTAACAAAATTATAGATTATGAAATGATTTATATTCAGACTAGTTCATTATATTATTTATAATAACAAAAAAAAACCCAGAAACAATTAAATGTTCAACAGAATGGGCCTGAAAAATAAATTAGTTTTAAACCCAAATAATGAAATACCATTATGCCATTAACATTCAGATTGTTGTAAAAAAAAAAAAAAAAAAAAGCAAGAATCATGAATGTGAAAAAATGTCTATAGATTATTAAATAAAATAAGCAGGTTACAAAACATAATGTATAATATAATCTCACTTTGTTTTTATTAAGTGTCATGTTCTTACAACTTTCTTATAAATTTGAAGTTATTTCCAAAGAAATTTAAAAAGAAAGTATGTTTGTAGGTAGATAGATATAAAAACAGATAATGGATAGGTGGAAAGAAATATTGATATATAGATGGACACATAATCAGCAAACACGAAGGTGGGGCTTATTCTTTCTTAGGGAAATTGTAAACTAAATATTCCAAATATATAGGAATAGCCTGCCTGATCAACATTAAATCAAGGCCGATTAGGAGACAGAGGACTGGAAATAAATACACTAACACATCAGCAGTGGATATCTTCAAATGGTGAGGTTGTGCTGATCTTCGTCCTTGTGCTTTCTCTCCCTCCTCTGACCCCTGAGGCACCCACATTTGGAACCTGGCATCTGCTGATCTGTGATATTAGTTTGCTTTTTATATCTGAGTGTTCTGCTTCTCAGAGATATTACAAGCGGAATATCCAGGAAGTATGAGTGGACTGCCAGACCAACATTAAGTCAAGGCTGGTTCCGGGTCAAAAGATTTTAAATGAAAAAATGAAATGGAAAGCACAGGGGTTACCATTTCCTGTGGTAGTTTAAGGAAAGCACACATGGTGAAGTGGGAGACTTACTGCTTCAGCAAGTCCAGACCCTAAGTGGTTCAGAGCACAGGTCTGAAGCCCGGCTGCCTAGCCCTATGCAATTGCCCTCCGCCTCAGCTTCCTCCTCTGTAACGTGGGGATATTAACACTGTCCACAACAAAGAGTTGGCGTGAAAGTTACAACAAATTAATACTTGTAAAGCACCTAGGATAGTGTCTGGCACTCAAATATTAGTTCTTGTTATAAAGAATAATGTGTTTCTTTTCTCATTGTAAACATAACGCAGAAAATTCAGAAAGTAGATATAAGGAAAAATAACTATCCATCTTCCATATTGTCAATGCTCAGATATAAAGTTCTCAGATAAAATTACTCTTAATATTCTGACACACAGGGCACCTGGGTGGCTCAGATGGTTAAGCGTCTGCCTTCGGCTCAGGTCACGATCCCAGGATCCTGGGATCGAGTCCCGCATCGGGCTCTCTCCTCGGCAGGGAGCCTGCTTCTCCCTCTCCCACTCCCCCTGCTCGTGCTTTCTCTCTCGGTCAAATAAATAAATAAAATCTTAAAAAAAAAAAATATTCTGACACACATATTTTCAATTTGTTTCTCTCTCTTTGTATGTATGTATTCACACATATTTTAACTCTTTTTACAAAAATGGAATCATACCAAAGAGAACTTTATAAACTTGTCTTTGTATTTACAATATGGGGATTATTTTTTATGTAATTAAATATTTATATGAACATTTTAAGATGTTCTAGTGTTATTTGAAAAACAACTAAACCATAAAATAAAATTAATTTAAAAATTTTAAAAAAACAACTAAACCAATAAAGGCAGATTTGGCAATTTGAAGTATCGAATGTCTTTCATATGAGTCAATAAAGAGAATGAAACATAAGAAAAATGTAATTGTCTACTCTAAATATTCAAACAGTAAAATTAGGAAATGTCAAGAGATTGTGTATAGAGCTTTTAAAAGTGCTAAAAATAGTATTAAGGACATTTATAAACTAGCCATGTTCTCCTTTTAGGAGGAATTTGGTTACTTAATTTTATAAAATAAAGTATTAAATTATTTTCCCTCATTTTTTATTTTATGGCTATTTATAGAAAGAGAAATAGTTGTACTTTATTCCAAGAACAAGGAGATTTGAGCTAGTTCTTTGAATGCTTTTACAAATTTAGCCATGATCTGACAAAATCAAATACACTCCTCCAGCTATTTAAGAGTCTCATTCCAACTCCAGTGCAGGTGTGTTCTTGCCAGGTGGGAGAGGGATGGTCCTCCAGACACAGAGAAAGTGCTCTGGTGTAGTGTTTGCTGAGGAAAGAGAGCATGGTACAGATGATCTATGGGAGCTAGAAAGGGTGGGGAGGGGGAGGTGGCAGTTGGAATACCAATGACTTGGATGTGGGCTCCATACATGGCTCAGGAGCCAGATGCATGGGATCTAATCCTGCTACTGTAGCAATTCTGTAACTTCAAACAAGTCATTAACCTCTGGGTGCCTCATTTGCCCCTGGTTGTACCTCTCTCATAGAGCTCTAGTGAAGACCACATGGAAAGTGCTCATAACAGGGTCTAGCGTACACAGACTGTGCATCATAAGGGTTAGTGCTATCATCATCATCATTAATTTTTATGTTTTTTTAGGATTTTCCAAGGCTTAGACCTCCATGCTCTGCTGTAGATATCCCCGATAAAAAGAGAAGTCAGCAGGTGGAGAGGTCCTGGACCATCTCTGCATGTGTGTGTGTCAGGGCAGAGACCTGAGGAAAAGCAGTTTGCACTGGCCCCTTCCATGCCACCCCCTGCCTCTACCCAACCATGGAAGAGAAATCACATAAAATAAAGAACACTCTAAATGGGAAAAAAAGAGCAGAACTGTCAGTGACTGTCAATGCATAAGCTTGCTGGGGACCGGGGGGTCTGACATACCTTGAACATGTGAAGGGACATGGGTTGACTATCTAGTTATAGAGATGAAGCCCAGGTTTATATTCATACCAACCTCTAAAGCCTCTTCTCACCAGTACCCCCCTGAGCCATGGCCCAGCAGTCTGGAGTTTTGGAAATCTGCCCCCGCATCTTCTGTACCCTGAGGTATAGAGGAAATGAAATTTTCAGCTGAGGTGGGAGGTGTGAGACAGGTAGAAGGCAAGAGATCCAACATCCAGTTGTGAAGTGAAGACAATTTCCAAAGCATAACTGTCCCCTCTCCCATACTGCCATGATGCTACTTTCTGTGCCATCAACCCTGCAAGATGGTTTTCTTTCCCCCTTCATCTGAATTCTGCCTCTGAGATCCCCTTCTCACTCTTGGCTTCCAAATGTCCTTCTGTGTGGAACTCCAGAATCAGCTTTGAAAACTAGACTTATTCCTCTGGTCCGAGTCTCTGGCTGTCTTGGGAGCACCCCCGCTTGAGTATCTGCATAAAACCAGGAGTTCCACGTTTTAGAAACAGAACCATCCCCTCCAATTCAAATCAGTTCAATTCTGAAAATGTTTCCTGAGGGCAAAGCCCCTTTCATGCAATTGAAATTATTAGTTTACTCGTTTACCTTAGCCTTACCCACTAGGTAAGGAACATAGGACCATGATTTTGCTTTTTAGATTTATAGCTCCAATGTCTGTCATAGTACTTGGTAGGTGGTGGATAGTAAATAAATACTTTTTGAGTGAATCATAGATTGAATGAATGAATGAATGAATGAATGAGTAAAAAAATGATACAAAGATGAGTGTGTGCTGCCCCTGCTCTCCTCAGACTCTCATTTCTGTTTAAGAACACAAAACACGCTGCAACAAGGCTATACAGAAGCACTTAGGAAGTGAACCAGGAGAAGAAGGGAGAAAATAAGTTCCATGAATGATCTGATGAAAAAGAGGAAAGACTTGGTCTTCAAAACCCTGGTAAGACCTTCCTCAAATCGCCAATGACTGTCAGTAACACCACTGAGATGCTACTACAAATAACATGCTACCCTCACACTCTCACCTGGACATTCTAGAAATGATAGAGTACTTAGAGGTTGTTTGGGCCCATTCCCCCATTGAGCATATTAATCTTTTTTTTTTTTTAAAGATTTTATTTATTTATTTGAGAGAGAGAGAATGAGAGACAGAGAGCACGAGCGGGAAGAGGGTCAGAAGGAGAAGCAGACCCCCTGCCGAGCAGGGAGCCCGATGCGGGACTCGATCCCAGGACTCCAGGATCATGACCTGAGCTGAAGGCAGTCGCCCAACCAACTGAGCCACCCAGGCGCCCCATTGAGCATATTAATCTTGCCTATAGTATACTGGTCTGGTGATTATGGAATCTCAGGCCAGATTACAGTTTACAATTCCAGATCTGGGATTAAAAATTGAGGCCACCCAAGAGATAACGATTGTTCTCTCTTCCTTAGGGAACATTATTCAACCCTTGCCCTTCAAATCCAGATGATTTCCAAGATCTTTTTTTTTTAAACTTGAAATGTCTGTGATGCAGTTGTTTCTTATAGCAGATAAGTTCTCTGTGTCTTTGAAAGAATGATAATGAAAACTTTGCTAGAACTGAAGTGAATACTTTATATATCTAATTTCCAATCCTCACTGCAACTCTACAAAATATGTATTTTTATATCAGTTAGGATGCTTTTTGGAAAGTGACACACAATCCAATTCCAACTGTTTTAAGCAAAAAGAGAGAATTTGTTGGCTTAGTCTGTAAAAAGCTCAGTTTGTGGAGTGCAGGCATGGCTGTATCCAGGAGTCCAAACAAGTTCTTTGACATCTTCTATCTTCATTTTTTGGTTGTTCTTTCTTTCATTGTGCAGGCAGGTTCTCTCTACATAATGATCTCCAAGAGCTCCATTCTTACATCTGTATAGCTCCAAGTCTAGGGCAATAAAGAATCCCTTAGCTCATAGGCCCAAATCTTAGCCAGTATCTCATTGTCCCCAGTTGGGTCATGTGATCATCCTAGATCTAATCATTGTTATGCTCTTACTGGCCTATCTTGGCTACAAGCTCAATCACATGCTCAAACATCACTGTGGAAGAAGTGTTCCTCCCTCCAACATTTAGGATAATGAATAAGAGATAGAGCAATCATAACAGGTTTGATCTTAATTTCACAAATGAGGCAGGTGAGACTCAAAATAATTAAGGTCACACATCCAGGGAGCAGCTGTACCAGCCAGGCTCTGGTAAGAAACAGAATCGAATTCAATGGGTTAAAGACCAACAGGCCACAGCAGAACCACTTTGAGGCCTGAGGGGCAAGACCTGGATCCCAAGAGGAGAGACCACCTGATAGCAGCAGTAGCAATGGAGGGGCACCACTGCCGAAAATGCAAACTGGAGAGGGAGCATGGGATGGAGGCAAGATCCCTTGACTTATTTCTCCTACACCCCAATCTTCTTCCCAGTAGGTCCCACTGGGAACTAGGAACCAGCCAGTTGGGGATGTAGCCAGAGCACAGAGCCGGGAAGAGAGGGACTGGGATGGATAGAGAAGGAAAGAGGGAGAATAACTAAGCATGGCAGCTATGTCAATTTCTGAACCCAGCTCCAAGTGCTCCAAAAGATTTGCCTACTCCCTTACCCATCTTTCATACTTAGGAGGAGTGTGTGTGGTTGGGCCTGTAGGTAAGAACCTCTAGATAATGAATCTATAGGTAAGATGTTGCTCCACTGTAAACTTAACTGACCTCTCCCTTAGCTTCTGACTCTCAGATACCTTGAATCCGTAGCTTCAGGTATTTGTTTCTATGGTGAACTTCCTCGTGGCAATACTCATCTCATCATCCTGGCACTAAGATTCAGAATATTTTTATTTGTTCAGTGCTTCACCAGAAAAAAAGCTTAAGCTGGAAGGAGTGCTAGCAGGGCCCTTTCAGATATGACCCACTTCTCTCCATCTAAAGGAGAATGCATTGATTATCCTTCAAGGAACCTCTGAGATCTGTGCTCGAGTTAAGATAGACTGCTGGGCTACAGGGCTCAGCATCTTAAAAATATAAGACTCCAGGGTTTATGTTAAATAAGGAAATGAAATGAGAATTCTGACCATTGAAGCAAATGCCCAATGCTATCTAAACCTGGGGACTATTGTTTTTCTGGCAGTATTGACACTATCCCTTCTAATCTAACACAGTGTGAACTCTCCAAGCCCTTCTCCCATAGGTGTGTAGAGGATATTTCTATGTTTTGACACAGAGATAGCTGGTATACCTTGTGATTATTTTGCATTCCAGAAAATACACTGGGTTCCACCTCACAAAAGATGATTGCTTTTGAGAAACCGAGGCAGATTAGCCATTGGCAGTCCTGCTTCTTGTCTTCCCGAAGGTTGACTGGCATCACCTCTTCTCGCCACCATCCCAGTGGTCTGCATTTGGACAGTTGGGAACAGTCCTGCACCCAGTCAGAGAAAGAGTGGGCTCTGGATCTGAAGGGTGCATTGAGGTCATGTCTACCAAAGTCTCACCTAAAATAGGCCGCAACGTGGTCTCTGCCTGAAGATTTCAAGGCACCTGCCCTTTGCCTAAATTTGTGTTTAAAAATCCCTGTTTTATGGTAAAGTGGAATTCCATTTCTATCATTCTCTCTGGTGCTTTCCCTGCCTTCGAAATTGACGGTGAATAAGCAAACATTGTCTTGACCACATTTCATCTTTCCAAATCCTGAAGATAGCGATCACATATCTTTTTGATTTTTCTACAGAAACTCAAGCTAAAAATGTCTATTTTCTCCTAACCACTCATCACATGATTTGACTTATAGACTCCTTCTATCTTGGTTTCCCAGCAGCAAACACTTTCTAGTTTATCATTTCTCCAATAAAATGTGACTTATACTCCCAATGAGGCCTGACCCATGCAAAGCACCATGAGGTCACAGCTTCCAATAATCTGTTAGGGTTTTGTTTTGTTTTCTTGCTGCTGTGTCATGAACTTGGCTCACATTGAGCCTGACTTCAATAAAACCCTTGGATCTTTTCACAGGGACTCCTGCCAAGCCACAGCTCCTCCCTCAGTATTTGTGGTATTGATAATTTTTAAAAAAAGTTTACATTTTCTTTTATTATAAAAGCAATACACAATAATTAAAGGGAATTTAGAAAATACAGTTAGGTAATTTGCTGACTTTTAAAAAAATCAGCAACCATCCCACTATCCAGAGATATTTGCAGCTAATACTTTGGTGATTATCAAGGGTAGCAAAGTAAAATGCCAAAAGGGTTCAGGCCAATATTGTAAATTTGTGAAACAGGCTGGGAGTGAAACAGTAGGGCATGGGTGTGCCTATTGCTGGCTAAAGATGGCAGCTATTACTCAGCTTGGATCACCTATTACTCTCTAGAGGTGAGGGCTACAAAAACCCAGAACCTGATATTATGATTTTCTTTTCCTCAGGAGACACTGTAAATGCAGAATTTTATGAGAAATCTGCTTATTAAGTGTTGGAAACCAATTTATTTTCATCGAAGTATTCATGTCTTTGGACTCTCTTGGGTCTTTGAGCCGCTAGTTGTATGGTTTCTCTGGTGCCTATCCTTCCACCTTGCTTTCTTTCGTCTCTCAACCTCATCTTCTTCACATAACCGACAACAACTTGTGATCACCTCAGTTAACTCTAACTATTTTGGCCTTGGCCAACCATCCTCATGGGCTCCCTTCCCAACATCACTCTTCTTCTCTTGGGCCGCCTTTCAATCTTGTCATCCACATATCTTTCTCATCCCCTCCTCAGAGCCTGTACTGGGTTATATCCCTGCTGAGCTTCATTCCCTTTCATAACTCTCACTCCAATTTCAATATTTCCAACAAGATTTGGTCCAAAAACTACCCTCTTTTTGCTGTACTCACCACTTTCATGCTGTGGAAAATTTCAGGGTTTAAAGTCTGAATGACCCAGGTTCAAACCCAGATCTGTACTTGACTAGGTGTCTAACTCTGTGGAAAATTGCTTTGATATCTCTGAAACTTGGTGTCCTTAGGCACGATGTTGGAAATAATAATGTGTACCCTGAAAAACAGTTAGAGGGTAAATAACATATAGAGAGCATCTCAGGAAACCATAACTGTTGCGATACCATTATACTTTATTTTAACCCAAGTGTAATTAACATTCAGTGTTATATTGGTTTCAGGTGTACAACATAATGATTCAAGAATTCTATACATTTCTCAGTGCTTATCAAGGTAAGTGTACTCTTAATCTCCTTTATCTATACTTGGTTTTATACTTGGTTTTAATCATCATCATAAGTCATAAGTGGATGCTTACATTAACTATTCTCCTCCAACTTGATTAGGAAATTGTAGCTACTTTAAAATACTCATTGAATACGTGATTAATAAAAGAATGAGTGAATGAAGCAAAATCTACAAGAAGGCTGAAGGATTCAAGTTTTTCTAAAATATAGAGATACAGGGAAGCAATCCAAACTGAGAAAGGAAGAAAAGAGCTCACACTGGGTGATTCTTGTTCTTTACTATCTGATACTATCTTTTTATGTTCCCAAGAATTGTTGGCATCAAATCAAGTATCTCATCAGACTGGTATTAGTGGTAATAATTAGTTATTAAATAGCTTGTGGATTCTGCAATTTTTCAAATATGTAGGAAACAAAATTTTGAATTCATACCTTTTGGAAATATCTTATTTTATTAGAGATTTGTCCTTCAGTTGTCCAGTGGCAGACTTTTCCCGGAACATTTTATGAAGGCCTAGGAATACATATATGGCAGTGTCAGTCTCTGCACATGTGCTCACCCTGCTGTGCCCCCTGGAAGCTCCACCCAAGCCCTGAAGCCAGAAAATGCCATAGGATCTAAGAAGGTATCTTGTAGACCTAATAAATATTTTTTGAGTAAATTAATGGACCAAGAAAAAGTTCATGGAAAGAGATAAAAATATACTTTATTCATTCCATTCTCACTCCCTGCTCTTTACTAACTGTATAACCCTGGAGAAAGTTATTTTAATCTCTCTGAAACTTAGTTTCCTTGTCCACAATGTCAAGAATAATGATGCCTGGAGTCTCTCACTCTCTGTGACCTCCAAGTTACGTTGCTTTAGGCTGCACGTAAAAGAAAACCTGACTAAAAATGGCTTAAACAATTGGGACATTTATTATCTTACTTACCAAGATGGCCAAAGATAGATGGCCCAGAAGTTCGCTGATAGCCTGTCTATGGTTCTCCTGGATCTCGTCATGGCCATAACATGGCCACCATCACATCCCCTCATGACAGCATTCAACACAGGAGGCAAAAAAAAAAAAAAAAACTTCCTAGAAGCTACCAGCAGATTTCCCCTTATGTTGCCTGGCCAGACTTCAGCCACATTCTCATACCTAAAGAGGGAAAGGAATTATTATGATTGGCTTATACCAATCGTGGTTCATCCCCTGGGGCTAGAGTAGAGAGCACTTCTTTCCCGGGTACCTTGCATCCCCATATCTGAGTAAAATGGGGTGCTGAACTTCTAAGAAAAGGAAGAAATGCTTATTGAATAATGACAATTAATAGTAATAGCTATGTGCCAAGTTAGCTCTGTGCCAAGCACTGTTCTAGAGATTTGACATATGTGAATTCTTCATAACATATCTTTGTGAGGTAGGTGCTATTATCCACACTTTACGGATACAGAATCAGAGGTGTTGAGAAGTTGAGTTGGTCTCCCAAAGGTGCACAGGTAGCAAGCTGATAATAGGCTGACTGGCTCGGACACCCATGTGATTAACCCTTAATCTGTGCAGCTTCTCGCATTGGTCTGTCACCCTTTCCATTTGACGAAATAGTCCTGAACTCTCCAAAGTGAGGTCTTAGGAAAGTGAAATGAGTACCTGACAATTGAATAAGTACTTGAGTATTGTTGCCAGGGCCCATGCCCTGTGGATAATTTCTAACAATAACAATAATAATAAGACCTACCTACTGTAGGCCAGGGGTCCTTATGATATTATCTCGTTTGATCATTTGATTGACAGTAAGTTCACTATTCTTCCCCCATTTTACAATGGAAAATGAGGTCGATTAACTTGCCCAAGGAGGTGAGACCTGGGTTTGATCTCAGTTTTCCTTGATTATAAGGTGTTTGCTCTTCCTCCTTCACTCCACAACCTATAAAAAATAATAAACTAATAAAGTTTACATCTGCATTAGTCAGGAATCAGAAAGCATCTCCAGTGTGGAGGGAATCCTACCAGTGAAATACTGACCAAGCAGAGTCACCACTCAAGGAGGCAGGAATTGTAAAGTTGTGCGAATTAACCAGCCAGTGGATTTGATCATGGACAACAAGGGCTTTATGAAGCTGGTCCTTAATATAGGGCTGACAAGAGTTTGTTTCCACTTCCATTAAGTTATTTATTACATTCCAGCCAATTTATAGTAAACTCATTGCTGTCCTATTCTCAAAATTAGACTGTAAGTTCTTTGAAGACAAAGTCACATTTTCCTTATCTCTTGATCTTTCATGGTGCCTAGCACAACTTTGTATTTACTGCATTCCCAAGAACTATGTGTGGCATTTAAAAAAAAATAACTTTTTTATTTTGGAATAATTTCAGACTTACTAAAAAGTTCCAAAGATGGTACAGAGAGTTCCTGAACACTCTTCCCTCAATTTTCCTGGTATTAGCATTTTACATAAGCTCCATTATTTTTGATACCAAATTAACTAAGCTGTCGACTTTATTCAGATGTCACTAGTTTTTCCAGTAGTGTCCTTTTCTGTTCCAGGATTCAATCTAGGATATCACATTGCACTTAATAGGAGTGGCATTTTATTTTGAATATCTTTTATTACTTCAAATGTCTAAATGTGATAGGAAAGGAACAATATAAGTACATAGAGTTTCTGTGTGTAATAGTAATCTTAAAAATAGCCAGCAAAAAAAATAAAATAAATAAAAAAATAATAAATAAATCTTTAAAAAATTAGCCAGCATTCACTAAGCTTTTACTAGGTGCATGCTGGGTACAGTTCTAAGAGTATACAATCTCCTTTTTTCCTTATAAAAGCTCTGTGAGGTACGTGCCATCATTAACTCCATTTTATGGATAGGAAACTAAGGCAGGGGGCATCATGTCACTTAGCTACTAAGAGCCATGACTAAAAAGACAGTCAGACTCTCAAGTTAGATATAAATGTGATATTTGAGAATAAGCTGCAAAGATGTGAAAGAATGATTAAGCAGGCTTGTTTTACTATTGTGTTGTGGTGAGAGGTAAGACTAAAAAACTTGCTATTCCTTCCAGACTTGTTTTCCAGGTCTTTGATTTTTCCATCCACCTCTTGTGAATGAAAGAAGGACAGCAGCATGCCGGGACCCTGTGACTTTCGAAAACAGAACTGAAGGTCCTGACACTGAGTCTGAAATTCCCTTCCTGTCTTATGCACCAGAGTCTTGTGGCCAAGCCTGAGATATAAATGATAAATGAATGTGGTTGGTCATCACTTTTTCCCATCATAAGCCTCTGCCCAAGGGCTATCGTGCTGGAAAGGCAGAGGTGTTGAAAGAAAGAATGGAGGTGAACTGGCAGAATACTATGGAGAGGCTCAAATGGCAGGCTGGCATCTGCCAGACACAGAGTGTTCTAAATGTGTCTTAGTTACAGTGACTCAAGCTCCATTTAATTTACAATGGGGAGACTAATAAAACATCAGAAATGGAAAAAAAAATGCAAAACCAAACGTCCGTTCTTTAAATTCCCAAGTTTTCTTTTTCTTCTTCTTATTCAACACAAGAGTCCGTAAAATCGGCTTTTCATTCAAAAATTCCTATTGGGAGCACAGACATTCATTGTGTCGGTTTATAGTTGTGGTTGGTGGTTGATAAACAAGGCTTCATATCTTTTTTTTCTTTTAATGATGGCAGTGGGACCAAGGAGTTAAGGGGTGGACTTGCAGCCGGCTACCAAAGCAGATCGTAACAGATTCATGTATCTGTTCATTATTCTTTCAACAAACATGATTGAGTCCCTACATGTGTCAGACATGGGGCCACATCCTCTTTCTCTAGAAGAGGTGATAGACATGAGACCAGATCACTGAGTAGCACAGTCCCTCTGAAAGAAATAGCTCTGCACAGCTTTTACAAATTGTCAGTTATGACCCTTAGAGCATGCCGACACATGAAATAGAACAGATTAATGTTGAAAATATCTTAGTCCATTGCACAGAGTAAATAAAGGTATTCTTTCACAAACCTTTCATTTCAGCAATATACAGGGTGTGTGTGTGTGTGTGTGTGTGCGCGCGCATATGTTCAGGTGTGTCTATAAAATATATTTCTTGTCATGGCTTGCCGTCAAAGAAGTTCCAGCAGCATCGATCTGACCTTTAGTGGGGAAACAGAAGTGGAAGTGGTGAATTCTCTCTTGGAATAGAAGGAGGGCAGATAGAAAGAGTCTCCATGATACTGAGTTGCATCTTGAAGAATGGTTTTGACCAGGTGGATTATCAGACAAAGGACATTCTCAGCTAATGAGAGCAGAATAGCAAAGGCAGATGGGGACCCAGCAGCCTGACACAGTGTGGACACCACAAGGTCTGCCTTTCTCCTGAGATGTGAGCGCTAAGGAATCTCCAAGGCATACACCATCAGAGGGCCGGGAAGAACTGCTGCCCTGTGTGCGCCTGAGAGGAGAGCTTCTCAAATTCAGTGTGTACACAAGTCACTGGAGGACCTGGTTAAAATATACAACCTGGGGTGAGCCCTGACACTCTGCATTTCTAACCAACTCCCAGGTGATGATGATGCTTCTGGTCCAGGGACCACACTCTGAGAGGTAAGGCCGCTGAAGCCTGACAGGTATGCACAATACTCTTCCCATTTTATACGTAAGGAAATTGAATAACTTCCTCAAAGTCGTAGGGCATGGTGGAGCAAAGATTCGGATCTCAGGCTCATAGAGTCCTGGGCTAGGTGAATGGCTGGTATTGATGGTACATTCAGTCCTGTCTTTTTTCTGGGCCATTTGCTCATCCTCATTCAATTTTTTTTCTTCTATGAACTGGAATATAAGTGCTTATGAAGCAAAGTGGAAATAACACATACTTCACTAGGTTGTCTTAAGGGTTGAGTTAAATAATGCATATAAAGCACTCAGCATAGTGCCTGACACACAGTAGAAGGCCTATAAAATATTATTATTTAGATTCAAGCACTAGGTCTGAGACCTGAGATTCCAGAGGTTTTAGAACCAGAATCGCTTGTTCTCCCAACCCCCAACAATTCCCCAGGATTCTTAAGACAGCTGGCTAGAAAGATGGTGGGGGTTGGGGAATTTTTATTGTGTATTATTTGGGATAATTTTTGCATTTGTTTTGTTTGTTTTGTTGTTGGTGTGTGTGTGTATGTGTGTTTGTTTTTAGGGAGTGAAAGCAGAAGTTTCTGTTCTTAACCTGGTCGGAGAACTGAATCTCATTAAAGATATATGGCAGTGGAAACTGATTGGATTTTCTTGAGGTTCCTAATGCCGACTTTAGGTATATCCTTAGCCTATCATAGGGGCACAGTATCCGTATAGGTGACATGGAAATCCTGAGCTCAGATTCTATCAGATGCCACCAATCCCAAACCCAAACTGGGTGATGATAACCACATTTCCTCACTTCTTTTCCTCTAGGTAGTATTGGCTTTGGCAGAGGGGTACTCTATCAAAGAAACAATATATTTTGTTCTGAGTTAAATTCTAGTCTCTGGTGGCACATGTTAAAATTAAGTGTATTGATTCTTTTTAAAGATTTTTTTTTCTGAAGTAATTTCAAATTCCCTTGAATTTTTAAATTCCTTTCCTCTTTATACCTTGCAGGTGAAAATTCTGATAAATTATTATTACTTTACCACTTTGATCCTCAATTTGCTGTGTGTTGAGAAATGTCTCACTGAGTACAAGGCTTAAACCCAAAGAGCTATTATCACCCAAGTGAAATTTGGCTGTGGGCAAGTGAGAATTAAATGAAATAAAATTAATTTAATAAGAGTGAAATGAAACTGTAACTTCTCAGTCTTGGTTCCTTTTGGTGCATCTTTGGCCCTGAGATGAGATAAGGTTTCAGTATTTTGCTGCCAAGTATGGAAAATGTAGGAGAACAGTTGGCAGATTGGCAAGTCTTTTCACAAGGAAGTAGAGGAAACTATTTTTATTGAATTCTGAAATATTAGATCTAGAAAGAACTTAGAGATTGTATAAACCACACCCCTTCCCAATATTTTACAAATGAGGAAAGGGAGGCCCAGAGAACTTAGCTTCATGTCACATAGCTACTTCATCATAGACCAAGGAAAAGCTAGAAATTTGATTCTCTTTTCTACTTTTCAGCGGCAGTTTTCTTTTTAGTGCTTATTCCATATTCCTCCCCAAACTATTATTCTAAGTGTGATAGGGGAGGTGGTTACAGTTGCCTTGAAGTTGAAACTACAGGTTGTATAATGTTTCCAAAATGCAGGTAAGAGGATATCAGAGGTTAGTACAAGCACCGCTGAACTGAAGAGCTCTGAGCTAAGGTCTGGGGCAGCTCCTGACCACACGAGTGGAGGGAGTAGGGTTTCATTGGATCCCAGGTAGTCTTCCTGGAGTGATAACTTTTTCTATCAGGTGACTAGTAGCCACCAAATATGTGCGTGCGTGCGTGTGTGTGTGTGTGTGTGTTGAGGGAGGGAGGAGAACCAAGGCATGTCTCAGATACTGCCACAGCCCAGTCTCACCCAGAAGTCACCGTGCTCCCATAATCCCCAGTTCCTAGTTGGTTGGGTCCCAGCCACGTTTCCCATGGATGTCCATGTAGCCCATCTGAACTGCTATTTCAGACCGAGTGTTCTAAATCAGGTTTTGTATTTTGGCAGAGGAATGGAACCCTTTTTCTAATATTACTTCTGTGGGAAAGTGTTTTCTGAGTTCCAAACAACTCAACTTACAAATACATTTTTGGAATATGACCCATTTATACATATATATATGTATATATGCTGAGGACTGCCTGTTCTGGGGGTAAAAACAACTTTATCATGTACAGCTCAGTGTACCAAATGCAGGTGTATCTTACATGAATTTATTCAAGGAATATTATACGATGGGCTTAAAATCTGAAGCATGTTTAGGCTTTCTTCCAGGAAGGGTTGGCTACAGGGTTAGCAATGCCCCATAGGATAGGATTTAAGGGTCCAAAGAGCCCCCCTCTCCCCATTCATGCCCTCAGCTTGGTCTCACCAAACTATCTGAAATTGTCAGTGCCAGTTAAGGCAGGGGGTCTATAGGTACTGAATCAGTTTGTTGGGAAAAACTTTTTTCTTCAACCCAGGTTCTTTGTGTGGGTTTGATTTTTTATATTTCAGATTTCCAGGCTCCACTTCTGGAGACTCTGATAAGTAGGTGAGGGACGAGATTCAGGAAAGTATTTTTTTTAAAAGCTCTCTGGAAAATACTGGTCAAGTTACTTCTGAGTCAAGACATTTATTGATTCACTGATCGATTCATTCAATTATTCATTCCTTCATCAAATATCAAATTTGCTCATTGCTATATACATATTGGTACTGGGGATAGAATGACAAGAAAATCACGAGTATCACAAGAGAAGAAAGTGATATGAGTACTATTGATGTTGCCTGGTGAGATTTGGGATTGAAATCATAAGAGGCTTTGCAGAAGCATTGATCCAAAGGGTAACATAGTTGAGAAATAGAATAACCACATTCTTGAGCCAGATTGCCTGGATTCAAAGCCCAGCTTTACCACTTACCAGCTTATGACCTCTGTCAAGTTGCTTAAACTTTCTGTGCCTCAGTTTCCTCATCTGTAAAATGGGGGCAATCTTAGTACCTCCCACAGAGGGTTGATGTGAAAATCAAATGAGCTTATGTAGGACAAATGTTTAGAATACTTGTTTCAAGCTTTAGCGTGTGTCAGAATCCCTTGGAAGTCTTGTCAAACACAGGTTTCTGGATTTCGCCCCAAGTTTCTGAGTCAATAGATCTGAGGTGGGCCCGAGAATTTGCATTTCTCACTATTTGTCCAGTGATGCCAATGCTATGGGTCCTGGGACAACTCTTTGAGAATCACTGTCTTAAAATGTAATACATAGCATTTGTTGCTATTATTTTCAGTTGATCACTGATGGAAAAATTTGAGCTTGCCCAGCAAAGGCACCCAGGCAGAGGGAACTGCCAGTGCATAGCCTGGGAAACTGAAAGCAGAGGGCATGCTCCAGGAACAGGGAGAAAGAGGCTGGCGAAAAGACAGGATGGATTGTGGCCATCAGACTCTGAAGAACCTGGCCCCATTTAAGTATAGATGTTATCTGAGAGTAACCAGAGACCCTATTATCCGCCATTACCACCTTAGCACAAATTCATTTATCAGTGTAATCTGTCACCTTGTCAAATCCTGGAGGAATCTGACTAATGCCTGGCAAATAGGGATGCCCTATGGGTGCTCCTTCTTTGGAAAATCAACCCACATTAATGAGCACAGGCGTCCTTGAGGGCGATCAGTCATCCATACCCCTGCAAGAGGACTTACCTCACTACGGGACTTGGAGATCTGTTATCATACCTAGAATCAGCCTATTGACATCTGCACACTCATACTCCTGGTCCCCAAAGCATTTGCTTTTCTTCGCAGACTTAAAAAAAGTACAATAACAGGAGAAAGCTTCTTGTGTCCATCTAGGTATGAATATTTTCCACACTCTGGACCATGAAAGACTTACTTATATATACATTTTCTACTCCATGGACTGTCAAAGGAGCATTAAAACCAAAACACAACCTATCTGTCATTTTGTTTTTCTTTTTGTGGGGTTTTCTTTCCCTTTTTGGGAAAACCAAATCATTCATGAGTTTCAGTTTAACAGACAATTCCCATATCATAGCCAGCCCCTTGCACATTCTTGTTTCTGTGAAGGAAGCTCAGATCAGCCTGGCTGCCCTGTGGTTGTTCTTGTGCATGTCATTCTACCAACGTTTTAACTGTACAACTTTATATACTCCACATGCTCCAAAGCCAAGTAAGATCCAACCTGGGCAATAGTGGCTTTTATCCTGGCATGGTGAACCTGAAGCCGCTGTGAAAGCAGACTAGATTATTTCGGGGCATAGCATGCTGTAATGAATGGGAAAAGAGAAATCTGAGCGATAATACTGATGTGTCATGCAAAAATGAAGAAGGAGTCAGACAGAGGGAAACTGCTCTTACTGCTGCATCAAAATTGAAGGAGGAGGAGGTTGTGGGCGTAGAGAAATCATTTATAGGAGAAAACGCTCTGGTAGGCAGAAAGAAAGAAAACCCACATATAAGTTTACAGTTGACTGCCTGTACATTGCTCTTCAGTTATAGGTGTCTTTGTGAGTGTAGGGTGTATGCACGTGTGTGTGCGCATGTATGTATGCATGCCCATGTGAGAGACACAGGGCTGTGCAGAGAGCTCTGTGCTTGCTTTAATGCTCTGCTGTCATCAGCTTGAAATTCTTAATCCTTTTTGATCAAAGGGCCCTGTATTTTCATTTTGTGCTGGGTCCCCCAAATTACATGCCTGGTCCTGGAGAGAGAATTAGTTCCATTGATCTGAGATGACTGGAATATGGCATACAATTTTAATTGTTAATTTTTAAGACTATTTAAAACAAATGTGTGCCTCAACTTACCTGTTCAACTTTCTTACTACTTTCTGTACTACCTCTGTGCTTTTTTCACATGGAAGTCCTTACAGCTGCCAACACAGCCATAGTCATTTGATTTCTTTTCTTGCTATAGAGTAGAAGTCGGCTAACTTTTTTTTTTTTTTTTTTTTTTTTTGTAGAGGAGGAGATAGCAAGTATTTTCAGCTTTGCCGGTCTTGAAGTCTCTATCGCAACTACTCAACTGCCGTTGTAGGAGAAACAGCCATAGACAATACATAAATGAATGAGTGTGGCTGTGTTCCAATAGAACTTCATTCACAAAAGCATGTTGGGGCTGGTTCGGCCTGGAAGCCATAATTTGAGGACCTCTATCTTAGAGCATTCTCCTCTTTTTGATGATGGTGATGCAGCCAATAATGAAACAGATGATAGTGTTGATGATGATGATACGGTGATGGTAATGATGATGGCTATGATGGCTAAATTTTACTGAGGCCAGACATTGGGTCAAATGCTTTATAAACATTTTAGTATAATTTTCACAACAATGTATAGTATGGTTACCATGATCCTGACTTCACAGATGAGAAAACTGAGGTTTAGAGCAGTAATTTATTTATTCAAAGACATCCAGCTAGTAAATAGCAGAATTGAGATGAAAACTTCAGACCTGCCCTGGGCTCCAGTATTTTCAGTCCTTCACTTCTTATACCCTTATTGCAATTCAGCTGCATGCTGGGCTCTAGAATTGATCCAAACTTTAGGCGAGAGGGATGTTGTAAGGAGCTCCAGCCTCAATGATACAATCAAGCTCTCCTTAGAGCCTCCTGAGCCTCTTGGTATCCAAGAACCATTTCCCACCTTAGGATCTCGGTAATGGAGTCTCTCTCTTGTCCTTTCTCCAAGCTTTTTGTTTGTCAAGATGAGCCAGTGTTTCTATGGGAGACTTCTTGATGACAACAATGTGCTTAGACAGTTATTTTTGTCTTCTATGGTATTATTTGAGGATCACAGTGAGTCTTTTGGACTGGGTTTGGCCCAGTGTTAGAAGAATTTCCTCTCCCTCTGCCTCCATCTATTCTCCATCTCCATGCTTGTCCAGCCCTAAAGGTGAATCTTGTCCTGGCTGCTCCTCCCCTCCCCGTCTCCCCCATGTTATAGTAAAGTTAACAAGGCCACAGATCATCCCCTACAGGGTTAGTGTGGCTCTTGAAAGGTCCACTGCCTTATTTTCTTCTCCAAAGTCAATTCATTTTGAAGACTAACCCAAGTCCTGACCTCTCTATAGCATCTTCCTGCACCGTTCCTATACTCACAGAACTTTTCTTTCTTTCATTGCCCATCACACAGCCCAATCTTTTGTTTTTCTCTAGTTGTCTTGGGAGACTTATGCTTATTCATTTCTCTTTCAAAATCCCTGTGATTTTGTACACATATTACTTTTGTTTATTTTTTACTTGTAAAAAGCGTGGTGGACATTAGGTAGTAGGTATTATTGATTATTATTAGGGATTATTGATGGGCTGGTAAATTACATGAGATTGCCAAGGTGAGGGAGAGTTTATCTGTCACAGTGATGACATGTCACTAGTGAGAAAGAGAAAAGTGGCCTGAACAGCTATGATCTGTCAGGCATGATCAGCTTGGCCTTGGTGTTATCCTCTTGAATACAAACAGTTTCTCAAAATATCCTAGGACCATGAGGCATCAAGACAAAAGCAAGAGCTTCTGCAACCACATATAAACAGAAACAAAAATGTATCCAAACTAGAAAAAAATGATCAAACATTCCACTATCCTGGCTAATATGAAAAGTCTTTCCTTTGCCAAGTATAGCTGTAGACTTACTTCATTTCTCCTGCCTTATAGATAAGATTTTTTAATATTTATGCAAGCAAATTAGTATTCCTCCTTTCTAAGAGCATCCAATGTAGAGCAAAGCATTGCTTCCTCAAACCCTCTCCAAAATCACTTAAGACAAGTCTAAATCCTATGGTAAGTCTTCTAATGTTGTCTTAATGCCATGCCACATTATCTCCATGGAGTACATTCTCCTTTATTACAGTGAGCATAAATTCAGCTTGTTTAACAATAGGTGTGTTTATGGTGGTCTTTGACTGGAGGACATTGACACCAGAGATTCCTTGAACTATTAGAATCATAGTCCATCATCTTGACTTTATTTCTTTAAGGGAATATGTGTGTTCTTTTGTTTCCTCCCATGTAAAGTCTCTAGACCATATACCAACAATGAATGAATGGAATGTGAAATTAAAAACACAATACCACTTACATCAGTGTCCTCCAGTGAAATATTTAGGTATAAATTTAACTATATATATATATATATAGTCATATATATATGACATATATGGGTAAAGCTACATAACTCTGATAAAAGAAATCCAAGAAAAACTAGACAAATGGAGAGATAGTCCGTGTTCATGGATAAGAAGACTCAATGTGGTCAAGATGTCAGTTCTTCCCAAGGTGACCTACAGATTCAATGCACTCTCTATCAAAATTCTGGCAAATTATTTTGTAGGTATTGACAAACTGATTCAAAAGTGTATATGGAGAGGCAAAAGATCCAGAATAGCCAACACAATATTAAAGAAGAACAAAATCAGAGGACTGATTCAACCAGACTTCAAGACTTACTATAAATCTACAGTGATTAAGAGAGTGTGATATTCTTGAAAGAATAGATCAATAGATCAATAGAACAGAATAGAGAGTCCCTAAATAGAGCCACATAAATATAGTTAACTGGTGTTTGACAAAGGAGAAAAAGCAATACAATGGAGAAAAGATAGTCTTTTCAAGAAATAGTGCTGGAACAACTGGACATCCACATGTGAAAAAAATATGTTATACACACAGACACAGACCTTACATCCTTCATAAAAATTAACTCAAAATGTATTATATACCTAAATATAAAATGTTACAAAATATAAAACTCCTAGGAGATAAAATTGGACAAAATCCAGATAACTTTGGGTATTATGAAGACTTTTTAGATAAAACACTAAAGACACAATCCATGAAATAAATCATTGATGAGCTGGAACTCAATAAAGTTAAAAACTTTTTTTCTGTAAAAGACATTGTTAAGAGAATGAGAAGTCCAGTCACAGAGTTGGAGAAATTATTTACAAAATACATATCTGATAAATAAGAGAATTTTTTTTTAATTATTTATTTATTTATTTGACAGAGAGAGACACAGCGAGAGAGGGAACACAAGCAGGGGGAGGGGGAGAGGGAGAAGCAGGCTCCCCGCAGAGCAGGGAGCCCGATGTGGGACTTGATCCCAGGACCCTGGGATCATGACCTGAGCCGAAGGCAGTCGCTTAACCGACTGAGCCACCCAGGCGCCCTATAAGAGAATTTTTAAAACAATGACAACAAGAAACAATAAGAACAACAAGAAAGTGAACAACCCAATTAAGAAATGGGCAAAAAATCTGAACAGACATCTCACCAAAGAATATATATAGTTGGCAAATAAGCATATGAAAAACTCAAAGAATGTACAACACCAAAAGTGAACCCTAATGTAAACTATAGTATCAACTATAGGGTTGAAACTGATGTGTCAGAGGAAGTTCATCAATTGTAAAAAATGTACCAATTTGGTGGAGGTTATTGGTAATGAGGGAGGCTATGACTTTGTGGGTGCAGGGAGTATATGGGATATATCCATAACTTCCACTCAATTTGTGATGAACCTTAACCTTTAAAAAACAAAGTCTATCAAAAAATAAGAATACCCTCTTGCACTGTTGGTGGGAATGCAAACTGGCGCAGCCACTCTGGAAAACAGTATGGAGCTGTCTCAGAAAGTTAAAAATAGAACTACCCTATGACCTAGCAATTGCACTACTAGGTATTTATCCAAAGGATACAGAAATACAACTTCAAAGGTGTACATGCACCCGATCTATAGTAGCATTATCAACAATAGTCAAACTATGGAAAGAGCCCAAGTGTCCATCAACTGATGAATGGATAAAGAAGATGTGGTGTATATAATCAATGGACTATTACTCAGCCATCAAAAAGAATGAAATCTTGCCATTTGCAACGATATGGATGGAGCTAGAGTGTATTAAGCTATGTGAAATAAGTCAGTCCAAGAAAGACAAATACCATATGATTTCATTCATATGTGGAATTTAAGAAACAGAACAGATGAACATATGGGAGGGGGAAAAAAGAGAGAGATAGGGAAACAAACCATAAAAGACTCTTTAGGATAGAGAACAAACTGGGGGTTGATGGAGGGGGGTGGTGGGGGAGGGGCTAAATGGCTGATGCATATTAAGGAGGGCTTTTGTGATGAGCACTGAGTATTGTATATAAGTGATGAACCACTCAATTCTACTCTTGAAACCAATATGTTAACTAACTAGAATTTAAATAAAAATTTGAAACAAACAAACAAAAAGAATACTGTATCTCAGTGGGAGGAAAATGACCATGTTCACTTTTTATAATAGCTAAGATAAATTGAATGTTACATGTATTAATTAATCTTCACATTGAATCTTACATTTTTCAGAGTTTCTGCAATAAACATATTACTTTCATCACCAGAGAATTTTCTTTGTAAATATATATTTACAAAATAGATGCTATTAAGATCAAAGTCTTCAGGTTGGTGATGATTCTAGGAATTACTTATTGCAAGTGAGATTTTGTCTAAAGGATTAAGGATGTTTTACAGGGGGGTCTTGGAGTGAGTGAGACATGATGACTATCTTTACATATTTGAAACACAGTCAGTTGGAAAAGGAGTTGGACTCTGTCTCCATGGCTTCAAAAAGTGAACTAGAACCAGTGAATGAAAATCCCAGGAAGGCAAGATTGGGCTCAGTATATGAATGCCTTTTCAGCTGATTCTTTTTTTTTTTCTTCTTCTTCTTTTAAAGATTCATTCATCCATTTGAGAGAGAGAGAGAGAGAGAGAGAGCACATGAAGGGGGGCTGAGGAGGGGCAGAGAGAGTGGGAGAGAAGCAGACTCCTGGCTGAGCTTGAAGCCCACACAGGGCTCCATCCCAGGAGCCTGAGATCATGACCTGAGAGGAAATCCAAGAGTCCTTTGCTTAACTGACTGAGCCACCCAAGCGCCCCAGGAACCAGAGAATTGTATTCAAAATTGTAATTCATCTAAATCAGTGAATATTTATGAATTTATGCACCCAGAAGTTTGGAAGAGTAGGAGTCTAAGGCCATTTTCAACTCTGAAATTCTGTCTTTATTTATATTAGTGCAGATTAATCAGAGCGAAGAGCTAAGGTTTACCTTTTTGTTTTTGTTGTTTCTTGGTTTTGTTTAAGATGAAATTTTACATCAGCCTTGGAAAACACAAGGTGGTGTGTGGGTGAGGGAAGAATAATTGTGAAACTTTTCCACGGCTTCAATGCAATTTTAATATTGTTATCAGGAAACAGAAAGGCATAAAGAGCAAAAGGAAAGAGGCCTATTTATATAGCAGTGAGAAAGCAGAACACAAAACTGATTTAAATATTATTTATTCCCTCTTTGAGTTGGTCCGCCCTCCCACCCCCACCCAGCCCTTCTTCCTTCAACTTTCCCCACTTTCCCTATTCTGGTCTTGTACACTACTGACTTTCTCCTGCCATCAGCCCTTGTCACCCATGAGCCACAGGCTTCCTCAGGCTCTGAATTGCTTTATTTTGTAAAGCAGACGGTAAGTTTGTTGAGCAAACAGATCTAGCCTAGAATCTGCTTCACATTCAACCGTTTACTGTAGGATAGCAGCCTCCCACTTGTCACCGGCTCTCACACAATAGGAGTCCTTGAAGCCCTCTGTCCCCAGGTCAGGTGGCTGCGAATCCTGGCAAAGCCGAGGAGCCCGTGCAGGGCACCTTCAGCGCGTGGGCGGGGCGGACGCAGGTCTCCAGCCAGAGGGCGCCACACCCCACCCCGCGCAGACGCCCCGAGGGCGGTCCAGGGGCTTCCCGACCTTTCCCGACCGGAGTCGGGGGCTCAGTCTGCGTGTAAGAAAAGTCTCTCTTCCAGTACTCCCCAACCACAGTTTGCTTCTCCGCCAGGTTCTTCTGGGCTGTCGCTGCCCAGTCATCCCTAGCTTCACAATCCCTGCCCACTCCGACCCCCCAGGAGGCCCCCCACCCGGCGGTAACTCCGGGGAGCCCCTCCCCGCTGGGGCCGGGACTCCTGAGGACTGGCATCTGCGCTAGGGGTCCAGATGGGCTTCTCCGCGTCCTGGGCACTCCGAGGGGAAAGCGGGGTGTGGCGGGGGGAGGCTGAGGGCAGGGTGGGAGCCCGGAGAGCGGAGCGGGTGCGGGCTCGGGAAGGGCGCCGGGTCGGGGGGGAGGGGAGGAGAGGAGGCCACACAGGGGCTTTCGGTTTCCTGGGGTCTGATTGGAGGTTGGCCCGATGAGTCGGAGCTGGGGGCGCGCCCATCTTCGCTGGCTCCTGCGAGAGCCGCCGGCTCGGCCCCTCCCCGGAGCCGCTTTGTCCCGGCTGACGGCGGCCGAGGTTGCGGGGAGGAGCGGGCGGGAGGCCGAGAGCCGGGGACACACGGACCTCGAGACCGGGAGGCGGGGCGCGCCGCGCACGGCCCCACGCCCAGGCCCGCGGGCACCGCGCCCGCCCCCACGCGCTCGCACCGGCGGGCAGGTGAGCAGACAGCGCCGCGCCCGCAGTCTCCGGCCCCGCGGACGCCCGAGCCGCCGCCTCAGCCTCTGCCGGCTCATCGCGGACGCCCAGCAGGTCGGTTATGTAACCGCGCTGGCCCGCTCGCCCCTGCGCCCTGTCCTGTCGGGGCTGCGCGCTGCGCCCCGGCCGTGCCGGAGGACGCGGCAGGGGGCGGGCGAGCGCGGCGGGGTTCTGGGGCCGGGCAGGGGGGAGGCAGCGGCGGAGGGGCGGAGGGTGGTCTGCTCCAGCTGTCAGCCCCCGCGGCCGCCTCGGGGGTGGGGATGGGGGACAGAGGTCTGCCTTGACCCCCCTCTAGAGGGCGCGGGTCTCAGAGAGCCCCTGCCCCATTCCTAGTGGCCCAAGAGTTCGCCTTTCCAGTAGCAGCAGGTGCATAAGTAGAACAGCGAGGATGACGCCTGTGGCCCCCGGGACTGAGGTTTGGAGAGAGGGAAAGGGCAGGTGAACTACACTCTGAGAAAAAAGGAAGAAAACGGAGAAACTCCTTTCCCGGTGCTTACAAAGAAGTGCCGGGGACGAGGAAGGTACTTTGAGGCGCAGCGGGCTGGGAATTGTCCTGCCTGGGATTAGCGGGCATGGGTCATCTAAAAATAACTTCAAGTTTGAAAAGTGAAATAGAAGGGGTGTGCCGAGTTTGTCTGCCTGTGGGATGCTTCGCTCTAGAAGTCACCAGAGGGAACAGGCAAATCCCGGCCGCCTGGCCTCACTGGTTTCCAGGGTGTCTCGGTTTGACTTTTAGTTAATGATTTATTCTCCAAGGCACTGTCTTTTTCTTATCCCAGAATGAATTATAGCGGAGTGCATGTTTCAAGTGTTCAATGGACATCTAATTTAGAGTTCGCTGCCCGAGCTTTTTTTTTTTTTTTTTTTAGTAAAAACAAAAGTTTCTGGGCTCCCTTTAACATACAGTCCCACAAATGAAGGTGAAAAAAATGCTACAACGTTCCAGTCCATACTTCTTCCTTACTTCAGCTAGAATCCCACTTAACCTGGCACACAGAGGGTAGGCTTTAGAAAAAGTAGGACATTTTAAAAAATGCCACTCAACTTTATCACATATTACATCAACATCAAAACACAGGGCAAATATATCACAAGTACAGGGCAACACTTGCTAACTGGCCCCCTCCATTCTGGGGAAACAGTGAAGTCAGAAAATCTCAGAAGCTGGAAAGGATCAAGAAGCAGGTCAGCATTGACTGTGGAACAAGGCAGGGGAGTGAGCATTTGGCTGCTTTTCAGTCTAGCCATTGATTTTCTTTAGCCTTAGTGCTATTATCTTAAGTACAATCAGTCATTGCATTGAATTAGTCTACAATGTGAGTTGTACTTTGCTTTCAAATCCACTGCAAATCAAATGAGCATTTACTGAGCACCTACTACCCGAGTCCAGTCCACAGAATTTTGTGAGGGGAAAAGTGTCCTCAAATAAAGCTACAGGATTGCAGGAGCTTTCAGAATGTCTGGTGTGTGCAGGCCCTGCAGAACCCAACTAAATCTGGGAGGATGTGGTGCTCTCTCTCCATTGATGAACATTTAAGAAGCCTAAGTGGGAACTTGAGAGATTTGCCATTTGCAAGTTCGTATAACACTCTTTTGAAAAGTACTTACATAATCATTTGCAGTTAGTTATATATATTACAGAAATGAGCTTTAATTGAGATCAGCTTTGATAGTCACTGAGGTCTCATTTTTTTTTATTCCTTTTACTTTGGGTACCATCCACTTGGTTTATTCAGCAATTCTTTGTCACGCATGTACTGTGTGTTATGTAGGGCCTGTGACAGTGGATAAAAGAATGAGGCCCATGCCTTTCAGGAATCAATCTAGCAGAAAAGAAGGATAAGAAAATGAGTGATAGTGATCAGTGTGGTGAATGGTTAGTGGAGATAGGAACAAGTTCATTGGAAGCCCAGAGAAGAAGGGTGGAGGGAATCTGAAAGAGCTTGCAGAAAAGTTCATGTTTGGACTACATTCCAGTAGACAATTGCAATTTTCTAGAGAAGGGGCTAGGTAGGTATTCCACATGGGAGTAGAGTTTGTGTTGAAAGAACATCTGGGTGCTCTGAAGTGAGGGGGTGGCAGGAGAGTTGTGGGGGGATGTTTCAATGAGCCTGGGATGTGAATATACTCTGCTGAAGAGGAGAAATTACACAGCCTTTATGAGAGAAATGATTTGATCTAATTTGCATTTTTTTTTTTTAAAGATTTTATTTATTTATTTGAGAGAGAGAATGAGACAGAGAGCATGAGAGAAGGGAGGGCCAGAGGGAGAAGCAGACTCCCTGCCGAGCAGGGAGCCCGATGCGGGACTCGATCCCGGGACTCCAGGATCATGACCTGAGCCGAAGGCAGCCACCTAACCAACTGAGCCACCCAGGCGCCTCTAATTTGCATTTTGCACAAGTGACTTTGGAGGTGATAAGTAGGTGGTGTTGCAAAAGGGGAAGGAGCTAAGATTTTAGACCACTGGAGTGATCCAAGCAAAAATAAATAAATAGATAAAATTAGTTGTGCCTGAACCAGGTAGAATAGAGAAAGAGAAGAGAGATCCTCAGAGAGCCATTTCAGAGGGAAAATCAGAGGCACTAGGTCACCAAGTGGGTAAGTGTGTGTAAGGAGTTGATGTCTAGATGGATGGTCAGATTTTTAACTGAGTTAGGAATTAAGTGAGAAAGATTAGGTTTGAGAAAGGTGGGGAATTTTAACTGAAATCGTTTCCTCTAAGATCAGGAACAAAACAAGGATGCTCACTCTTGCCACATAGTTCTGGAAGTCTTAAATACAGAGCAATTAGGCCAGAAAAATAAATAAATTGAAAGGCACGAAATAAGCAAGGAAGAAGTAAAACTCTCTATTTGCAGGGCGTCTGGGTGGCTCAGTTGGTTAGGCGGCTGCCTTCGGCTCAGGTCATGATCCTGGAGTCCCTGGATCGAGTCCCACGTCGGGCTCCCTGCTCGGCGGGGAGTCTGCTTCTCCCTCTGACCCTCCCCCCTCTCATGCTCTCTCTCTATCTCATTCTCTCTTAAATAAATAAATAAATAAAATCTTTAAACAAACAAACAAACCTATTCGCAGATGACATATATATATATATATATATATATATATATGTATATAAAACTCTAAAGACTTCACTAAAAAACTGTTAGAACTAATAAACAAATTCAGTAAAGTTGCAGAATATAAAATCAATATACAAAAATAAGTTGCATTTCTTTTTTTTTCTTTTTTTAATTTTTTTTTAAAGATTTTATTTATTTATTTGAAGAGAGAGACACAGCGAGAGAGGGAACACAAGCAGGGGGAGTGGCAGAGGGAGAAGCAGGCTTCCCGCCGAGCAGGGAGCCCGATGTGGGGCTCGATCCCAGGACCCTGGGATCACGACCTCAGCCAAAGGCAGACACTTAACGACTGAGCCACCCAGGCGCCCCTAAGTTGCATTTCTATACACTAATAATGAACTATCAGAAAGGGAAAGTAAAGAAACAATCCCATTTATAATTAAATCAACAAGAATGAAATACCTAGGAATAAATTTGTCCAAGGAGGTGAAAGACTTGTACACTGAAAACTATGACACTGATGAAAAAAAATTGAAGAAGACACAAATAAATGGAGAGATACTCCATGCTCATGGGTTGGAAGAATTACTATTGTTAGAATGTCCATACTACTCAAAGCAATCTACAGATTCAGTGCAATCCCTATCAAAATACCAATGGCTTTTTCACAGAAATAGAACAAACAATCCTAAAATTTGTATGGAACCACAAAGACCCCAAATAGTCAAAACAATCTCAAGAAAGAAGAACAAGCAGGAGGCATCACACTTTCTGATTTTAAACTATGTTACAAAATTATGGTAACCAAAACAACATGGCATAAAAACAAATACATAAATCAGTGGAACAGAATAGAGATCTCCAAAATAAACCCACAAATATATGGCTAATTATTTTATGACAAGGGAGTCAAGAATATACAATGAGGAAAGGATAGTTTCTTCAATAATGGTGTTGGGAAAACTGGACAGCCATATGCAAAAGAATAAAACTGGACCACTGTCTTATACCATACACAAAAATTAATTCAAAATGGATGAAAGTCTTGAATGTAAGATTTGAAGCCATGAAATTTCTATAAGAGAACATGGGGGGTAATGTCCTTTACATTGGTCTTGGCAATGATTTCTTGGATTTGTCAACAAAAGCAGTGAAAACAAAAGCAAAAATAAATGGGACTACATCAAACTAAAACTTCTTCAAAACAAAGAAAACCATTAACAAAATGAAAAGGCAACCCATGGAGTAGGATAAACTATTTGTAAATCATTTATCTGAAAAGGGTTAATATCCAAAGTATATAAAGAACACATATAACTCAATAGCAAAAAAAAAACCCCTAAACAATCCAATTAAAAAATGGGCAGAGGATCTGAATACACACATTTTTTTTTTTTTCAAAGAACACAGGCACATGGCCAGTAAGTACGTAGAGAAGTGCTCAACATGACTAACCATCAGGGAAGTGGAAATCGAAACCACAATGAGATATCACCTGACACCTATTAGAATGACTATTACCAAAACAAAACAAAAAACAAAACAAAAAAACAAAAGGTAAGTGTTAGCAGGTGTGTGGGAAAAAGGGAATCCCTGTGCACTGTTGGTGGGAATATAAATTGGTGTGGCCATTATGGAGAACAGCATGGAAGTTCCTAAATGAATTAAAAGTAGAACTATTACATGATCCAGCAACCCCACTTATGGAAATTTATCAGGAGGAAACAAAATCACTATCTTGAGAAAATATCTCCACCGCGTGTTCACTGCAGCATTATTTACAATAGCCAAGAGATGGAAGCAACCCCAGTGTCCACAGATGAATGAATGGATATATATAGAATAGAATAGAATAGAATAGAATAGAATAGAATAGAATAGAATAGAATATTAATCAGCCATAAGAAGAAGAAAATCCTGTCATTTGCAACAACATGGATGGACCTTGAGGGCATTATACTAAATGAATAAGTCAGACAGAGAAAGATAAGTACTGCATGATCTCATTTATATGTGGAATTTAAAGAAACCAAGCTCATAGATATAGGGAAGAGATTTGTGGTTGCCAGAGAGTGGGGGATGGGAGGTGGACAAAATGGGAGAAGGGGGTCAAAAGGTACAAACTTCCAGTTATAAATAAGCCCTGGGGATGTAATATATAGCATGGTGATTATAGTTAATAATCCTGTACTGTATATTTGAAAGTTGCCTAGAGAGTAGATCTTAAAAGTTGTTATCATAAGGAAAAAAAAGTGTATGTGAGGTGCTGGATGTTTACTGAACTTACTGTGGCAGTCACTTTGCAATATATACAAACACCAAATCATTATGATATACACCTAAAATAAATATAATATTATATATTATATATCAATAAAACTGAGGGAAAGGGGAAGTTAATGAGAAAGTAGGTTTGAGAAAGATGGGGAATTTTGACTTTCAACATCAAATGAAAATGCTCTGTAGGCAATTTTATTTGCAAAGGTAATTTCTTTATTTCTGGTGCTAACCTTCTACTCATCTCACCTTCATTCCTGAGACTGTTAGGCCTGCCTTTAGAGAAGATGGAGATGAATTTGATAGCAGAAAGTTGTTTCTACCTACTTCCCCAAAGGTGAAAGTATGAGCTGTCAATTATCTGAACTAGACTAGTAGTAACAGTAAAAATAATTTTAATGATAATAATAATATAACATTCATTCATTGTTTATGCTGAGCACAAAGAAGGTAGAGCTCCATGAATTATCACATCTGACCCACACAATAACCGAATGAGGCAGACGCTATTGTTATTCTCATAATTGATAAGAAACCCAAGGCAAAGAGAGAGTACCTTATCTAGGCCACACAATAAGAGGCCTGACCAGCACTCTGAATCACCAGTGTGAATTAATACCATTGGAATAAGTCCTATGAGTCTGGAATGTGTTTTTTACCCTATGTTTGAATATTTGTGGCTAATGCTATAAAAGAGAACAGCCCTGAGTCAGGAGGCCTGGCTCGCGTCTGGGCTCTACACCTGATTTGTTGTGTGACCTCTGCCAAATCACAGCCCTTCTTAGGCGTTAGTTGTTTTAAATCTGTACATTAATGGGAGAAGAGCTTGACAAGATGATCTCTAGAGTCTTGACATTTTGAAGTCCTGCCACCATGTCTCAAATTGTACATTAGAGCCACTGATTTAGGTTAAAATCATGCCTGCCTGGTAACTTTTAGTTTATTCTTATTTTAATTTTTTTTTGAGAGAGAGAGAGAGGGAGAGAGTGCGAGGGGGGAAGGCGTGGATGGAGAGGGAATCTTAAGCACATTCCACACTCAGCGTAGACCCCGTCAAGGGGCTCAGTCTCACCACCCTGAGATCACGACCTGAGCTGAAATCCAGAGTCAGATGCCCGACTGACTAAGCCACCCAGGTGCCTGCTCACTTTTAGAACAGGAATACGACGACTACTACTGTTACCACTACCTCTTCTTTTTCTTCTCCTCCTTCTTAACAGTATAATGATTCAGTGGTTCTATACATGACTCAGTGCTCATGGATAAGTGTACTCTTAATCCCCTTTATCTATTTCACCCATCCCCCCACCCCCCACCCCTCTGGCAACCATGTTTGTTCTCTATATTTAAGAGTCTGATTTTTGTCTTTTTGTTTGTTTTGTTTTTTCTTAAATTCCACATAGGAGTGAAATCATATGGTATTTCTCTTTCTCTGACTGACATATTTCACTTAGCATAATACCCTTTAGATGCATCCATGTTGTTGCAAATGGCACAATCTCATTTTTTTTTTTTATGGCGGAGTAATACTCCATTGTATATATATACCACCTCTTCTTTATCATTTCATCTATGGATGGACACTTGGGCTGCTTCCCTATCTTGGCTATTGTCAATAATGCTGCAGTAAACATAGGGGTGCATATATCTTTTTGAATTCGTGTTTTTGTTTTCTTTGGGTAAATACCCAGTAGTGGAATTCCTGAATCATATGATTCTATTTTTAATGTTTTGAGGAACCTCCATACCAGTTTCCACCAACAGTGCCGGGCATGGAGCCTGCTTGAGGCTCTCTCCCTTTCTCTTTGCCCCAACCCCGCTTGCACCCCCCCAAAATAAATAAATCAATCTTACAAAATTTAAAAAATGAAGAAGACTAACTCAAATGATGGCCTGTCCTTAACTGTGTGATGTGAACTAGTCTATAGTGCAGGTACTAACTAACACAGGGGTGTCTGATGTTGGGGGAGCCCAGTTCAGTGAGGGGAAACCTGAATGAGCACCTATGTGGAAGACCGTTCCATAGTCACTGATCAGTTTCTTTATCTTGGATGGGTCACTCAACTTCTATGGGACTTAGTTTCCTCATCTCTGAATAATTAGGGTGATTCATGTCCATGTTGCACGGCTGCAGTAAGGAGTGACAAAGATAACAAAGTAGGCACTGCATACCCGAGTGCCTTGTTGGAGGGGCTCAGCCAATGGGAGTCCTAACCCCTCATTCCCAGCAGAACAGACAAAAGGAGGTAGAGCGTTTCTTAAGAAAGCCTTCTTCTACTTCATAGTTTGGCTCAGGGCCACCCCTTAACGAGCATCATTTCTCTTAGAAAGCAGTAGATATTGAGAATATAAAAACACATGGTGTGTTAAAAACCTTCCAAGATGTGAATCTCAAAGTATCCATTAGTAGATATAAAGAAGGACTTGACCAGACCGGGCCAGGAGGAGGCTGACCAGGCTGTAGAAGTGGGTCCTGCTGGTGAAGGGGGTGTGGAGAACAAGACTTACAGACAAGAGGTAACTGCCCGAGGGGTGTTTTAGTATAAACAGAGAAGGCTGAAAGTCATGGTAAAATCATACAAGGGAATGCTATGCAGATACTGAAAACAGTGTTCACAAAGATTGTCGACTTTACATGAAAAGTAAATTCTTCCATGTAAAGAAGCTTCAACGTTCCATAACACAAAGTTTTAGGCTCTCCTTTTGTCATATCATAAATAGGCCAAGATTACCATTAAAGAAATAGTATGCCTAGGGTTGGCAATCCTGGATCCCATTATTATGGGATTATTACTATGGCATCAAATAAATGTCGACAGAGTTTTCTTATTAACTTCCTACTCTGTGTTTGTGTGCATGTTGCCTTTGCCTTTAACATGTTCCCTGTCCTTGTGTTGTCAGCCGCCAGGTGTCACATGTTGTAAGTTAATTAATCGAGTTGAAGCTTTTTTTAAGAAGCAGCCTTGAACTCAACCAAAGCTGTTTTTCAAGTCTCTTAAAGTGTACCATCATGAATGGTACTTTCTGGAAGCTAGAGAAAAGTTTCCAAAAATAGCTCAAACTTCCTGAAGTTCAGAATGCCCACAGAAAAGATTTTCTATTATTAGTATGGAAAAGGGACTTATTTTCATATCTGATTTCCCCCTACACAACTCACTTTGACACGGGGATGAAACTTGGGTTTCCTACGCTTTGGAATGTGTGCATAAGAAGATAGCGTAACAGTTAACAGTTGCTGTTGGAACAAAGAATTGTATGATTTGAGAGCTATATCCTAGTTTTTATTCCAGTTGCCTTAGCTCTTTGTGGGAATAGCTGCTTTGCTGTTACATGTACTTGAGATAGGCCTCCTACAAAATATTACAAGTTCTTTGAGGGCACGAGCCATGCCCTAATAACTCCTCTTACGGTGATGGGGACAAAGTAGAAAAAGCGTGGACTTGGCATGAAAAGGCCTGCATTCTCATCCTGGCGCTGTCACTTCCCAGCTATGTAACCTTGAGCTTCTCATTGACCTAACAGTTATAGGAGCTGGTATTTGTTGAATGCTGCCCTTGTTCCAGACACTGTGCTCAGCACCCTGCATATGTTATCTCATTTAATCCTTAAAACAACTCCACCATGCAGGTGTTACCATCACTATTTACAGATGGGCACACCCTGAGGATGGGGGGCGGGGGGAACAAGCCACTCAGAGCCCATTCTCTGGATCACTGTTTCCTTAGCTGTACAAAATTAGGAAAAGAATACTTGATCTTCCCACCTTACAGAATCATGAGGATGAAATGCTGTGAGTCTGTGAATGTGCACTGAAAAATGCAAAGCCCTGCATGGATGCTAAGGATGATTGCCACGGTGGGGACCTCCCAAGAGATCAGTTATAGTTGGGCCTGGGGTAGTTGGGGAGGGAGGGCCACTGTGTATAAAATGCTTTTATAGAATGCATTACGAACCCTGTATTTCCTGGCCCTGTTTATTGGTTAGTTTGTTTGTGATGCCTGTTTTTTTCAAGGGTAACTTGTTGTCTATACTAAGACTTGACCAGACGGGGCCAAGAGGAGGCTGACCAGGCTGTAGAAGTGGGTCCTGCTGGTGAAGGGGGTTGGAGAACAAGATTTACAGACAAGAGGTAACTGCCGGAGGGGTGTTTTAGTATAAACAGAGAAGGCTGAAAGTCAAAGCCAAGATCGAGAAAGGCATAGGCCTGATGTGGAGTATAAGAAATCATCACCAGGGCTTAAGTGCGAGAGACAGGTGGAACATGGAATCTGCTCAGGAAGGCTAGAAATATTCCCCCAGTGTCTGCTGAGGTCTGTCTCCTTGGCAGGAAGACTAGAGACCCTCTGGCCTGATTTTTTAATGGTTTCTTTTTCTTGGACATAGGTGCTTTCTATAAAATTAAAACAGAAGAGTATAAAAAGAGAAAATTAAAATCACATGTATTACTATGAGCAAATGATAATTACTACTAACATTTTGTTGTATGTCCTTTCAGGCTTTTTATATGCATTCCCAACGTAGAATTGGGATTGTACTGTGTATAGAATTTTGCATTCTGTGCATTTCACCAAATGTTTTAAATAACTTTTCATGTAAAGTCGACAATCTTTGTGAACATTGTTTTCAGTATCTCCATAGCATTCCCTTGTATGATTTTACCAAATTCATTTACCTTCCCCCCTGTTGTTGAGCATTTAGATGATTCCCAATTAACCAAATTATCAAATTACTTTAACTCAAATAGATGGACCTTCTTAAGGCTTTCTCTGCATGTTGACTTTGCATTTAATTGTTTTTCCAGGAGGTTGTAGCAGTTAACAGTCCCACAAGCAGTGCGTTAAAATGTAGGTCTCACCTCTGTCCTGCTTACAGGCACTTTTTTGGTGGAAGTGAGGGATGGTTGGTATTAGTGCTTTCCAGAGATAACCTTTACTCTGGAAATGTGCCTGCTTAACAATTACTTCAGGGAGGTTGGGCTTTTTTTGTGGGAGTTGAGAATGTGTGGGTGGAGGGATCTGGTAGATTTTACATGCATGAGGGTTTGTAGGAGAGTTGACAATAGTGGATTCACTTTTCTCCCTGTGGTTCTGTTATCAGGGGCTTGGCATATGATGCTCTGGGCCGTGTGGGGCCGGAACCCTGGCAACTGTCATTGCAGCCTCTTGAGTTACTAAAGCTGACTTAAACTAAGTAGAATAAGCAACCTCTGCTTAAGGGAGAACTGGTTCAGTTTGCCTTTAAATCCTGAAAAATAGGCACAGCAGGTTTGCATCCTTATTTGCTTGAGTTGGGTTTGACTGGTTCCCTTCCACTGTTGGCAGGGCCTTTGGGGCAAGCTTCAGACAAGCATGTCTTTTTCACCTTCCAGGAAATGGAACACGATGCAGAGTAAACTATTTTGTATAAATAACTAGGCTTTTCCATTGGAATCTTCTTGAAATGGTTAACTTAATGGAAACTTAAATGGTTATCATTCTAGAATTTTAACTTGGTGATTTATCAGATTAGTCTTTCACCAAAAGTCTCTGCATTCACTATTAGGCTATCATCAACCATGTTGGCTATATTGACCAATTTATTGAGATAAACAGCCAATTTGTATCATTTTCCCCCATGAAATTTTCTGCAAGACAGGCTAAATGAATATAATTTATTTTTTATTTTGACTTCTGTAGCCATTAAAGATAAAAGTCTAGTAATGGGGTCTCACCAGGACAAATCAAAGTCCAATTTATACGTATCTCTTGAGGTTTAATAATTTGTCCAGAAAGAAATTATTTATTTGATTATAGGTATCATATGAATTTTGAAATAGAGGATGGTAAATTCAGATAAATTAATGGTAGTTCAGGCAAAAATTTGTATGCTCAAGAGCAAAGTCCCAGCTTTGACAAGACAAGTGAAAGCAAAGTATTAATTCATGAATGTTAATTTTTTCCTGCTGCGTTGCATTAATGATATTCATTTGATCTTTTATGATGTATGGACAGCCATTTATAAAAAGATTAAATTTTGGTCAGCCAAGATATTCAGCAACTGATCTATCGTAAATGTGTTTATTTGGTATCCTTTATTTTCTTATTTTTCTGTCTCTTGGTGATTTCTGTGCCACACACAGCTGTTGTTTAGCATTAAACCTCAAAATTTGACAAGGTGACATTTGGGTGAAGCTCTGTATTGAAATACTTGCTCGGTCAGATATTCAAGGCGTACCTTCTGACCTTGCGTCTAAGTGCCACAGTTCATGGAGACCCCAAGGGGATTCTTGGCTCACATCTTGGATGTTGGTTTGGGTTCTGCCTCCTGGGATATCATGGGTGGGGAGAGGGGATTCCTCATTCTGGTCTGCAACTACACTGGGAGGGCTGGTGTCCTTCTGGAGGGCCAGGGAGGTTGGCACGGCCCCCCCTACCTGTGTGTGGACTGATTTGGAAAGGTTGTCTCCTGGTAGAGGTGAGATAAATGGTAAACCTGGACAGCTCGCCTCGCCTCCCCTAGATGCAAGTTACTCTGATTCAAGACTTCCTTCAGGCTGTGTGAAAACTGTTCAGACCATTAAACCAGAAACTGAGGACATTAAGAAATTTAGCCTGGCTCTACATAGGCTCAATTGTATATTAGTGACATTATTAATAGCTTACATGGGACATGGAACAGTCCACAGTGGTCCTGTGGGAAAACCCAGATGTGTGGTTTTGCCTGTGTGGTGCTCTGCTTTTTTCATGCTGCTTTTTATTAATCTAAGCAGCTCCCGGGAGGCTGCAAGGCAGGTGCTGTAGGGATGACCCTGTTATTCCTGAAATGGCCTTCAGCGTCTCCGAATGTGGAAATCTCCAAATGTAGTGGCTCCTCATGAGGCTTCTAGTTTTATTCTTTAAAATTGCTTTTTA
>NC_138376.1:35063169-35153887 GCF_054177405.1 Leptonychotes weddellii | reverse complement strand
CCCAGTTGTATACCAGGCCTTCAGTGTTTCTTCTCACCTTGAATAGAACCTCTTCCTCACAGGACGCCTGGCTGGCTCAGTTGTTAAGCGGCTGCCTTCGGCTCAGGTCATGATCCCGGGGTCCTGGGATCGAGCCCCGCATCGGGCTCCTCGCTAAGCGGGGAGTCTGCTTCTCCCTCTGCCTGCCACTCCCCCTGCTTGTGTGTGCTCTCTCTGACAAATAAATAAATAAAATCTTAAAAAAAAAAGAGAGAGAGAAAAGAACCTCTTCGTCTTAGCCCAGCTGTCACGATACTCTCACAGCCCTACCTGGCTATTGTCTTACAACTCAAGCCAAGGTGTGATACTATGAGAAGGTTATTTTATCTGAACAAAATCAGAAGTAGGTTAATGGATATTCATGAAAACCAATCCTAGGTATTTTTATGACAGTGTAAATTTCAAGGACATATCATTAAGGAAAGAAGATCCAAAGAATAATAAAGATTAGAGACATTCACTAACTGGTGTTTGGGGGCTGTTCCCAGTGTTTCTGCCAGCCTGATGTGGTGGATTTCCCAAGAGATCCCAGTAGCACCCATTCTGCCCCACCTCCCATCGACCATGAGCTCTCTTTGAGTTATTCTATTTCTAGAAGGCTGATTCTAGATCATGACAGAGTCCTCCCTCTGACTTTGTTCAGAGACTTTCCTTTTAGAATCTGTCACCCCCATTTTTCTTCTCAGGGCCCCTCATCTCAGTGATCCTAAGGCTTTGAAAAGCTAAAATAATACTTTTCCTTCCAAAAGACTGGATAAACAAGTAAAGTTACAGATAATCTTCTTCCTGCAAAAAAAAAAAAAAGTGATGTTCTGACAGTAGAATATAAACACTTAGCTAAAGGATATTTTTTTTAAAGATTTTATTTATTTGAGAGAGAAAGAGAGAGAGAGAGAGAGCATGGGGGGGGGAGGGTCAGAGAGAGAAGCAGACTCCCTGCTGAGCAGGGAGCCCGATGCAGGACTTGATCCCGGAACTCCAGGATCATGACCTGAGCTGAAGGCAGTCACTTAACCAACTGAGTCACCCAGGTGCCCTTAAAGGATATTTTTTTAATGTAAAAAAAGGAGAAACTTATAGTCATTTGAGATCATCTCAATTTAAGAACATCTAGTAGAAATGGGTCATTATCTAGTTTGGCGACAGATCCTCCCTGAGACAGTTGTTTTCCTTGCCAGATGTTTTTTTATTCAGTTTTAATTATTCTTTTTTGATCAGGCCAGTCCTTTTAGTGATTTTCCAAAATTATGTCTCTTTTTGCTTTTGGGTTCCTACTATTGAGATATTTGGGTTTTTTTTTTAAGATTTTATTTATTTATTTGAGAGAGAGAGAGAGAGGGAGAGAGGGAATGAGCAGCGGGGAGGGGCAGAGGGAGAGGGAGAAGCAGACTCCCCGCTGAGCAGGGAGCCCAACCCTGGGCTGGACCCCGGGATCATGACCGGAGCAGAAGGCAGACAGTTAACCTACTGAGCCACCCAGGTGCCCCTTAAGATACTTGTATGCAGTCTTTATAGTATCCTGCTCATTGCTTAAGCCATTCATATACCTCTTTTCTTATCCTAGGATTGGTGGTGGCTTATTTTTAATATACGAATACCATTATGAGGTTATTCCTCGTATGTTGCAGAGCTTCTGTCAGTCTTGTCTGCTGTCAATCATGTCAATGTGAACGCTGCCAAATATGCATATTCCTTTCCTAATTACAAATTGACTTTTTTATGGCTACTTATTAGTGAACCCCAGGAGACCAATAATAATCATTGAGACAGGGTTGCTAGAGACCAGATATTATTTGTTCAGTTTCCTATTCTAATAAATAATGAACCACTAAGTTGTTTATAAATAAATCAAAAGTCCTTATAATAAATAACAAACTAAGAAGCAGTTGCGTACAATTTGCAGATATAGAATATTATAGAAAGGCTACACATAGTAATAATTAGGATAAGAACCATTTTACTAATGAGAACTAATTTAGAGCACATTGCAAACGGTATAAAATTATAGGTGGACATTCTCCTGTTTCTGCTTCTTAAAATTCTGGTCTTCCTTCAAGTTCCCTCTTTTCTAGATTTCCCCAAGCCCTGAGCCCTCTAAAGAGCCACTGTTTTTTTTTTTTTTTTTGAACCTGTATTTATGGCACATACATGGGCTAATCTTTATATCTCATTCACTCATTCATTCATTCATTCATTCACTCACACCTATTATGCATCAGGTCTGTGTTAGCCACTGGGGTATGAAACCCAGTAGGGCGGAGTCCTTGTCTTTAGTGAGGTTAGGGTCCAGTAGATTTGAAGCTTACTTGTTTACCTACACCTCCTCTGGACACCAAGTGCCCTGAGGGTGAGCTGCCTCTCCTCCTTGGTGCTGTGACCCCCACTGTACTCCTCACCACCGCCGCCCTTCGGGGGCACTCAGTCAGTGGTAAAATGAACTGGTCATTAAATCCAGCCTAATAATTCGGAAGCACAAGAATAATGATCCCACCACCTTCCAGTATCTTGAAAGCCTTTGTTCTCCTCACATAATTGCTAACTGTAAAAATAAGGAACTCCAAAGATAAGTGTGTCTGCTTTTACTTGGTGTGTCAAAAGGCCTCGTCTCAGAAAGGGGTCTGCTGTCACGTCCCTCTTCCATTCCGCAGCCCAGGGATGGCCTGTGGGGTGTCTGGACCTCCCGCAGGCAGACGTCCTAAAGGCTTCTGTCTCAAACTCAAATTATTTTGAAATGCTTCTGTTGTGGTAAGACAGTGTGTTTTCCCCCCTCCCCCTTTTTTTTTTGGTGAGGCTGGGATGTGTGACTAAAAAGAAATAATTGTGGCTATTGAGTCCCTGTTAAGCAGCAGGCATCGGGCTAAGCACTTTCCACATGTTACCACACATGTCGTCTCTTCACAGCCCGCTGAGCTAGGCTCTATTTTTATCCCTGTTCATTTAGATGCGGGGACTGAGGCTCGGGGAAATGGAGTACCTTGCCTAAGGCTTGCAGGTAAACACGTGGTGGCGCCAGGCTTCACCAGGGGCCCCTCGGCCTCTGCTGCCGGTCACTCCCGGTCACAGTGAGGCCCGTGGAGGCATTCCTGGGCGAGGGGCATAGGACTGATGCATGGGGACATTTAAATTTTTTTTTTTTAAATTTAATTTTTTTTTTTAAAGATTTTATTTATTTATTTGAGAGAGAGAGAATGAGAGACAGAGAGCATGAGAGGGAGGAGGGTCAGAGGGAGAAGCAGACTCCCTGCCGAGCAGGGAGCCCGATGCGGGACTCGATCCCGGAACTCCAGGATCATGACCTGAGCCGAAGGCAGTCGCTTAACCAACTGAGCCACCCAGGCACCCCCGGGGACATTTAAATTTTGAGGGCTTTTTTACCTCACTGATAATCCAGAAGGATATTAGCCTATTCTGGGTCATCCAGATGACCATCTATTAATGAATAATGGTGCCATGTGATTTTGGTGCCTGAATTTATGTTTTTATGTCCAGTCACGTTGGTGCAAATACTACTTTCGTTGCCATGGGCTTATAGGAATGGACTGGTGGGCTTCTGTCATTTGCCACACTTGAAGGCATGTGATGGTGTAGAGCACTAGTTAGTTTTGCAGGGAATGGCCTGCAAAATGAGGGAAGAGAGGCCTACTTCAAGGTGGGTGGTGAGAGCATTCAGAACTCCAGAACATCCATGTTGCTGTTCTTAGTATGAGTCACAGTGAGAGTGGAGGTTTATTTTAGCAAAACAGCATCACCTGAATATCACATCAATGTTGTTCATTTGAATTGGATTTTTTAAAAAAATTTTCCTTGTTAAGCATCTGCCTTGGGCTCAGGTCATGATCCCAGGGTCCTGGGATCGAGCCCCGCATCTGGCTCCCTGCTTGGTGGGAAGCCTGCTTCTCCCTCTCCCACTCTCCCTGCTTGTGTTCCCTCTCTCGCTGTCTCTCTCTGTCTGTCAAATAAATAAAATCTTTAAAAAAAAAATAAAAAAAATTTTCCTTTGTATTTGGTTAGAATATTTAGTTGGAGTGTGATGGTTTCAGAGGAATTGAAACCTAAGAACTTAGTTTTCTGTTTGGACATATTTAAATATTGTCACAGTAAGAATGGTTTAAGTCAAAATTGGGACAGAGGCAGTATATATTTCTTTTCCTAAAAAAAAGCCGTCTGTACATTTTTCAGATCTGAGCAAACTGAATTCCTCTGCACTCCATGGTGAAAACTTCCAAGACAATGCTCCTCCACCCACCAAGGGTCTGGCCTTTAGGGGTGAGGCATTGACATTTCCTTTCAACCTGTCAACCGTATCTGGGAAGGTTAAGGTCTGACCTTAGAAGAAATTCTCCCTTGCTGTGGTTCTCTGACCAGCCCTATCAATCGAGGTGCCGTTATATTCTTTGTTACTCTTTGTCCTGACTCCCATAACTGACAGTGGTGTGTGCCCATCACCCACGGTTTATGATCACTTTCTCAGCACCACCATGAAGATTTGTGAATGCCAGCTAAGAAGTAGTACCAGCCCCACGTAAGCAGAGGAGATAATGACAGTGTATTGAGATTTAAAAGGCTTGATTCAAAAGGTTTGAAAGGTCTTTCATTCTGTCCAAAATTACTACATTCGTTGCTTTTTTGGGTAAAGAAAAGGAAAGCCCTGTTAAATGCAGACACTCAGAGAGGAGGGAACATGGGACAGTGTGTTTATCCTTAGCTCTTTAGTATTGCTTCCGATGAATCCCTGGTAAGATTTTTGGAGCCCCGGAACAGACGCCAGCGAGTTGTGATGCCGAGAGAGGAGAGGTCGGTTTTGCAGCTCGTGGGCAAGCCGCGCGGCTTGTGGGCTGAGGTCTGCAAAGCTGGGAAACAAACCTGGCATGAGAGCAATGCCGACCTTGGGGAGCTTTGGAGAGCCTTTAGAAGAGAGGGCATTTTTGTTTGTTTGTTTCTGCATTCAATTTATTGGCCTTCTCTTATGTAAAATTTTAATAAGATTTCCCTACTTTAGTAAAATGTGTAGAAAAGCGTCAAACACCTTGAAGTGCCCAATCGGTATATGTGACTACTATTACCACCATCTAGTACTGTCCTGACAGCCTGCGTGGTACAGAGAGAACGCTGCGAGGTGCAGAGCAGGGAAATCAGAAGAGCTGGGCTTTTGTCCTGGGTGGGCTGTGATTTCCCCACGAGAGATGGGGCCTTCCCTTACCCACTTTGGCCTCGGATTTCTAGTTTATACCATTAAGGGGTTGGACAAATTCACAACCAAAGTTCTTGCCAACTCTTTCTTTTTTTTTTTTTTTAAAGATTTATTTATTTGACAGAGAGAGACATAGTGAGAGCAGGAACACAAGGAGGGGGAGTGGGAGAGGGAGAAGCAGGCTTCCCGCCGAGCAGGGAGCCCGATGCAGGGCTCGATCCCAGGACCCTGAGGTCATGACCTGAGCCGAAGGCAGACGCTTAGCGACTGAGCCACCCAGGCGCCCCCCTGCCAACTCTTTCATCCTTTATATATTCTCAGGTCTTTGCAACAGATTTATTATAGTGTCCTTAGAACCTGCATTTCATTAATGAGAATGGCCATCTGTTATTTTTTTTAAATGCTCACCTTGAAATGCAGGGCTCTTCTTAGGCAGGGGCTATGGAAATTCTTACTTTGGTCATCTCTAATGGTAAAGGTATTCAGTAGCTTTCCAGGACGTCATTGGGAAGTGCTTGAACGAAAAGCTCAGCAAATATTTCCATGTGTTTAGAGTTAGCCATTAAATGGTAGGAACTGTGGCCATTCCTTTCTTCAACGTTATTTTTAACTGTACTGCCTTCTGCAAGGGTACTTTCATTGTAAAGATGGCAAGATGGATGGATCCTAAATCCCAGCCAAGTCTTCAAATGACCTTGGGGAGAAAAGGATAGCACTGATTTTGTAGGAATCATTAACTTTACCTTATTTTTATGCCTGGCATCTCTTCTCAGTAGATACTAGTTAAACCACTAGGTAACACCTGTCTAGCTTTTATTATGTGCAAGGGGTTAAGACTTTTACCTGTAACATGACTTTGATCATTACAGTATCTCTATCCATTTTGGACAGATGAAGAAATTGAGGCCCAAGGAAGTTAACTAACTTCCCCAAAGTCACACAGCTGATCAGTGGCTCGGCTGGGATTCAAAGCCAAGCAGTGGTGTTCCGGCATCTGTGGTTTTAACACTATTTGACACTCGCTTTTATACAAAATTACACAAAATGTCATGGACTCAATTTTACTATTTTTATGAATTGAGCCTTAAAGAGCTCACCAGTAATTTTATCCTAAAAAGGATCAGAGTCTTTGCCCCTGCATCCCCATTTTTGACTTTTTATGCTAGTAAGTAAGCTATTAGGAATCCGTAGAGTTCTTGCAACATTAGGTTCTAGAGTTGTAGAGGGGAGAAAGGAGGACTCTGTGGAAGGAGAGATGCTACTGAGCGCTAACTGTAGCCAAGGCTTTCATTTGCTTTCTTCCTGTTTACTACTTTCATGACTTCAGTGACACAGAGGCCTGCACCCATCACTCAATACAGATGTATTGAGTGCAGAACCAAGGTAAGGTAGGGAGCTCAAGCCAAAGGACCTGGCCGCCTCCAGGAACCTTACAACCTATGAGGGTTGCTTCCGTGTGTTATGACTCACCATTGTGTCTACTATGCGTGAGTGCCTTGCGTATTAGAAGCCCTCATGAAATATTATTGGAAAGTTTTGGATTGATTAGGTGACTGTTGATAGCATTGTAATTATGTTACTACTAGTATTCACTGTGTTGTTTTCTACCTAATCATCAAAAGAAATCTTTCATAAGCTTTATGGATAATTTATTTTAGTTGCATGCCATGTACATGGCCATGCATGAAATATATATATTTAATTTTTTTCTCATTATATTAAGATTCAGGAGATCTTCATTCTAGTCCCGATTCTGCTATTCTAGCTGTGAGACATTGGGCAAGTCATTTAACCACTCATTTTCTACTCTATACAATGAGAATTGTAATATCTGCCCTGTGATCTCATAAGGCTGTGTGGAGGATCAGATAGGTTTGGGGATGACAGATGAAAAACATTAGTATTTTCAGCATCACCCATCAGTGCTTCCTCATTATCTAGTCCTGACTCCTTCATGGTGTCACCTTGCCCATCTGCATATTTTTTCTTTCATTTCAAATTTTAAAAAGGAGTCCATGAGCACACCTGTTAGACTAACACTGAAAAGGTAAAAGAGAAGGAAGACCCCTTTTGGTGACTGATGACATCCCCACTTGACTCTGAAAGCTTTGACAGCACAGATCTTGGTTGTTCATTTTGCTTTGTTTTGTTCATCAGGAGCCTGGTAGACCCTCAATATTTATTTGTTGAATGAATAAACATAACTCTTGACCCCCCAGTGTTGGCTCGTGGAATCAAAGAGCCATCCTGCTCTGCGCCAAAGCAGAAATAGCAGTTATCCTCAGACACTGGAGAGTATAGCATTTCAACAACTCTTTTTGCATAATTCAGAAACTAACCAGAGTGGAGGGAGATAGGTGATTATAGCAAACTAAATATTAAATTGAAATAAGTAAAGACTGAATTCCAGTTGTTTTGCCTGTTTGAAGAGAAGTGAAGCCTTGAAAATCATCCTTAACTTCCCTTCAAGTAGATTGACCTGGAGAAATAAGGTAGGAATAGCAACCTGCTCTCATCTCCTTTAAAAAAAAAAGCACCCCCACCCAACCTCCATGGACTTAACAATTCACTGCCTGCCCGCAGTTAAAAATAAGCCACTGGTATTTACTGTCAAGGAGTTAGCCTGGCCAGAAAATGACTTTTAAACTGTCAGAAGTATGCTCAAATGAGTTTTGTTTGTTTGATTGTTTGTTCGAAAAATGGCCAAGAGATGCTTCTATGATCCTGTCCATGCTTGCTCCTGTAGAATTAGTAGAAGGTAACATGCAACTCTTAACAGGGTTTCTCCTTAACTAATAGCCATAGACTCCTAAGAAAAGGGTCCTCGGTCATGTGCAGAATGACCTCACCCCCAACCTGATTTCCAGGTGACCAGTTATTACCAGGTGGTTATTGACCTCCCTCTAAGACATGTACTAGCTGCTGAGGGCCCAAACTGTGTTCTTTCCATGGTCAGATGGGGCCTCTTCCTGTTAGAATGTGGACTGGAGCCGAGATAAAAGAACTTTTTCCATCTAAACTGGTTGCGGGTTAATGATGCCAAGGCCAAGGAGGAAATGCTCAAGTCAAGAATGGCACAGTATTCTTAGGCAGGTTTTGATGTTACTCAACCCTGAACAACACCGACACATGTCAGGGCTTTCTGGGGATTTTTTGAAAATTGCTTTAACGTCAGCTTCAATGAAAATAAAGGATTTTCAGGTATTTACCTGGACCAAGAGGATACATTTCCAAAGCTTCTGGGACATCCTTATGCAGAGAAACAGGAAAGTCATTTTAATCTGGTATTTGTCAGCAATTGAACAAAACACCTAAACAAATCCTTGGAAATCCCCACCAGTGCCTGAAAGAACTGCTTTACCAAAAAAAAAAAAAAAAAAAAGCATTCAAACCATAAGACAGGTATGTTCACCTAGAGAAAAACAAGCCTTGACTTTCTCCTAAGGATACAGTGGGACTTTGGCATATCATATCTGGAAAGAAAATTCTATACCTTTTACTGCCTGTTTTCCTTTCCCAGCTACTCACTCCTTTATCTTGTACAATTTATCTTTTGTTCCTCTTTTTTGTAGCTGACCTTTCAAAGGTCATGGAACCCGTAATCTGGAAACCAAGGTTACTTCTTAGTCTTTAGCTTCCCCTTGTATGTAGCATGAATGCCATTGGCCATTCTTCCCTTCCTGAAACCCATTCCCTTTGCTTCTGTGAGGTTTTTTAAAAAAAGGTTTCCTGATTTCCCACCTTATCCATCTCCACCCATTTCTTACTTTTCAAACCTACCATCGCTTCCTGTATTAGTCCGCCCAGGCTGCCAAAACAAAATACCATAGACTGAGTGGCTTAAACAATAGAAATTTATTTCTCACAGCTTTGGAGGCTGAGAAGTCCAAGATTAAGGTGCTGGCTGGTTCTGTTCTTGGTGAGAGCTCTCTTCCTGGTGTGCAGACAGCTGCCTTCTCACTGTATCCTCCCATGACCTCTTCTTTGTGGCTGTGTGGAGAGAAAGAGAGAAAAAGAGAGAAATCTTTCTCTTCCTCTTCTTATAAAGTTACCAGTCCTATCAGATTAGGGCCTCATCCTTATGACCTCAGTTAACTTTAATTTTCTTCTAAAGAGCTTTCTACAAATATAGACACATATTGGGAGTTAGGCTTCAATATATGAACTGGGGGGGGGACACAATTCAGTCCATGGCAATCTGCTCCTGGTCCCCAAAATTCATGTTCCCCTCACATGCAAAATACATTCACTCCACTCCACTACCCCCAAAGGCTTAACCCATTCCAGCGTCAACTCTAGAGTCTAAAATCGGAAGTCTCATCCAAATCAGATATGGGTGAGACTGGACCTCAGATCATCCTGAGGCGGAATTCCTCACCAGCTGCGAACCTGTGAAATCAGACACGTTGTGTGTGTCCAGAATATAATGGTGATACAGGCATACGTTAAATATTCCCATCTCAAAAGGGAGAAACCAGAAGAAAGAGAGAGGTGATGGGTTCCAAGCAAGTCTAAAACCTAACAAGGCAAACTCCATGAGATCTTGAGGCTCAAGAGTGATCCTCTTTGGTTCTGCCCTACAGGCCCACTGGGGTGGCAGAGCCACCCCCATGACTCTGTGGGATAGCCCTGTCCCTTTGGCCCCATGGGGTGCCACCCCCTCACCTGTCCGGGAGGGCCTCCCCTATGTGGCTCTGTGCCCAGGCCAAGCCCTCTTAAGCCAAGTAGGAAGCAGCTCTTCCTACTTGGGGCAGAGGTGGGAGTGGGAGCCCTATGATCTCTAAATCATCTTGGGGGTCTTTCTTCCCTTTTCTTGAAGGATAAAGCATGTTTATTCCATTCATAATGGTTTATATTCTCTACAAAGGTGGAAGCTTTCTTTATAGCTGTCCTCTTCTCTTTCTGAGCTATCACCGAAATCGCCTTTAACATCCGCATTTCTACCAAGCATCCCCTTCTTGGCAATCACGCCTTTCCTAGCATGCACCTCAGAACTCTTCCAGCCTTCGATCAGTACCCAGTTCCAAAGCCACTTTCATGGTTTTAGTTATTCGTTACAACAGCACCCCAATTCTTAGTCCCTAAATTTGTATTAGTCTGAGTGGGCTGCCATAACAAAATACCATAGTCTGAGTGCCTTAAACAAGAGAATTTTATTTCTCTTGGCATGCTGGAGGCTGAGAAGTCCAAGGCCAAGGTGTCAATTGGGTGCCTGATGCAGACTCTCTTCCTGACTTGCAGACAGCTGCCTTCTTGTGTTCTCGTATGATCCCTTCTTTGTGTGTGCACTGTGCGGGGTTGGGGGGTGGGGTGTGCACTCTTCCTCTTCTCATAAAGCCAGGAATCCTATCAGATTGGGGCCCCACCCTTCTGACTTCTTTTAACCTTAATCACCTCCTAAAGGCCCCATCTCCAAATACAGCGAAAGTGGGGTCTAGGGCTTAACATATGAATTTGGAGAAGAGGGGGCACAATTTAGTCCCAAACACTTCTTGCAGAATCCTATTGATAGCTGCTTAGGGCCACTTCCAACCATATACGCCTCTCACCCTTACCTGAGTTCTTGGGAATTGTGTTAAAATGAGTATCTGATGATAGCACTCTGCTGCTTCAGCAACATTCCCCAGCCCTGGCTTTTACCAATCAGCAAGATGCAGATTTTATGTCTGAAATGTACATGACAGGATGGCCTCACTCCTACTTCTCTCCCATGCCTGAGTTTAAACTTCTATATTTTTCTGAATATTTGTGGAGCTCTCCCTCTTCCATGCATTTGCTCAAGATTTTCCTTCAGCCTAGAGTGTTCTCCCCCTCTTCCCACTCTCCTTCCCCTGCCCTTTCCCTAAATGTCTGCTGCCTCCTCACTCTCTATTCCCCAATACTGCCTGCTTCTAAACCATTTTTGGATTCTCCTCTCCACCTGGATCCCTGCCTCCTTTGAATCCGCAGAGCACTGCCTATTCCTCTCTTCTGTACTCACCTCATCCTCATCGCTCCCTCCATCCTGGGTCTGGGTGTCCCTCTGGAATCACGGTGCCTCTCCTTTACCACCTGCTCAGCAGTGGGTCTTTCTGTCCAACTCCAAATCATCTAAGAGCCCTTTGCACACAGTAGGTTCTCAATACAAAATCTTAAAGGGGGCATATATGAGGTTGTATGTAATAGCCAAAAGTTAAAATAGTATCTCCGCTTTCTAAATTCGCTCTCATTCTTTTCATGAGGAGTTATGTAAACTGTGCTCATAAAGATGGAATTACAGAAGAAAATGGTTTACTCCCCGTGGATATCTTAAATAAATTATTCAGACCTGAATGTAACCAGCAGTCTTTCATTATCTACTGTAAAAATATTTCAGTGATTGATCTGACAGTTATCAGGTGAAAAAAAAATCCCACGTTAGTTTTAGATAACATGTGGTTTCATCTGTAAAAATACTGCTCAGGCCAGACACTGGCTGAGCCTCCACTGCACAAGCGCTGTCACTGACGGGCATGGAATTCCCCTGTGATTACTTTAGGTTCCTGGTGGTGACATGGACAAGTCCAGACCATTAGAATTCTGAGATTTTACTGGTGACTTATAGTTTATCATTAAATAGAATAAAGAGATCATTAAATAGAATAAAGAGAGGGGTGCCTGGGTGGCTCAGTAGGTTGGGTGTCTGCCTTTGGCTCAGGTCATGATTCCAGGGTCCTGGGATGGAGCCCCACATAGGGCTCCCTGCTCAGCCGGGAGCCTGCTTCTCCCTACCTCTGCCTGCTGCTTCCCCTTCTTATTCCCTCTCTGTCTCTCTGTCTCTCTGTCTCTCTCTCTCTCGTGAGTGGCACGCGCGCTCTGTCAAATGAATAAATAAAATCTTAAAAAAAAAGAATAAAGAGAAGAAAAAAATAGCACAGGCAGCCAGTTAATTCAGTACACGAGACATTGATTGAGTGCCTATTGTATGCTGGGTATTGAGATATAAGACAGAGTGTGTGTGTGTGTGTGTGTGTGTGTGTGTGTAACATAATCCTTGCTATTGAGAAGCTATAGAGTAGGGTCATAATTGATCTTGGTGAATCAAACTGTACCATAAGACATTGCATATAGCAGAAGAAAGGAGAAGAAAGCATGGGTATATTTTAGGAGTTTCCAAATTAATGGGAGAAGACATAAATGTGTATGTACATTTAAATATGGTTTATAGCAACAGAAAAGCATGCATGCATGTAACTAGTCAAATTGTCCTAAAGCACAACTCCTAATTGTTCAGACCTGTGAAGCCTAGGGAAATCACATTGTCATTTAAGCAAAAACTACAGACTTGAAGCTTGATACTCAGGCAGCCCCGATGCTAGTCCTGTGAATGCTTTCCTTCTCTGTGGGCTGCTAAAAGCCACACCTAGTAGTTCTACTCTGGAAATAAATACCCCTATCTTACTACTTCAGAAGAATGCTCCTCCCGTACCTTCCTTCTCAGATTGATTGGCTTAATTCCTTTGGAAGAGTCCTCTGGATTCCTTCTTCTTTCAAGGAGACTTATGTGTCTTGGAGTGGGCTAACACCAAGGTTAAGTTTTGATTTCCCCATTCATTCCAGAAATTCTAGTGATTCCCAACTAGGTATCACAGATACAGCCCAGCGTTTGCAGACTTCATTGGAAAGAAGGCAATTAAACAGTTCCAGTACAGCAAGATTAGGGCTATGATGGAGAAATACAGCATGACCGAGAATTTATCTTGGAGTTAAAAATTTTCAGTGGCCTATTTGTTGCCTGGGTGAGTACTGGGGATGGAGTGAGGAGAGTTGAAGATAAACTAAGACAGGAGCTACAAAGGGACTATCTCTGGACTTTGTTAGTTGTCGTTGGGTATCTAAAATATACCCATAGGTTACAGAATGTTGCTGTTCAAAGAAGGTGCCCATATATCCACTTTTAGAATTTATGTGGTGCTTTTATGTTAGGAGGCATCTGCCCCCTTTTAAAATAGAGGTTTCTGTTGGGTTGTTTGGAATTTGAAATGTATTTTCTCGAAGAAATGTCAGAAATTATGACCAGGTCCCCCAGTCTGGCTAGCCCAAAAGGCTGTTATATGCATAATGTACTTGATATAAAGTACCAGCTTTTTGGTTTGAGAGATCTTAGAAACTGTCTATGTTGCTGCAGGAAAATGTTCAGAATTCCGTGTTGGAATCCAAGCAAGAGAGTTTTTTTCCTCTGTAGCCTCCATGGGGACAACAAGATTTCCTTTTTACTCACCCCCCTCTTTACTATGCAACATGAAGAGGAATTCTACCAGGTTCAGGGCCAAGGGACTTGGGATTGGTGCTCTAGGAGAGGTAGGGGCTGGCCAGTGGGGAAAAGTGTGTATGCATGATTGTTGATGGTTGAAGGAGGTTCTCAGCAGTATTTTAAGTGCTTTACATGTATTATCTCATCAGATTGTTACAACACATCCAGGAGATGCTACCATCGTGATTCCTGTAAGATGCTGGTATGTTCCAGGACTCAGACCTTGGACTTCCACTCTGTCTGAACTCCCTTGTCCAGTCCCATGGCTTTACGTATCATCTGTGTTATCCCCCTCCCCGCTAAACTCTAGACTCAGCATTAACTGCTCATCACTGAGATGAATGATAGGAATCTTCTCCTTAAATGTCCCAATATGAACTTCCATAATCTTCTCCATCTTTGTAAATGGCAGCTTCTAGGTGCTTCTAGGTGCTTAGGTCAACAACACTGTGGCATTATCCTAGAATCTTCCCCTGCTCCATATCCAGTCCATCAGCAAATGCTTCCAGATAGATAAAAACTATCTGGAATCCTATTGCCTCTCGCTATTTCAGTTGCTACCTCTCTGGTGCCTACCACCATTATCTCCTTCCTGAATCCTAGCAGTAGATTCCTAATTGGTCCTCTCCTTCTGTCCTTGCTCTCTTGGTCTACTCTCCAAAGAGTGGCCAGAGAAATTATTTTAAAACATAAGTCAGTTCATGAACTCCTTTATTCAAAATCCTTGGAGTAAAAAGTCAAGTCCTCTCCTAGGCCTTGTACTACCAAGAGGAGTACGTGTCCTGGCCTCCTGCTTTCCCTCTGGATGCATTTCCCACCACCCTCCCTTCCTCACCATACTTCAGCTACAGAAGCCTCCCAGCTGTTCCCCAAACACACCAAGCTCCTCTGGCTGTGGGCCTTTTTCCCCTTCCCTGTTGGCCTCTTTACCTGATCGGTCCTTCTTCTAGATACCAACATGGCTCACCCACTTCCTTCTTTCTCAGAGACAGAGTCCTGACATCTCTCCATAAAATATATGAAAGAACAAGTGGCCTATACTAATCACGCTACCCAGGTTTTAGGAGACTGGAGGAGTCCTCTGAAGGGTATCTGTGCCTGATGGTGTGGAGGGTCACAGCACCAGGAGGGAGGGGAACAAAGACTGAGCTAAGCAAGTTGCAGACAGACTTCATTCTCCCCCATGTCCATGTCAAGGCCAAACCATCTTTAAGTGGGTCATTACACTTTTTTTTTCCCCTCATGTGATGTACTTCCCATGTCCTTTTTTAAATACCCATACACTGAGTACATGTTTATTTTACTTTTATTTTTATTTTATTTTGAGGGAGAGAGAGAGCACACACATGTGGGCACAAGCCGTCGGGGAGGGGCAGAGGGAGAGGGAGAGAGAGAATCTCAAGCAGGCTCCACATCCAGCACGGAGCCCTCCACGCCCCAATCCCATGCCCCTGAGATCATGACCTGAGCCAAAATCAACAGTCCGTCGCTTAACCGACTGAGCCACCCAGGTGTCCCCCACTGAGTACATTTTTAGTGTTTTATGTCTAGCATTTGAAGTAATTGTACATTATAAGTGAAAAGACTACCAAGGTTCTGTTTGGAAGAAGAGAAAACCCAGTTTTAAGAAGTGTTAAGAAATGGAGGAGATGAGAAAGTACAGGAACTGGTGGAGAGAAGGAAAATGAAGAATTGTCTGGGTTGGTGAAACAAATATTTTTGGGCATCTGCTCTGTGACAGACGCTGTCATCCAAAAGGCAGAACTATTAGGTAGCTATAAAATGAGACAAACAGCAATGGCTTCTCAAAAAGCTACACTAGCCTAAAATAATGTCACTCATCTTTCCTACTCCCCCTGTACTGAGTTAGGCTTTAGGGATCCGGTGGGGTCTTTGACCATCTTAATAAGAAGCTTTGACATCTTAATGAGAAGCTTCATTTTTGTTGGCTGTTTTCCAGTTAAACATGTGGAGTGATGCTGGGATTCGCTAGAAGAGCAGGAAGTTGAAGGGACCCTAGCGTTCTCCCCTAATGTAAAGAGGCTTCCAATGCCGTGCTGGAATGCTTGGCACGCCCCTCAGACTGTTCTAGTTGTACTGGGCAGGAGTCTGCAGGCCACAGTGGTGAAGCTGCCATTTGATTATCATGGTGTCTGCCATGATGATTTCTGCTCATTAAAGGTACAAGGGTTTCCATCTGCTCTTTTGGAGAAGTAGAGAGATGATTTACATCCTCCTCTCACTTCATTTCTTTTTTTTCTTTTTGTACTTTTAAGTTTTTATTTGAATTCCAATTAGTTCCTACTTCATTTCAAGCATGGCCTTTGGCGTCGGGCCACGTAGAGGCCTTACAATGTAGAGCAAAGGTGGCCACCAGTTCTTAGAAGGTATATATATAAAGTGATTAATCCACTACCTGTGTCTTCCACTGACTCAGTCTCTCTCCCTAAACCTTCTGTTGGTCTCCCCCAGAAACCTTACTGCCAACGCAGGTTCTATCCTCTATCCTCCATGAGCCTGGCCCCTGATCTGTGGCTGGCAGAGTGAGAGATGGGGTGAATTGGCCCCTCAAAATAAATGGTCCCACTTGCAGCAGGCCCAAAGGACTTTAATGAAGGTTTTGGTTTGGTTTTTTCCTAAGCTAGAATCTGGGTCAGCTCTGTCTTGTAAACAACACATGGCACCAGAAGTGGGGGACTAATTTTGGATCCTCCTGACTTGTGAGTTTCTGACAATGTGGAGGACACAGGCCAGCCTGTGTTGACTTCTCCAGTTGGGGCCCTTGGTTGAACAGACTGAGGGCAGGCAGCTGCTCCTAGAAAGGAGAAGAGATGTTCTAGGGTGCAACGCGGAAGTCCAATCAGCATTTGCTCCTGTAGGAACCTAATAGATACTGTGCTTGTAAGTTTGAAAGAGGGAGAGGGGAGAAAGAATGAACATTTTCAGCCAGAAAATATAAAAAGGGAAGGATTTTAAAAAGTGAACCGAAGCCATCAGGGCTATGACTTACTTTCAGATCAAGAGTGAACTGGTAAATGTGCCAGCAATGAATGATAAGGAAAGAGAGGGTGGGAACACACAACTTGGATTTAACACAGCAGGAGACAATGGAAATCTGAGACTCAGGAAGTCACTCAGTTGAGAAAGTGGTAATCAAAGGTGAACAAAGCTCTGGGACATCTATTAGGAGAGAGAGGTTGGTGGTGGGGGAGAGGGACAGAATGAATGGGAGAATAGTGATAGCTCTGGGTGGGTGGAGTCTGGGGTGTTATATTCCATTAGTCTTGCCAGCACAGAAGATCAGGAGCCCTGCTGGGTGCCAGCCATTACAGGAAGAAGCAAGAATGCTCAACATATGGGAGGAGATGTAACAATGTCAATAAATGGGTTCCGTTTGCCAAATGTTGTAAATAACAACGCATGTGCAGAGAGGCAAGCGGAGGGGAGGCACTGGGCAGCCCTCCCAGGGTGGAAGATGCATGGCTGGTGTTGGGGGGCCTCTAGTAGGGGGGAGAACTTTTCTGTGAAGCACCCTGGAGCCTGGTTGAGCACTGTGGCATTTTTAGCTAAGTTGGAGAAGTGTGCCGAAGGGAAAGAGAATGGCAAGTGACACTTTTAAGTCTGAAGCAGGGAACATGTATTAGCAAGCTAAATACACAGGCTGAGAAACTCCAGCAAAGTCCTAATTCTTGCTCTTAAAGTCACGTGAGACCCTGGGCCTAACCCAAAATACGCCTTCTTGGAGAGTAAGCAATTATCTGAGAACACGTTAAGTAGTCAAAGGTGCAACCAACCATACGATTAACAAGTGCAAGCCAGTGGTCCTAGCAAAGGCTAGTGTTTCCTGAGTGATTATAGCTGCTGCCTCTGGCCTAAATTCTTCACCAGGATGATCTCACTTGAACCTCTCAATAGCCTTCTTCCCCTCCCCCGCCATCCCCCTCCTCCCCGCCCCAAAGAGAGAGAGACAAACCAAGAAACAGACTCTTAACTATAGAGAACAAACTGATGGTCACCAGAGGAGAGGTGGATGGGAGGATGGGGGAAATAGGGGATGGGGATTACAGAGTGCACTTACTATAATTAAAAAAAACAATGAAAAAAAAAAAAAGAAACTCTCAATAGTCCTGATTTATAACTCTGGAAACTGAGGCTTTGTGAGTGAAACTAACTTGCCTAAAATCATCAAGTAAAATGGCTGTGGAAGGAGGATTCAGACCTAGACCCTAGAGCCCAGCCACCACCACCAGTCAGCAATGGGTGGAGAGCTGGGATTTGAATCTGGGTTTGTCTGACTTCTGAGTTCTTGCATTTCTTACCATAGAAGCACAAACTCTTCTGAAGACCTGAAAAATGGAATGCTCACCAAAAATTTGGGCATTTGGGAGTGGAGGAAGGGTGTATTTAATCCATATAATAACCCTATGAAGTTGGTGCCCTTATGGTCTCCGTACTGCTCAGTAACATGTCCGAGGTCACACAGCTAGAAAGTAGCAGTGCCAGGATTCAGACCTGAAGGACCAACTCCAAAGCCCACACTTCACTTTCCTCTATACTCTGTGCCTTGCTGTGACTGATGACTCCAGGAACGAGAAGAAGATGTCATGTGAGAGACAGTTACAGAATTGCTCTGTTGAGGACTAAGATGGCCAATACTAAAAATTGTTAACATTTATTGAGCACTCACAGTGTGTCCTAGTCATTGTTCTAAATGCTTTATTTGTGTTAGCTATGAAATCCTCAGACCAGTCCTGTTCCCTACTGTTAAAGAAGAAAAATTCACCTAAGTAATTTGAAGATCTAATTGGCTTTATTAAGTGATTCATGAATTGGGCAGTATCCCATCCAACAAGTAGAGGGGAGCTGCGAAGAGTTATACAACATGGAGGGTGGGACAAGAAAGTTATCAGCCACAGGAAAGATAGGATTGTTTCAGGCAAGATCACCTTCCCCTTCCTGGAAGGCAGGAGGGTCTTATCAAGTGGATGGCGATATCTTCCTTTGGTGGTGGTGGTGGGGGAATGGAGAGGGCCCATGTGACAGGTTACCATTGCTGCTGATCAGAAAATTCCTGACTAACTGGTTAAGACCTCATTTGGGGGGGAGGTTGAAACTACAATTAGCTTAGTATTAAGCCCGCGTTTGGTGACTTGGCCTTGCCATAAGGGATGCCAGTTCAGGCCCTTGGTTTTCTTCTTCTTCTTTTTTTAAAGATTTTATTTATTTATTTGAGAGAGAGAATGAGAGAGAGCGAGTACATGAGAGGGGGGAGGGTCAGAGGGAGAAGCAGACTCCCTGCCGAGCGGGGAGCCCAATGCGGGACTCGATCCAGGGATTCCAAGATCATGACCTGAGCCGAAGGCAGTCGCTTAACCAACTGAGCCACCCAGGCGCCCCCTTGGTTTTCTTCTTAATGCTACTTTATGGGTAAGGAAATTGAACACAGAGAAATTAAGTAACTTTCCAAGGTCAGGCAGCTAGTATGTTGGGAAGCTGAGAATCACATTCAGAACTTGAACTCCATTCAATTCAAGAAAGGCGACCTTCCAAGGATAGGGTCCTATTTAGCAGCTCCTGGGGATATCCAGGTGGGGAAGACCCAGCCACAGCCCCTGCCCTCAACACCGGTGAGGGCGGGGGGGGGGGGGGGAAGATTAAGAAAAGCACAAGGAGCAGCAAAACGAAGTGTCTCGAGAGGTGGGACAAACATGTGACAATGGGGTCAGCCAGGGATGATCTCATCTCGGTGCAGTGCGGCTCAGAGTGGGGTCTGAAGGCAGTGGCCCCAGAAATGACTTCAGGGTGAGTGGCGTGTTGCTAGGAGGGGCTGGGGGCTGGCAGGAGCAAAGCTGAGAAGTGAGGAAAGCTCAAGGAAGTTGGTGAGGGCCACCCAGCCATCTGTCAATGTCATACGAAAGGAGTGGTCAATAATTGCTTGATGCTGTTGTTGTCATTACTGAGAGAGCCGGAACTTGGGGCCGAGACTAGGGAGAATTTTCCTTCTCGGCCCTAGTGAGAGAGTAGGTACATTTGGACAGGAAGACCGTCATCTTCTTGTAGGGGTCCTGGTTTGCTGGGCCGAAGAATGGTTTTTACTGAATTTGATAGATCTTAGGGAGTCACGGAAGATTTTTAATGTGGAAGTGACATGGTCTTTTAGCTGTATTTGAGGGAAAAAAGTAGCATATTGTATGCAGGGCTCCGAAATAAGGCTATTTCTCTCTCTTCCTCATTCTTTGCCCTATTGCATTAAAAAGAGCTTACAATCAAGCAGATCATCCTCTGCTAATCTTATCAGAGAGAGTGCTACCTGCCTCCTTGGCCTCCTAATGAGTTCTGAGCAGCTTTCTAACCCTCCCCCTCCCCCTCTGAGCAGCCTTCCAGTCTGCCTTTACTTTCTTTCTTAGAAGGTCTGAACAACTCTGACCCTTCTTGGCTGGATTTTCTCAGAGGTGGGGTGCCCCATGTCTCCCTCTGTGCTCTAGATCCTTTTCACTGTGTTTCTCCCCAGTCCTCTGAAAACAGAAGGTGAAAGATGACAGGATAAATCTGACTTTAGCTACCATAGCAACCTTCACCTGCTTTGCTGCTCACTTTTGAAGTGTTACCCTCCTGTGAAAAGTTATTTTGCATATAATTGCTAGGCTCATCCAGAGGCTTGGGGCTTTCTTTAAACTGCTTCTGATAGCGATAATGAAAGGATGGTCTTGTGCCTCCACCCTGGGCTCAAGAATACAGAGTCCACAATGGTGCACACTCATGGTTGCTCATTCCCCTTTCATTCTTCCTGTTCTTAAAAAAACACGCAGTAAGAAATGGTCAATCTGTGGCGATGTTTTACAGGCTGATTTGAGCTGCCATTTACAAATGGCTCAGGTTTAAATACTTAAATCAAGTTCTATGAAATGTTTAGATTACTATCCAGTTATAAAGACTGTGCTTGATCTCTTCACTTGACCCCAGGAACCTCTCTCTCCATCACTTCCTGTTGTGTACTGTTCTCCCAGTGGCTGAGCCGTAGGCTCCACATTAGAGTTCCCTTGCCCTCTGGCTTGCGATTGGGTCTGGCCAATGGAAGGTGCCAGCAGGTCACAGAAAGAGCACAAGATGGGGTTATTTATCCCTCTAGTTCCCTCTTTGTGGTGCCACCGTGGATTGCTATACCCCTCAACCAAAGGTCTGTCAGGGGTCTTCTGCTTGAAGCCCCTGGTGTGTCCCCATTCTGAAAAACCCCCTCCTCTCTTCCCACCTCTTGAGGTGTAGGGATAGTGCTAGCCCAGGGTTTTGAAATAGCTTTTGTGGTTTCCTTATCCCCTGCCCACACTTCTGCAAACAGCTGCATTATTAAACTCTTTTCAAATGATCCAGTTTGAGTACGCCATCTGTTTCCTACTGGGACCTTGACTAATACAATGACCAAAGCTCTTCTCTTTTGGATGGTATGTTCTAATTATTGCTTATTTTATTTAATAAATTTGGGGTTCATTGTGGGTCATTCTTTGTAGAAATAGATTTTCCTGTCGTGAAGAACAACCTCCTCAGTCCTCCCACGTTTCATAAAAGATGGTGTTTTCTCTACTTGCCTCTTCTCTTGCAACAAGTCTATTTGAAACGTGTTTTCTTGATGATGTCAGTTAGTATTGTGGGAGTAGAATACAAATGCCCTATCTGCTTGTTCCATCTGACCCTGAGTAAATTTGAGATTCTTCTTTCCCTTTTTATTTTGCCCATTGGAAGAATGTTCAGGATTTGCACATCTTCCTGGGAGACCGTGGGCATTAAAACCCTGCATGCACATTATTCTGGTCAAGTTTGTAGACCCATCACTTCTATAGATTCCAGTACAAAAGGAGATGATGGAAATGACTCCTCCTCCTCCCCAATTTCATCAAAATTCCTGAGAAGCTGCTTCCTTGGGAAACTGAATTAATTGAATTATTTTCCTGTGGGAGCTTAAGGTAGAACAGTGGTGCAAGAAGGTGTCCTAAAGGGAGCCATGACTGAGGAATATGGATAATTTCCTTTGAAAACCATGAGTGGAAAACTGTATGTTCCTGATTCTTTCAGGACTGATCCCAAATGGTATCAAGAATAGCATGAAGTTCACGCAACTCAGCAGGTGTGAAAATTCTGCCACCGAATTAAATAGGTCCCATTATATTTCAGAAAGAGTTCTAATGGGTTTCTACGGAGCAGAGCCTAAGAATATCATGTCTCTCCTTTGTATGTCAGGATGGCTCGGATGGTTTGTTGTTACTAATATTATACTTCAGTCTCCCTTTAAGATGGACAAAAATGATCAAAAGGCCTGGTGTATCCCTAAGAAGGTCTAGATATTAAAATACCAAAAGGGCATCAAAAAGACCTACCCATTAGGCCAGACCAAAAATGATAGCTGAGGATATGATTTAATTTAAAATGATTATTGTTGTTCATATAAAAGTTTTCTTCTTTGTCCCAGCTATCACTAAAGGATCAATTTTAGAGCCAAAGGGATTTTAAACACTGTAAAACTTAAGAGTTTTCTATTCTTTGAAAGTTTGAACTGGATTCATTTAACCTTATATTCAACTTAAAAAAAAAATAGCTGTAGACATTTCTTCTCTATTAATGCAACATTGCATTCTTAGTTGTTATCCTTACTAGTCAATTTGGCATTGTCATATTTAAGTTCCTCCAAACCAACAAACCTCCCATAATCCCTTGACTTGTTTTTCAGTCAAAATTGAACTTAAAGTCAAAGTGAATTATTCATTAATCATTTCCAGCTATCCTCTTTCCTTATTTATCCTGCTTAGATGGCCATAGCATGGAATTGAGGTATTTTTTTTCCTGTTTATTGCTCTTATTGCAAAAAGTCTTACATTCCTGTTCTTCATTTAAAAAGCAGACAAGTTAAATCTTTAACATTCTTTTGTCTAAGGAAAAAGAAACCCAGTGTAAGTTGCTTTTTTTTAAGTCTAGCTCATTTCCCCCCCTTTGTGGATCATTATTTACTGTTTAAAAAATTCTTACTTTCTGGTTTGAGTAACCTGGAAAATGAAAACTATAGGCAGATATGAGTATCAAATTAAAGATTTCAACACTGGAGAAAGCTTTTGTTTAAAGGTTATAAATCTCCCTTTCTTGAGCATCGTTAAACCCAGAGAGAAATAGTAACCTCTTTTGTGTATTTTTTTCTAAACATGGAAAGATAAAACTCTCCAGGTGAGAAGAGACCATAACAGAAATGCCAGCCAGCCAGCCCCCTAGTCCTTGGATTCTCTCTGGGACCATTCCGCTGGATGTTTGTCACCTGCTCTGTGGAGCTTACTCAGTGGCTGTCACCGATATAAGTTGCTTACTAAGACATGAGGCAGGACATTTCTGTTTCAACCTGAATTGTTGAAAGATCCATGGCACCTTTCATTAAACTGTATTCTTTCTCCTTGGTTTGACTTCTTTCTTAGCACCATATACAAAAATTCTATTTCCTCTTTCAGAAGTTGAAGGCAACTATGACTTCACTCAAGACTCCCTTCCTCTGCTTTCCTAGGCTATGTCTTCCCATGCCCCTGTTTTTCAGATGACATGACTTTTGGCCCCTGGATAAGCCTAAATAATGTCCTTAGAAAGACTTCTAGTTTTTCTGTAGTGAGTGGTACTCAGAATTGACCGTGATGTTCTCTCCATGTTGAGGGGACTCAAGATAGATTACTACCACCCTAGCCCTTCCAAGGTGGTGTTAGCCTTTTTATAGGACACACCTCACACTATTAATGGGATGATTTTACTTGGTAGTGAAGCTAGTATAAATATGAGTATCTCCATGGAGGTTTACAATCTGGTTTTTGTTTTTATATTTTTTTGTTTTGTTTTGTTTGCCATGGCTCTCTGCTGTTCTCATGGGATTATTTGTAATTACCCCTCCTTTTATATCCAGACTTATATAAGACTTTCTTTTTTTTTTAAAGATTTTATTTATTTTTTAGAGAGAGAGAGCGCAAGTAGGGGGAGGGGCAGAGGGAGAGGGAGAAGCAGGCTCCCCGCTGAGCAGGGAGCCCAGCACCCCAACACTTTCTAGACCAGAAACCCTATGAGCAAATGCATGGCTTCCCATTTGCATGAGATATACCCTATTCCCCGAAAGGTGGAATTTTTTTAGAATTCTGAATTCAGAAATCTGAATCTCATGCATATTGATAACACTGTGACAGTAATGATATCCAACAGAATCAGATGGCTCTATGAAGTCCCTTCTCCTGGGTTTAAGTGTACCAAATAAATGTTTGCAGGGAATGAAAAGTAGGGGTTTTGGAAAGCTTAATCCTTGTGTAGAAACCCAGCAATACATTATTCTTGTTTATTGAGGGAGAATTTATTCCCTTATCTGTGCAATAAACATTTATTCATTTGCTAATTCTTTGATACTATAGGCATCTTTAAGTTTCAGGTGACTAGTCTTCATAGTAGGAGCTGTACCATCTTCAAATCTTTTAATGTTTAATTAATAAGTGCTATAAGGTTATCTGAGGATCTTGGATAAAATCATTTTCACATTATAGCAAAATAGTGAAATAGTTGAAAAATCTTCCTGTCTTCAAGCTTCCTCCTTCATTAAAATGAGTCAAATTCAAGCATTTATATTCTCATTGCTACTAACTTTGTAGGATTATAACCATTATGTGTTGTTAGTGGTGTTTGGGAGGGACAGGACTGTTTGTTTTCTATTTTAATTGCTCCCTTTTGTGTTACAGCCATCATTCCCTCCTACTGGAGTCACCAGCCACACTCCTACCAAATATTGGAGCAGCAGCTCTATTCGTTTCTCATTTTAATGATATGGGCTTAACCCTCATGGACATTCACGTGTTCACACACTTAACAGTAGGGATGGCAACCACCTCCATAGGGCCAGGTTCCTCTGCTATTGCCTTGCTCTGGATGAGCCGAGAAGGAGTAATAAATAGCTTTAATTCACATATTATTTTGGAGGCTTCAAAAGACATTCATGTGCTTCATCTCGTTTGACGGTCATACTTGACCATAAGATAGACAAAGTCATGTTCTTTCTCCATTTTGCTGATGTGAAGACCACAGTCCAGAAGGCACACAACATTGAGAAGGAGTGGAGCCTAAGTGTCCCTGTGGGGCCCCTTCCAGCATCTCATAAAGATGTGTCTTCTCTGCATGTGAAGAAGTTTTGAGGTTCTTCCAGGGGACCCTTTATATTTTAATAGTGAATAATGGTTTTCCTTTACCAGATGCACATGATGATGGAAATTTATGCTTTCTAAATATCAAATAACAGAAGAATGGCTAAATAAATTATGACAGATCCATATACTGGGATACTATGTGTCTATTAAAATTAGTGTTTTCCAAGAATGTATAATGGTACAGGGAACTGCTCTTGATTTTATCAATGTTTCGAGAAAGAATTGGGATACGAAACAGCAGGATCCCAATTTTTTTCAGAAATTATATGTGTGAAAAAGCACTAGAACTAAATATACCAAAACATTAGTACAATTTTCTCCAGATAGTAGGATTATGGTTTGCTTTTATTTTCTTTTTAAAATACCTTTCTGAATTTTTCAGTTCTTTTCTTCAGTGAACTTGTATAATTAAAAAACATAAATGTTATTTTAATTACACACTGCAGATTTTTCATTTTAGCTAGAGGAATCCTTTGAGTGGTTCTTGCTATCTTCCATTTATAAAATTCCATTTTATAAATCTAACCTTAACATCGAAGTGAGTAGGTTGTTTTCGGTATTAGTGGATACATTTGAAGTAAGTATCATTCATGTATATATTTTAAGTTGACTACTATAACTCATTTGCTTGTCTGTTATTTTTTGAACATGACTCCTTTTTACATAATTCATTAATTCCGTCAAACATCATTTTGAGGCCTTTCTATATGAACCAGGCTGAAGATACACCGATGAAGACAGGTCAGTCTCTCTTCTCGAGAGACACCTAGACTAGTAAAGCAGTAAGCACAGTGCAGGATGATCCATGGGAGAAGGCTGTGCAGGGCGCTCAGGGCGGGCAGAGGAAGGAGGCCATGTTCACGGGCCAAGGGGGAGGTTGGGAAACCTTCCCAGAAGAGGTGCCTCTTGAGCTGAAGGCAGCTCTTCTCTTTCGGATGACCAACCTCAGACTTAGAAGTAAGAATCATACATGTAAAGACAATGGTTGCTTCAAAGTTGTTTTACAACAGTTCAGAGTTTTGAAATGAATTTAAAAAGATAAACGAGTTCTTTGGGGCTCTCTAGGACCTTTACATTTCTTTTTAGGAGTTCTTTTGGTCTTCAGAGCTTCCCTTTCTTTCTCTTTGCTTGCGTTTGCTAAAGGTTAGTGGTAATACCAAAGCATAATAATCTTGCTCTGAGATTATCATAATGTCGTGTTTTTACAGCATTTTATATTACTTATCCTTTTATGTACTGGTTAATGCTGATGTTGATCAGTTCTTCCATTTCTCTTTCATTGCCCCACCTCTTCCTCCTCTGCAGAGGAAGGGAGGCAGAGAGATGTTTTTGTTCTCCTTTTATAAAGATAAACTGAGTCATCGAATGATCGATTAACTTCTTCAGATTACGAGCTGACTCAGTAATGGGACTGGAAAGAGAAATCAGTGTTCCTTTGTACAAAGCTCTGACTTCTAAAATATTTCTCCATATAAGTAGAATAGGTTGTTTGCCAAAAATGCATCCACCTTTTAAATCTTTACTGCAAGTAATGAGCTTAAAATAAAGTCTCTTGAAGATAATCGTATTGTTACAGTTTAGAACAGAAGTTAAGGCTATTTGAGTAGATTAAAATGAGCCCCGAGTAAGGCTTAATATTCCATCTATTTAATTAATTAGTTCAGCAATGGATTTTTATTTCCTTCGGAAAAAGAGTAATTGAAACATTCTCGGAAAACATTTAGGAACATTTTGGGATCAGTTTTGATTAATTTAAAATGTTTAAATAAGAGGGACAGGATTAAAAATAAAATCAGTATTGACACATAATAGCTATACTTCATGCTACTGGATGATTCTGACTTCATTATTAAGAGATTTCCTATAGGGGCGCCTGGGTGGCTCAGTTGGTTAAGCGACTGCCTTCGGCTCAGGTCATGATCCTGGAGTCCCGGGATTGAGTCCCGCATCGGGCTCCCTGCTCGGCGGGGAGCCTGCTTCTCCCTCTGACCCTCCCCCCTCTCATGTGCTCTCTCATTCTCTCTCTCTCAAATAAATAAATAAAATCTTTAAAAAAAAAAAAGAGGTTTCCTATAATCCATTGATGAAAATTATACTATTTTAATGCTCTTAGTAATTATTCTTACTATTAAAGTAATTAGTACTCTGATAATAAATGATGGTTATTATGCATATTACAGTAAATATTTGAAACAACAGTATAAATATGAATATGAAGGAAAACAAATACAAGGATTGCATTCAAATATTTGTAATTACAAATATTCATATATTTTGGATTAATTACAGAATAAAACAAAGTTTGAAAGCTGTACTATATTTTTATTTAAAATAAATACTTTGGGACACCTGGGTAGCTTAGTTGGTTAAGCGTCTGCTTTCGGCTCAGGTCATGATCCCAGGGTCCTGGGATCGAGCCCTGGATTGGGCTCCCTGCTCTGCGGGGAGGCTGCTTCTCCCTCTGCCTGCAGCTCCCCCTGCTTCTGCTCTCTCTCTCTCTCTGTCAAATAAATAAATAAAATCTTTAAAAAAATTAAAAAATCAAATCAAATAAATACTTTGTTGATTTAAATATAGCAAATGTATTAATTGGAATTTTAAGAACTTTAAAATACAGGAATGGTTCTATTATATTTTATGTGGAATAACATTTTTATTTACCACAATTACAATGATCTGCTTTTAGAGTTATTACCTCCTGTCCCAACCAGACCCAAGATTTTATATGAAATGCATTATTTATATTACCATCAATGATGCTTATCAGGTTCCCACTTGGGCTTTGTTTCTAGGAAAAATAGAAACAGAAAAACATAACCTCATCACCTGAATGATATATTCAGAGTTCAAGAGAGATATACACGGGAACCCCTACTTGTCTGGGGATCAGAATTTGGGTCTAACAAACGTCATGAGGGCAGAGAGATATTCTGTGGCACCCACCCATCTGTCCTGTACTCGGCAATGCTGGAACTGGGGAAATGGAACTTACTGAAGATGACCCAGCGGCCACATTAGAGGTGTCTTTTGGTCTCACTTGTGTACCCATGGACAAATTATCTCACCTTCAGGGCTTCTAATTACTGAGCATGACAGGCATGAAAATAGATACAAAAGAAAAATGTAGATACTGTCCTCAAAGTATGTGGGGAGACTGATAAAATCTATTGCAATGTGTCAGTATCAAAAAATGATAAAACTCTCCAACTGGCTGCAGCTGGGTAGAATTTTGAAATGTTGGAGTGAAGAAATAATAGAATGAATACAGCTAGGTAAGATGAATACTAGAAAGTTCTGTGATGGGGGCAATGAGGAGAGGGAATCTGTATCTATATACTGTGGATTAGCCAAGATAGTACTTATTTTCAAAATCCAGGATTCACAAATTACTTAGAGTAATCATGCCAGGCAGAAGGCAGAGGGTGTGTGTGTGTGTCTTCATTATGGATAAACCATTAACTATTAGAGTTACCACAATGAGGATTCGGGTGGTGATGAAGTAGATTGTACTTCCTGAAATACAGACTTGTACTGATTTTGTCCTGTTTCATTTCTGTGGTCCAGGGAAGTGAGCTCTGGTGCCAAACTCTCTGGATTTGAATTCTGGTCCTGCAATTTTATCATTGACATAGTAAAAGTTACTTCCTTGCTTTGTTCTTCAGTTTTTCCATCTGTAAAATGGGGATAACATTGGTACCAATCTCACAGACTATTGTGAAAATTTAATAGGTTAGTTGATGCATGTTGATCATTTGGAACAGTCCCTGGAACTCGATAAAGGACAGGCATTAGTAGTAGTGGTGGTGGGAGTGGTATATAATTCATCCTCTAACTCGTCAAAGCCTTTCCTGAGTCTGTTTGATTTTCATAAGGAAGCAAAGGCTCATATAACTTTCCCGGGTCCCATATCTAGCAAATGCTGGGCAGCTGAGCTAGAGCCCCCAGCCTCCAATTCATATCTTGGTTAAGTGGGGTTTTTTGACCATAGAGCTGACTGGATTGTTGCCTGGAGGCAGAGCTGGATGGGAAATAGTGACTCAGAGATCAAGGGGGTAATGTGAACTTTCTGGGTCTTCCCCCTTCTCATAGTCCCTGCTTCTAATCACACTCCCCTGCGCTGCCCCACACACTCCAGAACCGTGGCCTTAGAACCAAGTGTGAAGGAATCAATGTCTACTCTAACACGCGTCCGTCTTTGTGTCCTCAGGAATGAGGGGAGAATCTTACTTCATTGGAATGAGGAGCCTGGGGCAGCAGGGGCACATCCCAGAGGATGGAGGACTTTTTTTGCTCTGCTGCATAGACAGAGACTGGGCTGTAACTCGGTGTTTTGCAGAGGAAGCCTTTCAAGCAATCACTGACTTCAACGACCTCCCCAACTCATTGTTTGCGTGCAACGTTCACCAGTCAGTGTTTGAAGGAGAAGAGAGCAAGGTAATGAGCCTTTTTTGCTCCAAATCATGGGGAGATGTGGCATTATCCCAAAATATTTCCATGGCTTATTTGTGATTGATGTTTTGAAGTTTTGGAAAATGTGTGGTTGGCTCTATTCTTGGCATGCATAGCAGGAGGAGAAAAACTTCTCTGTTATCAACTAACTGTGACAAGGTTGTGGATGTTGAATTAGATCTCATCCTCAGAGACTCACTGGCCTATCTAACAGAGCAAGTGGTATTAGGAATAGCGATTGCAGGAGATACCCCTTGGGCTAGGAAGCAGATGTTGTTTAAAAAAGTTATTTTTTCCTATTCTGCCAAAACCATGATTTGCCTTTCTCAAAATGGCACAAGCTCTCTTGTACCCCTACCCCTCCTGCGGTTTGGCGAATGTTCCAAACATAGCTGTGAGCTGAGTCCCACAGGTGTTATTAGAAAGGTAAGTTGGCCGGTCATCTGAGTCTTACTTTGCTCAGTGACACCACACAGGGTGGAATTGTTAAGTGTGTGGTAAGAATTTGAGGAAAAGTTGTTGATTTGAAATGATTGGGCAATGAGGTTGTCTGTGTACAAGTATTTTCCAGAAAATGAAGTTTCTCATTTTAAGAAACAAACTTGATTCAATGTAAGTATTCTTGGAAATCAGAGTTAAATATTCTGCTGGGAGATCTTTTTAAATGCATTATTTTAGATTTCTCTGACCTTTTTAGTGGGGTCTCTGAATAGATCAAACCTTCCCTGTGGATGTGGATTTCTAATTGCAAACACCCACTATTATAGTATATTATAAAACATGGGCAACATCTTTTGGGGGGAAGGGCCTTTTTTCCTAACCTAAAGTATATGCCTCTGTGTGAGATGTAAGAGTAGGATTTATGATTGTCATTTCACAAACTTGGGCTGATTTTGCCAATTGCTGAACGTTCCAAACTCCTTTGCCTGAAAACGATTACTGGAAGTCTTTTTTTTTTTTTTTTTAACCTGGATTTTATTGGTTTTGTAAGCAATTCTGATAGCCTGGAGGATTAGGAATTATAAAGATAATTTTATATTGATATTACTTTGGAGTTGAACATTAAAATGATAGGCTAAGAATAGCTTGAAGTCCAAGGCCTTAGATGTGATTAGAACCTCCAGTGTTGTGATCCCTTGACTATTTGGAGTAAGAAAATGGCACATGATCTCTTTGAAAGAAACTGAGAATTTTGCTCTTGGATTATAACCAGTTTATAACACAGATTATAATTTACTCAGAGACAGTAATTTCCCCCCTGAAATCTGCCTGACATTAACTATGAAATAAGATTCTGTGTTTTCTCATTCTATCATCTGTTTATCTAAATTAATCAACAATTAGAAGGATTTTCCTTAGAGGCCAAAAGAGGATTTTGATTCTTTCCTGATTAAATACTTCCTGGTAGATTGAAACAGTAAGACCTAGGGAGAGCTTATCCCATTCTGGAGTGCTGCTCAAGCATGACTGATCTACTGAACCAGGATTGGTTATATAGGAAGACAGAAGCTTGGGGAGAGTTCCCGCATCTATTCTGATACTCTGATCTGTGATTGAATCATGGATTACAGAATACTCTCATTTAATTTGTATACAAAGTTGGTACATTGCAGCTTGACCAAAGTATTTGGTTTTAAAATGACCTCGATAAAATACTGAGTTGAAATCAACAAGATGTAGTTCAACGGAGCCAGTTTCAAATTATTTAGACCACGTTTTTATAGCCAAGGAGGTGAATTTTATAATTGGCCAATGTCTACATAATTAGACTTATTAAATCAGATAGAAAGTCTTCTACCCTGAATGATTTTATGGCTCCCGTTTGAGGAAAGTCTATGGGATATCAAATAATCTGATCTAGATTCAGTTTTGATTCAACTCTGTGTACTAACTATATATATATATGGTTAAGGATGACAAAGCAAGATGATCAGATACCAAATGAGTTGACAATAGCAAGGAGGCATGATCATGGGACACTGGAAAAATGTATTTGGGGAGCTTGGGACCCCTCATTTTCCCTGCACATTTTTAAGTTCTAGACCTTTATAATCTTCCTTTTTCCTCCATTGTTTTTCAGTATCTTAACAAAACTCATTTGTTTTGTATGCCAATCTCTCAGGAAATTCTTTCCACAATGTTCAAAGTTCATGAATCTAACTCACAAAGTCTGATGATCATTATCTTTCCCAAAGGGTGGACATTTTAGGCACCATGCTAAGTTGGTGAAGAGATATTTTTAGGTGGAGGGAAAAGGAACAAGAAGCATTTCTAGCACTCCTGCATTTGCCCGTGGACAAAGATGGCCATGGTGATGTTCTAAAATATTTGGCCTTGGGAAGATGCACTTAGCAGCCTGAAGTTATACCAGGGGGACAAGGCATTGGAAATGATGCTTAGTATTCATTGCAGAGGTCCAGGTGGGTAGCTGGCAACATATAGAACTTGTTAGGGCAGAGTCCTTTCTTTCTTGGCACGGTCTACTTCTGGTTCATTGTTTCTTGATATTGATGGACTATAGTTTAGATTGTTTCTTGCAGTTATTATAAAGCATACATTTTTAACTTCCTTAGCTGGGTAGGAATTTAAGCTTTTGCTTTCTGACTATCATGAATGAGTCTTGCACCAATCTCTTCTCTGTCTTCCCACCTGTCTGAGATGATTTTTCTGAGCTCTTCTCCTTTTTGAACTAATTTGGAAGCCACTAAATGGGACTATTAATATAGGTAACACCACAGGATATGATCTTATTATGCTTGTTTCTGTTTATCAAAGTAATAAATATTCTGATAAGTTCCTTTTTGCTATCCTGTTTATCCTATTCTGACACCTAAAGAACATTTTAAAAACTGCTTTGTGAAAATTGTTCACTCCAATTTTCTGTTAGGCAGAATTCTGTGAGATTATATTTTGATTTGATGCTTTTTGCAAGGAGTGAGCACATACTTCAGAGTGGCTTGTTGTGGTCCAGATGGTTGAGATTTGTTTATATAACACAGAAGAGAACTGGAGCTGGAGGAAATTGGCATCTGCAACAAATAAATGCAGATTGCTGTTTGCATGCTACAGCTTGAAACATAAATATTTTTGTAGGAAGCACATTTAGAACTGGGGTCTTCACAGCATGCAACACCTAAAAGCTACTAGGGTTCATTTCCCTTTGGCATGCTCCCCTGGGTTTGCCTTTCTGGATCCAGCTGGACTACAGAGACTCATCTTGAGACAGGTGAGGCTGGAGGGATATCCTGGGAGCTGCCCTGCATCTGTTCTAAAGATAGGTGAGGGTTTGCTCAATGGGATATTGGCATTCACTAGTAGGCAAAGGAGAACAGGGAAACAACTACCATGAAACATTTAGTCAAATGCAATTCAGTAAGGAGAAGCCTGACTTGATAATGGCCTCCAAAATGATGAATTTATTCAGTTTAATAATAATAATAATCAGCAATAATAGCAGCAAATATTTATGTAGCATATAGCAAGGTGCCAGGTGCTCTTCCAGATGCTTTACAAACAGTAAAGCCTTTAATTGTCACGACTACCCAATAAGGGTGGTGTCTTTCTGCTTCTCTACCTCCTGAACCTGTATCAGAGTTGTCTTCCCTGGACCCCTCTGCCTGGTTCTGCCCAATGTGTAAGCAGAAGTGACCCATCACTTCCAGGTCAAGCATTTAATTACGAATGTTTGACCCTGAAGAATGTTCTTTTCACGCTGCTGGGGCAACTGGCATTGTGCCAGGTGGTGCCTGCTCAGGCAGTTTGGGTTGTGGGGTGAGGAGAGCGATGACACAGAGCGGAGTCCTGGCCAACCCATGAGGAACATGTAACATGACAAGAAAAAAAAAAAAAAAAGCCTTTGTTGCTTTAAACCACTGGGAGTTGGGGGTTTATTCTTAAGAGTGTAACTTAGATACAGTAAGCACAAGTCCTCTTGACCTTTAATTCTAGTTCATTACCCACCATACCTCACCATTTCTAAACTCTACTATGGAAAACAGGTTCTAGAAATAAATTTGGCCATCCACCAGCATGAACATTCAAGTAAAAGAATATAAGGCAGAGAACTCAGGTAATTTAATAGCAAGACTCAAGGTAAACGTAAATGCGTTGGTTGAGTCCAAATCAGTTCGGTTGTAAATGTGTAGCAAAGGATAAACAAGAAGATGATTTATTGTAGTTTAAGCGTCGCTGAAGATACGTTGAAAAAATAAAAAATGAAGTAGTCTATAGTGACCTAAGGGTGGGAAAATGATAACTGAGCATTTGTTTTAAATACTAAAGCAGTTAACAGTTAAATTAGCTACCACGTATTTAAGGAATACTTACAAGTTTCACTGTTTTTCTTGTGCTATTCATCCTTGATAGGTGAAAGTGGCATTTACAAATAGGTTTGTTGCTTTAAAGAAGATCTAAATTGTAAAAAAGACAGTGAGTATCATTGTACTCAGTTAAGTTATTCCCGTTTTGTCTTTTCTCTGGACGATGACTGGGAACCATAATTAGTCACCGCTAATCACTTGGGGGCACCTGCCAGATGAGCGGCCCAGCGTGGGGCAGATTTGAAAGCTGCTGTAGGACATTCCCCGGAACCTTAACCTTTCCTAAAGTGACTGAAATATTCCAGAGGCATATTTAGTGCCTTGCTTTTCCACAGCACTGAGTGACCCCCTGGGGCTCGAGCGTCTGACAAGCCACTCTAAATGCCCCACTTAACTACCTGAAAATAATTGTGGCAGTGGAAAGAATTAAGCCTGATGCATACAGAGTTGAGAGTATTTGGTTTCTGTGCCAAAAAGCAGGTGAGCATATATTCTTGATGGCACCTGGGAAAAATGGCTGCCATGTTCCAATTAGTCCAGGATAATATTAAAGAGGGACAGGAAGCTTTTTTCCCTTCTTGGAAAAACGAAGGTACTTGGAAACCATTTCAGATGGTTTCCATCAGAGCTGCGGCTAGCTTATACAGTGACCCTGTGAATGATGAGAAGGTGCCCCTGTGGGCAGAAGTAATCTTAGGACATAACTGCCTGGGCCAAGATGGGTGAATTTGAAAAAATGGTGCCCTTTTCCCTGAGCTGAAGGGGTGGATGCAGCCCTGAGCAGTTGTGAGTGGCTTCGCAAGTGGAGGGCAGGCTCGGTTTCATTCTCTACTTTCTTCCCAGGCCAGGAGCCCCCGAAAAGTGCACACAAGACACAACCATCCCAGTGGCCCTAGTCATAATGGACAATTTTCAGTTACTTCAAATTTAAAAGGATGTATAAATTTGAGGATAACTGTTGAGTTGTGTTGCCTAAGAACTTTCTTTTTTTAAGAGGCAGTTTCAGAGCTGGAGCCCCAGGGAAGAGCAGGGGAAGGGGCTTTATTATTATTTTTCCTTGCTTCCACCAGCTAAAAATGGCATTGGCTTCACCCTACCTTTATGGACTTCTTTGATTCTGTTCTTAGGTCAGTGGTCTGAAATTCTGGACCTGTTCAGAGATAACCAGAGAAAGTCAGAGAGTTTGGACGTGAACTTTAAAGCAACACCCAGGTATCCTTCACAGCAGGCCTGACATTTAGCTCCATGGATGAGATCAGTGTGATATGGATGAGCTGAGAGCCAATCGCATTAATATCGTATGATCTTTGCTGTATGAGAGTGGGGTTATTAGTGCATTGCTCATACTTCACTGTTATCTACTCATTTATAATTACCTACCCATTTATAATTTTGCATACAGCATTCAACCATACTCTCCTGCCTTTTAAGAAGAATGGATATATAGAAACAGAACCTATGTAGTTTATTTTTTTTTTAAGTTTGATCAATTTCTGGTGATGTTTTGGTAATATGTTTTGCTGGGGATGTTTTATTATACAACATAACCATTGTTTGAACTATAAGCACCATAATCTTCCATCCGTGTTTTGAGGTGGAGACCCATTGATCAGATACATGACATGGGTAAGATTTTTCATCAAACATGTTGAAATATCATATCTTGTACTTTGTTCATAGCCTACAATTTCCCCCCATATTTGCAGCTATTACTAACTCCAGGTCATTTAGTCTATTATTTATGCATAGAATACACTGCCTCATATGATGGTCTGGTCTTACATTCCAGCTGGATGATTGTAAGTGTCTTGAGGGCACTAGAGCAAGATCATGATTCTTCTGCATCCTGTAACCTCCCCCGAGGTCCTGGATATAACGTGGGCACTTACACACTTACACCCTGTGTGAGGACTTTGGATCTAGATCCTGCCTCTACTGCATACTAGTTAGGTGATCTTGGCCGACTTAACTTCTCTGAATCTCTGTTCTCTCTTTTATAAAATGGGGTTGACCATACCTTCTTTATAGGTTTGTTATGTGGTGAAATGAGGTGAAATGGGTAAGAGGAAGTGGTAAAACGCTAGCTCTTCTTGGTAAACATTGGTTCCCTTCCCCATTCTCTTTCATCCCCCTCCCCACTACCCAGCCTGTGACTCTCTGTCCCTGGTTCCAGGAAGGAAAGCCCAGATGGCCCATGTCCTGTGGAGGTAGGAAGAAAGGCTGGATTTAGCCACTCTTTGTAGAATCCTAATGAAGTTATGCTTTGCTAGGAAAGCCTTGGGTTTCAAGAAAGTTTAATTTCAGCCTTTGCCACATGAAAACTGTTTCTGTGTTTGTTCTAGGATACATGTTGTTCAGGGTTCCCCAAATAAGGTTCATGTGTTGTTTCTTTCAGAGCATAGTACTGAGAAAACTTTGTTTACTTTGGGGAACTGGTATTTTTCTCTCTAGGAAGATTATGTAACCTCCATGTTTTCTTTTCTTAGCTTCCAGGAAGCTCAAATTAAAAATTAATACTCAATCATGGCTACTGTATTTATTCTTAGTGATCTTGATATTTTGTTTCTTTTGGAGTAACCTAATTATGCATAGGTATAGTGCAAGAACATTTTCTGAATTATCTCATCAAACTTTGCTCATATCTTCATGAGAACTTTAACTATTGTGTCTTTAAATATATAAGGAGACTGGCCCAGGAGTCACTAAGGTTATATTTTGCAGACGTTTTAAATGCCACTATGAATAGAGAAAAACAAATCACCTAAATTACTAGAGTATATATTTTTAGAATAATATATACACATTTTTTTGCTGTAATTCATATTGTTTGGAAGAATGGTTTTAACATATCTTCAAGGAAAAAAATGTTACGTGGCAATCACAGTTAACAACACCTCCCACTGCACATGTGGGCTTCGTGTGTTTAGAAAAGCACCTGGTCACATAACTTCAGCTTGACTCTTAAATCTGACTGTTATTCTGATATTTAATTGGTGAGAAAATGAACACATATAAGCCACTTGAGGATATGTGTATTTAAGTTTGAGCTTCTAACGTTATCAGTCTAGTTTTGACTCCTAAACACCTAGAGCCAAATTATTTCATGGGAAGGTGCTCTGGTTTCAATGCCTGATCCTTGAGAATTATATTCTTTCCTTCAAGTAGATTATATTCCTCCTTGGTACTACATTCTCTCCAGTCGTAAGACTTGGACCAGAAGTGCATTTTAACTTTATCGCTATGTGGATGAAGTTCGAGGTTTTGCGAGGAGCATAGAAGAAGAAAGGAGTTTAGCACTTCAAATAGTTTCTTTCAAAATTTTCAGAGGAACGAGCCTTCAATGTGAGAAATTTGGCACCAATAACTAGCTTTCATTAAATTTGCTTCCTACCCCTACTCCTGCTCTAAATGTGGGAGTCAGGGGGGGCGGTCATCATGATTTAGAAAGAGGGGGGGAAGGTGAGTTTACATTTGGTTTCCTGGCCCTGCCCTCGCCCTGCTTCCTGTTGACAAGTGGGCTCTCAGCTCCATTGGGGTTGTCTTTTCCCTAAAGGAACTTCTCTGAGTTTACATATCTAAGCAACTACGGTCTCTTTCAAAAGGACTCCTCTTTGGGCATCCCTGATAGCATGCTTTGCAGTGTTTTGAGTGAGTTGCAAAGCCTTCATATTTAGGGTGGGTTTGAAGTTGTGGAAACAAACTTAGAGCCCTGTATGGTGATTCAGGGGGGTAACCAACCCTAGTAAAATAATTTTTATTTAAAAGCAATATACCATAATGAAAAATCGCTACAAAATAATACAAATGGTTTTCTTTTGGTGATTGGGACCTGACTTTGGGGAATTCCAGAAATACACAATGAAAGCATTGTTGCAACAAGGTCACCTTTTTGAAAAAGAAACAGTCTTACATGTAAGACCTAGTGTATTGAATAGGATGCAGTTTTTTTTTTTTTTTTAATTGTATCTATTTATAATGCCCCCAGCCTTGACTTTCAAACCCCTGTCTCTGGCTTTGTTTCTTGCTGAACAGAGCAAGCCTTAAGAACAAGTACATTGGCTCTGTGGTGTGGGAAACGTGTTCCCAAGTATCTCCTACAGTGCTCTATAGTCTTTTGGACTTGAAGATTATTTTTTTCATTTTTTAAAAAAATTCAATAGCCAACCTATTAGTTTCAGATGTAAAGAGTTCAGTAATCCATCAGTTGCATATAACACTCAGTGCTCATCACATCACGTGCCCTCCTTAACGCCCATCACCCAGTTACCCCATCCCCCCACCCATGTCCCCTCCAGTAACCCTCAGTTTGTTTCCTATAGTTAAGAGTCTCTCATGGTTTGTCTCCCTCTCCGATGACTTCCCATCAGTTTTCCCACCCTTCCCCTATGATCCTCTGTGCTGTTTCTTATATTCCACATATGAGTGAAGCCATATGATAATTGTCTTTCTCCGATTGCCTTATTTCAGTCAGCATAATCCCCTCCAGTTCCATCCATGTCGATGTAAGTGGTAAGTATTCATCCTTTCTGATGGCTGAGTAATGTTCCATTGCATATATGAACCACATCTTCTTTATTCATTCATGTCAATGGACATCTCATCTCTTTCCATAGTTTGGCTGTTGTAGACATTGCTGCTGTAAACACTGGGGTGCAGGTGCCCCTTCAGATCACTACTACATTTATATCTTTGAAGATTATTTTCTGATCAAGAATTCCCATCCCTAGAAGATACTATATCCTAAGATATACTTAAGATAAATCCTAAGATGTACAATCTACATACCCAGGGAAGGGCAGTGAGTCATTAGTATGGTGGCAAGGAGAGAGTACTGCATTAATTGAGAAATAAAGGCAGAAGAAAAATGGTTACATTTCTTTACTACTTACAGCCTATTGACAAGTCCTTGAAACAGGCAGAGTGACATTCCTCTAGGAACTCAGCTGCCTCGATGTTAATACTTTGCTAAGGGCAAAAGACAATCTTAGCCCAACCCCCAGGATCCTCTAAGTCTACGTTAACATATAAAAATTCCTTTGGAAGCTTCCTTTATCTCAGCCCTCCACCCCCAAGATACATGTTGGCAATCATCCTCCGAACATATGACCCACCAATGTACGTTTGAAAGGTCTCATGACTGAGGGTTTACTACACAATAATAAATGACATTTTCCTAAAAATAGCTAGCCCCCTCAGGATCCTGGAAACCTTGTTTCCAAAATACCTGGGGGGCTTATGCCGCTAGCCCTAACCACCTCCCAACTTAAAGGTGGAGAATGGGCCACTCCTCATGACCCCAGTGCAGCTCTTTCTGACCACGGGTCCTGTCCCCGTGCTTTCACAAAACTACCTTTTTACACCAAAGACATCTCAAGAATTCTTTCTTGTCCATCAGCTTCGAACCCTAACATCTTTCCTACATCATTCATCAGTCTACTCAATCCAACCATCAAATTTTAAACGATTATTGAATATCTACCATGTCCCAAACATTGCTCTTGGCAACTGAGAGTATAAAAATGAATGAGGTGCAAGCCCTCATGAAGCGTTATGTTTCCTGGGGTCTGGTAATGATAGCACAAGTCGGGTGAAGTGAGAGATGGAGATGGACGCAACATATATAGGAGCACAGGGGAGGGGCACACCTAAGAGGGGAGGGAGAAGCCTCTGGGATATGTTTTTGTTTTTTGTTCGGAGCCCCTACCTTGCCCCTGTACAACCGTCTGGACCCAAATGGACCCATCCTTTGCAGTGCAGTGTGCTGACTGCGGTGTCCTGAGGACAGATTTTTCAGCCTGCCTCTTGTGTAATCAGCACTGTTGTCCTGTCTCATAGTCCCTGCTCTGAAAGGACAATGGATGCGTGTGGGTGGCAGAGGGAAAGAACGGACTCTGACTCTGGCAGGGGCTTCCTCAGCAAGCGAACCAGGCCACCATGACTTGCGTCGCGTGGATGGAACATTCTATATGTGACCCACGTGTCCTAATTTTCTCCTTCAGTGTGTGACATTTTTGCTTTCCTCAGAAGGTGAGCTGTGAGCTTGCTTCTTTTAAAAGCTGCAACCTGTGAAGAGAGAGGGTGTTCTTTGACAACATTACATCATTGAAGCCTCTAGGTGTTGAGTCATCATTATTTTTAGGCAGCTCCATGCTTTTTTTGGTGGTTCTAAGAATAGCCCTTGTGTCTGGACTCTACAGAAAGTCACCTCAGTCAAGATCCTGTCACCACTCCAAGTTGGAATGGAATGCTTTCTTAATTGCCAGATTCAGGGCACACTCTTTAGAATTTTGCCTCCCAAACATTCTGCATTTTTAGGTTTTCCGCAGTCAACATGATGACTTTGTCAGGAGCTGTCACTTGGATTTTTTCAGCCCTTTGTCAGACTTACATATTGTTGCAAACAACACCAGGAACAACAAAATAAAAAGCCTTCCTCCCTGAAGGGCTGGCTCCTTCTCGTTTTTACTCGGTGCCCATTTTGGTTTGCGAATTCCTTAGTCAGTGACTTTACCTGTTTTGAAACATTTCAAGACGCATTTCCATGCCTTGTGTTTTATTAAGCAACTCTAGATTCCTCACATTTGGGGCAGGGTAGAGGGTGCGACTGTTGGCATTTGTGCAGGATCAACTAAAAGCAGCCAAAACAAATGTTATTAGAGGCTGTTAAACTAAATAAGCATGTAAATTGTAAACCGTATTAGAACTTGATGACAGGGCAGTAAAAGGGACTGAGCAAGCTTAGAAATGGAACTCTGTGGGTCAATATAGAGGCTGGTTTTCCCATTGCCTATTCAGAGCATATGCCCGAATATGATCAATTTATTTTATGTGGCACTTTTAAGCCCATAGGAGTACTAATGGCTTGTGAGCATAGCCAAATGCTATTCTAACTGAAGCATAAAGGGAAGCAACTGCTTGGAATAAAATGAGCCAGCTGTTTAATATCATAGGATAGTATACCTTTTGTGTCTGGAGGTGACAGAAGGGCAATCACGAGATCGGTGTCTGTGTATGGCTGAAAGCACCAGTGTTGGTGTGATGGACTTGCTGGGAAGACAGCTTTGTTTTGAGCCATCCACAGGGTCGGTTCTTCTTTTGTTATCTCAGATCTCAAAACCCTCCCCACATGGGCCACCCTGTCTCTAGAGAAATGGTGTAGCACAGTGATTAAGAGAGAGGGGCTCTAGCACCTTTTAGCCTGGTCTAAAACCCAGTCCCACTGCTTGTCACTTCTGTGACCATGGGCAGTTTATTGAACCTTTCCAAACCTCAGCGTCTTCACCTGTAAAGCATCAAGTAAGAGTATTTACCTCATAGGGTGGTTGTGAAGATGTAAGTGACATAATCCATGATGCCTTGATCACAGTAACTGCAAATGTTGGCTAGTAATAATAATTTCTGCCCATTCGTCTGATCTTTTGCATTTGGCATCATTTAAAACTCATAGGACTCGGGGCGCCTGGGTGGCTCATTCAGTTAAGCATCTGCCTTCGGCTCAGGTCATGATCTCAGGGTCCTGGGATCGAGCCCTGCGTCGGGCTCCCTGCTCAGCAGGGAGTCTGCCTCTTCTTCTCCTTCTGTCACTCCCCCCTGCCCATTCTCTCTCTCTCTCTCAAATAAATAAATAAATCTTTAAAAAAAGAAAAAAGAACAAAGGAAAAAAACCTCGTAGGACTTTTTTGTTTTCCTTGTCTTATGGGTGTTGCCTAACTCATCAAGAAGCAGTGCACTGGTCGGCCTGCCCTTGTCCATTCCCTCTGCCCCCAGAACTTCTAAATCAAGATCAGGGGTAAATGAGATGACTTTCTTTTGGAATCTGAACAAATACCAGTTTATTCCCAAGAACGAGCCCAGAGGAAAGCTCATTTGCTATCTGTCCTACATACAGTGCCTTGAACAGCCATACGTGCCTTTATCGCACCAGTAAATTGCCAACCCTGAATTGTCGTTCTCCTAACACCTACTAGAAAGCTTCCTTTTCTTTTATGTTGAATGTCAAGTTAAAAAGGCTAGCTATAGTCATTTGGCTATTGCATTTATATACTTCAGTGAGAAGCCTGATGCATGTTGGACTTTATGTTACAGTCCGAACAATGTCCTTAGAAGTTTCTTGAAAAGACAAGTGAGTTTTGCCTTCATGATTTTCTTCCCATTTGGTCTATCGTTTCATCAGTTTCCAAAGAAAACTGGCTTGGTCAACCAAGCCTTCTTTATGAGTAATTACAGTCATTTCAAATTTTAATTTCAGGAAACAGAAGTCTACTGAATACAAGATACTTGTCTTTGCTGGTGTCTCATCCTTACTTGTAGCAAATTTCGAGTATGTGTTAATTGCGATTGGCAACGTAAGTGGGCCCAATTACTTTAGAAGGGATTAACATTTACATTAGAAAGAGAAGGTAAATGAGAAAATCAGAATATGATTTTTTTTTCATATTCATTAAGTACTTTAAGAGTTTTGCTTGGAAGATTCTTCACTTAATCCAAGCATATTTTTCTGAAGAAAATAGTACAGGAAACACAACAAAATAGATGAATGAAAATTGGCATTTCTGTGGAAGAGAAACATCATTATAAAAAAGATTTAAATTTGTATGAATGACTTGGTTATACTTAAAGAAGTGATTTAAAAAATAATTCTCTAGAGAATCCTATACAGTTGAGGTAGACAGAACAATAGTTCATGCCATTTATGTTAACTTTTAAAATTTCCTTTGGCACAGGTTGTTATTCCTGTAATACTGATTATTGCTTGGCACAAACAAGGTGTGAGGATTTATGTTCTGATCTATACAGAAATCTCATCATTAATAAATAATGCATTGCAACAACATATTTCACTGTCAGAGATTTTGTTGCTAGGAATAGATGTAATATGGGAGGTATAGAGCCATGGCCTGATCTAGTTCAGGGCTTCTCCATTTTGTCACTATTGACATTCTGAACTGATAATTCTTTGTGTGGGGCTGCCCTGTGCATCGTAGGATGTTCACTAGCATCCCTGGCCTCTCTACCCACTAGATGCTGGTAGTATCTCCCGCCACCCCACCCACCAAGCTTTGACAGCCCAAAATGTCCCCAGACCTTGCCAAATGTCCCCTGGGGGGCAGAATCACCCCGGGTTTGTGAAACACTGGTCTAGTTGATAGTTTCTAACCACAGATTAGAGGAACTGCCTGGGCATTTCTTAATCCCAATTCTAGGACCTCATATCACTGGATAAGAATCTCCTGGGGTGAGTTTCTGGACGCAGCACTTGAAGAAAAAGTTACAATCCAATTGTGGACATCTCATTCTGAGTTCTTTTCTTTCCTCCATTCCAAATGAGGAGGCTGAAATTTTTCAAGTTTTCTCTTCATAAACCTCCTTTGGACAGTCATTGGCTTAGTGACATGGAGACTCCTGTAAGGCAGCCCACTGAGAGGTTCTTCCTTCATTCCCAAAAGCTCTTTTGGAAGATCGCACAAGAGTGTGTCTCCTCAGACCACAGGAGACACTGAAGCTTCCCATTTAGCTGCTGCCGTGACTGCCCCACACCCAGGATGCCAGAAATGGTGGCATTCAGGCCAATGAAGATTTTTGAGAGAATTTGTTGAGTTGTCATTGATTGGTATCACTGGTATCATGGGTAGCAAGTCCTCATGTGGTGGGACTCAGCACTTTTATAATTTTGGCATATATTTGGTGTGCCGGGAAGAACCGCTGTCTTTGTCAGGCATGTGGTGTGAATGGGGCTTGAAGAAAGGTGGCGTTGGGAAAATGGCTAATCAGCAGCACATTCACCAGCTGAAGGAAATTTTAAAGTACTGAAGATAAATTCATGACCCTCTGAGGATGACACGGAAGTCTCGGATCAGGGTTTTATAGGTATCCTATGTTATTAGTGCCATTTTATGGTTATACCCAGTGGTATGTTGATAGTGAATTCTTACCGGCTTAGCAGATTGTGAGCAGCGTCTTTTTTTTTTTTTTTTTAAAGATTTTATTTATTTATTTATTTGAGAGAGAGAATGAGAGAGAGAGAGAGCATGAGAGGGGGAGGGTCAGAGGGAGAAGCAGACTCCCTGCCGAGCAGGGAGCCCGATGCGGGACTCGATCCCGGGACTCCAGGATCATGACCTGAGCCGAAGGCAGTCGCTTAACCAACTGAGCCACCCAGGCGCCCAAATTGTGAGCAGCGTCTTACAGCGTAGCTTAAAATTGGCCATGGGAATATTTACACTATGGAAATGAGCAAGCTCTGTAAATCAGATTTGTTTGTTTTCCTACAGTATTAGTGCCCTGTAGCTGCTGTAACAAATGACCATAATTTTCAGCATTGTAAAAAAGAACACTAAGATTTGATATTACATCCCTGATGATTATTATTGTTAACCTAAATTTATATGACACATAGAGTTGAAGAAGTTAGTTACTTAACCAAAGCCACCTTGAGAATGCTCATAATTTAGGGCTTTCTTAATTGGTGAGCCAAGGTTGGTTGGTTTTTTTTTTTTTCCCCTCAAAAGTAAAATAACAAGTATACTTAAAATCCGAGGATAATGTTGTTCAATATGTTACAGAGAGCACACACTGGTTCTCAGGTTTATACTAACTTAACTTTTTAACTCTTAATAGAGCAGAATGACATATATATCCCACTTTCTCATGCATGGTGGTGAAATGACACAATTAAACAAGCCTCCTCAACTAAATTATTTATTATCACAGTTTAAGATTTTGGTATTGCTAATACCTTCAGTGCATTATCAGTTGCCTAATTATGGTACTAGTTGAGTTAATGAACCCGTTGGCCAAGTTTGCTGCTAATTGGTTCTTTTTAAGCTTCCTGTGCAGCATTGTTTTTAAAGACATGGATGGCTTTTGATGAAGCACATAAAACAAGTAGAATCAGAAGATGAAATTAACACACAAATTCATTATTATGGTGAATTAGCTTTCCTAAGCTGATACAAAGTGTAGTTAAAATTTTAAGTACAGCTTTTAAACTGTCTTGAAGAACAGTGTATAATTCATTAGTAGGGAAGTGGAGTAAGAGCAACTGAGAGAATTTCCTATAAGCCTTCTACTTCAGTCCCAACATTTTTGTCTCTGTGTTTGGGCCTCTGTCTATCTAATTTTGAACAGAATTGCCATGATTTTGCTATATAAATATGCAGAGGTAGCTTGTGATGCAAACTCAAAAAATTCCAGGGCTTTCTTTTTCCTATTTTAATTGGAAATTACATAAAATTATTCTGATACTGTGAAAGTAGGAATTCGTTCTAGTGCTAATGACACTTTTAAATGTTGGCTAGAATATTGGCCTGGATGAATCAGTGGACACTCTAGGGCCTTTTTTCCCCTTTTTATCTCCAACTTTTAAATCACTGTCAGGTTGAAATGAAAAGAGGCCAGTAAATAAATGGCTTGCTGCTGTTCTACTTATGTGAGGACTGTAATGTGTGCACTTCTTGTGGAATTCGAGAGCAATTTCAATAATATGACATGAATCACTTTGCTGGTCCCTAGGAACAAATACTTCTAGTTCTTCTAATACTTGAGAGCAACATGAAGGCGCATGAATCACCACCAGCATTTCACTGTTGTTGAGTCCTAACCAGGACAAGGAGTTGACTTTTTAAGGTTGTTTTTCCCCGAGTGAATTTATTGAGGGCTGATATGTATTAAATAATACCTTTGGTATAATGTTATTTTTTTTCTCTAGAGGTTTCCATTAACATTTAAAAGTGAGTCATTTTTCTTTTTAAATAAGGATCTGCCATGATGTCTAAAATTCAAACAGGAAAATACAAGTGTGTGTGTATATATGTGTGTGTGTGTGTATGTCTGTATCTATTATATATGTATTGATATGTGTAGATAGATACAGATGTATATATAGATACATAGATGTATATAGATAGATATAGAGATACACACACACACACATATGATTCTGGGAAGATAGTTAACGAGAAGAAAATCATTTAGCTGTTGCTTGAACTTTCCAGCAAAAAATCCCTCCAGGAGCACATCCCACTTCCATATTCTGTTTCTGCCATCATTCATTCATTATTTATACCAGCCATATTCTTCTCTGCCAGAGATCATTTTCCTGATTGATGGCATCTGGAGCCCTCTACACAAAAGTATTTTAAAGGCTGTATCAGGGAAGATGACTTTTTCTTTTCCCTCGTCCCTCAATATTTAATAACTCTTAGACCCTACAGCTAATAGCCTCCCTTAGTTTCCTTCTCTGTAGTTTCCCATTTCATACAAATGTGCTGGGAATTTGCTATTGCTCATCTCTTTAAAGAATGCAACCTTTTATTTCTCAGTCAGAATAAATCAAAGGGAAACCACACCAAGTAGGTGATAGGGGGTTGCAAATACAAACTGCCCATGAGACGTTCAGTTTTAAACCACATTAGGGAGACTAGGTGGATTCAATTTAACTATAAACGTAAGTGCATATATTCCTTTTGTCTCTCACTTTATTCTCCTGAACAGTTTCCTCCAAGCCTTTAATTGCCCCCTACACCCTAATTAGTAACTGCCAAAATTCTTCCCTGATCTAAACCACCTTCCTGAGCCAGGTAGCCAATAGCTCCTCTTGAAACTCAGCATGTTCTAAATTAAACTCTTGTTCTTTTCCTGCCCACCACGTTTCCTTCCACTTTTCCCTGCATTCCTGACCTGAACGTCCCTTCACCCAGTTCTTCAGATGAGCAACTCTCCTCTCCCTCACCCTCACCATCAACAACCAATCCTGATGATTCTATCCCCTAAAGTCCTGTCCAATTTGACCATTTTCTTTTATCCCTGGTCCAAGTATCTTCCATGTGGACTGTTGGAGTTACCTCTTTCCTGATCTCTGACTAGCTCCCTCTTGCTGCTCTTCAATCCATTTCACTCTGTACATGGAGTCTTTGTGTTGTTCTTGTTACTGTTTCAAATCTTAAGTCTTATTGTGTGTAATAACTCACCAAAGTCTTCCCATTCCCTTGACGATAAAGAAATGATCCTTTAAATTGCAGTATTCTTGGCCTGGTCATCCAGGCCCACCCACCTCATAGCTTTTCCCTCACATTCTCACATCTCCTGGGCTCTCTGCCTTCTTTCAGTTTTCAGGAGTTGTCATGTCCCCAGGGCCTTTGCATGTGCTGCTGCATCTGCCAGCATCTGCCATATGCACCCTCATCCCTACCCCTCCCGTGCCAGTCCCAGACCTCATTAATTCCTCTGTTATGCATTTTCATGGTGTGTGTTTCTTTCCTTCAGAGTGCTCATCTCACCATGAATGATCCATCTATTTATAGGATTAACGAAACTCTAGGGTCCGTGAGAGAAACATGTACGCCTTACTTGACATTTTCCAGCACTTAGCACTGTGCCTGGTGTCCACATTTGTTGAGGAAATGAATGTGTGATACTTTTAATATTTTCTATATAAAATTTTTATATTTCTATATATTTAGGTATACTTAGAAATCAGTCCCTCCAGTGCTGCTTATACGGATGGAGACACCTCACATGGAACCAATCTATTTCTTCCAGAAATTAAAACTTTGCTTACTCTAAAGATAATTTTTTCCTTCTTCAGTATAGTAATTAAGACAACTCTGAAGAGTTGGCCGCCACCTGCAAAGGACGTCACCTGAGTTACTTCATTTGACTCCTACTGCAAAGATGTGAGCTAGATGTGGTATGCTGGTATTCACAGAGATGTGGCATAATCCAGGCTTGAACTGTGTCTTTTGGTCCAAGACCAGATGCCTCTGTTGTGATAAGTTGCCTCTTAAATGGCACGTTCAAGGTATACCCCCTAGGTGTGTTTCTGCAATTCTGTTATTCGTGCATATTTTGTATCCTGTGTTCCCCTATATTGAATGGAATACTTTAGGTGCAGTTCCCTAACGGACCCTGGTTTTTATAATCTTAGGTCATCATAGTTTCTGCCTATTTCTCACACTGTGGTTTGCTTTTTAAAATCATTATAAATATAATTTATATTTTATTATAAGCTTTCACTCAGTTGATTGCCTGGCACTGTTTCTGAGGCTGAGGTCATCTGCCTTTATTTTCTGAATATTTATGTTATTTACATTTAAAGGTGACACCTTGACTGTATGAATTTATCTCCTTTCATTCTTGATAGTAAAGATGTATTGGTTTCTCCTATTTCTCTTGAAAAACCAGAGCCCATTGTTGATCATATATCAATACAGATATATTGCTTTGAAGGTCATGTGACTCTGAGAGCTGGGTTAAGGAAGTAGGATGTTAATAAGCATTTAGAATGTGCGTTGTTACATTCATCTGATAGATATGTCAGCATTTATTTATTCAATACAGATACTTATCCAGTCCTGACATGCATCAAGTCCTTGGGAAACAATTTGATGAAAAATAATTGCCAATATTTATTGAGCTCTTACTATATGCCTGGCACTGTTTTAGTTATTTTATATATGTGAACTCCTTTAGCCTTAATAACAATGCAATGCAGAAGGTACCACTATTTATGCTGACTTACCAGTGAGGAATTGAAGCACAGGTTCAGCAACTAGTCCAAGATCAAGTAGGGATGGGGATCTAGAAAATCTGGCTCTAAAGCTTACGCACATAACCACTAAGCTGGGCTGCTGAGAGGAATCAGTAGCATTTCTTTTTTTTTTTTTTTTTTTTAAAGATTTTATTTATTTATTTATTTGAGAGAGAGAGAGAGAGAGAAACAGCATGAGAGGGGATAGGGTCAGAGGGAGAAGCAGGCTCCCTGCTGAGCCGGGAGCCCGATGTGGGACTCGATCCCAGGACTCCGGGATCATGACCTGAGCCGAAGGCAGTCGCTTAACCAACTGAGCCACCCAGGCGCCCATCAGTAGCATTTCTTAATGAACATCAAACGAACATAGTAATCAAGGACAATGTGGTTTTTGCAAAAGGAATTGACTATAATTTTTTGTGATTATTTATTTAATTTCCCTGAGATTTTGGCTTACATGGTTCATTTAGTCAGTCTTTAAATAATGTGTAAGCATTAATCAAGATTTCTTATTCTTAGGATTTCTAAATTCAGTCTTAATTATTTTAGGGGTTCAGGAAACCATCCCAGTGATAGTCCTCCCGCTTCATCCCCCTCAATGAGGTGATCCTCCCTTCCATCTACTCCCTATGACCGATCCTACATGGAAGGGGCGTTGTCATCACCATTCTGTTTAGGGGAGTGAAGGCACTTTCCCAAGGTCACGTAGCTACTAAGTGGTAACAAAAGTTTTGCAGACTCAAACCCTCTGCTGTGTTTGTTACAAGTCTCCCATAGTTCAAATCCTTTCCCTACCACTTCCTAACTATGCCCTGGAGTAAGGGATTTAATATTTCTGTGCTTTGGCTTCCTCATTTGTAGTATGAATGTAAGAATAACTAAGGGTGAAGATTAAAGTAAATAATTTGTATAAAGTGCATAGAACATGGCCTGTTTTGCAGTAATTGCTCAATAAAAAGTACCTCCTCTGCGACCTGCAGATCTGCTTGTTTTTCTTTTCCATTCCAGTATACTAGGTGGGTTTTGTATTGAGGAGGAATTTTGGTTTTTCATTCATTTACCTTTACATCTTTGCATTAGCCAGCTGTTCCTTTTCTTCAAGACTGGTACGCACTATGGAGTGTTCAGCTGCGTGCTGTTTTCCCGTATACATTAATGAAATTGGTCAGTACGGAAAGCAATAAAATTGGATGTCTTTTTCAAAACTGCTTGAGGATGAAAAGATTACAGTTGCAGAAAGCCCCTGTTGTCTTCAGAAACATTTATAGGAATACTGAAAATAAAACTTAGAGAAGGACCTTTAAGTATAGTGAAATGCAGTTATGAAACCATTTTAACTATGTCTAGAAACAAAAGAATTTTACTCATTTAAAATAGCAATTACATAATGATGTAATTTCTTTGGGAAGGAGTATGACACACCTTTAAAAGAAGTCATCAGTTTCTCTCTGAACCAACTCTGAGAGTTAAAACTATTGCTAAGTGAACCACTGAGAACTGTTTCATATATAATCTTTAGTAGGGAAGTAAACTCTATTTCATAAGGATGGCTGTGCTTCTGAAGATCAAGAATTAAGGTTTTGATATTTGCTTGTTTCTTTTTTTTTAAGGTGAGTAGGCACTTAAATATGCAACTCAAGAAACGAATCGTACGTCCTCGTACTTTATGTAGTTCAAATTGTAATTTAAAATTTTCAGCTTCTGATTTTAGAAAAATAAGCAAGAAGACATCAGTAGAGATGGAGAAGTAAATTTAAATATCTTTTTTTGAGGGGGAGCGCTTGGGTGGCTCAGTCAGTGGATCATCCAACTCTTGATTTTGGCTCAGGTCATGATCTCAGGGTCATGGGTTCGAGCCCTGTGTCAGGCTCTGTGCTCAGTGGTGTGGGTGGGGCAGTGGGGAAGGAGAGTCTTCTTGAAGATTCTCTCTCTCCCTCTCCCTCTGCCTCTCCCCCTACTTGCGTTCTCTCTCTCTCTCAAATCTTCAAAAATAAATAAATATCTTTTCTTTAAAGCTGGTGTCAGTCTAAACATGTTTTCACTAGAATAACAGTTGTTAAAGTATAGTCTGAAGATCCCCGGTGGTGCCAAGACCCTTTTAGAGGTCTGCGAAGTAACCACAACACTAAGACATCTTTGCCCTTTTCACTCTCCTTCCCTCACAGGTGCACGGTGGAACTTTCTAGAGGCCACATGATATATGATGATGCCATCACTCCAACAACTAACGTGAGGTGCTCTGTGCATTCTCATGTTTTAAAATTATCTGTTTGAATTTTTAATGTGGAAGATATCTGCTGATGTAACCCAAACAAACAAACGCTGTTTGGGATCCTCAATAATTTTTCAAAGCATAACAGGTCCCTGAGACCAAAATGTTTGAGAACCTCTACCCTAGAAAAATAACTTCAGACAGATGAGGCAGTCATCTTGCAAGTGCTGCTGATGTCCAGCCAGTTGAAGACGGGGAGCCACAGACATGGCCGTAGACATTTCGTTTTCATTGCCCATTGCATTACTTGATATGTGTCTTGTAGCCACCGGCTCCCAGGTCTTGGGCCAGTCCTCCCCACAAGAACACCAGCTCCGTGAGGGTGAGGGCTCTGCTGCTTTGTCCACTGCCACCTGCCCAGTGCTTCCAACAGTATCCGCGAGCCCCCCAGTATGTCTTATTGAAGGAATGGATTTTAAACCACGACACTGAAATCTCTAGGACGATGAGCTAATTGCATGAGGCGCGTGATCTCTCCGATTCCCAGCAGCCCTGTGTGGGAGGTGCTGTTGTGACTCCATTCTGTCTCCACTCTGCAGAAGTGGGGCTCCTTGCCCAGGCCACATAGCTAGTCCGTGGCAGCTCAAGGACTGACAGGGTCTGTGGACCTCACTGCCTGCCCTCCACGTGAACGACTCTGCTCTAGTGGCCCCTGGTTCAGGTCAGGTAAGCCGGGGCTTTGGCAGGCATCGCAAAGCTAAGGAATTCCATCTAGAGAGGTTCATTCATTCAGGGGAAAAAAAAGCAAGGCGTTCCAGGGGAAGGTGGCAGGCAGGATCTTGTGTCAAGTTTGGGCCAGAAAGGAGGCACTGGAGGTGGACTGAGAGACTGACTCCATGACAAAGGCAGGCCACTTCCTGGCTGGTTTCACGCTTTTTGCTTGTGGGGTGGGACTCCGTAGTGGTTAAGAAGGGAGGGCTCCAGAGCGCGGCTGCTCAGGTGTGAGACCCGGTTCTTCCGTCTGCTTGCTGTGTAACCTTTGGCAACTTGCTGAAGCTTCCCTGTGTTCTCTGTACAGTGCGTGCGATGATAATATTTTCATCGACCTCATAGGATTGTTTGGGATTAAATGAACTAATAAGATATGTGTAACCAGATGGTGCATTGTACTAGCAAATTCTATGTATGTCCATGAAAGCGGGAGCTATTTTTTTTATTGGTGATTGTCTGGGACTCATCAGTGTTGACTGAGAGCAAAAGAGGTGAATCCAGGTTCCAAGAGAGTCAGAAGCAGGGCTGTTAGGATGATGTGGCCGAGTGGTTAGCACACAGGCTCAGGAACCAGAGTTTGGCTACTTACTCGCTGTATAATCTTGAATTATTACCTTTTTGTGCCTTAGCTCCCTTCACAGAGAAGAGTGCTCACCTCAATGAATTATAGAAAACAGTGAGTTAATGACTAGAAACTGTTTAGAGGAGTGTCTGGACCACAGTAAGTACTTGACATAGTTCATGCTGTGTAATTGAATTACATCTTCAGTGATTGGAAAATACAAGTTCAGTCCAATTTCAAAAAATCAATCAAAGAAGTGGCAAAAATCATAATTATTTAAGACAGTAAGATTTTAAAGAGTTTAATTCAATCACAGTAAAAATGATGAACAAATGGGGCTCCCACAGTTTGTACAGTGGGTAGAAAATTTACAAAGAAGGCAGAGCCCTGTGCGTGGATTCCTGAGAGGAAGGGTCAGTCTTCTTTTTTTACCTCATGGCTCCCTAGTGCATGAGGGAGGGAGTAGGGTTGGGCCAGAGCTGCAGCCAAAAGGTCAGGTGTTCGGTAGGTAGGAAGCTGTCACTCTGTCTCTTTTCCTTTCTTTTCTGCTTCTTATGGAAACCAGAGTTTCAGTTCGGTCTGCCATAAGGAACAGGGTGACCCTAGATAAGCCACTTGACCTCCTGGGACCACCGTCTCCTCATTTGGAAAGGGGAAGGGCAGATTGAATTCTTCTTAAAGTCCCTTCCTAGGCTGACTCTGGGAATTCACTTGAGCTATCCAGAAATACTGGGACTTCTGGAATGAAATTAGGAATTCAGATGGTCTAGCACACGTGCTTGGGCCCACCCCTTCGGAGGGCGCTGGATATCCCAAACGAAACATCTGGAGATCCCCAGGAAGGAAGGTCCTCCTGATCCGGTGGCCTGGAAACCAGGGGAGGACAGCCTGAGGCAAGTTTGTGAGCGGTGTCCTGAAGTGATGCGCGTACTTAACAAGTAGTTCGTTATCTTAACACAGTCATCACTCCCTATGAAAAATGCCCTTGAGAGCTTTCTGTCCTCTTCCCCTCCTTGTCAGTACCTCATCAGGACTCCCGTGCTCACGGTCCTATTGTTATCACATTTTCAAATTAGCTTCTTGGGACCCCTGGGTGGCTCAGTCGGTTGAGTGTCTGCCTTCGGCTCAGGTCATGGTCCCAGGGTTCTGGGATCGAGCCCCACATCAGGCTCCCAGCTCAAAAATAAAATAAAATTAGCTTCTTAATCCTTTGGGTATTTTCAACTTCTCTGCCTTGAGATAGGCACGCACCTGGATGCGGTTTTGCGCAGCGTTTGTGTAGCATGATGGCAGGTAGAGATGCCCTCCCTGTCCTAGACTTCCTCACTCAATGAAGTACATTTCCTCATTGTTCTTATTTTTGTTCTTGGTGAAGTAAACCGGAATTTTCTCAAATAAGTTTGGCTTTGAAACTCAATGGCTCTTTCTTTATCTTCATTCCCTAAATGTCTGTAGCATTTTAAGCCTCTGCCTGGAGTATGTCCTCCGTTGTGAGTGATGGCACCCTTTTTCTGTGAGGCTTTGACTCAGTTTCTTTTCCTTCCACTTCCTTTCTTCTCTTGACTGCCTCCATTTTCCTATCCTTAGCTCTTGCTTTTTCTTTCTATTCTTTTTTTTTTTAATTTTATTATGTTAGTCACCATACATTACATCATTAGTTTTTGATATAGTGTTCCATGATTCATTGTTTGCGTATAACACCCAGTGCTCCATGCAGAACGTGCCCTCTTTAATACCCACCACCAGGCTAACCCATTCCCCCACCCTCCTCCCCTCTAGAACCCTCAGTTTGTTTCTCAGAGTCCATAGTCTCTCATGGTTCTCCTCTTACTCCTGTTGAAAAACAAAATCTAACCACGTAGACTGGAAGATCAGACTGTCTTTATTAAGCAATGTATGTGGGTAGCATCCCATTTAGCAAGGGGAGGGGAGCTCCAAGGACCTGTACAAAATGGAAGGTTTTTGTAGGGAGGAGGGTGAGGCAAGAAAATTATTAGCCAAAAAAAAGATTGTTTCAGGTACAGTCACCTTCCCTTAGGGGGAAGGAAAGGGGGTCTTATAAGGTAGATTACCTCATCTTTGGGGGATGGAGAGAGCCCATATGACAAATATCCTCGCCACTGCTGAGCTGAAAGTTCCTGACTGATAGGTAAAGACTACATTATAGAGGGTGGGGGCTGAGGGGGTGGTTGAAACTGCAGTTAGGTATTAAGACCAGATTTGGTGATGTGGCTTAAGTGACACTATTTTGAGCCTATAGTTTTCTTTTTAACACTTGGGAATTGTGTCTATTAATAGCTTCATATCCCCTTTAAGCAGATGCCTTCCAAATCCTATATTTTGATATTTAGATTTTTTTCCCTCGGTTAGTTATGTATATCGTTCACTAGACATTTATTGCATACCTTGAATAGTGTACCGTGTTGGTGCTGAGGATATAAAGATGGGTGACTTTTTAACATAACATAATAAAATTAAAAAAAAAAACGGGTGACTTTCTCTGCTTTCAGCAGTTCTAATGGAGTCTAATTGAAGTAACAGACACCCAGTCTGATAAAGCCAACCAGTCTGATAAAGCCAACCCAAAAAGACGGTGCTAGAGTATTTTAAAAACTACTTTTGGAATATGGGGAACTAAATAAATCTCCAAGGGCTATCAAACAAAGGCTTCCCAGACAAGAGGTCATGGGAGGTGGGTCTTGAAGGTTGAGTAGGAGTTTGTGAGCGGTGACATCCCCAGACTTCCTTCTGTTCTATTTTTCTGATGTTCTGCTGTCACCTCAAACTCAACATGTCAGAGTTAAAGAATACATTTTTTTCCCTAAATTATATCACACACTTGACTTTGCTATTTAATTCTTCCCCCCGAGTCATTCAAGGAATACACTGTAGTCATTTTTGTCTCTTTTCTCTTTATTGCACTACTGTCAGACAGAGAGTCATCCCCATTTTTCATTTGTCTTTTCCTTCAGTCATGCCCACTGCCCCAGTTAGCTCATACTCTGTCACCTGCTGTCTGGATTATTCCCGTGGACTCCTAGATGGCCATTCTGCCAGAGGTCACCTTCCCCATTTAATCTTTGAAGTCATTGCCATATCAATCTTTCATAAACACATTTGATTTTGTCACTCATCTACTCAAAAGTAATGGCACCCTGACATTTGTTCAGTGCTTAGTTTGTAAAGTGCGTTTCTTTATTTTTTTATAAAAGATTTTATTTATTTATTTGACAGAGAGAGAGCGCGTGCGCGAGCACACAAGCAGGGGGAGCGGCAGGCAGAAGGAGAGGGAGAAGCAGGCTCCCCGTGGAGCAGGGAGCCCTACAAGGGGCTTAATCCCAGGACCCTTGGATCATGACCTGAGCTGAAGGCAGACGCTTAATGGACTCAGCCACCCAGGTGCCCCTAAAGTACGTTTCTCTGCTTGACTTACTTCACTTAGTATGATCCCCTCCAGTTCCGTCCATGTCGATTCAAATGGTGGGTATTCAAAGCAGTAGCACGGAGGACCATAGGGGAAGGGAGGGAAATCTGAAGGGGGAGAAATCAGAGAGGGTGATGAACCAAGAGAAGTGACTATGGAGTCCGGGAAGCAAACTGAGGGTTTCAGAGGGGATGGGGGTGGGGGGATGGGGTAACCCGGTGATGGGTATTAAGGAGGGCACGTGTTGTGATAAGCAGTGGGTGTTACACACAACTAATGAATCATTGAACACTACATCAAAAATTAATGATGTACTATACAGTAGCTAACTGAACATAATAAAAAATTTACATTTTATAATCATCACATTTTTTGCTGTGGGATTAAAAGTTATTTGAAAATAAAAAAAGTGCGTTTCTTTAAACGATCTCATCTAATTATCAAAACAGTCTTGTGAAAGAAATTCTATAATTCCCTGAAGATCTCTTAAATTTAGGATCCAGTAGTCTGTGAGGTCCTGGAGGCAGAGATGACATATTGTTCATCTTAGCATCCTCAGTGCCTAGTACTGTGCTACCAGAAATGATGTCCAGTAAATACTGTGCTGTGTATTTGTTTCTCCCTACTATCAGCACATCGTATGTGCTCCCAAATTATTTTGATCAGAAGTCATTGAGATTAAGTCATAAAAAGGGCAGTTTCCCCCCCTTGTTTCAGTGCTGATACTATTTGTCCGTGCACTGCCCAGCAATCAATCACCTCCTTAGGCCAGGACAGTTACTATTGCTGGACCTTCCTGGAACCTCAAGATCCCTAATGGATTCTGAACATCCAGTGCTGTGTAGACGCAGAACCACTCCTTGTGATTAGCTTTCCTTAATTAGGCAAAGACCTTGTGCACACAGTAGGTTTTTTAATATAATTCTTAAAAAAAATATTTATTTGAAAGGGAGAGTGTGTGAGCTGGAGGAGGGGCAGAAGGAGAGGGAGAGGGAGAGAATCTCAAGCAGACTCCCCATTGAGTGCGGAGCCCTACGTGGGGCTTAGTCTCATGACCCTGAGATCATTACCTGAGCTAAAATTGAGAGTCAGACACAACCGACTGAGCCACCCAGGCGCCCCTTTTACATCATTCTTAATATCAGACTCAATTTACTTGCCTTGTGTGGTTTTCGGTGATGCTGTATGGTAGTATGGACCTAGAGAGTCTAAATGCACTAGTTTTTCATGTTTAAAAATGTGGGGATTCTGTGGCTTATAATCTGTTCTCTTTATTTCCAGATCTTGTGTCCTGAATTAATAAGAAAACTGGTTGTAGAAGTGATAACATTAAAAAAACTTAAAAAACGTTAATGAAGTAAAACAATTTGGATCTGAATCTGTAAGAATTTGAAATTTTGAAACCTGGCAGCACAGAATAGCCAGAAACTCTACTCCTGTCTGACAGGGACCAATTTGCATAAAAAGAGTGAATAGCTTTTTTCGTTGTTACTCGCCTTAGGAAACCATAGAACATAATTTATCTCGCATTTTATTTTATTTTTTTTCATAAACTATCTTGCATTTTAAAAGGCAGTTTGCTGACATGAGGAATATGATGAACCAGCAAATGACTTGGAAACGTGCTTGACTTTGCAATAACAATTGAAGTTCTTTCTTAAGCCAAAATGCTTTTGAACGCGTCAGGCTTTCTTTCGAAGAGCCCCTGCTGCCATCTGCTGGTCTGCATTCAGCAGCACACTTCTAAATGAAGGGATGACACGGTTCAAGAAGGTGTTACTTTGAGGGAAAAAAAAGCATCTTCTAGTTTAATTATGTTTTAAAAATAGAAGTAAACACTAAAATGAGATGAGGTTACAAATAATCACTTAGAAAAAAGTGACTTTTTATAGAATCTTGGACATAAATATAAGATAAAGCAGGGATTTGCACTGGGTCCCCGGAAAAGTCGTACATGTTCCTGTAGAGGAAAAGTATAAGAAGCACGGGAAACTTACTTCTATGGGTGAAGTCAGGTTGTGTGAAGCAGAGATAGATTTGAAGTGAGTCAAGCTCCAAACTTAGGCATTGTGCGTGTGGATGAGGGAGAACTGGACTGGGTAATGGTAGAGGGAGGGCCCGGGGGGATTGGAGATGGGCAGGAAAGGCCTTCTCAGCCAGCCTGCTCCAACACTGGCTGCATCAGAATCCCCCAGAAGGCTTGGTCAGATGAAGATTGTTGGGCCTCATCCTGTGATCGACTGAGAAATGTTTAACAGCTGGCTCTTTGGGAAAAAAGACTTTGATTTGTAGCGGTGTCTGATACCCACAGCGTAGGTTCTCCCACTGTGGCTGATTTCAGGCTATCCACGTGGCACCACTAAATGCCGAGTCAAGAAGAGATGCACTGTAACACACCAGCATACAGCATTTCCGCCATACACCTGCGCTAGGTGCAAATAACCTCAAGGGCAGAGCTAATAGTAAAAGGAAGCAGTGAATTTCGAATATTTATTGTTTCCATTCCAAATGCAGTTCATCCACTTGAAAGCTTAATATAGTTTCATATTTAGCAGTGGTTGTGTTGAACAATCAGCTGGTAGATTTCCTAGGAATTTCACAGTCCGGTCTCCAACATGGGTGGGAGCTGGCCCCAGCACACACTCCATCTCCAGAGTGGCCTGGGTAGATTTCTGGGGTCTGGGGTGGGGCCCAAGAATTTGCATCTGTAACATTCCCAGGTGATGCCGGTGCAGCTCTCCATGGCCCATCTGAAGCTCTGCGCTGGAACGGAACACTGGAAAGTGACTGGGGGTGTTGAGTTTGCGTGGGGAAGGGAGGTTCTCTGAGAGGGAAACATTTGAACGGAGCCCTGAACCACGAGACAACTCCAGCCTTGGAAACGCTGGGATCAAGGGCACCGTGCAGGATTTGCCTTGCATGATGGGAGCAGGGTTAACTCATCCAGCGTGACAGAGATGGGCAGTTATCAGGGGGAGCGGGAAGTGAGCCAGTCCCTGGAGGATTGCTGCCTTACTCTCCACTCTGAAGAGGGCAGGCTCCTCAGCCAGAGGTGGGGAAGAGCATTGTGTATTTGAGATGCAAAGTAGCCATTTTGGAGTGGGAGAAAAACAGATATTCCAAGGCAGTCTATTTAGAATTCGACAATGTTAAGTGGCCATTGGAGATTTTTGGTTATGAATGTAAAGTGAGATCAATTGGCAAGACTTGTCATTTTCTCTAGTAACGCTGAGTTGCCAGGGCGCTGGTACAGAGGAGGTGGGTGATGGAGGAGCCTGAGCTTGGTCAGACGGGAATCATGGAGGAAGGGATCTATGCAGTGATTAAGGGTGCTTGCTGGCGAGGCATCTCAGTTATGTGAGGAATTAAGGACATGGGGTGACCTCGATGCCAGATGGTGGGAAAGGGGGAGCGCCACTGATCAGAGGGCTGAGAGAAGTACAAGAATTGTTGGAAAGGTCAGAGAGAGGGATGCATGAAGTGTTTTCTTTAGACACTCAAGTTGTTTTTTTTCTCTGCTGTCATCATAATGATACACTTTAGCCCACTACAGTATTTAAGATACTTTGTTGAGATCCTGGGAAATCCCTATATTACCATAATTTTCCTTTCTTGAAGTTCAAGTAAGGTTAATAATGATAATGATACTAACTTGTCTCCCAGATTGTTAATGTCAAATGACATACCAGATCGGAGGGGGATTTGCGTGAGAGCACAGTCCAGGCAGCTGGACTGGAGTTTCAGATCGCTTCATAGCTGTGTGGCTCAGGGCACAACACAGTGGCTCTGAGCCTCAATTTTCTCATCAGAGAAATGGGTCTGATAGGTTCCCCCATAACGTGTTAGAGTTAATAGTGTGTGTAAGTCATGGCACAGTGCCTCGCTCTTAGGAAATGGCAGCTTCATTCTTATTCCAGTATCATTAGACCTTGAATACAAATACTTAGGAGAAAGTTTTAGCTTTTTTCTCTGAAATATACCACCCTAAGTGAAATCGAATATGTTGGATCATGTCAATGAGATGTGTATAAAGAATACGAGAAAATTGGTGCATCAAGTCTTTTGCCCCAGCTCCTGTGATTGCTTGGGGAAGAACAGGGACTTCAGAAAATGACCAGAAGGATTAATAGCAACTGAATGGGAGAGAGATTCTTTCCCTGCAGTACTCGGTTATCATAAATGAAGAGCTCCTTTCTCTTTGTCCAAATTGATATGTCCCTCTGTTGGTTTTATAGAACTAAATTTTAGTCTGTGTTCATTTTCATAATCTTTTTTCATCAATTTGTTTCTCTCTGTTGCCTTTTTAATCAGGAAGCTTAGAAACAAATCACAGGTCTTGAAGGAGAATCTTATTTGAGAACTCTTTGAGCTAAGATAGGCAAATTAAACCAACAGTGAGATACGGTTTTTATCTCTCCAATAGGCAAAGTGAGTGAAAAGAAAATGATGATACTCAGTAGGGGAGAACGTGCAGTGAATCCCCACTTGAAGGATTGTAAATTGGTACCATCTTTCTGAAAATCCATTTGATAATACAGCAACAGTCATAAAAATGCCCATGTATTTTGACAGAGCAATTCCCCATTTAAGCATATATTCTAAGGAAATAGTAAAACGGTATTGGATAAGAATTTAGGAATAAATATATTCATTACAATGAAAATAACAAAATAAATAAAGGGGCGATAAACCAAAGTCTAGCCATAGGAGAATGATTTTAAAATGATGACACATCCATATGATGGTAAAAATTGAATTTTTTTTTAAATGGATATAAAACAGAATGGTTCTCATGATTTCAAGTCTATAAATAATAAGCACAGAAAAAATGTACTGAAATAAATCTATCACACCACGAACCATTGTTATCCCAGTACGGTATAAAATTGGATGATTTTCATTTTGTCCTTTTTTTAAGCCCCTCTACATTTTCCAAATACTTCACAGTAACGATGTATTGTTTTTATTTTAAAGATAAAAGATTAAGAGTTGTTGAACTTATTAAAAGGTACAAGACTAGATCCTTCCACTTTTCAACCCCCTTTTTACTTTCAACAGTTGGATTCCTGCCATTCCTTCTCTACTGGAATTGCTCTCTTTTTTAAAGTATTTATTTATTTATTTATTTATTTATTTATTTATTTATTTATTTACTTATTTAACAGAGAGAGAGAGAGAGTACAAGCAGGGGGAGCAGCAGAGGGAGAGGGAGAAGCAGGCTCCCCGCTCGATCCCAGAATCCCAAGATCATGACCTGAGCCAGAGACAGATGCTTAACTGACTAAGCCACCAGGTGCCCCAGGAATTGCTCTTTTAGAGGTTATTTGTACTTTTAACTGACAACTCCACAGCCCTCAGTCTACTTAATTTCTCTATATCATCTTACACAGTCGATTATCCCTTTATTCCTTGTTAATACTGGCTTTATTTAGACATATTCACATACAATAAAATTCACCCTTTTAACATGTGCAGTCACTCCTTTATTAAAATACTCTTCTTTTTAGGGGCGCCTTGGTGGCTCAGTCGTTAAGCGTCTGCCTTCGGCTCAGGTCATGATCCCAGGGTCCTGGGATCGAGCCCCACATCGGGCTCCCTGCCCCGCAGGAAGCCTGCTTCTCCTTCTCCCACTCCCCCTGCTTGTGTTCCCTCTCTTGCTGTGTCTCTCTCTGTCAAATAAATAAATAAAATCTTAAAAAAAAAAATACTCTTCTTTTTAAATTTCTATGGCTGGGCAGTATCCTGGTTTGTTTGTTTGTTTGTTTGTTTGTTTGTTTTAGTCATTGGGTATCACCCACATGGCAGGCACCTGTTCTCCTAACTTTACTCTGCCATTCCTCTTCAGTCCTCCTTGCTGGGTCCTCTTCCTCTGCCCTGTGAAGCATCTGTGAAGCTCTCTTCTCTCTCTCAGCATTGTGCCTGTAGCTGGTCTAGTAGATGCTCTCAGCTCACCTCAGCCCAGTGTATCTCCTGAGTTCCTTCACCCACGTGCACTATTAATGCCTGCAAGCTGCAGGTCCACGGCTAAACTCGTCTGTCTGTGTCCCCAGCCCGACATTTTCATTCCTGTGCCTCTTTCTGTATTTCGAACCTGATTAATGCTATCGCAGTCCTACAAGTCAGTCACAATAGTTCTAGAGGCACATTTGATTGTGACTGTTCTTCCTTTACCACCCTGTCTGTTTAAAGTATCTTGATGCTATAGCTTTCAAGCCATTCCTAAACCAGTGCCTTGGGTTTGCCCTTGTTAGCTTGGCCTCTCTCATATGGATAAAGCAGTCGTCTCTGGGAAGCCTGTCTCTGTTTTCCACACAGATGCCAGAGTCGTACTCCTAACGATTGCCCTGGTTATGTTGCTCTTCTGCTCCAAAACCATTCCATCAGAATAAAGCTCAAGCTCCTTGGCTCAGGAGACATACAAGACGTACGTGATCTGGTCCCGGACTGCTATTCCAGGCCGACATAATCACTATAGCGCCCTGTAACTCACATGCAGTCCAGCCCAATTTGAGAATTCATGATCCCTGGGCACACAGCCTTCACTTACCCATCACAGTGTACTTATTTTCACCATTCACTTTCTCCTCTGTCTCTCCTCATTAAAATATGGCCCATTTTCCAAGACCAGTTCAAATGATCCACCTTCTAGGAAGTCCTTTGTCATTCCTCTAACTGTGAGTAACCTTTCCCACCTTTCACTCCCGTAGCTATTTGTCTGGAAACTTCTAGCACTTGCCAGAATCTACAAGGCCTTTGCAGTTTTGCCATTTGTGTTGATCTCCCTCTTACACTAATGGAGCTGCTGTGCCTTACTTCTCTTTGTATAATTCATGATATCGGCACAGGGTGCTCTGCAAAATGAGCACTTAATAAATATATTTAGCCTTGAAAGGGAACTCAACATACTGGCATTTTCGTCTCTAATCTGGTTTCTAATGCACAGTGTTCAGGGCCCCCACGGATTGGCGGATTATCCCCACCTCCTTGCCACCTTTCGATATCTCTGAATGTTTCGAAATAGAGACAAACACTTAGTTACTCTTTTTGGGGGTCAAGTGGCTGACCTCAGGGTCTTGTCACCAGACTCAAGCTGATGGGAAAAACTCTAGGACTGGTCACCGAGCTTTGTCTGGGCCCCATTCCTCACTCCAATCCACCAGTGATAGCAGGTAGCACTTCTCCCTCATTCAAGGAAGTCACACTTTGACTCTGCAGGGGGTTGATCCGGCCAGTTGGGAGCAGAAGTAGTTCGGAATTGTGTGCTCTGCTCTGCAACCATAAAGAGACTTCATTTTCCAGAATCTTCACCTGTTAGCATCCTCAGCAGGGGGCAAAGAGAAAAGACAGGAAAGGGGCATTTAGTGCTCACTACTGGAGTCAACTTGGATCTAAAATATCCATCAACATATGCTCGAAAAGGTTTTTTACAGTCACAAAGTTAAAAAAAAAAACAACAACAAACCCAAAACTCTTAACATATCAAATTGCACTCACGCTGTTGTTCCATTGTAATGATTTCCTTCAGTGGTATCTTCCGATTAAGCTAATCCACAAGTTGAGAGAGGACTTTAACTGCCCTACAGAACTGGAGGGAATTTTCCACCTAAAAATCTAAACAAGACATCTATCTTGATTTCCTAATTTAATTAACCTAATTAATGTATATAAGTACTGACTATTAATGTGTTTTCAAGATGTAATTTGTTCTTTAAAAGACGCACACACTTCTGTTCTTGTATTATTTTCATTCAGTTTGTCTCTGAGAATCTTTTGACTCAATGCTGCCTCTTTCCTCCTGGGGGGAATTTTGTTTATATATATATATAAAATGAAGTTTTGTTTCTCTTTTTTTACTTATATAATCTACCAGTATGAGTGAAAGTGCTTTTCTTTAGTAGAAGTTAAATCTTTGATACTACCCAGTTTATTCATTGCACCTTATTAGAACAGCAATTCTGGCTAAAGAGAAAAGAGAAAGGATCATTTTTGAAATGAAGAAAAGGGATTAAGTATAAGAACATAAAATTATGGAATTTCTTTATAATTTATTCTTGGCTCATTTGGTTCTAAGTTATTTGGAAATTTGAAAATAGATGTGCAATATTACATAGAATGGATAACTATTAATTCCTCTTGATAACTAACTGTACAGGCTAAATTTAAATCAAGAGAACGAATTGTAGGAGCGCCTGGGTGGCTCAGTTGGTTAAGCCGCTGCCTTCGGCTCAGGTCATGATCCCGGGGTCCTGGGATCGAGCCCCGCATCGGGCTCCCTGCTCGGCGGGAAGCCTGCTTCTCCCTCTCCCTCTGACTGCCTCTCTGCCTACTTGTTCTCTCTCTCTCTCTGTCAAATAAATGAATAAAATCTTTAAAAAAAAAAAAAGGGGAACGAATTGTAGCATTGGCTGTAGGGGGACAAGGGTCAGTAATGGACTAGACACAGCCTAAGTTTCTTTCCCCTTCTATGAGCTCTTAAGCTGCCATTGGTGATGTAAGAATAACCATGGGTACGCCCAACAGGCAGCCAAGATTGAGCACCTGCCATGTGGTAAGCGCTTTACGTATGTTATCTCTAACCTTTAAAGTAATAGGAAAGGTTGACCAGCTCTATTTTATGGATAAGAGCTCAAGAGATGTTACATGGCTTGTCCAAGGGCATCCAGAAAGTAAGCAGAGTAACCAAGTTCAATCTCATAGGGTTTAGAACTGGGGTGACACTAAGAAGAGGTGATAGAGTAAGTCATTCCTTGCTGAGAGGATGTTCTAAGTTTAAATATTTGACTCCAAGCATCCCACTCTTTATCCTTTATTTATGCACACATTTCTACTCTAGCAATTCTTGAGTGCCTCAAGTCCTTCAGGACAGACCTCCAGTCCATCCCTTTTCATGACCTTACTACCTCCTTACCAACTTAAAGGTTATGCCCCATCACTATAATGGCCTCCTTCGGAATGCTCTCAATATTTTTGCTACCTTTACTATATTCTCCTGAGAAGGACTTCACCCTGGCTTACCTCAGTTCACGAGTCTGCCCCTGCTGGAGAAGAATACACAACTGGCTGACTCTTCTCCCTTTATATTCAATAAAAGAAACCACAATTGGGCATTTAATCCTACTGGTGTTTCTAGTGTAGATGTTCACTTTTTCACTCTCTTAAATGGTTGTTTCACACCTTCATCTTTCCTCCAGAGCCAGTCTCAGATGATGATGGTGCATCATGCTTCATTGAGGAGCAAGCAGGATCTCTCCACCCTCATCTTTCTTCATGCCTCCTGGTGTACCAACCTGATTCCATATTAACTCATGCTCTCTGCCTTGTCTCCTTTTGCAAAGGTGGAAGTATCTCTGCCCCTAGCAAGGGCCCAACCTTTTCACTGTGCTCAGAGTCCCAACCTATCTTGCCCCCCAAACTTTTTGTATCTACAGTGAGCCTTCACCCCCACATGATGAATTGCTTTCTTCCTACCGGATTTTTCCGATCGGCATATAGAGATATCTCCTCTCCTTGAAACAAAACAGTCTCCTCTCTGCCCTATGTCTTTTTTCAACTATTTCTTTTGTCCCCTTTACAGAAAATCTTCTTTTTTCTATAATCACTGTCTCTCTACCTCATATGGATTCCTCAGCCCGTTTCCAATCAGACATCTCTGCCTGTTAATCCACTAAGAAGCTGTCATCAAAGTGATAATGACCTTCCTGCTGCCAAACCCGATAGTTATCTTTTTCCATATCATTCTTGACCTCTCAAGAACATTTGACAAAGTTGACCATTACTTCCTCTTCAAAATTCTTTTGTCTTTCATGACACTATAATCTCCATTTCTCTTTCTTACTGATTACTTCTTCTCAGGGTCCTGTTCTCCTTTCCCTCATCTAAACTTGAAGTGCCCCTTAGGTACGTAATCGGCCACCTTCTATTTTTTTTTTCTTTTAAAGATTTTATTTATTTATTTGAGAGAGAGAGAATGAGAAAGAGAGTACATGAGAGGGGGGAGGGTCCGAGGGAGAAGCAGACTCCCCGCCGAGCAGGGAGCCCGATGCGGGACTCGATCCCGGGACTCCGGGATCATGACCTGAGCCGAAAGCAGTCGCTTAACCAACTGAGCCACCCAGGCGCCCCTCTATTTTTTATTTATATATTCTCCATAGGTGGTCTCATTCACCCATGTCAATGCCAGTGACCCTTTGACTGCCTACCTCTAGCCTTGTCTGTGCTTCGGAACTCCAGGCTCAAAGATTTAATTGTCCACTGGACACTTCCATGTAAGTTGAAACTTCTCCTCAAACTTAATGTGGGTAAAGCAGACCTTTTGGTACCCTCTCAGGAAGCCTGTTTGTCCTGCTACATCTCCATAAACACCATTACCACCCACTCAGTTATTCAAGTCAAAAATCCAGGAGACATTCATCTTCCTTTTCCTCTCCTTAACATATAATCTATATACAAGTTCTGTAAGATCTGTGTCTTAAAAAATCCTGGATCAGACTTCTTCACTCTATCTCTACCACTCTCATTTCAGATTAAGACACCATTATCTCTTGCTTGTAATAGTCTCCTAGTTGGTCCTCCTGCTTCTGCTATTGGGCTGTCTACAATCCATGCTCCTCACAGCATCCAGAGAGACTTTTACAAAGTGCAAATAGGATGATTATGTCAATTCTTTATTTAAAGCCCTCCAATCACTTCCCAACATACTTAGAATAAAGTTCAGAGCTCCTTACTCTACTTATGCCCTGCTGACCTTTCAGATATTATCTCATCTATTCTTCTCACCCATTATGTTTCTGCCACACATTCTCTCTTTCCCTCCCCTCTCCTTCCTTGAGCCAGCTCTTCTTTCTTCTGCAGACACTCTTCTTCTTGATCATGATAGGATTGGATGTTTCTTTTCATTCAGATCTCAACTTAAGTGTCTTATCCTTAGAGATGAGACTTACTCTCATATCCCTTTTTCATTCTCTACTTGAAAATGATCTGATAAAAAATCGCTTCTTTTATGATTTGCTGGTTGGTTAGTTAATTCATTTCGCTCTCTCCCAATCAGCTCCATGAGAGAAGGACCTTGTGTGAACCCCTTTCTGCTCTATTCTCCATGCCCGTATCCATTTTGTTGATGAATGAATGAATGCACCAGTATGCCAGAAATAAAATCTACTCACAAGTCTTGTTTCAGGGATAGAATGGACAGCGAACGAAAAGAGTGGTTTGGTACAAGAAGCAATGAAACTATGCTTGTCTTCTATGTTAGTTTGAGGAACTTGAAATGTATGAAATAAAAACAGTAATAAGCCATTCAGAACTACTGAGTAAGACTGGGGAGGGGTCAATATGCCAAAAACTACCCCGAAGTAGCTGCTGTGTTCTGGCGTTTTTGATATAATTTAATTTTGTCATGGTGGAAGGACCAAAGAACAATGAAATGACCCAAGCAGGAAAAAAAAAAAGCAACATTAACTCAAGTAATCCACGGATGAAATGACCAGCCCTTAAATAATTGAGAACTTAACTACATTTTCTAAAAACATTGCGTATAACTTTACTGTCTTTTGCTACCCGAGAATCAGCTGAGTAGGCTGGGCAGCTGTACCTGAGTAGTTCTTCTTACCCAAACTGTACCTCTTCAAGGGTGTCCAGGGGGATGCCCTGGTCCTACAGGAGGAATGGGGTCCCCTATGACGGTCCATTGCTTCCTGTGCCCTTACTGTCTTTCTAAGGGCAGGCCTGCTATTGTGCTCTGGCTGATCGGTTCACTTACATGCTTGCTGAGGACTTGCATGTACCAGGCACTGTGCTGGGCCCAGGGCTACTGCTGCTGCCTTCCCTGCCTGTCCAGTTGCTTCATCTCCTTCAGGTTTCCCAAATACTGCCACCTGTCACACCACTTTGTCCCTGAGCAAGGGCATTAGTAGGAAATATTTTTCTAGCATAAAAATACTTCCCAGGCAGAGACTATGACTTTTTTCATTGATTGGTTATGGAGGTGGCTGTCCATGATCTGTATTGGTAAATATTTTCTTGTAACAATCTTTTAATTTAGTTGTGTGGAGTCCATTGATTAATGGATTGATTCCAACATTTCCTTAGTTTCAAGTACTGAACTAGACGCATGGATGCAGAGAGCAAAAGGACCCTGTCTTTGCTCTCTGAAATTAAATCTGGTGAGGAAAACCATGTTTCCGCTCAGCTTCCAACCATGTATTTTTTTGAAAATACCAAAGAGTGACCTAACTCCACACTAAAGACCTAGGGCAGATCTAGTAGATAATTAATTGCACAGGCTCCAGAGACCTGTTGAAAACCCAGCTCTGCCACTTAGTAACTGTGGCCTTGCAGAAGGTCCTTAATATCTCTGACCCTTGGTCCTTCATATGTTAAATGTCAGGAGAGTTAGAATGTAGGAAAAGTACACAGAGTAAGTGTTCATAAGTAGTAGCTACAATTATAATAAGAAATAATTGTTACTTGACACTCTTATTTAAATATTAAAAAGTCACTAAGGGTTCCTGTCAACAAAAAACATGATACGTAGATGAATAACATTATAACAGACCCTTCTTAATATTTTTGTTTGTTGAGTTGTTTCCTGGGGGGCAACAACAATCATGTCTCTAATTCAGGCCTTTTGCGGTTTTTGCTTGTTCTATAGAGAACCATAGTACCCTGTAGTGAAATTTTTGAGCATCTTCATGTGAATAAAGGACTTCACTGAATACCCCATCCAACCCCTGTTGATGCTTTGCTGAAGGCAGGTTTTGGCTACCTTTCCTAAGTGCTGCACGTACACACTTTCCCCACTTCCCTCCACTCTGTTTTCCACCACCTTCCAGTCCTTCCATCACCATCCTTTGCAAGGAGCAACACAGATTTATGACTTTCCCGACACACCAAGCAGGGCACCCAGACTCTACTCAGGGACCTGGTCTCTTCATGCAACCTAGTCTGGCTTATTAGTATGGATGACTTAAAATCTGTTAGTCCTATTCTATGACTAAATGGTAATTATAGGACTCTATTTTATAGCATGAGCCATCTCCTAGACTCAGCCAATGGCACTGCCTTTGAAAACTTGAGTTTCTATATGGCAGAGGGAGGCGCCAGCCACTAGGTCATAGAATGGTGTTGGTCATAATTCCTTGTGGGTCAGAGCCTTGGTGCTGGCTTTGATTTCTTACCTTAAAAGCCTATCTCACCTCAAGTAACACAAGCAATGGGAGCCACATTCTTTTCAAATTCACCAGAAAGTTTAAAACTTGCCTTTAGTGGGCATGACCCCTGTGTTCTTAGATAGCATATCCTACATCAGGGTGCAAGCTGTTGAACTGTCTCTAAACAATAAAAACCCCTCTGGACAGACATACCTCAGTCAGTCTGGTGGAGAGGTCTGGTAACTTGCTTTGCCAGAGAGGATAGCCTCAGGTCCATCGTTTGAAGCCCCCGGCCCTCATTTCATTGGTCACTGTTAAGTGATCAATGGCAGCGCGATAGCAGAGTAGGAGAGCTGTTAGAGCTTCTAGAAGCTCCTGCTCACCTGACACTTAACCATGGGCCAGGTGTTTCCCTAACTTTGTGCGTGTGTTAAAATACACATAACATAAAATTCACCATTTTCACCATTTGGAAGTATCCACCTCAGGGACAGTAAATACACCCACACTGTTGTGCAACACATCAATCCCACCATCAATCTCTGGGAATTTTGTCGCCTTGTAAACTGAAACTCTAGAGCCATTAAAGGAATTCCCCATTCCTCCCTCCCCCCCAGCCTCTGGTACCCTTGTGTCTACTTTCTGTCTCTATGACTTTGATTACTCTAGGTACTTTATATAAGTGGAATCGTGCAATATTTGTCCTTTTGCATCTGGCTTATTTCAGTTAGCAGAAGGTCCTCGAGATGCACTGATGTTGCAGCATGTGCCAGAATTTCTTTCCTTTTTAAGACTGAATAATATTTCATTGTAGGTATATACAGTAGTCCGCTTATCCACAGAAGATATGTTCTAAGAGCCCCAGTGGATGCCTGAAACTGCGGATAGTACTGAACCCTATATGTACAATACATTTTCCTATACCTACATACCGATGGTAAAGTTTAATTTATAAATTAGGCACAGTAGGACATTAATAACGACTGATAATAAAATAGGACACTTATACAGTATACTCTAATGAAAGTTATGTGACTGTGGTCTCTGTCGTTCTCTCAAAATATTTGATTGTGCTGAACTCACCCTTCTTCTTGTGATGACATGATATGATTACATGCCCACGTGATGAGATGAAGTGAGGGGAATGACGTAGGCACTATGACGTAGCATTAAGCTGACCTGCTGTTGATCTTCTGACGGTGTCAGAAGGAGGAGCATCTGCTTCCAGGCCTCAGTCGACCACAGGTAACTGAAACTGGTGGAAAGCAAAGCTGTGGGTAAAGGGGAGGACTACTGTACCTCATTGTTTATTCATCTGTCAGTGGGTGCTCTGTGTCCTTTTAGATAGGGTATATTCTATCAGATCTTCCCAGCCACCAGACGCTCTTCTTACTGTTCGATATTTGAAGCAAGTGTCTTCAAAGGTTTCAGGTATTTGTTCATGGTTACATGCTAAAAAGTGGAGTTGCTGATAGGCAAACCTATCCCTGCTGAGCTACAGAGCCCGTGAGTTTTCTCCCCCTCCCAGCTTCCTGTGTGCACCAGCCACTGTTCAACAATAAGGATGGCCGACATCGTGCATGCAAAAGGACTTCGAAAGCCACAAATTGACAAATAGCTTAAGATCATATTATCCTGTTAACATTAAATATTTTCCAAATAACACTGTTAATTTATGTGCTTTTGAATTACCCAAAGAAGATTTGCTCTACAAGGTAGAATTTTTCACAGAATAAGAAAATCATATTTCCTACAGGCTATTCTTAAGAGTCTGCTTCTTATCTGGAACCATAACCAAGACTAGGCACTCAGAAAATATTTGAACACTGCAGTAACAGGCAAGGGATTGTATTTGTAAAAGCTGGTCTGGTCCCAGAACCAGTTGACTTTTTGTCAGGCATGCATTCTGCCTTGTGGCCAGAAGGTGGAGCCATACCATTTCAAATACCCTAGGTGCTGTTTACTATTCAGCCTTTTTTAGCATGTCCTAATCAACTTCAAATAGAATGGGGTCTATTATTGATAATATCTCACATCACCTGCTATCTCAGACCTTCAGTCCAAAATATTTTATGAGTTTTTACATAGAGAAAAATTTATAAAGGAATGCAAGAGAGAGTAAAATATTAGCGTAGTTCCTGTACCTCATGGGCTCCTTTTACATAGTGAAAGAATGAAGGAATGAATGAATGATTCATTTGAAAGCCTGTTATAAAAAAGTGAGATTGGAGAAAATGGCCCATGGAAGCAAACCACAGTCCACCTTTTTTGGCCTCTCCCCTCTTAACGTTGTGGGATGAAAGTGTGGGGTCTAGTTGTAAACATCTATACTACATGTTTTAGAAATGCAATGCCACGGAAGTCAATTGAATATGTAAACTGCAGCCAGAATTGATTAAGTGGTATTCGAAGCCCATAAAGGAGTTGAGAAACCTTTGAAAGGTGAAGAATAATAATGTAAGAACAAACCCTGTTATATTATTTCTGGTTTTATTATATAACTTTTCTGTATCTGCTAAATGTGATTTTTAGTATTGCATTCATATTTGCTCATAGAATTGTATACAAAAGAAAGTTAATCTGTAGGATTCTGGGATTGGATGAGAATGTTGAAAGATCCTTTTAGGCTATTCCCTTTCTTTACACAGAATGCCTAATATTTATTTATGAACTATGTTCCTAAAAACTCTTAAGATAACGTCAAATAAATCAACATAAAGGAATCTAGTCTATTAGCATAATTTAAGACATCTTAATGGCAAGCGATCTTGGTTTGGATTTTTGTGGTTTGATATAACCCTATGAAATTCACAGGCCTTGGAGTGTCTCCCAATTCCCAAGGTTTTAGGTGATGGTTGGCCCTTTCTTCACTCCTCTTGACTTTCTGACATAGAAAAAGCAATGTGCAGGAGTAAACGTGATGCTAGCCATCCCTAGGAGGATGGCATTTCTCTTGGCCAAACTCCTTCCTGTTGGAAAAAGCAAAACCAGCAAACCAGGTAGAAATGTCCTTCCCTCGCCAGGCCCCTAACCAATCTATTTCATATTCCTTATTATCTGGATACTCAAAGTGGTTGAATAACTCAGTCAGGTAGAGCGCCAAGATAGAGAAGTGAAGGAGACGAGTTCCTTCTCTGCGTGGCTGGCAGCTTTGCTCTCTTTGGCTGGCAGGAAGGAACTATACCCTAACCTTGGTCCCTGCACTAGGAGTCCTAGTGGTGCATTGGGCATCAGTCTGTCACCATCACCGGAAACAGGAACCATGCTGGAAATACTCAAGTTACGCGTGCTTCCCTCCTAGCAGAATCTTCAGTACGGGAAAGGCAGCCCATCCAGCTCTGCTTTTATAATAGAGGGAGGCCAGGCTAACGTGCGAGCTAATTAGTCACCATCTTCCATAGCAGGGCAAAGGAACCCATGCTGCAGTCTGAGCGGCTCACCAGCTGGTACCATCTGCGGCAGGTTGCCACCAAGAGCCTGCAGACATCCCAGCTGTTCCGCCCTGTATCGGATGGCTCTAAACATGTAAACAGGTACCTGGGCAAAGTAGGGAAGTAATAGGAACATCGTCAGTGAAAGCTCTCTCTTCCAGGTATCCCACAGAGGCTGCCTAGGAAACAAAATGTTTGTGATTCCAGAAGGACTCCGACTAGAAAAGCCTCAGAAGTTGTTTTAGAAACAGCTTCTCTCCTGAGGGAATAATCATGGATTTTGTAAATATCAATCTTCACAGACTGATGACTTTGAAAAATCAAAGCTGCTTCTTTCCAGATGGGCAGTTTCAGGGTTGGACAGTACCATTCCATTTTAATCTCCAATTTCTTATTTTATTATACTTCTTTGGGACATACTCGGGTTTTAATTTTTATATAGTCCTCAATCAGTATTCTTCTTCTTCTTTTTTTTTTTTTTTTTCCTCCTCTTTTTCCCTTTAGAGGCATACTTCTAAAGGCCTGGCCCTCTGTAAGATCAGATCATCTCACCTTTATTTTTATCGAGTACTGTTAAATCACCCATCCATCGGAAAGTCTCTGGAATTGCCTGAAGAGACACCTTGGGAACTTTGGCATCTCTGGAGGCCCATGTGGCTCAAAATCTGAGCTGTATCCCACTCACCTGGCTCCTAGTTAAAACCAGCAGGCCCCACCCTTAGGGATTCTGCTTCAGTAGGTCTGCTAAGGGGCCTGAGCCTGTGCATCTGCCAGGTTCCTGGGAGTTGCTGATTTTGATGCAGAAACTGGTGCAGGGACCGCACTTAGAGAACCACAGCTATAGGTCAAGGTATGGGTTTCCAGACTTGGTTGAACATAAAATCACCTAAATAACTTAATGACAAATGCAAATTTCCTGACCCTGTCACAAAATAGGATATTAACATCTACAAAATAAAATGATATATAATCAATCTTGAAGTAGACTTCTTTACCCCAACCCCCACAGATATTTTTAAAAATCCTTATCCTTCAAGGGGCTCCTGGGTGGCTCAGTCAGTAAAGTGTCTGACTCTGGATCTGAGCTCAGGTCTTGCTCTCAGAGTCACCAGTTCAAGCCCTGTGTTGGGCTCCATACTGGGGGTGGAACCTACCTAAAAAAAAAATCGTTATCCTTCAAGGTCTAGTACTCTGTCCATGAAGCAGTTCCTGGCAGCAAGAATGCTTTCATTCTTTTTTTAATTTTTTTTAGATAAGAGGAAAAATTTTAATGTTATGATTTTATATTGATGAATGTTTTCCCAGACACAATATAATATGATACATCATACAACCTCAGTGACTACTGATAAACTTTTTTTTTTACTTTTACTTTTTTAATACATTTTTAAAAATTTTATTATACTGTGTTATGTTAGTCACCATACATTACATCATTAGGTTTTTTTGTTTTTTTTTTTAGATTTTTATTTATTTATTTGACAGAGAGAGAGCGAGAGAGGGAACACAAGCAAGGGGAGTGTGAGAGGGAGAAGCAGGCTTCCCGCGGAGCGAGAAGTCCGATGCAGGGCTCGATCCCAGGACCCTGGGATCATGACCTGAGCCGAAGGCAGACGCTTGACGTCTGAGCCATCCAGGCGCCCCACATCATTAGTTTTTGATGTAGTGTTCCATGATTCATTGTTTGCGTATAACACCCAGTGCTCCATGCAATACGTGGAGCCCTCCTTAATACCCATCACCAGGCTAACCCATCCCCCCACCCCCCAAGAGTGCTTTTATTCTCATGAACAATCAAAATATTGTATTTTTCCCGTTCTTACTACTATTTGAATGTAGACTTTTTGAAGATGGGGTTTTTGCCTGAGTGTTCTTGGAATTCTTCTTGAGGACTTCGATAAAGCGACTGACTGTTTAAAAATTTTTAAATCATTACTTTCTTTGTTTCTCATGAAAAATCCAAGTTTCATTTCCACTGAGGTCTTTGTAGTTGAGTGGCTGCTACCGTATAAGGAAAGATGCAGTTTTGTTTTGTTTTGTCTTGTTTTTAAATAAGTGTGTACTACCATTAACTCCTGACTGCATTAGCTTCGGACCTGGTTTCATGTAAATCTGGTTATGCTGAGGATGCTAAGAGGGAGCTCTTGCTGTGTTGCGTTTCTGCGTGTTGGGCTTTATCTCTTTTCGTGCCTCCTTCCACGTCCCTACCCCTCCGGGAGTCTATGGCTACTTTACCAAGTAGTCCGCCCAGAAGAGTTGATGAGGAACAGAGCCACTGAATGTTTTTCTGCCACTGGGGGGCAGTACAGTCTCAGTCCCATGCTCCAGGAGCTCAGACTTTGGAGTTTTAGGGTCAGTTTTAGAGGTTTCTGTCACGTTTATTAGACAGCGAAGGTCATGGGACCCAGTTTTTGGATATTTGTTGCTGAATCCCCCAGCACCTAATTGTATAGCTAGTTTCTAAAGGAAATACTGTGATTTTTATTTCAGAGAAATCATCAGCTACTTGTCTAGTTTTCTGAAACATAAAATGATGGGAATAAAGCATAAAGTGGAAGGGATTAAAGTGCTATTATTTCCACTGGTAATTTATAGCCACGCCATTCAAGGAAGTAGCCTCTAAAACTGTAAAATGTGTCTTTTAAAGTGTTCACAGACAGCTTATGTTAAAGCCAAGGGTTTACTAGAAGCAGAGCGCTAAGACCTGTTTCTCTCTCGAGTCATTTGTAAACATTAACAAAAAGAGGGGACAGAAACATTTCTTTCAAATTGCTGTAAACCTCAAACAGCTCTCCCTGGTCTCCCATCAAAATCCTTAATGCCTGTGAAGGCTGAGTGGTCAGTGAGGACTGGACTAAAGGTTTATGCCTTGGATAAGCACATTTGAAGCCTGAGAAAGAAATGAGAACAGACCAAGAAATATCTGCCAGAATTTAATGACATTTGGAGCAATGGCTTTATCTGAGAAAATTAGATAATACTATCTTTTTTTTTACATTGAGTATACGTGGCAACACTCACATCCAAATTTGCCAAGCCTGTTAGAAGATGGTAGAGTGAATCTTGGCATATTAAATGTCCTGGTATGCCACCTTTTATTGCAAAATAGATTGCATCCAGCTATTGCTTAATTTTTACAATACATTTATGAGATCATAACTGGTTTTCTTCAGAAGAAAGAACTGCTCAGAATTCAGGGAAGTGCTTTTATCCTGGCATGTAGAAAAGGAAATGAGAGCTGTGATACAGTCTTACAGGGGTTATATGGGGTTTTTTTCTACAGCTTCCTATGGAGAAGCTGATACGGCAATGTGGTAAGCATCTGCCTGGTGTCATGTAAGTCAGATTTCCCAGACCCTGCCTTCCATTTAACTACCAGGTTGGCTTTTTTCCATTTTTGCAACATTTAACCTCTAACAATTTGTTTGTATTACATTTAGAAAGGAATTGGTAGATTCAAAATCAATGTATTTGATGTATCCCAAAGAACTACTTTTTTTTTTTTAATTTAAATTCAACTAGCCAGCATCTAACACATCATTAGTTTTTGGATGTAGTGTTCAATGATTCCTTAGTTGCGTATAACGCCCAGTGCTGATCACATCACATGCCCTCCTTAATGCCCATCACCCAGTTATCGCAAGGAACTCATTTTCTGAACTGTATTAAAAGTATATTTATTTTGTGGATTGTACTACATTTCTAGAATAATTTTTATTCCAACCCACATTTAAGAATTGAATATATAGCTAGTACAGTACTCTAGACCTGGCCGCAGGGTAAATGTTGACAAGAGTAGGGTTTCAAGAACAGCTTTAATAAACAGATCCCAAAAAACATAAACAAAAATATACTTAAGTACTTACTTTATAACAAATTATTTTTATATAGCACCTTAGATACAAATACTTAGTGGTTATGAAATTATAAAGATTGATATTTCAAGCAGCATGGTCTGTGACCAAAAGAGAAATCACATTCCTCTTGCAAATCACCTGCTCTACGCTTAGACCTCCCCCCCACCCTGTACCCTGCCCCAAAACACAAATGCCAAGTGGCCAGTCCCCACCTCAGAGGCCCAGAACACTTGCTCTCTGTACAGTACTGTACAGTGATCTTGGGAGTTTTTGGTAAACTTTTTTGTGCATGCCAAACTTTTGCTACTGTTAATAACTCACTTTGTGTGAAGCTCTATTTTAAATAGTGTGTGAGCAGGTAAGGGTAGATAGGAATGAAAAATATATTCGTGATTCCACCCTTTGATGACACATCCCACTAACCAGAATCTAGCCAGCAGGCCTTGGAAAAGCTAAATATCCAAGGTCGAGAACTACCCAGCAGTCGGGCCTTGCAGAATTATTTTTTATCACAACACACACACACACATCTAGCCATACAACACACAGGTAAAATATTTTTTTTCGCACATAATAAGTGCTTGGTAACCATATGCTGGTTGGTGAGCTGAATCCAGCTCTTTTGGGAATCCAGCTCTTTAGGGTTTTGTACTCAAACTTCTGCTACTTGAGCTTTTCAGATGCCACGTTTGCCACGTAACTAAAGATGTGTTAATGGTTGTGGTGGATTCGGAAAGCTTACAGGAAATCTTAGGGCAGAAATGAACTTAACACCAACTACTTGCGCTTGCACGGTTCACGAGTGACTTTGAAACTCATCCGATCCCACTGGGGGCAGCCCGGGCCAGCCTCCTGCACAACTCAAGTCAGACTCAAGCAGGAACACGCCCTCCTGGGGAAAGCTTTGGGGGGGGTCTCTTGCTGTGCTTTTTTTCTCTGTGCGCTTCTTAATACCTTGGACAATGAGAGCTGGTGGGGAAAGGCACCCAAATCTCAATGTTCTTTCCAGAATTCAGACTGTAAGGAGACCCTTGGGAGCACTGGCAATGGCCCAGTAGTAGGGATGGGAGATACATTCCCCAAACACGAAGCAGAAAGAGAGAAGACAGTGGGCTGGTTCCTGCCCAGGTGGGAAGGATGGAGGAGGAAAGGTGATTCTGGGGCTGTGAGGGTCTGATGTGAACCTACGGGCAGTGTTATGCTGCAGGAAGGGCTCTGTGAGGGAACAGCTTTGCCTAATTTCATGCTGAGAAGCACGCTGTGCTGTTTACTTGTGATTATACTGGGAGATGGTTCTCAGAACCTAGCCTGTGGGAGGACCACTGGGAAACTTGCTAAAAAACAGAGTTCTGGGTCCTTTCCCAGAGGTTCTGTTATAGTGGCCTAGAATCGGGCTTAGAAGGGTGCATGTTTAACCAACTATTAGGGGTGTTTCTCATTTGGGTGGTCAGGGGAGGAGATATATGTTTATATAATATATAATATATATAATTATATATATTATTTTATATGTTATATAGAATTGTATATAATATATAATTATATGTTAAATTATAAATTATATAACTATATGATATATATATAAATTGTATATACATATATATATAATTATATAATTTATTTATTTAAATTCAATTAGCCAACATATAACAAATCATAAGTTTTTGTTTTATTTATTTATTTTTTCTTATGTTATGTTAATCATTGTACATTACATCATTGGTTTTTGATGTAGTGTTTCATGATTCATTGTTTGAATATAACACCCAGTCATAAGTTTTTGATGTGATGTTCATTGATTCATTAGTTGAGTGTAACACCCAGTGCTCATCACATTATGTGCCCTCCTTAATGCCCATCACCCAGTTGCCCCATCTCCCACCCACCACCCCTTCGGCGACCCTCAGTTTGTTTCCTGGAGTCCCGAGTCTCTCATTGTTTGTCTCCTTCTCTTATTTCTTCCCCTTCAGTTTTCCCTCCCTGTCCCTATGATCCTCTGTGGTTTCCTTATATTCCATATATGAGTGAAACCATATGATAATTGTCTTTTTCTGATTGACTTATTTCACTTAGCATATGCCTGGGTGGCTCAGTTGATTTAAGTGGAGGGTATATTTTAAGGAGCACCGTCTGTCACAGAGAACGGGGTCTGAAGCAGAAGGAAGCCTTTCTTTTCTTACAAATATTGGTCTTTTTTTTTTTTCTTGAGTATGGCCAGCACCACCTTGTCCCCCCACTGCTATGGGATAGTAGACACAGGAGCCTTAGCCCAGGGCTCCCCTACCTGCAGTGGGGTGTGGAAAATGCCCTGGGATTTCTGGGCCACAGGAATCAATGCTGATGTGAGGGCAGGGGCAAGAGGAAGAAGCAATGAAAAGCATCACCTTTCAGGAACTAATGAGAGACACTGACTCCCAGGCAGGGTCAGGCTGCCTTCACCTCTAAGAACAACCAATCATGTCTCCCCGGTGTTCGCATTCTGGTCCAAGATAAATGGTAGTTGAGGATGAGAGGGGGTAGTGAATGAGCTTTCCTGGAAGCCTGGACTCAGTGGGCTTTAGTAAATGCTAAGGAGAATGGAAGACCAGGCCAGGTAGAGAAATCAGTGAAAGCCAGGCAGCCGTCTCAGTGGAGGTGATCATATGAATGGGCAAAGAAGAGGGAAACTCCCGTTTTAGGCAGAATACAGAAATATGGGAAACCAATGACTAGAGGTGGAATCCAGAACCTGGAGGAAATTTCCAGATATAGGATGTTTGTTTCTGGCTAGGAGATAATGGGTGGGATACTCAGTATTCCATGAACGAGAAAGTTCACTTTGCAATTGCCCTTGTGTAGTGCTTTGAACTGTGCCCCTCCCCCAAAGATAAATCCATCCAGTACCTGTGAGTGGGACTTTATTTGGTAAAAGGGTCTTTGTAAATATAATTAAGTTGAAGATCTCAGGGTAAGATCATTCTGGACTAGGGTGAGCTCCAAGTCCAATGACAAGTGTCCTGAGAAGAGGAGAGGAGAGGCAAGGGGAGGAGAGGCAAGGGGAGGAGAGGGGGAGAAACATGGTGGCAGGGATTGGAGTGCTGTGTCTACGAGCCAAGACACAACAAGGATGGCCGGCTTAGAAGGGGACTGTCCCCTGGAGCCTCCAGAAGAAACCAACCCTGCCAACACCTTGACTTCAGACCCCTAGCTTTCAGAGCAGTGAGAGAATGCATTTCTGTTGTTTTAAACCACAGAGTTTGTGGTAATTTGCAACCCTAGGAAACAAATACACCTTTCCTGCGGTTCTCCATGTTATAGATTTAGGCAGCTTGGCACTCTGCTTTGAAAATGCAGATATCTCAGAGAGTTAAGTGGTTATTAGCCATTTGAAACAATTTTTGTTAATTAAACATTTTTCCCTCCTAATGATCTGGGAAAGAAAAATAGTTGTTATTATCAGAGATTGGAGGGAAAAACTCAGGGAATTGGAATCAAACACTTTACTTCAGGCCTATTTTGTTACTAGCTGTTTGACCACGGGAACACCACTTAACCTCTCTGAATCTGTTTTGCTATCTACAAAATGAGAATTTTAATGCTTATTTATCAGGCTGCTGTGATATGAGGAGTCAGGAAGATAGGCCCGGTGGAGCTGTTTGTAAACTTTGGGCAATTCTATGTATGAGCGCACTTGTTTTGCAGCAGGAAATACTTTTAGAGAGAAGAATTGCTAGATTTGGGGAAGAGGTAGAGCTAGAATGAAGCAGAAGATAAGGACAGGTAGCCCCAAACCTCTGCTATAAAATGTTTCCTGGTCTAATGAAAAAGGAAAGGAAAACTTGTCTTTTAAAATGTACTCCAGGACACATCATTCTTCCTGGCCCAGGAACATTTTATATTAAAAAGGCTTTGATCGGGCGCCTGGGTGGCTCATTCGGTTAAGCTTCTGCCTTTGGCTCAGGTCGTGATCCCAGGTTCCTGGGATGGAGCCCTGCATCGGGCTTCCTGCTCAACGGGAGTCTGCTTCTCCGTCTACCTCTCCCTCCTGCTCGTGATCTCTCTCATGCTCTTTCTCTTTCTCTCTCTCTCTCAAATAAAGAAATAAAATCTTTAAAAAATAAATAGAAGGGCTTTGGTCAACTGATCTGGGATCCTAACATGGTTTTTAATGTAATTTCTGTGAGTAAAAAAAATGTATTTGAGGTTCCAAATAATACAGCACCCAACTTGTGGAACTGGATCCCTTTCTGTGTTTGTGACATGGTGTTAGGAGCATCAGTGCATAAGATGAAGTGACAGCTTAGCGTCCTGAGCTTATGTAGCTTCTAAAGGTACCGTGTTCATGTGTGGGGAGCATTTTTTTGTTCTAGAACAGTGCTTATCAAACCTGGGCAGTGTGCAGACACTTCAAAAAAGACAAAGATTTTTCTAGACTTCAATTTAATATTTTTCACAGTATGCTACTTAAGTGAATACAACACAAAACTCAGTAGGCACAGGATCTCATTGAACGACATGCTAGCTCTCCAGATTGCTGTTTTCTTTGCAAGCTGCACAAGGCCCACATGGAAGCGCTACATCTAAGGGACCTGCAGTTGGCATTGATCTTGGCACCACCTCCTATGGTGTGGGTGTCTTCCAGCATGGGAAAGTGGAAATAATTGCCAACGATCAGGGAAACTGAACCACCCCAAGTTGTCACTTTTACTGAAATCAAACGATTGATCAGCAATGCTGCAAAGAATGAAGTTGCAGTGAACCCCACCAACACAGTTTTTGATGTCAAATGCCTGATCGGACATAAAGTCGGTGATGCTCTTGTCCAATCTGATATGGAGCATTGGCTCTTCATGGTGGGGAATGATGCTGGCAGGCCCAAGGTCTAAGTAAAATACAAGGGAAAGAAGAGGTGTCCTCTGTGGTTTTGACAAAGATGAAGGAAATCACAGAGGCTTAGACAGAAAGGTTGGAGCTGAAAGGAATGTGCTCATCTTTGATGTAGGAGGTGGCACTTTTGATGTCTCAATCCCCACCATTAAAATGGGATATTTAAGGTCAAATCTACAGCTGGAGACACCCACTTAGGTGTAGAAGACTTTGACAACCGAATGGTCAACCATTTTATTGTGAAGTTCAAGTGCAAACATAAGAAGGACATCCACAAGAACAAGAGGGCAGTCCATCACCTCCAGACTGCTTACGAGTGTGCTAAGCATACATTGTCTTCCAGCAACGAGGCCAGTATTGAGATTGATGCTCTGTATGAAGGAATTGACTTCCATACCTCTATGACTTGTCCCCGATTTGAAGAATTAAATGCTGACCTGCTCTGTGGCACCCTGGACCTTATAGAGAAAGCCCTTTGGGATGCCAAGCTACACAAGTGTCAGATCAATGATATTGTCCTGGTGGGTGGTTCTATCCATATCCCCAAGATTCAGAAACTTCTGCAAGACTTCTTCAATGGAAAGGAACTGAACAAGAGCATCAGCCCTGATGAGGCTGTTGCTTCTGGTGCAGCTGTCCAGACAGCCATCCCTTCTGGAGACAAGTCTGAAAATGTTCAGGATTCCCTGCTGTTGGATGTCACTCCTCTTTCTCTTGGCTTTGAAACTGCTGGAGGAGTCATGACTGTCCTCACCAAGTGCAATACTACCATTCCTACCAAACAGATGCAGACCTTCCCTACCTACTCTGACAACCAGCCTGGTGTGCTCGTTCAGGTTTATGAAGGTGAGCGTGCCATAACCATGGATAACAACCTACTTGGGGTGCCTGGGTGGCTCAGTCGTTAAGCGTCTGCCTTCGGCTCAGGTCATGGTCCCAGGGTCCTGGGATCGAGCCCCGCATCGGGCTCCCTGCTTGGCAGGAAGCCTGCTTCTCCCTCTCCCACTCCCCCTGCTTGTGTTCCTGCTCTCGCTATGTCTCTCTGTCAAATAAATAAATAAAATCTTAAAAAAAACAACAACAGCAACAACCTACTTGGCAAGTTTGAACTCATAGGCATACCTCCTGCCCCCCGTGGTGCTCCTTCTGTTGAAGTCACATTTGATATTGATGCTAATGGCATCCTCAGTGTCTCTTCTATGGATAAGAGCTCAGGAATAAAACTGAAATAAATAAAATAATAATAAAATATAAAAATAAAAGAAATAAAACTGAATTTAAAATTGGCACCAGAAAATAAAATAAATAGGCACAAAATCCCTGTGCTTATTGCTTTCACATAGGCCAAAACATTAAATACAATAAAAACTAAAAACAACTGCTATAAAACACTGGTTCATTTAGTGTGACTGATGATACTCTTTGCTACAGTTTAATCACTGATCACTTTGTGAATTGGATAATGAATGCTGACACAAGTTCTTCTTCTTTGTTTTTTTTTATTTGACAGAGGCACAGTGAGAGAGGGAACACAAGCAGGGGGAGTGGGAGAGGGAGAAGCAGGCTTCCCACGGAGCAGGGAGCCCGATGCGGGACTCGATCCCAGGACCCTGGGATCATGACCTGAGCCGAAGGCAGACGCTTAACCGACTGAGCCACCCAGGCGCCCCTATTTCATTTATTTTTTAAAAGATTTTACTTATTTATTTGAGAGAGAGAGCGCGCAAACGCACGCACGTGCACTCACAGGAGCAGGGGGAGGGGCAGAGAAGCGGACTCCCCGCCGAGCAGGGAGCCAGACGCAGGGGCTCCATCCCAGGACCCCGGGATCATGACCTGAGCTGAAGGCAGACGCCTGACGACTGAGCCACCCAGGCGCCCCATGACACAAGTTCTTTTGAGTTTGGCATGCCTGGTATTCCCCAGGACTTTCTCTATTGGAAATTCTGCAAACCCTAATTTGTGCAGTGGGCTGTGGCCTTTACCAGCTGCAAATACATCACCTGTTACATTTGACTCTGTTTCTTTTCTCATTAGTCTGTGAGAATTAGAGTGGTAGCACTTGTCAACCTTGCAGACATAAAACTAAATGCAAATATGGGCACTGGTCATCTCTAAGATACCATGATCATCCAGATGATCCAAACTATGTCTATATCATTATGTTAAGGTTGTCATCTTAATGAAAACACCACACTAAAAATTCTCATAGTGGTAGTCACGGACCACTTTGAAAATATCTTTGGAACTCCAGCCACTCCCCACAGTTGAGAAACACTGGTATTATACAGAACTGGGTTTAATATATGCATTACTTTTTTTCATTTTACATTTATTACAAATGTAATAAACATTCACTGTAGACATTTTAGAAAACTGAAATAATTCAAAAAAATAAAAGAACCATTGTAATGCCATCACACAGAGAAAAACTACCATTAACATTTAAATATCTCTTGTTTCCCTCTGCAAATACACTGTATACATATTGTTCTATACCCTATTTAAGAAATTTTTCTCACTTAGCCAAACACTGAGGGCAGCTTTCTGGATTACTAGGTATTCTTCTACAATAACATTTTGATTGCCTTCAATTTGTCAGTTCTGGGTGTCTGTCAGAATGTTCTTAATTGAATATTTATACTGTTTCCAGTTTTCTGCCATCACAAACTTGCTGTGATAAATGTGCTTATTCCTAAGTTTTGTTGCACATAAATAATGAGCCTATTTACTCGTAGGATATTTTTCTAGTATTAGAACTTCTCTATAAAAGAGAATTTAGGAGGCACCTGGGTGGCTCAGTCGTTAAATGTCTGCCTTCGGCTCAGGTCATGATCCCAGGGTCCTGGGATCGAGCCCCGCATCGGGCTCCCTGCTCCGCGGGAAGCCTGCTTCTCCCTCTCCCACTCCCCCTGCCTGTGTTCCCTCTCTCACTGTCTCTCTCTCTGTCAAATAAATAAAATCTTTTAAAAAAGAGAGAGGGAGAATTCAGAATTTAAAAGATTTGTGCACATACTAATTTTATGAATCAAATATGTTATATAACGATGTGGCATTGATAACTCATAACTGGGTGAGAATGCACGGCTTAGCTGATCGCCAAAAACTACTTGTCTGTTTTTGGTACTTGGGGACAGAAGAGTTGACTTAAAATGGAAACTTTTTAATATCATAGGACATCAATTTATTTACATATAAAGGGTCTATTATTGCCATTGCCTATTAAATAGTCTTCCTTTTTTGCTCTGATTCCCCACACAGGAATGAGAGAGATCCTGTTTAAAAGGTAAGGCAGATCCTCTCTCCCCTTTGCTCCCAACACTCCACTGGCTCCCATTTCACTAAGGATGAAAGCAAAAGGTCTTACAGTATCCCACAAGGTCACATGTGACCTACTTTTTATGGAGAAAATTTAAAAGAAAAGGAAAATTAGAGGGCATGAATAAAAACTATAGCAGTATCTCAGACAGGGAGAAACTTCCACTTATCTATTAAAATCCTGAGAATCAGTTATACATAACCCATGTCTATAATAAGAAATCTCAACATGAGCCTGAATGTCCTAACTTGGGGACCAGTTTTTTATCCATTGGACTGTGTTCAAGAATTATACCACACCACGCTTTTATTCTTCTAGCGTGCCCAGCCACATTTTGAACTAATAAGTCCTAAATGTGGGACTGACATAGGCATTAATGAAAAGTAATGCAGGACATATTCAGCACATTTTAATTTACGCAAATGCCAAATCCTAGACACTCCACTGACGTCTCTCGGTTAAGACCCGTGTAGGAAGACCTTATTTCGGCACCTTTCTGTCTAAATTTATTGCTGCTGACGAATCGAGTTCTTGAATTCTAGGGTGCTCAGCACCTGTCCAGGACTTAAATCCGATCACTGTTAATAACAACGCAGTATCACTTCCTCACCAAACAAGAGAAGCATTAGCTATTGTTAGAACAACGCATCCTTTTGAGTAGACACTGCAGGGCATTGTCACAAAGCATGAGCCTCGGAGAGTTGACTGGTGGCTCAGCTTTCAAACGTAAGTCATCTTGTGTGTTACTTAGCTTTCCGACTTGAACTCACAGACCTAAGAACCTACGTTTCCTCAGCGTTCAGACATGTTCCATTGCCTGCCAAAGAAATGAAGCAAGAGTTGTTGATTACTCTGGAAGCTTGCTAACCCTGTTGGCCACGCTGGGGATGGCAGCAGGCAGGGCGGGGAAGACCTGAGGGGAAGCCGTACCACTGGTAGACTGGGGAGCAAGCAGGCAGGTGGGAGAGAAAATGTAGGAGGCTCCACCAACCACCACAAACTCGACAAACTAAAATAAAGCAGAAAAAGAAAAAAATAAAGGATAGGGAAGAGGCTCCAAGAGGCAAGAAAAAAAGTAGTAAGGGGTCAGGCATTCACTGGAGAAGCCAGTAGGTGCTAGAGAAGGTAGGCAGCAGAAGGCAGAAGGAGGAGCTTAGGGAAATGAATAATGTGGAGGAGGAAGAGAAAATCATCCTTTTAGGAACCAGCTGTGATGCTTGTCTACTTCCCTGGCAATAGGGGCCAGGGTTTCAAGTATTACATGCTAAAGAAGGCAATCTGTTTCGTTTCTTTCTTTTTTTAAATTTTTTTTTTAAGAGAGACAGAGTGTGCATGTGCAAGTAGGGGTGAGCGGTGGGAGGAAGGGGCAGAGGGAGAGGGGGAGAGAGAATCCGAAGCAGGCTCCACGCCCAGTGCGGAGTGTGTTTATTGTGCTCACCAGGCTTGATCTCACGACCCGGAGATCATAACCTAAGCCGAAACCAAGAGTCAGATGCTCAACCAACTGAGCCCCCCAGGTGCCCCTCAGTGAATTCTCATAGCACACAAGTCAGTAATGTTATTATTCCCGTTGTCACGGGGGTCGAAACTGAAAGTTAAATAGCTTTCCTGTGGCTGGTTTGAGCCGTGGCTTTAAATTCACAGACATCAGCTCCAAAACCCCACGCTTAAACAAATGTACTACATTTTGGTAGTGCATAATCATTGGAAAACTATTAGGAAGAATTTCAAGGTCATCTGGTTCTGTTTTCAAATTTCAGGCTCTGGACTATTTCAGGCTGAAGATGAGATTTTTGATGGTCTGTTGCAAAATTAGAAAAGTAAGGCCAATGTTATGAAATTTTAATATAACCAAATTTACTTACAGAACTTTTTATTCTGATATTGTGTCATTCTTTTTTTGTAAGCCCCTAAAAAATGACATTTCTTTAATGAGAAGATGTTAATAATAGTAGGGTTTCTATTAATGTACTTAGGCATATAAAAACTTGGTGATCCTGTGTTGCCACCTGCCATGTTTTCAATTGTACTGGTCTAGGAAATCCAAAGCTCTTGGGACCACTGATCCATTTTTAACTCATACTTAGCAATTCCCCACAACAGCCCTGAAAGATGGCCACGCAGGTTTTGTTTTTCACGTTCCCGATGATAGAATCCACTACTTTTTGACAGAGTTCATGCTCTATTGGGAGAAATTTCTTCCTTTTATTGAAATACAGTCTATCTTTATCTCATTGATGGAACAACAAAGAATAAGCATATCCTACTAGATTTGAAGGCAAATGTGTGAGGCACACATCACGTACACTTTCATCCTTCCAGAAATTATTCTCTGTTTTCTTGTGTATTGGCTGTCTTTCCCATTATGCATTCAATGTCAGCTTCATGAAGGCAGAGAGCCTTGCCCCAGCATCTAGCACAGTGCCTGGCACAGAAGCAGTGAGCAGTCAATATTTGTCAAATGAGTACTTTGTAAATAGAGACATTCAATAAGTACTTGCTCAGTTTAATAATAAAGCTAATTCATCGTCTGCTTGATGGCCCTTCAGATTTTACATAGTCCAAGTCCCCTCTCATGCCCCCAATAAGTCTTCTTTCTTTTTCCAGACTAAGAATGATCAGTCCCCTGAGTTGCTTCCCCCGTGGCAGAGTTTCCAGACTCTCACTGGTGTTCTGCCTTTGCACCACCCAGAGCATCAGTGGAGGTGCTACTGGGAGCATTGTCCAAACACCGAAGAAGACAGGGCACCATGAGGCTTGGCCATGGCCAGCTCCGGGGGGTCTCTTTCTTCTCTGACCTTCATAACGTGGCTGAAGTCTATCTTGCTTAGGTCACACCATATGGTTATCTGTTAAGCTTGTCCTTGAGACATCTCCTAAATCCTTGTTGCGTTTATTTCTATGAGGTAAGATGTCTGCCATTTGGCAAAGCTTAATATGTATCCCCTTTCTATTGCATCTGGAGTTTTGACCTATAATTTAGCCTATTGAAAGCTCTTTAAATCTTGACTTTTCATTCATTCATTCATTCATTCATTCACTCACTCAACCAGTGGTTCCTGAGCATCTACAAAGCATCAGGACTCCTCTTCAGAGCCCACCTCCTCTCTGCCTTTGTGTCACTAGTGAGCACAATAAACACACTCGGTGTTGTCATCGCCCTGATCCGCTGCAGTCTTCTGAGTTGACATCTTCCAACAATCAGTGCTCTTGTGATCGGTAGCTTAATGAGCTAGGAATCCCCCAGCTTCTCCTGTTATCTAGCCCTTGCTCTGCTTAGGACAGAATGGGAGCCTTGTCCATGGTTTTGTTAGCTCTTGCTCTCAAGATCTGAATTGTGGCCCTGGGAACAGAGCAGATGGCCCCCTGAAGAAGGAAATAGATGGAAAGGTACTCTGCTATTCATGTCAGCCTCATAAGCAAAGACACCCCCCCCCCCGCCCCGTGCACGCAAAGCTTCCAACAGAGCCAGGTATCATAACTCTTCCCGAACACGGTGGGCTGAGGACATCAATTCTCTTACACCTGCCCTGCCCTTCCTGCCCATCAGCTGCCATTTAGCAGCCACATCTTTGGGGAATCCTTATGTGCCAGGCACTTTCCTTTTGTGACCTGAATCATTTCCTACAACTGCCCCATGAAGTGCAAGAACTGTTATTAACCCCATGTCACAAACAAGGAAACTGAGGCACAGGGTGGTTGTGAAACTTGCCCAAGTCTGGGAGTTGGAGAAATGGTGCTGGCGTATGTGCCAGGCTGCCTGAGCCCACAGAACCCACTGCTCCCCTCTGACACAGGAGCTGTGGTTTCGGGGCCTGGCTGGCCTTTGCCTCAACTTCCTTTGCTCAGGGCTGTCCCCAAAGACTCTCATTCTCCCCGCCATTCATATGGCTGCTATGACATCCATATACCCTGCTGTCCACTTCACATACATTTTCTCACTCAACTGCATACAAGGGAGCTGTTGTTATTACTGTTCTATGGGTCAGGACACAGAAAGAGAAAGTAGCTTTCTCAAGATCAGTATGCTTCCAAAAAGGATTCTCCCCGCTCCTGGGTCTGATTTGCTCTGCTTCCATCTACCTACTTCTTAGGCCTCTAGATGAAGTCATTCCCAGCACTCTGCTGATGCCATTCCCTGAGAGTCTAGTCTTCTTCATAGAAACGAGGTTAACGTGACTCAACTGGACTTCTGCCAAGCAGTGGAAGTTTATAGCAATCGCAGTTTTTTTGTTTGTTTATTTTGTTTGATTTTTAATGATAACAGGTCAATAACTAAACTTAAATGCATTATGTAAAAAGCTTGAAAAGAAGATAGGAAAGTTCCAAATGTCACATCCCATGGAGAACCTACCTATAGTTGTGTTTTCTGCAAAGCAAGGTAATAAGTGTTGGATTTTCTATTTAGAAGGCCTCAGCCCTAGCATTTGAATCAGTGTTCTAGAAGGACCACAGGTACAGTGGGAACATTGTCCTGCTCATAGAGTACATTTGGTGGTCCATTTGTCTGTGATTTATAGAATAATCATAGTTTGGGACAAAGGTGTCAGGTGGGACTTGGAACAATTTCACAACATTACAGTCAGGGGCATAGAATTTGTGTTCTTTCTGCGCCCTGAGTTCTCTTCAAGTTGCTTCCACTTCAGTAAGATCATTCTCTGACATCAACTGCTTGAAAATCCCCTCCCTCTGGTTTTCCCGTGATCGTATTTTCAACGGTTTTGCTTGTACCATCAAGCAAACCCTTCACACTTCAATATTATAACCAGAATTAGTTCAAAGAGAGTGGTCTGGTCGGTTTTTCAGTTTTACTTGGTCTGAATAATGATGGTATTTCTCTTTATTCTTGTCATTTCATAAGGCAAAGGATCATTGAGGTGGATGTTTGACAAAAGCACTTCTTATTATGGGATAGGGGAATATTGCCATCGTTCCTTTAGCTTCCATCCCCAAAATCGTCTGACCTGCTAGTGACAGAGGCTCTTTGGCAAGCTTGATACCCACTTGAAATACCGCTCCATCAGAACGTGGCAACCTAATCGAAGGCAAGACATTCGGACTCAGTGGAGACAGTCGGTGGAGGACATTGGTGAGTCCTGAAGCAACTTCAGGAAATCTATAAAGCCACTACGTCATTTTCTTTGCATTCACAAGCCACATAGAAAAACCAGCCCCAGAACAGCTATACAAGAGTGCAGCAAAGACTCACCATGCACCTGCCAAGTCCTAAGCCCCAAACACGGTCCTGCAAGTAGAGATGCATAGCACAGGATGGAGCCGTGGAGGAGCTGAGGATGGACTAGTGGGGAGGCTAGCACCCGAGCAGATCATGTCACTATCATCGGTGCCATGGGAGCATCGGGGCATGGGGGGGGGGGACCTGAGGTTCGGGGGACCCTTCCCGAGGGAAGTAATTGCTAAGCTGAGTAAAGAAAGACATTCCAGTGAGAGGGAACAGCAGGAGAAAAACTGAGGAGGCCTGGAACAGCAGGCAGAGTGCAAATAGCTACAAAAATGTTGCTATCAACGGCGTGCAGAGAAGGAGCCAGGAGAGACGGGAGATGAAGCTGCTCTGGCGGTTGGCACAGAATCTGGCTTGCCTTCCTCCTGCAGAGTCCAGACTGCATCCTATCATTACAGGGAGACTTTGCCATTTTTTGTTCTTTTAAATAATCAGTATTTGCCTGATCTTCATCTTCTGGCTCTTTGTGTTGTTGGTTGTTTTTTTTTTTCTTTTTCACTTTCCTCCAAAGTTGCTCACAACATTTTCTGCTTCTAGAATTTTGACTCCTTTGCATGTCTTCATATGTTTTGCATTTCTCCTTCCTCCTACCAATCATGCTCTGCTCTTTCCAGCCTGAGTATTATTTATGGTGATAGAAAAGGTGCAAACTTGGAGTAGGGCAATGGATTGAAAGCAGTTCCTTGGTATGTTGTAGGATGCTGTGGCTTCTCTGATTGGCTGCCCAGTTCCCCTTCTTGTGGATTTGTACGGCTCATGTGTATTTCCCTTGGGTGGGAATCGTCCTCCCGTGTTTGAGTATACTGCAAAAGGTTTTGGAGCAAAGTGGTTGGTAGGAAAAGCTTGAGCCTTAAGGTCAGAGAAACCTAGAGATTCCTTTGATGGTTTTTCTTTTTCTTTTTTTAAAAAATAAAAATAAATTAAAAAACAGAATCACGTAGTATAATTTTTGTGCAGGACCTCATTTGTTCAGCATCATGTGACAGACTTGTTTTTGAATTTTGTGTTTTTGTGTTTTTTTGTATCTGTCATCGGATGAGTTATGAGCCTCTTTGAGACTCAGTTCCCTTCTCTAGAAAACAGAATGGCAATAAAAATTAACAAAAATTAAATGGGCTTTAGCATAATAGAAATGTCCTCTGTAAGGCTAACTAATACTAATCTTGTTGTACCAAGATGTGGGAATGTGGTCACCTTCAGGGTTTACTTCTCGTCTGCAAAGATAGTCCATATTTGCTAGTTTTCAATCGATAACGGCTTATCTTCAAATGTGATACCTGGATAGGCATAATAGATTGGTCAGCGTCCCGGCAGGAAAACAGACCTCACGCCGGATGGTTCATTAGAAGGAATTTAATACTGGGAACTAGTTGAAAGGTGTTTGAAGCGCTGAGGAACCAAACAGGAAGCCACGAGGCAAACTGCAGGATCTGGAACCTCATAGGAGGCTGCTGGGGATATGGAAAAATGCAGTCACTGCCAGGGATGCCTCCCAAAGCCGAGGTGGGGGAGTGTGTGGAGGTGGGCCCTCCCCTGCCTCTTGCACCCAGACTCCTGCTAAGGTATCCAGTGTCTAGGGAGCCTGGGAAAGAGGCAGGGGCCAGTGATCCCCACTGACTCTCCGGCAGACTAGGGAAGTGAGGGATCAACAAGAAAATGATTAGCACATGCAGGCAAAAAAAAAAAAAAAGACAGAAGAAAACATAAAACGTATATAGAGATAGTTAAGAAAATCGTACTCAGTAATAATCAACGTTTGAGATCTTTCTAACCTTCCAGGTGGTACTGACAGATAGAACTTTCTGTGATGATGGAAACGTTCTGTATCTGCACTATCCCTTAAGGTAGCCACTAGCCACATGTGGCTACTGAACTCTTTTTTTTTTTTTTT